>NC_135719.1:44136122-44736122 GCF_964656455.1 Halichoerus grypus | reverse complement strand
GTGTGCCTGCGCGCGTGTGTGTGCATGCACACAGCTCAAAAACCATTAAAAAAAAGCACTCAGGATGTACTTAAGACCTTGGGCAAGCCTCTTCCCCTTGCTGAGTGTCAGTTTCCTCGTCTGGCAAAATTAAAGGAGTTGGATCAGAGGTTCCTTCTGAGAGGAAGAGAGGGAGGGAGCGGGGGTGTGTGTGGGGGGAAGGACGGGTAGGGGGAGAGGGAGTGGGGGGGGGAGAACGGAGGGAGCATCCTGGTAACAAGGCCGTCATCTGATTAGCGTTCAATTTAAAGCAGCTAATAGACATCTGACACTTTGCCAGGCTGCACAATTACCGGGCGCAGCCGGAGCTGGTGCTTGGTCCGCGGGGACCAGACCATCCATCAGGGTGTCATCAGCCTCCTCGCCACGCCAGACCTTGAGCATGAATAATGTTGCCCAGAGGAAGCTGGAGATGCAAAACAAAAGAAGCCGTTTCCCCAGCAGCTCCCTGGGGCTCTTCAGAGACAATTTCCTCCAACCCCCCCACCCCCCGCCACCAGGCCCGGGAGAGACTCGTTCCCAGGGTTCTGGGGGAGCCGGCAGAAGGCTGGCCCTCTTCGCTCCCCACCTTTCCCCAGGGCTCTGCCCACCGACACCAGCTCGATGACAGTGTCCTTCTGAGAGGCTGGCAAAGCAAACAAAGGCTCTGAAAAAAGGGGGGAAGGATCCCAGACAGCACCCGGGCTGTGGAGGCTTCCAGAAGAGCACATCCAGGTTTGTTTTGGGAGTCAGCCTGGACTGGAGTCCCAGTTCTGCCTACAGGAGGCTGCGTGACCGAGCACAGCGAACTTAACCTCCCAGAGTCTCAGTTTGGTTATCAATAAAGGCCTCTTTGCTTGGTCCTGCAGATGAGCTAAAATGACAGAAAGGAAAGCATTTTGGGGGAACAAAAACTGAATCCACCGAAGCCTTCAACTGTCTTGTTGTAGATGAAAGCGGCCTAGCCAGGGGTGGCATGTGGAATCTCAGACCCACATCTGAGCCTCGCCTCCTTGCCGCGAGACCCTTGGAAACTCACCTAAGCCGGCTGAGCCTTGAGGTCACCGTCTGTGTAATGGGAGCATTGATGATATCCCCCTACCCCTTCCCTGTCATAAAAATTCAAAGAAGGGAGCGTGTGCACACTGCCTGGCTCATACGAGGCCTCAAAATGTTGTGCTTCTCTTGGTCCCCAGGCGTCCTTGTCTCAGAGCGAGGGTGGCCCCGCTGTCACCTGCAGCCGAGCGGCCTGCCTCAGGTGTGTGTGGCTCTGCCCCCCTGGGCAGCCTGAGGGGCCTGGCCAAGCCCTGCCCGACCCACAGCAGCCTCCCCGCCCAGTGGTTAGCTCAGGAAAGCCTCAAATTATACAATTTATGAAACCCAATCCAGTTTTCCGACTGGAACGTGTGATTAGAGAGATTACACATTCACTGTTGCAATTATGGTAATGTTGATGTGTGGACAGATAACTGGCAGCAGGGCTGTTCTGAACTGTCTATTTATAGGTTGAAGATTCCTGCTATCTCAAGGCAGACATATGGGCCATAAAGGCAGGCGACAAAAACAGGAGGGGGAGAGAAAGCCTCCCTCGGAATGAAAAGACACCAAAGGAAACCGTAATTAGGGCTGGGACCAGCTTATGTAAATCAGGTAATACTTTCAAAACAGAGATGAGATCTGGTTTTAATAAAGCGCATTGGAACAAATGGTGGAATAATGACTTAATAAATCTAAATACAAATATTTTGTTCCGTCTCCAAAATGAACAGCCCTGGCATCTGCCGAGCCCGGGCCTGGGCGAGGGGGTGGAGCCGGCGTGTTACTGTATCTTGCGCTCTCTCAGCAGGCTCGAAGATTTTAATTTTTAGCCTTCTGCTAAATTACACGGGCTGTCAGTCAACTGTGGGAGATATTTTGAGTAGGGAGATTTATACAAATACACAGAGCACACTCGGAAGGCTCAGCACAATATCTTTTACACCGGCCCGGGTGTAAATCATAGGTTGTTCAGCCCGAATTATTGCTCTTCCGGAAATAGACTGCCGAGAAATTATCCGCGGGGATGAGGAATCTGGTGGCTTTTTTTTTTTTTTTTTTTTTTGGTGCCCTGGCCCCAGCACTAATCAGAGAAGCTCTCCTGTGGTTCCTTTTGGTGCCTTTATTAATCACCTCCCACCCCAACTCTGGGATCTAAACCAGAGGTTGCAAGCCCATGGGTCAAATCTGATCCACAGGTGTGTGCGTGCATGCGTGTGCATGTGAGTGTGCGTGTGCGTGTGTGTGTTGATTGGGGAAAGGATGTTGGCCCCAACTCAGGTCAAGTTTTAAGAATCCCCTTGCAAATATTTTTAAGTCAAGAGATTCATCATAAAATTCGTATATCTTCTCGTATAGCTTCTCTCGATAGATCAGAAAATCTAGCTAGCAGCATTGGGTCTGCTTCCTGCGTGGTGGCAGTGTCACCTCCCTCCCAGAGCTAAAGATGAGCTGCTGTGTCTTGGTGAGGGTGGCTTCTCCAGGTTTTCCCTGCCCTGTCCCCCCGGCCTCCACGCTCCGCCCCCTTCACTCATGTTACCTGCCTGCTCTCAGAAGCAATGGAATTTTTGACCCCTGGTGTAAATTCATCCCTTTTGAGGGTCACGAGAGTCTGTGGTTCAGGAAATGTAGTTGAAAACAACATGAATTATGTGGGAATAAATCACTAATTCTCAAACCTGTGTCTGTTAAATAAGAAAAATGAGGGCAATATAATATATAAAAGTATTCATGTAAAATGAGTGTCTTACACACACACACACGCACACGTGCACACACACACACAGTTGGTGGGGAGAGGTTATCAGTGATTTTTGGGAAGGACTGTTCTTTATTCCATTCTGGTCTGTTTCATCTGTTTCAATAGATGGTGGTTGTTATGCTGATGCTCTTAACCTGACAAAATTCAAAGCTGGTAACATCACCTGTATTTTAGCACTCTGAACTCCCAAAGCTTTGGAATTCCTTGCCCAAAAATTAATTGTATATTCTCAGAATTGGAGGGCAGCCCTGAAGGTGTCAATCTATCATCCATACATCCTTACATATTATCTGTTTGTGGGTCCTTCCTTCTTTCCATTTCCTCATACATCTTTGTCCATTCTTCCATACATTCATTCAACTGTGTGTGTATATATATATAACCATCTGCTTGTCCATCCATCCATTGATACACTTGCCCATCAATCCAACCATCCATGCATCCATGCATCCATCCATCTACCCACCAATCCATCTATCCATCCATCCATCCATCCATCCATCCAACCATCCATCCATCCATCTATCCATGCATGCATGCATCCATCCATCCATCCACCCATCCATCCATGCATCTATGCATGCATGCATCCATCCATCCATCCATCCACCCATCCATCCATGCATCTATGCATGCATGCATGCATCCATCCATCCATCCATCCATCCACCCACCCATCCATCCAACTACCCAATTCACAGAGCCCCCCACTTCTGCTAGTCTGTGTTCAACTGGATGTCCAGAAAGACTGCCTGCTCTTTGGTGGTCAGGTCAGACTGTCTGAGAGTTCATCCTGTAAAAATCTGTGTCCCTTGCTTTTATGCCTATGGACTAATATAATAGAATGCTTTTGGTTTTATAAATTTGATTTCTAAAACAGAATTGTGTCCTGGTTGTAGTTGGATCAAACATCTAGGTACAAGAGAAGCACTTTTCATGCAAAATTTGACACTATTTACAATGGTTGTCAGAGAGGAAAGAAGGGGGAGGCTGAGGCGCAGATGTGATGTGAGCCTTACCTGGTAGGTGAGGTTTCTTGACCAACAATGCGGAGCTGAACACAGAGAGGCCTCTGGAGATTATTTGTTTCTTCTTTTCTGGCTGGAATCACACTGACAAATATATTCCTCCTCTGAATTGGGGCTATTTACTGCTGCTTTACCCTGAGGACACCGGACACCAATACTCACCCACTTGTGTGCACACACAAGATTTTTATTTATTAAATAGCAAATACCAAGTGCAAAATGCTACATAGCTGTATGCCTTTTGCACATGGGTGATTCCATTGCCTCATCTCTGAGAGATGTTAGATGAGATGAGCTCACTAGGAACTCCAAGGTAAGATGAGAACTGTACGTGCCTTCAGAGAAAGGTTGAGAAAGAGAGAGAGCTCAGAGGACTGAGTCATCCTGTCCTGCTCAGCAATCTGAAGGGCTTCCTGGTGGAGGTGGGGTTTCAGGAGAGCTTTAGAAGAACAGGAATTCCTTGCCTGTCAGAGATTAGGAGGAAGTAGCTAGTTTCCGGGATTCTGTGTGTATGTGTGTGTGTGTGTATTCTTCCTTCGAAATATTCCCTACTTAAAAACCCATCAACCAAATTCCTATACATGCTTTTGTTACCCTAAACTCTCTGATTTTTTCCCCTTTGCCTAAGTTTATTGTTGATTCCTTGTGAAATAAATCATAATTGCCTACTGTCACAGCACGAGAACCACTTGACAGGCAGCTATCCTGAGATACTGTCAAGGCCCGTCAGCCAGCTGGCTCTGGGGCTTGGGGGGGGGGAAGGGAAAGAACCCAGCAGCCAAACTCAGGGTCCCAAGGACCCAGATCATCCCCCATAATCAGGCAGAATGGCCCTACCCCCACATGCCCAGCAGCAAGAGAAGACACACGTGCTACGGTGCGGCATTTAAGAACTCCCACTCCTCGAAAAAAAATATTTGAACGGCCCCAATTCTCATCCTCCTTCTTGGCAATTGGCAGTTTGTAAATCACCATCACCAGATGACAAATTATTACAGAGAATGATCAATATATTTTTCAGTAGAGGTGCCATTTGGGAAAAACAGATTGACATACAAGGAGACAGTCTTGGAAGCATTAATGCGCAGAGGCTACCGATTAATCGATAAGTAAATATTTCTGGAGTGCTTATATGGATAAAAAGCAGCGGAGTGCAGCGATTAAGAGGGCCGGCGATGGAGTCAGATGGGTCTGGGTTTGAATCTTTGATGCACTGCTGGTGAGCTGTGACCTTGGGCGGGTTCCTTCACCACGAGGCACCTCCGTTTCCTCGTGTGTCATGTGAGGATGGTGTTGGAGCTGGCTGGCGGGATCATGCAAGGTAACACGTTGACAGCTCCTAGCATGTGGTGCAGGCTCAGCAAATGCTGCTGCCGTGGTGGATGCCCTTGTACCTAGGCTCCGCAGGGAGTCCAGGAGAGGACAGGTTCCTGGCCTGCAAAAGTCTAAAACAGAGCTGAAGGGACCGAACACCAGCATCACGGAAAATGGTCGAAAGCTTCGAATTAGAAGTGGTTTGATTCTGACAATGGATGCAACATAAGGTTTGAGGGCGAGCACTCATTCTGCCGGCTGGATTGATGGGGGAAGGTTCCAAAGAAAGTGGAGGCTGACCCGTGGACCTGGAAGGGAAACATCCTCTGCGCACCTGATACAGGTTGGGTGCATCCGGGGCATCTCCAAGGGAGGTATCTTTTGTCTCCATTTCACCCACGCGGGATCTGAGGCTTAGAAACGTCAAGGCGGATAGTTAGGCAATAGTGGGGTTCTGGCCAGCAAGCTGATTGGGTTTCCATAGCACGGCGGGCTGTGTGCGGGGAGGGAGGTACTAGTGGGACACAGTGGAAGGCTCCCAGGTCAGAAGTCTTGCAACCACCCTCGAATCTTCTCTTCCTCTACCACCACCACCTTTGGGCAGGCCACTGGCATGTCTCCAGCCTGGCGTCTTGCTGCAACTCCTGGCCCTCCCCAGCTTCCCACTCTCTGCAGAGCAGCCGGAGTGGGTGCCGCCCTGGGTCCTGGCACCCTCAGAAGGGCAACTGACAGGAGTCTGATGAAGGCACCCCTTGCAAAGAAACCACAAAGGATCGTCAAGCCCCTGGGGCAACTGGGACCCAACAGGCACGGGACTGTAGGAAGGGCCATGGCAGGAGCTGTGCCCTCAGGAGGGGGACAGAGTCACTACCTAGGGAATGAACACCTCGGCCTTTCTCTCCTCATCCCCTTGGATCTCCTGCTGCTGCCTCCGTGGGCTGGACTCCACCAGGAGCCAGAAGACAAAGGAGCGCCCATGACCTAGGCAAAAGCACAGTTAGCATGACGCTAGGCAAACCCGCGCCTCTAGGCCTCTTACTTCTCTGGGCCCCTCCACACGTCTCGTGTTTGTGCTCTTCCTGTAGAGCGAGACCTCCCCAGCTGGTTCAGCTTTAGGGTCCTACAGAATGGGGATCTGCCTCATGCAGTTGTCCCATGACAGACAGCCTCCTGGGACTCAGGGCCATCAGCAGAGCATTTCTTTCTGTCTTTCTTTCTTTCTTTCTTTCTTTCTTTCTTTCTTTCTTTCTTTCATTCTTTCCTCTTCTTTTTTTTTTTTTTAGAGAGAGACTGAGTGCAAGTGGGAGGGAGTGGGAGAGGGAGAGAGAGAGAATCTCAAGCAGATTCCCCACTGAGCACAGAGCCCAGCGCAGGGCTTGGTCCCGTGACCCTGAGATCATGACCTGAGCTGAAACCAAGAGTCAGATGCTTAACTGACTAGCCACCCAGGAACCCCTCGGAGAATTTCTATCTCTAATAGAGAACTTCTTTTAAAATCTGGAGCCACCTCTTGTTACTTCTCAGCTTAAAACCTTCCAATCATTACTCAGAAAAGGCCAAGGACCTTATGAAGCATACCGGGCCTTCTGCTCTGTGGTCCTCCTCCCCCCACCCCTGTTCTCTCCTGCTGCCCCCTTGCTCACCTGCCTCCTCATTGTTCTCTGAACCACCCAGACCCCTTCCTTGACCCTTGTTCTCCCCTTGGCCTGGAACTCTCTTCCCCGCTGGGTTCATGGGCTCCTACACCTCCTGGTTCCAAGGTCATCCTCCCAGGGGGACGTCCTGACCTCCAGATGTCAATTGTTACACCCCTCCCCTGCTTTATTTTTCTCCCTAGCCCTCATTATTTTATTATTCTATTAACTTATGTTTGATTTCTAAAGATTTATTTATTTATTTTAGAGAGAGAGAGAGAGCACACAGGCACGAGTAGGGGAGGGGCAGAGAGAGAGGGAGAGAGAGAATCTCAAGTAGGTTCCCTGCGGAGCACGGAGTGCAATGTGGGGCTTGGTCCCTCGACCCTGAGATCATGACCTGAGCTGAAACCAAGAGTCAGATGCTTAACCGACTGAGCCACCCAGGCGCCCCAGGTAGTTCACATTTGACTTCTTATCTCTCTCCCCTCATGTGAGGGTGGGGATTTGTCCTTTTCTGTCACTGCTTCATTCCCGGTGCCTGGAAGAATACCAGCCACATAGCACGTGCTCAATAATTAGTAGTGGAATTGGTAGGTGCTCAATACATGCTAGTTGAATAAATGGATGGATGAAGGAAGGGCAATTAGAGCAAGTTCAGAATCTGATGGGGAAGACGGATATGCAGAAGTAGAATCCTAGTGAAGGAGGGTCTGTACCATGCTAGAGAGTGCCAGGGAGATATGCAGGGGGAAGTCAGGGCTGGAGCTCAGGCATTTCGACACCAAAGCCCAGCTCTTTCTATCACACCCATGTTTTCCAGACTCCCTCCTGTTTCTGGGGTAGTACCTCAGGGAGAAAGAGGGTGGCCATCTGCAGAGGAGTTTGGACAATAGGCAGAGGGTGCCGAGTTGTCGCGTGAACTCTGGAGAAGAGAGAGAGAGAGGCAGGGAACTGTTTGGAGGGCATGGCTTGGCCAGGCTATCCAGGAGGACCGGAGCAGACAGGGCAGGGAGAGGAGCCTGGAGGCAGTGGGGGATGTGGGGGTGGCCGAGATGACGGAGAAAAAAGGGCCTTGACCAACATTTCCCAGGACTCGCCTGCATGGACTGCAAGACTGTGGTGCCAGGTTGAGCTGGGACTGGGTCTCCTGGACTCTGCTCTGTCCTTGGTGCTCACCTAGCTTGTCCCAGCTTCGGATTCTAGAACCTAACAGAGGTAAGAACAGGCTGGGACTTGGGTGACAGGGATGGGACATGGCATTTAAAGAGTGCCAAAGAACTCAGTAATCACAATAAAGTAAATATTAATGAAATATTTTTTTAAAGATTTTATTTAATTGAGACACAGAGAGAGAGTGAGCATGGGTGGGTGGGGGAGGGGAAAAGGGAGAGGGAGAAGCAGACTCCTTGCTGAACAGGGAGCCCAATGATATGCCAGCCTCCATCCCAGGACTCTGGGATCAAGACCTGAGCTGAAAGCAGACGCTTAACCATCTGAGCCACCCAGGCACCCCTAATGAAATATTTTTTAAAAATAGAACAGTTAATGCAAAAAACCCACAGTGAACAAAATACCAAAGTTTCAAGTAAGATAGGAACTGGAAGCAACTAAGATGTCCTTCAGTAGGTGAATGGATAAGTAAAATGTGGTACACCCAGACAATAGAACATTCAGACATAAAAAGAAATGAGCCATCAAGCCAGAAAAAGACACGGAGGAACCTTGAAAGCATACTGCTAAGTGAAAGAAGCCAATATGACAAGGCTACCTTCTGCATGATTCAAACTATAAGTCTGGAAAAAGCAAAACTATGAAGACAATAAAAAAATTGGTGGGTGCCGGAGGTCAGGGAAGATGGAGGGATGAGCAGGCAGAACACAGAGGAGGCAGTGAAACTCCCCTGTAAGATACACACTACAGGGGTGAACACATGTCACCATCCATCCACCCAAACTCACAGAATGGGCAAAGCCGAGAGTGAAACCTGATGGGCTTTAGTTCATACTCACGTATTCATACTGGTTCATCAGTTGTAACGTACATACCACATTAGTGTGAGATTTCCGTTAACAACAGGAGAAACTGTCTAGAGAGAGAAGGCATCCTATGGGAACTCGGTATCTTCCACTCAATTTTTATGTAAATTGCAACCTGCTCTAAAAAAAATGAAGTCTATTAATTTAAAACATGAGAATTAAAGCCAAAAAACTCATGATGAACAACATATCAAAATTTCAAGGAAAGACTAGATCCGAGGGCTGGGATCAGGGTAAGGTGGGTGAGGCATCATTTTTAGGGTTGTGCAAGTTCAGGGTCAGATTCTGCACTCTCCCAGCTGGAGGAGGCTATGGGTCACCCGGAACAACCTTGTGTTGTATTGATGGAGAGACTCAGGCTCAGAGAGGGGAAGGGGTTGCCCGAGATCACTCGGTGAGGTTGCCGGGGCCCTGGGAGCAGAACTGACGGACGTCTGGCCCAGCGTTCTTTTTTTTTTTTTTTTAAGATTTTATTTATTTGACAGAGAGAGACAGTGAGAGAGGGAACACAAGCAGGGGTAGTGGGAGAGGGAGAAGCAGGCTTCCCGCCAAGCAGGGAGCCCCATGTGGGGCTCGATCCCAGGACTCTGGGATCATGACCTGAGCTGAAGGCAGACACTTAATGACTGAGCCACCCAGGCGCCCCGCAGCCCAGGGTTCTTTAGCGAGCGGGGCTCGCTGCTGCAGGCTGGTGACTCACTGTCCGCACTGAAGTCTTAAAGACTCCCTGGTCACGTGTGAAATGACCTTTGGATCTCACTGAGCACTCAGGATTTGGTTAATAGAAGACCTTTGTGTCTCTCTCAGATTATCACATCATTAATGAAGAACTGGGACCAGTCGCCACAGAAGGCACACACGCTGGGCGGTTCCTGACATCTCCCTGGGCTCTGCCCAAGCCAGACGCTCCACGATCCTGGGAAAAGCACCAACAGCGCTGCTTTTCCGCCCTTTTCCCCAGCCTGGCAGCGCTCCCCATCCAGCCCTGCCGCGAGCCCGCCCACTCTCGGGGGGGCCGGATGTTCAGAGGACACACTCCCCTACTTCAAGCTCACTTAGGACGCCCTTCCTCTCACAAGGACCAGTGGACTTTCCCTGGACTCATGTGGGCTTCTTTGGCACCCGGCTGGCTCCTCAGAGCTGCCTCCAGGGCTGGGCATTTCCACTCTGCACACACAGCCCCCCGAGCCGGAGGGACTCAGAGGGCCGCTGGGCCTGAACTTGACTCCTGCGGGTCCAGGAAGCCTAAGACGGGAGGGGGTGGGGCGGGTTAGCAGAGCAGCTGCCCCTCGCCCAGAGTCCTCCTTGAGCTGGTGAGGCTGGGCCTGGGTTGAGGGCTGGTTCGGAAGACCAGCTATGCGGCCTTCGTCAAGCCTTTGGCCTCCGTTCCCCCCTCTGACATTGGGGTTGGATTGCTGAGCGTAACAAGGCTCGGCCAGTGGCCACAGCTGCCGAGATAGAGGATGGGCAGGGGGCTGAAGTGCTGGACAGCTCGGGGACACTGCCACAGCTACTTGGGTACCAGTTAGGCCTGCTGACTGGCCAGTTTGGGGTGGAAGGCCCATCTGCACAGACAGGGTGGGCTCTGAACATCACGGGATGTCAGAGACAGTCAGGAGCCAGAGCCGGGGGGAGGGAGGGGATCTGGGCCTTCCCTTGAGAGAAGACAAGGCACGCTCTCTGGCTTTGGAGATATCAGGTGATTCTAGAGGTAAAGAACCAAATATGACCACGACTAGAATGCAGGACGTGGAGGAAAAAGGGTTGCTGCCGGCGTCTTGAGAACGGGCTCCCGGGCCCGCGCGTGTCCCCCGGCTGCGAGGCACCTGCTGTTTGGCTCTTGCCGTCTCCCTGAAGTCCCTCCCTTGGATTTGCTCAGGCACCAGCCTTCTTGCTGACTCCAGGGTTCAGGGGGACGGCCCAGCCCCCTGAGGTGTGATTCCACTCCGTTTGTCCAGCAGCTCCTGGCACCGTGATAGCCATGCTGGCCGTCCAGTGCCTTGGGACCTGCAGGATGCTTGGCGGCCCCCATTGGAAGAATGGGGAAGCGGAGGCTGTGGTGTGGGGTGAGAGGGTGGGCTTGGGGTCAGAGAGGCCAGGGTCACGCGCCAGCTGGCCCCTGTGTGATCGAAGCCCTCCCCACCACTATCTGGGTTTCCCGTTGTCCATGAAGGAGTTGAAGTAGACTTTCTTTGTTTTTTTTTAAAGATTTTATTTATTTATTTGAGAGAGACAGAACAAGTGGGGGGAGGGGCAGAAGGAGAAGCAGGCTCCCCACTGATGTGGGACTCGATCCCAGGACCCTGGGATCATGACCTGAGCCGAAAGCAGACGCTTAATCCACTGAGTCACCCAGGCTCCTTGAAGTAGACTTTGTTCTAAACCATGAAATCTACAGAGCATAATATTACTAAGAACATCACACCCAGCCAGGCCCTACCACGTTTGGCCATATCTGCGCCACACTCTCTCCCTTCTCCTTCCCCTTCCAGATGGGGTTGAAGGTCCTTGTGCGCCCCCTCCCATTCAGGTCCCCCCCAACTCCTTGAAGATGGCAGTTGGACTGGCGCTGGTGTGAACCCCCCTTGGCTCTGACAGCCCAAGGTCCTCTAAAGGTTGCTAACTCTTCAACATCCCATTAGGCCCTGGATGTGGGGTCTCCCGTGGAAAGCCGCCAGCCTGGGGAACCCTCCATTGTCTCAGGCTGCCCCCTGAGTGCGGAGACCACGTTTCCTGGCAGGGACCATGTCTGTGCTTTATGGGTGGGGCTGAATGATTCTGCTGATGGTCCTCCCCTGTGGGATCCTCCCTCTCGTTCCCGGAGCCTGGCCCTAGGCTGGCTGCTGAGGGGAAGGCAACTAATAAATCAGTCTTGACTCCAGTGCTAACGGGGAGCAGCTCCTAAATACCGCTGCTCCCCCAGTCTCACGCAGGTCTCCCAGGTGACTGGCAACAGAGCTGCTGTCCTCTGGGCTTACCCCCCACACCTTCCCACAGGGGGTGTGGCTTTATTCTTCTAGAGCCCCCAGTCATCATAATACTGTGTGTGACTTCCAAAAATCACAATACAGTGGTCTCAAACACTTGGAACCTGGCTGTCAACCCAGCTATAACCTGGGGTGGTAGGGCCCATGTGGGGGCCTGTGGGCTGGGAGACCCCGAGGTGGCCTGAGGCAGGGCAGCCAGGAGGGACCCGGGGTCATTGTCAAGAGGAGCCAAGTCCCAGGCAAAGACTTCCAGCACCTGGATGCCCCCTTAGGTGGGATACCGCTCCATTTCACAGATGGAGAAGGTGAGGTTCAGAAAGGCTGTACTATCTTAGGGCTTTGCTTAGATAGTAAGCCAGGGCTCACCTTCCCTTAAACCTTCAGTCTCCCTGGTCCCCTTTCTCCTTTCTTATTCCTTGTCCTTAGGTCATGACAGGAGTCAATGAGGCAGGAGGCTGGAGTCTGAGGCATTGAGAACAACGACCAAGCCTCCCTTTGCTTTCTGGTCAGAGGGGGTGAAGACCTCTGCTTTACCTTGTCCTGCCCAAGGTGGTCAGGACACTGACAAGAGGTGAGTTGTGTCACGTGGACATGCTGTCCAGGCTGGAGGGGATTACAGTGATTGTCACGGGGCTGGCAGGAGGATAGACCCCTGCGCTGAGGGGCACGGCGAACCAACCAGCCATGCCCAAGAGCTGAGCGGGTTCCTGGGCACCCCCCCAGGGAAGACATAGGGGCTGAGGCCTGAGCAGGCGCAAGTTTCCACGGATCTGTTGGAAGCCATGATGGGCCAGGCTGAGAGGACTGGGCTGTCCAAGCCCAGGGTGGCCTGTTCTAACAGCCTACCTAGACCACCTTCAGAGGGCTGGGAACTCCTGGGCAGGAAGACCTCTGGTGAGAGCTGGTTCATGGGGTGGGGCTTAGAGTGTTAGGGGACCACCTAGGGCAACAAACTGCCTAGGACATGGACTTGTAATGCTGAAACTGAGACAGCTCTGGGCAGAGCAGATGGTGGGTCACCCTAGGACCACGGGTGCCCGGCCACTGGCCACCATTTTCTTGGAGAGGGAGCACTTGCCGGACTGCGGAGTTGGGGAGTTTTGTGGGGGAAAATGTACATACCCGGCTGGCCCCTTCTGGCCCTGGCCTCCAGCCCAGGCTGCCTGCAGGGAGGGACACTCTGGCCATTTGTGGGCCTATGATCCGATCCACTTAGCTGGGCCAGGGCTGTCTCTGCCAGGCAGCAAAGGGGCTGACGTTTTCAAGGACACATTCAGGAAGAAGTATCAGGAAACCCACTGTGACCACCCCTTTAAGCGGCAACCTCCAATCCAGCTTTGGGCTTCTGCTAACATTTTGATCTTCAGCATGCATCTCCTGGGCTCTGTCTTTGGGTTCCGGACTTGGAAGGGGAAGGGGGTGTTATTTATTGGTCTCCTTGACCCTCCCTTCCCAAATAGACACTGAGTGGTAGGGTGTGGAATGAAGCACCAAGGCCTTGAAAAGTGATGTTGAGTGACAGTGGGTCTGTGCCACAGTGAGTCTCACCCTTCGAAGCCATCCAGGGCAAGCCAGCCAGGCACACAGTAAGAGTCTAATACATGCACATCATCATTATTGTTCTTGCTTTCGTGATTAGACCACACTGCTTTTAAAGCACAGCTACGCGCATTATCTCAGGCCCTCAGACAACCCCAGGGAGTAGGCGGGATGGTGTTTCTTTGCTCCCATTTGGCAGGTGAAGAAGCAGGCCCAGAGGAGGCTATTGAGTGCCCCCAGGGCAGGTGCAGAATTAGTGGTGGCCCCAGGCCCCAGCTCAGGTCTCCTGACTCTCAGGCCACGACACCTTGCAGACCGGTTGGGTCCTTATTGGCTGGAGAATGTCGGAGTGGGAGGCAGGGGATGAGTGTATGTGTGTGTGAGAGAGAGAGAGAGAGGGAGGGAGGGAAGAGGAATCCATGGTTATCTCCAGGAACTAAGGGTGAAGCACACCCTCACACGTAAGGGGGCGTGGCTACCCTGTGAGCTGGATGCGCACCTGGGGAAGAGGCTGTGTGTTGACTCATGCAGTGAGCAGTCCCTTGGCCTCCTGCCAAAGGGAGCCTATGAGGAGCCAAGTATGGGCTTTGGTGTCAGGGAGACCTGAGTTCAAATGCCAGACTTTGTCTCTGAGTAGCTCTGTGAACTTGGGCAAGTGACTTCATCCCTCTGGGCCTCAGTCTCCTTACTTGTGAAGCACGGACAGTCACATCTACCTGCTAGCGTTGCTGTAAATATTAAAGTATAGCTGCTCGACAAAAGATTGCCTTTGCACCCACCCCGCGTGTCCCCCTGGGGGCTGGAATGGGCCCTGCCTGTTCTGGTAGGATAGCAGGATTTGAACTCTGTGCCGTTGGAAGGCGGGCTCTTAACCTCAAGTCACACGCTTCCGTTGCACCTCAGTACTCAGTCAAGTCCCCGTGAATGTTCCGGTCTATTACTTAGCTTAGCCAAAGGGAATTGGGGGAGGGGCTGTGGATGCTGTTTGAGTTTGAACCTTTCAAAAAAGTTGCCATGGCTTATCCCTGGGGCAGGGCCAGGGTGTCCTCGGCAGGGAGGATGCTCGGTGTCCCTTGACCCGGTCAGCCCTCCTTCCTGCAGGGCTCTGCGTTTATCTGCTGTAGGGATGTAGTTTCTCCTTTTCCATCACCTGCTTCTCTGCTTGACACATGGCTCCTCTTCCGAAAGCGGGGGAAGGCAGGATTCTGAAATGGGGAAGTCCGGCTGGAGAAATGCTCCACTAGGCAGAGGAAAAGACATTTTTCTCTACTGCCGTTACGCTGCCCGCCCCACACAACACACTCATTACAGTTATATCTCATTCAGCTCACCTAGAGAATAAAATTAGAAATCAAGTCAACTCCCCAGAGTCTTGTTATATCAATCTGACTTACACAAAACAGGCCAGACAGAGTGTGAGGTTTCCATAAAATTAGGCTGTGTCCCCAGGGGCTGCCTTGAAGCTACCCAACATTTCAGAAAACTGCCAGGCGCCCTTTTGCATAATTTATCAATTACACACAATTCAATTCATCGCAGGCAGGAGGCAGGAGGCGATGGTTTGGGACAGAAGGGGACCCTGGGAGCAGCACGTATAGAAGGAGAGGAAATCTAGATTCTAATCTCTTCTCCAACGCTCCCTGGATGAATCCACTTATGCTCGTGGGACCCCGCTGTCCCCAGCCATTTAGGCCAGGGGACCTAAATGTTCTCTACGTCATTCTGGAGCTTGCTGGAATGCCGAAACTCCACATTTGTGGGATCTGAACACTGTGGGGGGTGGAGAAAGAGATGTTCAGAGCTTGGGCCCTGCCTGGCACCGTTGGAGACTTGAGTGGCCAAGGTTGGCCAGAGGGCTGTGGGTGCCCGGACGCCAGAGGTCTGCCTCTCGCACACCTAGTGACTGTCTCACTCAGAACGCTGCCCCTACATCAGTCTACCATGTTGGCTTCACCCGTACTCTGGCTTCGTGGGTGCTCAAAACTCCCGAGGGAAGGAGGTGGGGCTGCCATGAGCAATCCTGGATCTCAGATGGATGTGGAAGCTCAGGGAGTGGGACTGATGTGCCCAGGGCCACCGAGCTCAAAAGCCATCAGTCCAGCATCCTCTCCCCACTTCCACCCACCCCAGCCCTCCCCCTCCTCTGGGGCCCACTGCCCCTGGGACATGCTGTTGTATGGTATCCCTTACCAATACTTGTTATACTTGTCTTCTTGCCTCCTTGGAGGCAGAGAATAGGGCTACGTCTCTCCGTTTCCCAGGCATCGGTCGAGAGCCTGCCTCCACTGTGGCTGCTCGGGGTAGTGTCCTTGGAGGAAGGAATGAATGAGTATGGAAGGAAAATGAAAGAGCCAGCAGGGTAATGCTGCTTCCTGACTCCTGTCCAGTGTTCCTTGCTCTGGAGCCTGACGAGTCATTTCCTCGCCTCTCATGTCTATGCCATGACCGCGGGCCCATCTGCAGGCTCAGTGACCCTGGTCTGGAGTCATCACAGAGACCGCAGGATGTCTTTCGCTAGCCTCAACCCCACCATCTCAAAGGCCCGCACTTGGCCGTGACCTACTCAGCAATGGGATGGTCTCCCGCCCAGGCATTCTGCCTTGAAGAAGCTGACCAGACCTCCTGCTGGGGCAGTAGCTGCTACCCTCAGTTTAGAGAGAGAGAGGCCTGAGGCTCAGGAAGGCCATGTGTCTAGTCATTGGTTCTCAGCTGCGAAGTGCGCGGGGAGAGCGGGAATTCAAACCTACTCCTGGCAGACCCAGTCTCCGCTTATTCTATGAGGCCCCAATGTTGCCACATTATCCTCTAACTTTCAAAGTTACCTACCATAGTTACCTACCAAAGTTACCTATCACAACCTCACTTCCCTCCTTGCAAGGTTGTTGGGATAAAGGTAGGTAGGGCAGGGATCGGCAGCCCACTTTAAGGATGAGAAGATTAATGCTCAGAAAAGCAGAGTGACTCACCCAAGGCCACGCAGGTAGTGTCAGAGCTGGGACCCAACCACTGCAGATGAGGGAGGGAGGTCAGCAGAATCAGTGGCTTGCTCACGGCTCAGAATTACTGGGCTGTGGGGACAGAGCTCACCCCACACCTTCAGATTCCAAAGCAGGTGCCCGATGCCCACATGCTGGTTTGGGGTTTTGCTTGTATGAAAGGGCTGGAAAGAATGTGTGGGTCTCTCCCTACTGGAGTGGCATTACCCACTACAAAGAGATCACCAGAATGAAATTTCCTAACAGAGCTGGGGGCCACTGGGCCACGGAGGCTGAACTGAAGGCAGGTTTGCCCTGCTGAAATCCTAAATTATCTGCCTGGCAAATATCCGCTCAAGTACTGAAACCTAATACGTCCTCATTATCTTTCTGGAGGAAGGCCACAGGGCTGGCGAGAGGATGAAGGCACGGTGGTGGGGGGGGGGGGGGTTGATCTGTTGTCCCCAAACTGGAACATCAGAGAGGTCAGGGGTGGGCTATGGGAGGGAAGAAGCTGGGGTGGCCCCCAGCCTTTTGCCAAGATGCCTCCCTGAGCAGACTGTGGAAGCACCCGGAGAGGCCTTTGTTCCTGGTTTCCAGCGTGCAGGCAGGTTTGCTGGGCTCGCTCGGCCAGGCTCCTGAGGCCTGTGTGTGCAGGAGCCAGAAGGCCGAACTATGTGGGGCAGTGCTCCAGCCCTGCGTCGAGATGTCTTTGGGGTAAATGCTTGCTGCTTTTGTCTGGAAGCAAAACCCTTAGCTACTGTTTTCTCCAGCCTCCTGGAAATTAAAGCCAGGAAGCTGAGCATGGGTGATTATGGGGTTCAACTTGCTTATTAACAGCCCACAAAAGATTATCATGGGGCTTCTAGGCAAAGCCCACAGAGGCTTGGAAGCAGGCTGCCTCCTGGCTCTGGGCACTGCTCTCTGAAAGCACATCTTTTCTAGGCAGAGGGGCTCTGCCTGGCTGGCCTGGGGTGCCCCCACCCCCCTAACCACGGGATGTTCAGAGGAGCCAAGGGGGCCAGGTCCTTTGTGAACTGAGCCTGCAGGGGGGTTAGGGAGGAGTGGGGTCAGAAATGCCTACTCCTGCGGTACAGAGTTCAGAGATTTACAGATGTCTCCTTGGAGAGGGAGATTATTTAGCTAAGTTAGAACAGTGTTGGGCAGGGGGCAGCAAATGACAGACAAATCTTTTGTCGCCTGTTTTTATAAATAAAGTTTTACTGGACACAGCCACACCCATTCCTTTACAGTTGCCCAGGGCGGCTTTCAAGCTACACCGGCAGAACTGGGTGGTTGCAACAGAGACTGGCCCACAAAGCCTAAAACATTACTGTCTGGTCCTCTACAGACAAAATTTGCCCTCCCCTAGCTAGGGGACAGAGTATGGATGTCGGAGTTGACTAGATACTGGGTTCTAACGCCACTTTTACTTTTGTTCCATATTACCTTGGACATGTTGCTTCCCCTCTGAACCTCCCTCTTTCCGTTTGTGACAGAGGGATGGTCATGTATTTAACACACGCTTGTAAAACGGTGTTTACTCGTATCGGGCACCGTTCAAAGTGCTTTGCCTGCACTAACTCATTTAATCCTCACGGCAATTCTGTGAGGCTGGTGCTCTGGTGATTGTACCCATTCTACAGAAGGGCAAGTGGAGACCTAGAAGGTTAAGTAACTTGCCCAGGATCGCACAGCGCTGGGATTCTGAATGCAGGCAATATGGCTCCAGAGCGTGTCCTTAACTGGCCACCGTGAAGACTAAGGACTAATGGGTGAGCAGGGCTGAGCACAGGGGCTGGGATGCAGTAGGATCTTGGTATGCATCACCTCGCTCTGTCCCTCGTCTTCCAGATCGTCTTGCCTCCCACGTCTGTCCGGGATAAAGGTCCCAGCCCCTTTGAACTGCAACTTCTCAGGCCATCATGTCCCCTCCTGCTTTGGCCAAAGCCCAGTATCATAAGCACTGCTTTGGCTTTCTGTGCACGGCCTCCCTGTCCCTCCCTGCCATTGTCTCCCTCCCACTGTTTAGTTAATAATAACATATCATGTTCTGTCTCAGATGCATATCAGTTGTGTGTAATTATTTATGGAGAAATAGACAGATGATTCCCTGCTTGGACCATTTTCCCAGGCAGCCCTACCTATCACTTAGCACCCCACTCTCCCCTCGTCTAATAACACTGTCCACTTTAGATCCCGGGGCCTTGATTTATTAGGTAATTTGTTTCTTCTCTGTGGCTTGGGCCTGCCTGTCATCAATATAATAGAATGATGGAAGTGCAAGCTATAGACACCAGACATTAAAAACTAGGCAAATATTACCCATTTCAACTCCTTATCCAGCCAGAGCCAATCCAAAGAAATCCTCAGCCTCTGCTTGTCGGGAGAGACGAGAAAGATTACAGAGGGACACCCAGGGCCTGACTTCTCACAAAATGGCTCTTTGAAAATGGGGCTGGTTGCGCTGCTGGTGCTTTTGGGAAAATGCCCAGGAGAACACACACACACACACACAGCATAGGGATTTAAGCTCCCTTCCAAAGAGCCTAAATATGCTGAGGAGGTAAGAGGATTGAAGTAAGTGCCAGGGGGCCTGGCTTCCCACCCCAGCTCCGCCATACTCACCAACCGGTAGGGAGGTTGGGGCAAGTTACCTCATCTCTCTGGGCCTGATTGCCTCATTTGTCAGAGCCGGAGGTGGAGTCGATGGGCTCCAAAGGGCCTCCTAGCTTTAACAGGCTGCCACGTGGCCAAGGTGACACAGAACATTAAGAGGCGGAGCTGGAAACTGAACCTTTGCTGTTCAGTTCCAAGATGGGCGCTTTTAACACTACCCCACGCCGCTGCCTCTGATCATAATTGTAATCAAAATGGCCTGTCTCTTCACCATCAGTAGCTGTATCACAATCACGGAAATAATATCACCAATCAATGATCTTTAATTGCATCACTGAGGGACTCATCAGTGCCATTATCCCCAGTGGCATCTCACCACCACCGTCACCATCATGCTTGTTTCACGGAACGTTTTCCACGGGCCAGGTTGTACGTGCAGGATGCTATTGAATCCCAGCCGCAATCTTAGAAAATAGGACCCATTATAATTATCCTCATTTAGCAGAGGAGGTAGCTGAGGCTCCAAGTGGCTCATAATGGTAAACACCAGAACTTGGATGTGAACTCAGGTCTGCTGGGCTCCCAAACAAGCTTCTGGCCACTATGCTATGCATCATCAGCACCATTGTCACGAGCGTTACCACAGACATTATCATTATTGTCAAAAGCAGCCTCCCCAAATCACACAGCAGCCTCTTTCTCATTGCTTTGCAAATCATTACCAGAATCACCGTCATCGCTAATGTTGATGTCATCGATATCAGAATCAATATCATCAATATCATCATTGCCACTCTTGTTTTAACATAAACACCATCATTCATTGTTAGCAATATTGTCATTGTCACGATCATTGACTTATTCCACACCAGTGTCATAATCAACATCTACCCATGCTATCAAAATTGTAGGTAGAATCATCACGAATATTGACATCACTATTCACAGCACTGTCATCACTAGCAAGATTATGATTATCGTCACCAACCCAGTCCACACCAACATCATAATCAGTGTTATAAAAAACAGAGTCATCATGGCCATCACTGATCTCCCCATTCGTATGGAATGGCCAACATTGTCAACAATATGATCAACATCTTCGTAGTGTCATCATCAACATCCTCTTCTTCAGGTCACCATCTCTGATAGTCTTATCAACACAGCCACAGCAAATGATACACATCTCCAGTTAAATGCTGTCCCAGACATCCTTCTGCCCACCATTGTTATAACCATATATGGTGTTAGGTCTTTTCTCCCTGGCACCATTCAGATATCCCCATGAGAAATATGAAAGACAAAAGTATCTGATTCATTGTCACCCAGCCTGTTCAGATATTGCCAGGGTCGTCGGGAATCTGAAACTTCTCAATCTCCAGAGTTAGGTGATTCAGTTTCAGACATTTTAGACCATGAATTCCCACCCATCCTTCAAAGTCAAGTTACTTACCAGTTCTCCAGGGGATCCCATGTCCTGCTTCCGTGAGCCTCTGTTGTACATTATTTTAATCTCTGTGATAGCATTTCCATTTATGGTCCAAGTTGTTCGTGTGTCTGTCTTCTTCCCTAGGATGTAAGTTCCTGGAGGTGGGATCAGGTTTTCCCCTACCTCTGGGAGGCTTTACACAGAATGTTCTCAATGCATATGTTGGGGGAATTGAAGGGAATGGGTGTCAGCTGGTCTATGCGAGTCCCATGACGAAGTGTGAAGAACACCAGGCTAAAAACCAAGATGTGTGGATTTTAGTCTGGAATGTCCCTAACTACCTGTACAGCTGTGGAACATTCATTTCTTCTCCCTCCTGCCCTCCCTTCCTGCTTCCATCTCCAAACTTAAGAGTCGTCTTTTTCCTACACCCAGTCTGGCACCAGGTTCTGTGGCTCTGCCTTCCAAATATACCCCAAACCGCCCATTGTTCACCCCTCCTCCGCTGCCACCTATATTAGCCAGAGGAGAGGGGTCTTGCTAGAACCACTGTAGTTATCTCTTAATTGATCTTTCTGTTTCCACTCTCTTCCCATGTAGGGACCAGAATACTCTTTTGAAAGTGTCCATCAGCTCACATCAGACCCTGACTCAAACTCCACCCCAAGGCTTCATCCCTCACTTACAATAACATCCAGACCGCTTCTGTGGTCTGCAGTACAAAGTCTGGCCCCTGACCTCCTCTCCTCCCTCACCTCATGCATCACTAGTGAGGTGCCCAGGCACACCGTTCTTCTCATACCATCCTGAAGATCCCAAGGTACTTCTGATGAAGGCCTTCACACTTGCTGGTCCCTCTGCCTGGAAACTTCTTTCCCAGCATCTTACAGTCAAGAGCACCATTCTCAAAAGACTCTCGGTGGCCACCCTCTGTGAAATAGAACCCCTCCAGTGGGCATGCTCTTCTTATCAAATCCACTCACTCAACCAGTGTTTATTGACTCTGTACAAGATATCTCACCCTCAGCACGATCGACATTTTGGACTGGATCATCCTGTGTTGTGGGGTCGGGGGGGTGGAGCTGTCCTGTGCATTGTAAGAGGTTCGGCAGCATCCCTAGCCTTTACTCACTAGATGCCAGTGGCATCCCCCTTCCTGGTTGTGTCAACCAACAATGTGTCCAGATATTGTCATATGTCCCCTGGGGGCAAAACCACCCCCAGGTGGGAAGCATGCTCTTTCAAAAGCTTGAGTTACATCAGTGAATAATACAGATGCCACCATGAGCACCCCGCTCCCCCAATCTCCCAGCCTTCCTGGGAGGAAAACAACAGTGACTATAATAAGTAACTTAAGTATATTCTAGAGAGTGACAAATACTATGGGAAAAAATATAGCTGGTTAAGGGTGATCTTGAGTGCAGGAGGGGGTTGCAATTTTAAATAGGGTAGTCGGAATAAATAGCCCTTGTCAGAAAGGTGCTTTATATTTATTGTTATTTTTTGTTTAATCATTGCATATATCACAATATGAAATTATATCACAGTCTTGTTTACTTGTTATTGTCTGTCTTCTCCTCCTCTTCTCCTCCAGAGAGTAAATTCTATGAGGGCAGAAAATGTTTCTGTCCTGTTCAGCACTATGTATACCTGATACCTAGAACACTGCCTGGCCCAGAATTATAGTCAATAAACGTGCACGGCATTGTTAGGAGCTGGGAACATTGAGATAAATAGCCTGAATGGACAGCATTTCATCCTACCCCTGCTGTACAGAGATCCCTCTCACCTCCCCACTCCACCCACAGTCCCTTATACTAACTTATTTCATGGGTAATTTAGAAGTTCTATAATCTATTTAGTTTATACTCAGCGGCAATTTCAAATACCCAACTCTCTTGGTGGAGTTTTAGTCTTCTTCTGATCAGGCCAATCTGACCACAAGGCATCTCATTGGAGACATTGCTCTCCATCCTGATAAATCACTCTCCACCCAACGTGGCCAGTTCTTCTGTTCTGAGACGTGGGCTCAGTGTGGGGGAAGGCTGCCGTGGAAGGCGAAAGCAGCCGGCCTCCCGTCGTTGGAGGTGTTCAGGGTGGACTCCATGACCACGGCAGGATGCTGTAAAGGGGATTGGAGCCCTGGGTGGAGGTGACCCAGGGTCAGTGATCCGATGCTTAGTGAGCACCAGAGTCACTGTGGGGCTCATTAAACAGAGTGCTGGCCCCACCCCGATATTCTGACCTTGTAGCCCTGAGATTGTGCGGGGCCAGGTGATGGCCGGCACTACTGTTTCGGGGACCACAGTGTGGGTAGCTCCGCACTTCCGTGCCCGATGGCTCCCCTCATGCCCGAGGTTATGCAATTCTATGATGTTTCCCTTTTTCCAGGCATACAACGCAGCCGTTAGCTTCCTGTCCATTCCTTACCTCTTGTCAACTTTGAATTTGTCTTCTCCTAACATTCTGTGGTGCTACCTGGGGTCTTAAACCTCTCATTCTTTCCCAGGTATCTCCCCACCTATCCTTGGGCAGTAAGTGATTCTTTTCAGAGCCAAAGGTTGCTACGAACCTCCCTCTGAAGCCGGTGAGGCCAGGAGACTGCTTCCAGGGAGGGCACGGTTTGCATGCAGAGACCAGCATATAGACCTTGAACCCAGAGATATCCCATAAGGAATTGACAAGCACAGGAAGGACGAGCTGGGCTTGTTGCAGAGCAGGGGCACGCTTTCAGACCTTGGGCAATCACAGAGGGCTCGGGGAGGAGGTGTGATGTGAGCTGAGCTCTGCAGGATTGAAGAAAAAGGAACTATCAGGCTGAACCATATGAAATTGCTGCTATTCAAGCACTGCTAGCCTCCAAAACCCAATATTTCATGTGTCTCAATCCAAGAGCATTCATTATTTTCATTCCTCCTGTGCATCAATTATTATCATCATCCTCATTCTGTAAATGAGAAACTGAAGCCCAGAAAGATTAAACAGCTTGCCCAATGACACAGAGTAAGAGGAAGAACCCAGGGACCCAGTCTGTGATGACTCCATGCCCTAGCTTTAGGGTCCATTTAATGCAGTGGGTCCCAGGCTTTGGGCAAAGCTCTTGAATCCCTTGGAGACCCCATTCAGTAGTTGGGGGAGACAAAGGGGAGGATGATGGTGGTTGTGAGAATCTGCATTTCTTTTTTTTTTTTTAAGATTTTATTTATTTATTTGACAGGGAGAGAGCAGGAGAGCACAAGCAGGGGGAGCAGCAGAGGGAGAGGGAGAAGCAGGCTCCCCGCTGAGCTGGTCCCCCCCCTCCACCGATGCGGGGCTAGATCCCAGGACCCTGGGCCCATGACCTGAGCCAAAGGCAGTCACCCAACCAACTGAGCCACCCAGGGGCCCCTAGAATCTGCATTTCAATCAAGCTCCCGGGGGGTACTGAAGCTGCTGGCCTGCAATCCACACTTGGCGGTTTACTGGTTTAGGTAGGACAAGATGGAAGAAGGCATTCTCCAAGGAGTGAGAGAGAGCAGCAGGATGAACAGAGCCCTAGAGGAAGGAGCAGGTGTGGTATGGGTCAGCGAAAGCAGAGGTAGCGGACTCGGGCTGGTGGGGCATAAGGAGTGCAGGTGGGGGCGGTGGAAAAAAATGACCAGGCTGTCCCCGTGCTTCCTGCCCCAGTCTGTCTCCCTCCCTCCTGGCCTCTTCCAAGGAGGCAGCATCCAGCAGCACTAACTCATCAACTCCTCCCCCCTACCCCACCCCCTCACCCAGTAGGGGCTCCTAGAGGGTTTTTAGCCTAGACCATTTTTCCAACGCCACTGATCCCTTCTGCCGAGTGTGATAAACCCTATTTTATAAAGAAGACATGAATGGCTGTAATCAGATACAGTGTTTGCTGTGCTGAACAAAATGAGCAAAAGAAAAAATATGCAGCCAGGCTATAATTATGGGTGTAATATTTCAGCCCATTAGCAAAAAATATCTCAGAAACCTGCTGCCCCGCCTTCTCAGCTAAAAAATTGGATGCTAAGCTGGTGAAGGCAAACAGAGAGAGCAGAGCATTGAAGCAGAGGCCTAATTAATTGCATATACAATTTTTTTTTTTTTTTTTTTTGCTGGCAGTGGGTTCTGACAATTCCGGGTCTTTTGCTGCACTAGAGAAAAGAGAGATTGTCATTTTCTGGCAGTGTTGTTCTGAGAGCTTCTAGGCATCGGTCACTCTTCCTTAGCCAGCCCAGCCTGGCCCAGTACTAGCCAAGGGCCTGTCACTTACCCAGCATTTGGTGAATTTAGAGGGTTTGAACAGTAATAGCTCCCTTTTGTTGCTTGCTATGCGCCAGGCACCATGAGAAGCTTTACCAATTTTCTCATTTTTCCCTTTGGGAGCTGTGTGAGGTGATGTGATGGATTTTGCTGATGACCTTCAGGTCCTTCCTACTGTTTTTGTTTTTGTTTTCTCTTCCTTTTTTTGAGTCTCAGAACCTGCAACTATCTTTGGAGGGCTACCCATGAGCTACTGGAGTCACTGCCCGGGGGCTCTGTGTCCCCTGCTCCCCAGCGAAGGATCTTGACCCAAGTACAGAAGAAGTGGGAATGTGAAAGGCCAGGCTTCCACCTTGAGTCAGGGTAACTGGGAGTATCTCACACTCCTGGGCTCCGCATGGGACCGGGCTCAGGCTTCCTCTGCGAGATCTTGCTGGAACTCACCCCCCTGCCTGCTTTCCTCCCCTCCCCTGCCCTGACTTCCCACTCCCTCTAGCATCCCTGGAGTTAACTCACTTGTATGTTACTCCTCAGCTCTGTAGGCTTCTGGGGAGTCGCTGGGGATGGGGATTTGCCTCCATCATCTTATTCCAGAGCCTTATCTCTATGCTGTGGCACCTTTTATTAGCATCAGCAAGATAGACCTGGTCTACTTCTTCCCTTTCCCATCATTCACAGGCCGTTGCTTCCCAGAGGATTTTTTTCCAGGATGCCCCCTATACCCATTCAGCCCTTACATCAGCCCCTCCCTCATCTGTACTCTTGTGCAGCGTACAGATGTCCATCAGATGTCTATTTCCTGCAGTAATGGGGTTCCCAATCCCTCGATGGAGTTACTTGAGCAGTGATTCTGTATTATCCCTCTGTGAATTCCTAGGGCCCAATACCGGGGTCAGTGCCCTGCAAGCTCTCAGGAAATACATATGCAATAAATGAATTAATGAATTAATCAGGTGGAGCCTTTGGCCTCCTTATGTAAATGTAGCACCTGCCTCCAAGCCATTCCTAGTCCCTAGGATTTGTGTAAGACTGGGGCAAATTTGTGGTTCAGCAGCTGTTATCCTGTGTTCTGGAATTTGGCGCTGTCTGGGCAATTCTATGTTCCTGAGTCTTCTAGTTACCTGGCTTTTACCTCAAGCTAACCAAGCTCTGGAGGGCTCTGACCAGTTCCTGTGTATATATTCATCCATTAAGTTGCTCATTCACTCTTGCAGTCATCTACACATCTAACCCTATCCATTCAGTTAACCCCACCCCTTCATCTAATACCACGCATCCATCCCTCCACCCACCCATCCATCTACCCATCCACCCATCCCTCCACCCACCCATCCATCCACCCACTCATCCAAAAATCTCCTGTGAAGGTTGACTCCAGTAATAGTCTAGTGGGGGGGATATGGATGTATTAAGAAGACTATGTGATCTGTGCATGAGGGAGGAAAGTATAGAGTACTATGGGCTCATAGGGTCAGGAGTCCCAGGCAAGCTTCCCAGGGCACCCGAACTGGGATCTTCCAGGTGAATTGTGAAGAGAAGAGAGGAGTGGGGAAGACTGTCCCAGGCAGAGGGCAAATACAACGTGATACAAAGGGAAAGATGAGTGAGTGCATGGGAAGTTCAAAGGAATAAAGGACATTCAACCTGGCTGATCTCATGTGAGGAGCAGAGGTACAGGGTAAAGTTGGTGGGGCTGCCTGGGGCCAGATCATGCAGGGCCTTGCTTGTCCAGTAAAGGAGAAGGATCAGGAACTGGGAGCAGTGGGGAGCCTTCAAAGGGCTTATAAGCAGGATAGAGTCAAGATCAGATCTGCATCTTTTAGGGAGACAGAGACTGGGGGAAAGAAGACCAGTGAGGGGACTGGGGTTGGGGAGGTGGGGGCACCATTTGCCAGATGACAGTTGCCACATAATACTGATGGAGACAGAAACTGGTGCAGTTGCAGGGGAAGGAGAGAAGTAGGTTTTGTGCCTGGAGGGCAGATATTTAGAAATTGATGGGAATCGGGATTGACTAGATGTAGAAGCAGAGAGAGGAAGGAGTCAAGGATGACTGACAGTTTCTAGCCTATGCAGTGGGGTAGACAGATGTGACACTGACCAAGTCATGGAGGGAGAGCAGGTGGACATAGGGCCTGGGGCCTGGAGAGGAGAGAGCCGGTGTGCTCGCTGGGGGGATGGGGGGTTGGGCAGGTGAGTTTGAGATGTCCGTGAGGCTTTCAACTGGGTTTTGTCAGAAGATGATTGGCTATCCAGGTCTGAAACCCCAGACAGATGCAAGGGCTGGTAATAAAGATGTAGGGCTCCCAGGCTAGGAATGGCTACCAACCCATCAGAGTAGATGGGAAGGCCGTGGGAGGGTGTGCAGACTCAGAAGGGGAGGGCCCTGTCCTCTGACGGATGCCCCATTGCTGACTGCCTACCTGAGTGGTGGGCAAGTCCTTCCTTAGATTGCAGTGCATACATGGGCCACGTCTCCATGCTGACTCCATTCTCTGTGGCCAAGCATGTTGGGTGCATGTCCTGTCTGCACTTGGTCTTCCTCCTGTTGCTCCCTCTCACCCCCCAGAGCCCACTGGGCAGCAGTTATGTAGGTGAAGCCTGGATGTGTTTCTCTGTGTCTGCCACGGGGCGGCCTCTTCTTTTGGAGGGTTCTTTTGCCTGGAGGAAGGAAGAGAGATTATTCTTCCCAGGGTGGCTGCTCAACAGAGGAGGAGGGGAACTAGCATCCTTCCGGGGTCAGAAGCTCAGGGGTTAACCTCCCTCTACCACTGCTTTTAGACATGTCTTTAATTATTAAATTACTGTGTGCATTATAAAAAAGATATACAGCCCAGAACAATAACAAAATAAATATGAGACACCCCCTACCCCTCATCCTGCCAGCCCCAGTACCCCACTCCCTAGTGACAATTATTATTTTTCCAGATTCCATGAGCACAAACACACACACACACACACACATATACATACACACACACTATACACTCTTCTCAACAATTGATTTTTTTGCTTGAGTATACACTAGACATATTTCTACATCAGAATATATACAGCTCTACTTCCATTTTTCTCTCTTTTCCCCTTTTTTATTATAAAACTCATCCAAGTTTATGGTCCAGAATATGGAAATGCAGAAAAATGGAAAAAAGTAAAAAGAAAATCCAAATCTGCCAGCATCCTAAAATCTCATTATCTAGAGATGATGATGATCATTGAGAAGTATATAAAATTTATTTTTACTGGATAATAATGGAAGAGGAAACTAAAGTTAGGGAGAAAGAATTAGGGATCTCCAAGTGGATTTTTCTTCAAAATTAGAGATTTGGGTCCTTATATAATTTTTCTCTTTTTTTAACTTTAAAGGAATTGAGAGGTTGGAGTTGCAATGTTTTATTTTAATGTTTGCTAGTTTATTTTTTTATTTTTATTTTTATTTTGTTTAATGTTTGTTAGTTTAGGCAGAGCTTGGTCATTTCTCTTACAAAAATCAGAAGGAAAAACTTATCTTTAAACAAACAGATGACACTACTCTAAGTATACATTTTTAAATTAAAAATAATAAAAAAAAAAAGAGGTAAGCCTACTGTTAGTGTAATTAGTCAACAGAAATTACTGACTTACCCAATCATGTTCAAAAAAGAACAAAGATATCTTGAGGAAGCAATTATCACTTGTTCCTAACACAAACCCAAAGAGACGGTATGTGCATTCAAAGGGTTCATGGATTCTCTGCTTCTTCCCACATTCCCTGACCAATGGCAGGTTGGTTCTGAGAGATCAGAAAGCATGGTTTCCTACCCTTGATTAGTGGCTTAGAATCATGCCACAGTTTAGCTCACTTTATATCTGGACCATGACCTTCACGTACAGTTCATTGTTTTTCCCAGAGTCTCTACCTTGCGTTTCCTTGTTGCTCAGAAGAGTCACGTGTCTTAATTCCATAACCACTCTGAATGTTCCAGCTTCTTACTCATAAAATTGGGCAATTCTGTTTTCTTCTTCCTTTTTTAAGATTTTATTTATTTATTTTAGAGAGAGCAAGAGTGTGCAAGCAGGTGGGAGCGAAAGGGGGAAGCAGGCTCTGAGCTGAGTGTGGAGCCCAAGGCAGGGCTCGATCTCACGACCCTGAGATCATGACCTGAGTTGAAATCAAGAGTCTGATGCTTAACAAACTGAGCCATCCAGCGCCCCAGTGCTGTTTTCTTCTTGAGGTTATCAGAGGACTTCTTCTTGAGGAGTCCTCTGATTCCTTGTTCTAATCGGGGCTAATTGCTTCTTAGGCCCAGCTGCACAACTGTCTTACTGGTGCCTTTTCATTCATCTCCTGGGTTAGCTCTTTTTTGTTTCTGTTTCAAGTTTTTATTTAAATAGTTAACCCATAGAGTAATACTGGTTTCAGGAGTAGAATTCAGTGGTTCATCATTTACATTACAACACCCAGTGTTCATCACAAGTGCCCTCCTTAATACCCACCACCCATCTAGCCCATCCCCCACCCACCTCTCTCTCTCTTTTTCTTCCTTCCTCTGCGTTCATCTGTTTTGTTTCTTAAATTCCACATATGAATGAAATCATGACGTTTGCCTTTCTCTGTCTGACTTATTTCACTTAGCATAATATTCTCTAGCTCCATCCATGTTGTTGTAAATGGCAAGATTTCATTCTTTTTTATGACTGAGTAATATTCTATTGTATCTATATACCATGTCTTCCTTATCCATTCATCTGTCTGTGGACACTTGGGCTGTTTCCTCAATTTGGCTGCTGTAGATAATGCTGCTATAAACATTGGGGTGCATGTGCCCCTTCAAATCCCGGGTTAGTTCTATGATTTTTTTGAACTTGTCTTCTTTCTTGGGCTCAGTCTTCATTTTGTCAGAGTATATCCTCAAGGAATTTTTTTTCAGAAAGTGTGCATAACAGGGGTGGGGTGTGGTGGGAATCTGTGTTCTTGAGTACTCAAAAATGTCTGTACTGTGCTCTCCCACTTAAGAGATTCCAAGAGATTTCTCCTCAGAATGCTGTAGACATTGTTCTGTTGCTTTCTAGAAAGTTCCATCACATGTGCAACATCTGATTGCAGCTTCCTTCTAGATACCCTAAGTTTTTTTTCCTTAAGAAGGTTTAAGATTTCCTCTTAACTGATAGACCTTAGAAACTTTCCCCCTTTGTTGTGAAACTTGTGTCTCTTTCCCATCACAGGTGCTGTGTAGTTGGTGAGAAGAGTAGCTGACTGCTGCTTTCTTGTCTAACCCACCTCGCTTCCCCTTGGGAAGTGCCACTAACTCACCCTCTCCCCGGGGCTTTGGAGGTGCAGTTAATGAAGGGGTGGTCCTTCCTGCCCCCAGGGGAGCCAATCAGAGCATCCCATCTCTCCAGCCAGGGGATTGGTTCAGGGGTGGACATGTGACCCACACTGAGCCAATCAGAGTACATCTTGGAGACCAATTGGGATGTTGGGAGAGAGGAGGACGCTCTGTCCCAGGATGAAGTGAGACTGGAAGTTCTGGAGGCCTTCTTAGCCAATGCACATGGAGAGTCTGCCTGGGAATGAACCCACGGGGGTGCAGGAGAGGAGGGCAGAGAGTGAAAGAGAGAAAGGGAGAAAGAGAATGAATGATTTTCCAGCAGTGAGCCTTGGGAGGCAGGAAAGACTGAAGTCAGATCAGACAATACGTTTTCTCTCGACCCAGGTTGAATTGGGTTTCCATCAGATGTAAACAAGAGAATCTTGATAATATAGTGGCCCCTTTTACCCCTCGAATCCCCATCTTCCATCCACTAAGAGGGATTTCCTCTTACTATTTGACTGTTCCTTACCTTTTATGGCTTCAGTTCTCTCCTGAAATTCCTGTTAGTTGGGTATCGGAGTTCTGGGATCCGGGCTCTACCTCCTTTTATCTTTCCTTATTTTAAAAATCACTTTGACATTTTAATCTATATTCTGAGGCATTTCGTAGACTTTATTGTCTCCATCTCTGATTTGGTCTTCCATTCCATTATTCAACCCTTTTATTAGCTCTTCATTTCAGCCAATGAATTTTTCATTCTAAGAACTGTTTTATTCTGTTTGTTTCTTTTCTTTTGTTTTATGAATGCTGCATCCTCCCAGTGAATCCGCATGAGTGTTCTTCTGTTTGCTGCATCACCTCTGTTTTTCCTTTTCCGTTGCTTTGTTCATCTTGATCCTTCTTTTTTATGTGGTTTGTTTTCTTCAAAGCTCCATAATCCTTAGATAATCATTGAAGATGTGTGAATAAATAACTAGGTTGACCCGTATTGGCTGGAGGGATGTTCTCCTGCACGGTGATGTGGGGCTTCTTCTAAAATAGGCCTCTCTCCTGGGTGGGCCAGGGTCCTGGAAGTGTCTTTTACTGATGACTTTTTTTTTTCCCAATAGGATTTTGGTATGGAGAAAATTTAAAATTCTTCGAACCCAGTCTACATCTCACATTGGACATTCTCTCCACGACTTTTTGTCCTTTTGACTTTGACCAAGGCTTGTCACAGTTCTGAGCTTCAGTTTATTATCTGGACGATGGGAACGCCAGCATTATCCATCCCGCCCACCTCACAGGGACTGGGAAAGCCTGGAGGGATGTGGGGAGTCACCTCGAGACAGAAAGAGCAGTGTAAATTTAAGTTGTTATGAAGTTCCTGGAAGAGAACCCTCCAGTTTGGCAGAAGCGAAGATAGAGCCAAGAGAGGGGAAGCAACTGTTGCCCAAGGTTACCCAGAAAGCCCCCACCTCCTGGCTCCCGGGTCCCATTCTCTGGTCAGGCAGCCTGCAAACGGCTGGGGCTGCGGCGCCGGGGGCCGAGCAATTGAGAATTCGGAAGAGGCGGGGATGGCATAAATAATTCAGTGATTGCCGACCACGGGCCATTAAATTTTCCATGATCTGTTTTATTGTATCTGCTCTGCAACGTTAGTCCTGCCAGTTCAGATGCAGAGCAGGCGTTTCACCGCCTGCAGGAGCTAGCCACGCTCCCTGTCAGAGGCCCAAGGCCACGGAAGCATTGGCCTTGGGCCCAGCTGGGCCTCCGTCTCGAAAGGTGGCCAACCGGGGGTTCGTATCGCGGAAGTATGAGTGCCGAGCCTCCCTCCGGCCCCTGCCAGGCCCTGAGCCACCAGTACCCAGGGTCTCTCACCTTCAAGCTCAGGACACCCTCACCAATGACCGCGAAGTTAGCCTCTTGCTGTTGCTCGTGATCCTCAAAAACAGTGCGTAAAGGGTTAACTTGTTCTGTGTCAACATGAAAGGTCACCGTCATTTCTGTAACTCTTTTTTGACATTTGCACCTTCCTTCCTATACTGGGGGCCTCAAACCCTGGCCGTGGTCCTGGCCTCACATAACTTCTGGGGAAACTTTATGATTTTCTGCTGCAGGATCGTGCTGTCGAGAATCCTCAGTGGGGTGGGGACTGCTTACAGATGGAGAAACGAAGTGTCAGAGAAGGAAGTGGCCTTGGTCAGAGACGCTGGGCAGGCTCAGGGCCCGGTACCGGGACTCCCAGACCAGAGCCCTGCCCAGGGCCTGGGACTCAGGAGGGAGAGTCGGCCCACCCCGGGATCATCGGCTCGTCCCCTCCACTTCTCAGGCTCGTCACAGCTTCTCAGACTTGTTCACGGGGTGGATGCTTGCCCCACTGTCCTGAGGACCACACAGTGTCCTGAGACCACGTTTCCAAACGTGCCTCGCACCATGTGCTGCAGACAGGTGCACTAAGGGTGGCGCTCAGGAGGCATGGCCCATGGGCGTGGCCTGGCCTTTCCCATGCTTCTCGCTGACCTGAGTACACAGGACAGACAGAGCACGAAGCCGGACAGAGGCAAGAAGGAAGAGTCCTTGATCGCTTCCGGATCCCCAGTGGGCAGTGAAGTGCGGTAGCAGGAATTCAGGATGTGTCATCAGATGGGCTGGCTCCACATTCCGGATTTGTGGCTTATCACTTCTGTATGTAAGGGAAATCACATCCCCTCTCTGAGAGCCTCAGTGGGGATGCCAAATCTGAACCCACGGGATTTTTTGTGAGGCTCTGTGGTAACGACAGTTACGAACTGCCAAAAGCATTCTGACACCTCTGTGAGTTAGCCATTGCTGCTTATCAAACCACCCCAGAACCTGATGGCTGAAAACAGCCGTTCATTATTTGAGACTCTACGGGTTCACGGGATCATCTGTGGTCAGCTGCGGTTGGAGGGGGCAGCTCTGCTACTCCAGGCTGCCGGCTTCTGCTCGGGCCAGTTCGGGTGACGGTGGCTGGTCCTAAGGGAGAGCATGAGAGCGCACCGGCCCCTGCTGAAGGTTGGACTTGGAACCAGCACCCCGTCACTTCGGCCACATCCTGTTGGCCAACGCAAGACCCGGGGCCAGCCCAGATTTCGGCTGGGGGTGGGGGTGGGCCCACTCCTTCATGGGAGGAGCTACAAGGTCACATGGCAGAGGACCTGGCTGTAGGGAAGGGTGTAGTGCTGTGACCACTGGTACAATCAGATCTGCCCAGGTTTGGGGTCCACGTTCTCCTTAAGTGAGGTCAAGATAGACTGAGAGGCACAGAATGACAGGGCTGGGTGTGACTTTCAAGATAGAGGAAGTGGCTTTGTCCCAGGCCGCACAGCTGGTGAGAGAACAGAGTTGGGGTGAGAACCTAAGACCGTGAATGTCAAGTACCATATGTCAAAACCAGCCCCCATGTCGGTTCTTCTATCGAATTTGTTCTGGGGAAATCCAGTAGATGGTGATTTGGGGCGCTTGCATTCGTGTTCCTCTTTTGTCGTGTTGCAATTTCAGAAGGTCAAGGAGGGCTTGAGATGAGGCTTCCTGGCCTTCCCTTCTGGAAGGAACCCCTGAGGAAGAAGGACAGGCCCCAGGATGAGATCCAGAGTCAGGGTCCGGCTTAAAGAATTTCGCTCCCGTGACTTTCTTTCGCCTTTTAGAGAAGCACGTGGTGCAGGGCAATTGTATTTCAGCCTTCACTCCGGGCTTCTCATGCCTGTAACCTGGCTCTAGTGGAGAGAGAGCCTCATCCCCCGTGGCCGAGGCGACAGCTACAGTCTCCTAACTGCCCTTCTTACCTCTAGACTCCCCTCTCACACCGCTGCCCCCAGTCGGCCCTGCCTGCGGTGCCACAGTGATTTCTGGGGTGTGGCTCTGCCTGTGGCGTCCCATCTGCCCAGGGTATGTGTTCCTAGGCTGGAGCTTGGGAGCCAGGCAGATCCAGGTTCAAATCTAGGCTCTGACACTCATTAGAGCCGGGGGAGCTTGGCCAAACGATGTCAATGCCCTGAGCCTCAGTTTCTTCATGTATCATCTGCAGCCTCTCACTGGATTTTGTAAGCACTGCCTGTGAAGTTGTAGCCAAGTCCGTGGGACACAGCAAGTACCCAAGAGATCTTAGCAGCTTCTCCTAGAGCGGTCAGTATGCCATGGCTCCCCATGGCCACGGAAATCAGACAGGTAGCCTGGCATCCAAGGCTCTCCGTGAGGCCCCAGCTGCCTCTCCGGGCTCACCTCTCACTGCGCTGGGAGCCTTCTGGCAGGCTCCTCCTGCCCCGCGCGAGCGCTCCTCCTCCCGCGGCCACCTTAGTCCCCCCGGGGCGCTCCCTCCTCTCATCTCCACGCAGCGGCTCTCTGGGCTGGTTTGCCAGCTGTTCTAGCGGTTATTGCTACTGTTGCTTGTGGTGCATCATCTTGTTATCTCATGGCTCAGGTGGGGAAGAAATTCGAGAAAGACTTGTCTGGTGGTTCTGGCTCTGAGTGTCTTCTGTGGCTTTTGTCATAGGGTAACTGGGAAGACAGCAGCAGGGGCTGGAGTCGCTGAGGCTGCCTGAGCATCTCTCATTTCATGTGGTTCCAGGGCCTTGCCGGGTGGACTTCCCGTGTGGGCTAGTTTGGGCTTCCTCGAAGCATGGCAGCCTCAGAGAAGTCTGGTGGCTTCCAGGAAGGTTGGGGCGTTGTGTGAGCAAGGTGGAAACTGCCACCCCTTTATGACCTATGTCAGAAGTCACAGAGGGTCACTTCCGTTGTACTGTATTGGTCGAACGGGTCACAAAAGCCTGCTGGGCTTCAAAGGGGGAGGGAAGGCAGACTCTGCCTCTTCATGGGAGGAGTGTCCAAGTCATAGTGTGAGAAGAACAGGTAGGATGGGAGATTTTGCTGTGGCCGTCTTTGGAAAGTACACTCTGCCACGCCGAGCTGGTATAGTGAGATGTGACCAGGGGCGGCGAGGTAACCAGGGACTCTGGAACCAGGCTGCCTGAGCCCCCACTGACAGGCTATGTCACTGGGCGAGTTCATTCACTGCACTGTGCCTCAGTTTCCTTCTCTGGCAAATGAGGACCGTAGCCCTCCCTCCCTCCTGGGGTGGTTGTGAGGATGAGACGAGTTAGTGTAGGAAGAGCACCTAGAACAGCACGCAGTAAAGTGCCCCATCAGTGTCCACTCTCACCGTTACTGATGTCATTAGTATCGTCAATTACAATTGCTATTTAGTGATTGATTAGACAGAGCTTTCAAGGCAAGAGAGACTGACACATCGTTACTTACGGAGTCATGAAAGCTTGTGGCACTGTCTGATGTCCCGTGGGGCTCAGGGAGAGGCTGATTTTCTACTCACGGGTCCAGTTCCCTGATACAGCCCAAGCTGCAGACTCCAGAAATCGAAAGTCAGGGTAACACATAAGGAGTGTTGAGAAACTGAGAAAATTTAAAAACCAACACATTTCGATCATCATCATTATCATCCGAACTGCAAGATTTCAGGCCCCAGAGAGTATTTTTATTGCTTGCCAAAGCCAGGTGGATTTCCAAAACCCTGGACTGGATACACTGTAGGACAGTAAGATGGCCATGCCTCACTCAGGTCCTCCATCTTGTTTCCACCTTTGGCATGCCTTTGCTTTAATCACCCCACAGCTCTTTTGTCAGAGTTTAGCAGAGAGCTCACTTGGGGAATTTAAGTCCCTCACTGGTGGGTCCTGACCAATGATTGATGGGTGGGGATCATATGGAGCCAAGCTCCCTTGTCTAGGTTGGAATAACTCTCAGAAGCAACTCAACTGCAGAGTTCCCTGTGGGGGCAGGTGGAGGCTGCCCTTTGCAGAGCTCTGCCCAAGGTCACATCCCAGCCCAACCTTGCTTCCTTCCCATCCCTGTCCTACTTGCCCCAATCATTTACTGGTTCCTGCTAGGAGTGCTTTCCTAATAAATCGCTTTCCCGTGACTCCTCATCTCAGGGGCTGCTTCTGGAGACTGAATGGAGAGGGGCATGATGCACAGGGACCTGAGGGAGGGGATGACCATGGGCTGCACCTGCTAAGGGAGGCTGCTCAGCCCCTGCCCCCGGTATTTCTGTAGGGTTTTAGCATCTGAGGCACTTTGTTTTCCAGCAGTGATACCTCCGTGGGTTTTGAGGAGTTACCTGTCTTGACACCAGATCTGGGTTTTGTACTGCGAGGTGCTCAGCCCCGCTGGTCCTCAGGGCCCCTTGGTGAGGGGAGCGGAGCATCTCATTCTTCAGACCACCTGCCATGTCAACTTCTCCTGGGGTGAGGGCTTGGCTTGGGCCCAAACTCCATCATGCCCACTGTGGTGGGAGCCTCAAAGGCTCCCATGCCCACATTTGACCCGGGTGGATCCTCTACTCTGGGCTCAGATGAAGTGCTCTGCTAGGGCTGTGGGATTTGCCTTTCCCAGAGGCTGCCTGGAAGGAGCGCAACCCAAGTCTGCAGGAGAGTGGTAACTTCCTGTGGAGATAACCTGACCTATGAGAGACAGGAGATGGGTACAGGAGATGGGTAGGAGCCAGAAGATAAATTTTTCCCTTCTCCCCACAAGGGCCCGTTCCCAGACTCAGGGATTCCACAGGGCCTGTCTGGAAGACACCCCATGCTGCTGAGAGACAGACTGCAAGGCCATGGCCGGCTTAGCAACACCCCACCTCGCATTCGCTTTCCCTCCTTCCCTGCCTCATTTCCATTTTTCCTTCACTCTTGCTCCCCGGGGATTGCGGTGCGGGTGGCGGTGGTTGGGGACGGGTCGTACACTGCGCATCATGGTCGGAGAAGAGGTTCGTGTGGGGGCACGTGGCGGGGGGCTCCATCCGGGACTTCCTCCTCTGCATGCAGCAGCTTCCCGCTTGAGCTCCCGGCAGCCGCTCGGACCCCCCGGTCTCCTCTGCCCCCCTGGCCCCAGTGGTCTTTTGAAAGTATGTCCATTCCCTATTGAAACCGTTTTTATGGCTCCCCGTTGTCCTGGGGTTAAGCCCAAAGGTCCCAAACCAAAAGTCAAGGCCTGCGCTCTGGGACCTGGCTTCCCCAGGGAGCTCACATCGCAGCTTTGGGAACTGCTGTCATTTTCCTAGACTCCTCGCGCCCCTTCTTCCCCGTCCCTACGTCTCGGCATATTGTGTTTTCTCTCTCTCCCTCAGCCTTCCAAGTTCAACGTCAATGCCACCTCCTCATGGGGTAGCAATGTTGCCTCCTGACCACCATCAACTAGCCGGCAGACTGAAAGTCCCTCTCTCAAAGTGTGCCGGGGACTTCACCAAAGGAGCCCCCAGCACGGTCTCTGGGGACTGTTGATTTGCCTTCACCTCCCCGGCCCTAGACTGTGGAGACCTTGGGGTGCTGCGCATAGTAAACTCGGGAGACATGTTCATATAATCCATACACCTTTCACACAGGAGCAGTCCTGCCCCCAGAGCCAGACAAATCCCATGCCCAGTTTGGGTCCAGGCACGCAACCCCGATGTCACTAATCATACTCCCTGCCCCCTATGAGACCGAGTGCAGAAGTACAAACGGGGACGTGTGTCAGGGTGCAGGGGATGGATACCTCCAGCATCCACGTGGCAGAGGTGTCCAGTCCTTTGGCTGGAAGGACTTTAGTGGGTCGTCCAAATCTGAGATGTGCCATTTATCTAGTGGTGTAACTTTGAACAAGCAAGTGACTTCCCTGTACCTGGATTTCCCCATTTGTACAAGGGAAATAGACCACGGCACCATCTGCAGGAGTTGCCGAGAGCGAGGGCGGATTGAACGTTGAGGCTGTCTATTGCCCTGTAGCGAGGTGCGACAACACTTAGAGACTTCAAAGCATTATTATCGTTCGCCGTTCTGTGGGCCAGCTGCCCCCAGCCGGGCCGTTCTTGCTGGAGGTCTCCCAGGTGATGGCCATCAGGTGGCAGCCGGGCGGCCGTGGCTGCGGGCTCACCTGGCCTGCATGGCTCAGACGGCCGCGCCCTTGGCTGTCATTGACTATCGACCCAAACGGCCACACGTGGCCTCCCGTGTACTTGGGCGTCTCACGGCATGGGGTGCTGAGAGGCCGCCCCGAGACCGCGTGTTCCAAGAACCCCAAGCAGAAGCTGCACGGTTTCTGGTGGCTTAGCCTTAGGAACCCAGTATGTCACTTCCACCGCATTCTACCGGTCTGCTATTTTTTTTTTTTTTAAAGATTTTATTTATTTATTTGACAGAGAGAGAGCACAAGTAGGCAGAGCGGCAGGCAGAGGGAGAGGGAGAAGCAGGCTCCTCACCGAGCAGAGAGCCCGATGCGGGGCTCGATCCCAGGACCCTGGGATCATGACCTGAGCTGAAGGCAGATGCTTACTGACTGAGCCACCCAGGCGCCCCTACCGGTCTGCTATTTGGTCAAGCACGACCCTAAGGCCTGCCCAGGTTTAAGGTTTGCACTTCACCTTTGGATGAAAGCAGAAGCACAAAGTCGCCTTTAATCTGCCACGATGAGGTCTTGCGTAGAAAGCACGGTATCAGGTGCCCCATGCGTGTTCAGTAAATATCAGTGCCAGGGATGCCCCCTTCCTGCGCTCACTCAGATGGTCTCCAGCTCAGGCCCGTGCCATCTACCCACCAGCCTCCCCTCAGCCTCAGCGGGTAGCAATCGGGGTGCAGAACAGGCAGGGGGACAGGCAGGCGGGGTGGCAGCTTCTGAGCTTTCCAAATTGCAGTGTAGCCTGATGCAACAGGAGGATCTAGGAGCCCGGGTTCTAGCTCTAATTACACCATGGGGTTTAGTTGCCTTGAGCAAGTCCATTGGCCTCTCTGGACTCAGTTTCCCCATTTGTCAAAGGGGGGATGGGACTGGATGAGCTCTGTGGCTCTTTCTGGCCCTGCCGTTGGATGATCCTCCTGCTGTGCTGGAATGTTCCTCAGCACTCTCCCAGGGGCTCTGGGAACTCATAAACTGATGGCGAGGATGTGGGACTTGATATTTTTTCTAATGTCCCTGCAGGGACGGTCTCGAGTTTCATCTTCGGTGTCACACCTGGGCACTGAACCTTGCCCAAGCTCTCAGAGGTGCCTGACTTCCCCTCATGGGCTCAGCCTTTAAAAGTCCCTTTTGTAAATGAGGTGTTGGTAGTGTTAAGGTGATGGGACCTCCCCACCTCTCCCTGATCCTCCTGGGAACCGCCAGGGCCTTGCTTAGGTCAGGTCACATGGTAGCCACCCCCACCTTAGCTGGGGCCCAGCCCCCTGTTCATGCTCGGTGAGTTTTCCAGTTGATTTCCTGGGAGCTTTTTGGTTAAGTAAGATGCGATTCTCAGCAAGGCTGACAACATTTGGAGATTTCCCAGACTTCACCCTCCACTGCAAGTGGGAAAGTTTCTGCCTCTGGAAATGTGACCAAAAAGCATATCCTTTTATTGCTCAGGTTCTGTCTACCAGGAACCACCTCCAGGCCATGGGGAACTGAGTATATTTTCAAATGAGGTAGGAAGAAGTTTCAACACACAGTGTCTCCTCCCAGCCATCCTCCTGATAACTGTCTCGTAATTATTTCTTGGAATTTAACATGAGCTGAGCCTTGAAAGGGGTGCAGGGAAGAGGGAAGAGATTTACAGGGCAGAGGAGGGGTCCCAGGGGAGCAAAGCCCAGGAGGTGACACTGAGAAAGCTGTCTCAGAGGTAGCAAAGGAGGCCAGGCTGGATGTAGTAGGACCCTCACATTGATGGAAGGGGACACAAGTATCTAGACATAGGTCCTCTTTGCTTGCTCGCGTTCATTCATTCACCTACTCATTCACTCATTCATTGAGCCCCTGCCGTGTAGGGCCCAGGGCTGGCTTCTGGAAATAGGATGGTGAACAAAAGCAGAAAGCTTCCCTGCCTTACAGTCTAGGGGACAGGACAGATGCTAATCAAATGGCCATGCCAACACATGGACAATTCCAGCCAGGGTTACATGAGCAACAGGTACATGGTGTGATGAGGCCTTTGCTAGAGCGAAGGCAGGCTTCCCTGATGCTCAAGGCCTGACCTGAGGATGAGTAGGAGCTAAGTATATGAAGGGGAGAAGGAAGTGCATTCCAGGTAGAGGGGGCAGCATGTGCAAAGGTCCTGGGCAGAAAGGAATGTGTCTAGCACTAGGAACCCAGAGAGAGGCAGTTGGGGAGGGTAAGTGGGATTTTTTTCCCCTGCATATTAATGAGCTGGGCCTTTAACCCCCCCAAACCACGGGAAACAGCTGTTGGCTTTGAAGGCGTGGGGGGCTGATGTGCTCTATCTGTTTTGGCAATATCCCACAGGCTGTACGTGGACAGTGGATTGAAGGTGGCAACCGTGGGCCTAGGGGAACAGTTAGGAGGCTACTGCCCTTGTCCAGTGGACCCAGGTGGCCACAGTGGATACAACTGGAGGGTTCTGAGAGATTCTCAGGAGGTCAGATTGCCACGGTTTGCAGGTGGGTTGCCTGTGGAGGGAGAAGGAAAAGCAGATGTCAAGGACGGTTCTGGCTTGGGCATCTTGATGGCTGTTATTGCTGTTGATCCAGGTTGGGAAGGTCGGAGGAGGGGTCAGCCGGGGGATTCACTTAAGAAAATTTCAGGCTGCAGGTACGTGCGAGCCACATGTAAGGAGGCAGGTGGCTCTCTGGGTCTGAGCCTCAGGTGGCTGTGGGGTCTGAGAGCCACCTCTGAGTCATCAGGTCTGTGTGGTCACTGACCCACTGTGGTACAAAGACTGGGGGGGGCTGCCCCTCCCCCACCAGGGGGACGTGGATGGCATTAAGTCTGAGAAGAAGTAGAGCCAGGGAGGGGTGCCCCAGCCCCGGACGGATGTCTGGCCTGCAAAGAAGACCGTGAAGGAAACACATCCCCTTTAGGCTGAGGAAGACATGGTCACGGCTTCCAGGGTCTGTGAGGTCAAGGCAGAAGACCCTGCAATGTCTGGCCTTGCAGGATGGCGGGCCTCTCAGCCTACGCCCAGTTGTTCACTCACAGGATGCTCACAACCTTCTCCTTGCCAATCACACCCAGATGCTCTTCTGCGGGTCCCAACTGGGACCCGATCTAGAGCTTAGCCATCGGGCACTCCAATACTCACATAGGCCACCGGCAATCGAAACAAAGGAAGAACCTTCAAGTGGCTTCTGTTTAGCTTCTGGAAACAAGGCTCTGTGGCATTTTTAAGCTCAAGTTGGAAAGGGCGTTGGAACGTATTGCTGGAAGGTGGTGTTTTCCAGAGGAAGACATCACGGAACCCCACTCCCGTTGTCCCCCACCCCCGTCCCCTATTCTCCCCCTCCCACACACTCTGTCCAACAAGGAGGAAATGGAGAAACAAGGGCTGAAAACTGGCCTTTCAGATCTAGGGACTAGCATTTAGAAAAACCAAATTTCAGTGGGCTCCGATGAAGCCTGTAATCTGGCATCCAATTCAATTCACTTCAATTAGATTCAAGTCAATTCAGTTCAACTCAGTCAATTCAAATTAATCCAAGGAATTTATGAGAGTCTGCTGTGCTAGCTAGGGTGGGAGGGAGACCTTGACGTTTCAGGGCCTGGGTGATCCGGTATCTTCGAGGAGCCAGAGGAGAGCGGGCAGGGCCAGCACGTCACAGACCCCGCTTCCTGGTAAGATGGCCGACATCACATCTGTCTTTGCTGGGCTGGAGGTACACGGAGAAGTGAGAAGTGATCCAGGCTAGCCTGCCATCTGCCTTGTTCTCCACGAACTACTGTCTACTGCTCACAACACCAAGGAAAAGAGACTGGCCGGGTTTCATCAAATGGGAAGAGTAGATGCATTATTGTAGGCAAGCAAGAGGGGAGCAGCCTGCAGGGCCATCCCTTGTGACTGCTGATCTAGAAAGCTGGACCCAAGGCCCCTCGTGCTCCCCCTGATCTGCAGCCACCAACTTCAGGCCCCCGAGGCTGAAACATCCACTACCCCCCGTGGCTTCCTGGTCTCTGAGAGGTCAGAGGCAGGGGCCCCATTTTATAGATGAAGGCAGCTGAGGATGAGGAAAGCAAAGGGATCGGAGAACGCTTCTGTGAAACCATGAGCTCGTGAGAGCAGAACTGTGTCCGAACAGTCTTCCTGACCCCTCCCCCACCTGCGCTAAGTCAGCAGTAATTAGATATTTTCAATTCTCGAAGAACAAATTTGCTCGTGGCCCTACACCCACGAAGGAGAAAAGCAGGGTCTTTCACCTCCCCTTGGGGGCAGGTCCATGTGTTCCGACTGGAAACAGAAAAGGAAGCCAGGGCACCTGGGTGGCTCAGATGGTTAAGTGTCTGCCTTCGGCTCAGGTCATGATCTCAGGGTCCTGGGATCGAGTCCCGCATCGGGCTCCCTGCTCCTTGGGAGCCTGCTTCTCCCTGTGCCTCTCTCTCTCTCTCTCTGTCTCTCTCTGTCTCTCATGAATAAATGAATAAAATCTTTAAAAAAAAAAAAAAGAAAAAGAAAAGGAAGCCAGAAGTGAGGTGCCCCCACTATAACCATATATATGCTTAGCGTGAGATGGCAGAGTCACTAGCTAGGCCATTTCACAGATGAACAAACTAAGGCCCAAGAGACCAAATGACTCACCCCAGTCACATGTAAAGTTTAGCGGGAGAGACAGAACGGTCTCGTGGACAGAGGTACATTCTTTCAAGATGGCCAACCTGGGGTCTGCCTGACTTTTGCCTTTTACCAGCTGTGTGACTTTGGGCAAATGACTCAGCTTTGAGCCCCAGTCTTCCGCTCGGGGAACCTGGGGTCGCAATCCCCATCTCCTGGAGCTGGGCCGAGCATCCTGCGAGGCAGTGCTGTAAAATGACCTGCCCGGACCCTGTCCCAGGCTAGGCACCTGCCTCATGGAAGCTATCAGAGAATTCCAAGGGTAGGGCAAGTAGCTCTTCCTCCGGGTGGGCACTGTGCTGAGTGCTCCGCACGGACGAATTCACCTCTGGAATGGAAACTATTCTGGTCATCCCCATGGTGCATGAAGAATCAGAGCCACAGAGGTTAAACCACTTGCCCAAGGCCACTCAACCTGAAAGCAGCAGAGCTGGGATTCCCCCCAGGGCTATCTGATTCCCAGGCCAGGGCCTCCTGCCGTCTGCCTCGGGCTGTTGCCCTGTTGTACTTCTCCCCTTCCAGCCTGCCTTCCCCAGCAGCCAGCAAGGCCCATCAGCCACGGTGGACTCTGATCGTCTAGGACTAGGCATGGGAGCCAAGGCCTGGCACTCTTCCCTCCTTCATGCCCTGCTAGCAGCCAGCCAGCCAGCCGTGCCCCCCTGAGCCTCCTCCGGGTGTAGTCTCAGAGGGCTAACCACGCCAGGACTCTGCCCCGCTGAGTAACCCGGGGGGCACCAGCAGGGAGTGGCTGGCTTTGCAGACGCAAGGCATCTGCTCACCCCCGTTGTTGAAAGGCAGGGGAAGAAGGCACTGGGCGCAGAGGCAGGGAGCTAGGGGAGGGAAGTGGCCTATTGAGCTTGCAAGACTGTGCCTCCCTACACCCCCACCTTGTCCCTCCCTTCCCCCGACCCGAGCCTGGCCTGCCCTCTGGGGCCTGAAATGTGGATGCTGCTGGCCCAGGGGTTTTGCTCTAGGGACAAGCGCCCGTAAACCCGACTGCATTCCTTCTTGGCCGCTCAGATGTGCCCGGTGGCAAGGCAGTGAAGTTCATTGCCCTTGCTGAGCTGTCCTCCCCTCTAGATGGTCTGACCCCCTCACAGAGCACTAACCTGCATATCCCCTGTTACCTGTCACCAAGAAGGCATTGGCCGTGGTGAGCAATTTCAACAGTGTCACCGAGACTCATTCATTCATTCATTCATTCAACAAACCTCTGTGAGCGTGTGCCGGGTGCCAGGCCACAATGCTAAAGGGGACCCACTGGGCCGCCGCCCTCCTGGACCTCACAGAGTATCCACTGCCAGAGTGCCCGTGGACAAGGGTGTGATGGAGGTACTTCGGTGCTCTGGAAGGGGCATCCTTCCAGAATGTGGCGTTGCTTTGAGTGACAGAAGGCCCAACTCCTTCCTTGGGCAGCCAAGGCCAGCGAGGAGACACCGAAGGGCCCTCTATGAGTCCTGAGCCAGACTTCTACTTCTGTCTGCGGTGCTGTGCCCCCCTCTCCATGATTTCTGGGCCGGAAACTTCTCTGATTCATGTGACAAAGGGAACAGAGCAGCCACTGGGGGCAGGCCTTAGGCTGGGTGCTGGGTGACTGGGACAGAGACAGAATTGCCCTTGGAATTCATTCAAGGATATGCATCAGGGACCAGCTCAGGCCCCCCGGGGGTGGGGGGTGGGGCAGAAATCCTCTGCTCCGCCTACAAAGGACCTGCTGCCCAAGCAGTGTCCTGATGTGAACCCCCAGGGCTCAGACCGGACTGACAGCTGCTGTTCTCGGCTGGCTCTGCTCCGCTTCCCCTGCCTCAGTTTCCTTATCTGTCAGAAAGCAATAGGATGGAGCTCCCCCTAGGGTGTTGCTGGGGAGAATGAGATGGGTGGGTGGGGGTGATGGTCAGGTGCCTGTGTGGAGCTGGACACAGGGAGAGTTCTGTAAACATGAGCTCTTCTTGTTATTGACAAGTATGCTACTCTTATTCTAGAGCCTTCCAGGGACTGGCCCAGGTGCGGAACAGTGCACCGAGACCTGGGACCCCTGGGTTCACACGCTACCACAGCCCCTCTCTTGTTGATGACCTCAGGTGATCCGTTGGGCCCGTGGGCCTTGGCTTCAGCCTCCTTCTCCCAGGATAATCCCTGGTCCTGGGACCCTGGAGCTCAGCCAGCCGGAGTGGGCACTCCCAAGCCACGTGCCAGGAGCAGGGGCTCACCTCCGCCATCCCAGCCAGACTCTCAAGCTCAGAGTTGGTGGAGCCCTCCATGGTTACGGCATGGAAAGTCAGACCCCTTGGGACCTTGGCCAGGCACTCTGGGCCCCTGCGCCCTATTCACTGGGAAGGCATGGGGGCTACAACCCTGCTCCCAGCAGCACTGAAGTCAGATGCTTGTCTTTGGTTCTCCCACTTCCTCTTTCTAGCCCATTCCCTCCCTCTCCCAGCACGCAGAGCCCCTCACTTCTGTGTCCGACAGCTCAGAGCTTTAGACCCAGTGGACCACGAGGGATTTAAGAGATCCGTGACCCCCACACCCCATTTTACAGATGAGGACACAAGCCTGGGGAGGCCCCTGGCCCCCAGCCCGGAGTCACACTGGGGACCGGCAACTGAACTTGTTTCCCTGCCAAAGGCCTTTGAACTTCAAAGGGGACACAGAGGATAGATAATGTGTGACCCCATGCACAGCGACAAATGAGCAACTGACAAATAAAACTGCAGCTCATGTGGCATAGACAGGGCTAATTTCTGGAATATGTAAAGAGCTTCTACCTGGCAATGAGAAAATGCCAATAACCCAATTTTGAAAATGGGCCAAGTAGAGAAAGGCAGTTTTTGAAAGAATATATTAATGGCTCTTAAATATATGAAAAATTCGTCTCCTTCATAAGAGAAATGCAAATTGAAAGTTCAAGAAGCGACCGTCTTTCAACCATCAAATTGGAAAAGATCAGAAGCTCTCTGCTGTAAGGGCTGGGGACAGGTGCCAGCCACAGGGACAGGCCGGCCCATCTCTCAACACTGCCTCTGGGCCGGGCAAGTGGGCATCCCTGTCCCACCTACGTGCGCTCTTCCCTTGGACCCAGGCAACCGCATCATACGGACACGTGTGTGCAGTGTGCACTCGGCCATCCACGGCAGCATGACTTATAAAAGGAAAAGGTTGGAAGTCAGCTGAATGTTAATCAACAGGGGACTGATTAAATAAACGGTGGTGTCCATGCAGTGGGATTCCGCCATAGAGAAAGGCTCAGCCACACCACACGGGACAGAAGACCTCCCAATGGGCCCAGTCCTCCCACAGAACTCCATAAAATACTGTTACTAGTCTTTTCAACCATTTAAAAAAGGACATGGTATGTATACGTTCCTATAAGGAAAGGGCCCCAAGAGGTACTGATCTGTTATTGTGTGTGGGAAAAGGGAGGAAAAGAATCCACACACACACAGACGGAGGTGTTTGCAAATGCACATGGTTTCTGGAAGGCTTTCAAGAAACTGGTAAAAGTCAAGGCTCCAGGAGGAGAGCGGGTGGTGAGGACCAGGGGAAGGAAGGAGACTTGGTTTTCATGGCACGTCCTTTTGCACCTTCTGACTCTTACAGCAGGCCTGCATTTTCTTTTTTCTTTCTTTTTTTTTTTTAAAGATTTTATTTATTTATTTGAGAGAGACACAGAGAGAGAGAGAGAGAGCGTGAGCATCAGTGGGGGGAGGAGCAGACTCCCCGCTGAGCAGGGATCCCGATGCGGGGCTCGATCCCAGGACTCCAGGATCATGACCTGAGCCGAAGTCAGACGCTTAACTGACTGAGCCACTCAGGCGCCCCTGGGCCTGCATTTTCGACGGCAAAGACAGGCACCCATTACCTAACAGACGGATCAAACAGCCTCTTGGCACACCACGGGGTAAGGCAGAGACATGCCAGGGCGGGACTCCAGGCTGCAGCCCTCCCTTTGTGGCTCAGGGGGTCCGGGGGCATGCCCCTCAGTCTGGGCAGCATGACCTGGGAAGGTTCCCACCCACCTCCCAGGCCCTGCCCACACGGGGTGGATTTTTGGTTCTTTGCTCTGTTCCATCTGACCTTGTCCTAGGGGAACTCGAGTTCCTCTGGGGGTTAAAATCTCAGCAACCCACCATGCCTGCTCTGTCATCATCTGGGTGTCTTGAGATCCTGCCTCTGGCCTGACCCGGAGGACTCGGACCCTCGGAATGTCAGAGTAGAGGGTCCCCGGCCCTCTCGCGTGTAGCCATGTGTCCTCTGTGTCTGGGCCGCCGCAGCCCTGCCGCCCCTCTCACAGATCCCTCAGAGAGACACAGCCGTGGCCGTGGCTCAGAGCAGCCCCTGCCAGGCTTGGAGTTGGCGCCAGAAGGGAAGTCTGGATGAGAAGCCCGGGCAAGCCTCTGCCCGCCGTACCGTCAGTCCCACGATGGGACAGTTGGCTGCATGGCCCGCCTTCGGGCTAAGCTCTCTGCCCTCCCCCACCTCCTCTGCCAGACATAGGATGGAAGCTCAGAGCCCATTCTACAGATGAAGCAACTGAGCCCAGCGGTGTTGAGCCTGTCTGGTGTGGTGGAAGGTGTCTGGGCAGACCTGCTCTCCTCAGCCGGCTCCTGGGCTGTGTGACGTTGGGCAAGTCTCGGCGCGACGCGGAGCCTCGGTTTTGTCATCCATGACGTGGGCACAATAATATCTTGTCTCAGAATCGCTGGGCCACAAAGGCCCTGGAGGAAAGGCAGCTCTGGGAGGATAACTGCCCCATGCTGCCTCTTCCTGAACTCCGTGTGCCTGCCGCCTAGGGAGTGTCAGCTTCCAGAGGGCCCCGCTCCTCACCAAGCAGGCGCCAGCGTGGGCGTGGGCCGGTCACACCCACCGGAGAAGCACGTGAGCTGGTGCGTCCACGGGCACCGGGGCAGCACCCCCCAGGGGAGCACGAGAACCACTTCCTTGCCCACTCCTTCTTCTTTCAATCATTTTGATTCAAACCCAACCCTTGCCTGCCACAGGCCAAGACCAGACTTAAGGCAGAGCTCTTGGGGAGAAGGAAGGGGTGCCGAGGGCTGAGCTCTCCCCAGGGTCCTGCGCACTGTCTGGGTGCTGTCCACGGACTGATTCTCTCCTCCAGCCGCCCTGTGTGGAGAAATGTTCATCAGCCCCAGCTCAGTGATAGCTCCAGGTCACACAGCTCCAAGAGAAGGAGTCGGTGTCTGCAGGCGGGCAGCCTGGTCGGAGTGGAGAGGAGAGAGAGCGGTGAAGTCACCAGGAGGCGAAGACCCCGGGAGGCTGGGAGAGGGCCCGGCCCAGGGTGGGAACTGGGGTCCTTCCCTCACTGCTTGCTCCGGCCAGATGCGGGAAGCAAGCAGAGCGGAAAATGTCCTGTCTGCTCAGAGCCTCCCAGGGATGGAAACAGGGGTTCTGCCAGGAGCCCCGGGCTGCTTCATGCCCGAGCCCTCTGTGCAGGCCCGCGTGGGGTTGTAGAAGCCGGGGGGACCAGGCTTGGTCACGCTTGGTCTCCATAGCGGAAGGCCTCATGCCCACCGTCCTGTGGGCAGGAGGTCACCTGCCTGGGCCTACGGGCGTTCAAGTTCACAAGCCCCCTGTGTGCATGCAGGGCTCCTGGGTCACAGAGGAGAAAGTCAGCAACATGCAGATGAGGACCTGGCAAGCCAGGCCTTTCACCCGCTCTACAGTTCTGAAACTGGGTTCAGAGAGAAGTGGCTTGCCCGGGTCACCTGGTGGGGGGGGGGGAGGAGAGCCGGAACTGGGATCCTGCCCTGAAGACAGAAGCTGCGCTTCTCTTGGTGCAAGAGGTGAGGGGGCTGAATGTAGCCACTTTCAAAATAACCTCCAGCCTCTGCTTGCCGCCCACCGCCCACCTCCCCGCAGGGCGAGTGAGAAAGGAAACCTTTCCACTCAGGTGCTCTTGTCACTTTTTCCGTGCTCATTTGCATGACCCTGTCTCTGTGCTGAGGCCACCTTCACTCGGGGTCATTATGGGGGTGACTCTGGCAGGGCCAGGCGGGGGAAGGGGGAAGCTGCGTGTGGCTGGCTTTGTCCCCTGCTGAAGGCAGACCACGAAAGCCACAGCTGGGGGGGAGGGTGCGCAAGGTCACATGGCCGCCTCTGTGGCCTGCAGCCTCTGGGGGTGGTAGGGGAGGACAGCGTAGCTCCCAGGAACCTCTGCCTCCCCTTCAGCACCCCCCGACTCCAGAATAACTGCACTCACAGAGGCAGGACGGACCCCTGCATCAGTCCCTCACTGGCCTGAGAGCCTGCGTGCGGCTCCTCACTTCCTCCCGCAGCCAGCCAGACCGTCAGCCTCGATTTCTAGATCCTTGTGACCTGCTATGGCCCTTTGACCCTTTAGGCCAAGTTTGTTCCTCCCACCTGCCTCCTTCCCACGGTTCACCTTTGCTCTGGCTATTGCTCCTACCTGCACTTCCTCCCTACCTCCCCTGCCAGGCTCAGCGCTTCCAGGATTCCTTCTGGCCGGCAGAAGCTCCCCCTGCTGCAGCCACCGTGCGCCCTTTGTCCAGTCCCCTCCCACAGCCGGTGTCTCTCTCTGTGCCACACTCCCCAGCCTGGGGGACCTCTGCTGGAGGCGGGCTTTGCAGAGGCTTCAGACAAGGTCCAAGCGTGAGGCCACCCAGGACAGAGCAGGTCTGCACTGCAAACGCCCCGGAAATGGTGGAGCAGGTGACCAGCGCACTGGGAGAGAGCGCAGTGGGAGGGGTAGACTCCTGACCCGAGGGGTTGTGAGACCCATCACCAGCAGGTGCCTCCCGGAGTCTTAAAGTGGCCTCCAGTGGTCCCAGCACTCTGGCCTCCAGGGTGCAGCCCGGCCTGGGACCAGGAAGGCATTTTGATGGCCTTTAAATGACTTTGGCTGTGGTGTTGGGTCACTCGGCAAGGAAGGGCCAGCCGGGACCAGAACCAGAGCTTCGGGCCCCAGCTCAAGGGAGATTTTCCCGCCATACTTCCCTGGTTCCTTCATCATGCTTCACTTGATTTATGTCCCAAACCTCGAAACCAGGTTCCTAAAACCTCTCAAAAACCACGCCAAGTGGACAGTCACCCACCGGCCTGGGCCCAGGCTGATGGTCCCAGACGTCAACACGGTGCGTGTTTAAGGCATCCCCCCTCCCGGCCGCCCGTCTTTCCCTCCACATGTGTGGTGTGTCCGCTTCTCACTCCGGCTCTGCAGTCTAACCCGCACCTCCTCCTCTCTCCGGGCCTCCCGTCCCGCCTGTTCTAGAAGGTCTCCGGAGTCGCCGGCTTTGCTCCTACGTGGTGCCGCATGCGGAAGGTGGCCGTGGCGTCACAAGGGAGCAACCTCATCGGTTCCAGAGCCCGCAGGTTTCCCCTGTGGGGTTGGGGGGGGGACTGAACTGAAGTCTGAAGTTGACTTGCTCAGAGCCCCTGGGGAAGGCTCTTTCCTCTAGGTCCAGCCCAGTTGGCCTCAAATTAGTTAGAATACCCCTGAGAACTTCCACCCCCACTCCCCTTGCCCCTCCTCAAGGGGCAGGGAACGGGAGAGGGGAGGGGAGCTGGGCAGGACAGTGTCTATCGGAAGCACCTTGTTTTCCTTTAGAAGCGGGGGCGGGGGGGCATGGGCACCTGCTGTTCTCTGACTTCCCACACCTTCCTCAGGGGGGCTCCCACAGCTCCCTGCACACTGCTAGGAGAAGAAACCACCCTAATGCACTCCCGGGGCCTCAGACAAGTCTGGGGAGCGGTGGCAGAGGTTTCTGGGCCTGCTTCCTGTGAGGGCAGCACGCTGTAGCCTGACTCCTGGCCTCTGACCCTCTTGGCTTCTTTCTCAGTGCATCCAAGGCAGCTCACATCCCTGACTGTGGGTCAGGCAGGCCTGACTTCTAGAAGACCCTGCTCTCCAATTTGCTGCATGACCTTGGGTAAGTTATTCAACTGCCCCTGAGCCTGTGTTTTCTTACCTGAACAATAAGGTCGTGAGGCTAGAATGGGATAAGAAAGCCCAGGGCATTGCATTGCATGGGGCGGCGGGGGGGCGGGGGGGACCCATCACTAGCAGCTGTGTCACCTCCATTTCACGGGGGTGGGGGGTAGCACTCGGGGCCAGGATCTGTGCTTCCTCCCCTGGCTTGTTTCCAGAGACTTCGGTACCCCTGGGTCAGGTGAGCTCGTGTCCCCCAGGAGGAGGCTGGGGCCGGCTGTGTGGCCAGGATCCTGGCAGGGAGAGCCTGCCCTGTTCCCTGGAGCTCACAGCCTCAGATGAGAGGCTCCGTCGGGACCAGGAGTGAGACCCTGGCTAGCTGTGGCAGGCCACCACTTGGTGCAAGAGCCAGTGGGGCAGGGGGGCCGCATTTCCCAGAGCGGAGCGCCTGAGGCAGGTCCTGGGGTAGGCTCACCAGCCCCTCATGAATCCATTTCACTCTCGTACAAAGTGGGAACAACCTTAGAAGCTGCCTTAGAATTTCTCTAAGGGAGAGAGCAGTCTCTGCGAGAAAAAAATCCATGCATGAGCCTTTGGGGTAGGAGGGAAGCCCTTCAGAGGAGGGGAAGCTGCTCCATGCAGAGGAGGGAGGGGGCTGGGAGTTGATCTGCAAGCAGCAGGGGAGTGGAGAGAGGCAGGATACACTGGGACAACTCCCAGAGGCCCCATCATCTGCAGCCCAGAGGAGAGCCCCTCGGCCATGGGAAGCCAGAGGCAGAGGGCCTGGGCCACTGAGCCCCCAGCGAGCACCCTAGCCTTAACCAGCTTTCGGAGGAAGGCTCTGAGCTGGTGGCGCTGGTGGCTAAGACCTTGACTTCGCAGGGCAGGGAGGCAAGTTACACTCAACACCACTCTGAATGAGGGGCTTGCCCCAGGCCACCTCCCCGCTGGTCAGTGGTGGAGTCGGGAGTCAGGTCCAGGGCTCCCCGGTTCTAAACTCACTGACCAGCGTGCTTTGGCCAATGGCAAACGGTGGCTCTGTCCATGTTTGTCTTCAAACCCACCTCTCTCTCCTTTCCTTCCTTCTCGCTCCTTAACACCTCCCCCCCCATCCTCCCCGACTCCCAGTCAGAGGGGAGAGGATGCTACAAACTCATCCCCACCAAGGCCTCCCTGACACCCCCGCGCCCCCAGGAGGGGCTCTACTTTAAAACGGGCCCCCCCGGAGAGGGCGATGCTGAACCCCAAGGTGACACCTCTCCTGGCCTACTGAGGCTCTCTGCCGCGGGAGGAACAGGGCAGCCATTCGATACAGAGAAGCAAAGTGCAGGCATGCCAGGATGCCATAAAACTCAGTCTAGCACAGCAAAGTGGCAAAAAGGAAGAATAAAACACCCGTCTATTTAAGAGTAACGACAGGGAAAAATACATTTTCATCAGCTTGTCTTCTCGTGGCTGAGTCCCCGCAGCAAGCTCCACATTCCGCCGTTAGGAGAGAAATCAAAACAACTTTGCTGTGTTTAGCTTCATTTTGCCGCATCGCTCAGCTCCGAGTTAAAAAGCAACAGGTACCATGGTGTCTCTCCCAGAAACACAGGAACGGCTTTAAAATGCAATTATGGGGGCTGGTGGAAGGGAAGGGGAAAAATGTTTTTCTTCGATTGATGTATGATTGCCCCCATGCTGTTTGGAATCGTATTTTCGCTGAGCTCTGCTAAGAAGTGCTATTTGCAGGGAGCCTGACAGACGGAAGCGATTGGGTTTGGCAGGTCTAAATGTATTATTTTAGCGGGTCTCCAAGGAAAGATTCTGGGAGGGGCGCTGGCCTTTTAAAGTGCAGAGGACAAGGGGCTGCTCAGCCTCCATCCTGCCTGTCAAGACCAATCAGCCAGCCTGGAAACAGCCCCTGAGCTTTCTGTAAAGGCCCGCCTCCCCGCCCCCCACCCCCCTGCAGCCCCTGGCTCCCACTGACAAGTGCCATTAGTCATTCGCTCACCCAGCAAGGAAATAGGGGAGGCTTGGCTCTCTGCTAGGCACTGGGGGGCTTCTAAGTAGGCTTGGGCCAGAAGGGGGATGAGTGAGTGAGGCTGGGCCTGCGGAGCCCAGGGGAGGGAAGGGGGTTGGCACAGCCTAGAGGGGAGGAACATTTGGTGCATTGGAATGTCCAGGAGGACATGGGTAGTGAGTACTAGGTTGCAGCCACAGTGGAAGGTGGTCGTGGTTCCCAGATAGGAACATCTATGATGAAATGGGACAACCAGAGGGCACACTCAAGGCAGGGTTATGACGTGAACAGAGTAACCATCTGATGATCAGCGTTTGAGACCCTGATACATATCAGCACGACCCTGAGCACTTTACAGACATTAACTCATTGAATTATGACAAGCGAGGGTAGGTTTGATTATCATCCCCATTTTACAGAGGGGGAGGGACCCAGGGAGGTGAAACATCCTGCCCAAGGGCACTCAGCCAATGAGAAGCAGAGGCCGGGCACGAGCCCACCCTCTAAACCACTCTGCTGTGGGGAAGCCAATAGGGACCGGCCCTGGGATCAGGCCCAGGCAAAGCTGGGCCACTTATACCCCAATTTTCTTTTGATAAATACAGTACAATACCGTACATGATTTTCCTAATAACATTTTCTCTCTCTGGCTTACTTTATTGTAAGAATACACCATGTAATACACATAACATACATAATATGTGTTAATCGAGTGTTTATGTTATCGGTAAGGCTTCTGGTCAACACTGGGCTATTAGTAGTTAAGTTTTGGGGGAGTCAAAAGTTAGATGCAGATTTTCGCCTGCGTGGGGCGGGGGTGGGTCGGTGCCCCTACCCAGCACTGCTCAAGGGTCAGCCATATATTCTCTAGGTCTGGGTTTCTCAACCTCGGCATCATTGGTTTGGAGTAGATAAGTCTTTGAGGTGGGGGCTGCTTCCCAGCATCCCTGGCCTCCACCCACCAATGCCAGTAGCACCCACCCTCCCCCCTCTTCCCGCATCCCCACATTTTGACCACTAAAAATGTCTCCCGACATTGGCAAATGGTTCTCCTGGGTGGCAAAATCGGCCCCAACTGAGAAGCACTGCTTTAGACCCTCCTTATTTAGGAGACAAGGAGGAAGACGCAAGAAATAAAACAACCGTAAGGTGGTTGAAGTCGGTGGGAGAGTTTTATTTGGACGGTGCCTTAGATGACAGATCCCTTGTTCCAGGGAACTTGTAGGGAGAAGAGAGGGGGGCGGGGGCGGGAAGAGAACAGGTTTGGGGCCTCGTGAGCAGACATTTCGATTTAGAACGGCAAATAGATACTAGGTGTGGCCTTAGCCCACGCCCCAGGCAGACATCAGTAATCAGTCACAGTGTTCTTTCCAAGTCAGAATATGCTTCCAGAGTCTTCAACACGGGGTTCCAGGCAACCTCAATGGCTCAGTCGGGTCACCCAACATGAGATCCGTTGCCCTCCCAGAGTAAGATTCTTTTCTCTGACTTGAAGGGACTTCCCTGTTCAAAATGCTCCCTCCCAGATGCTTTAGGAGGCATCTTCCCGATGGGGCGGGGCACTGCCTTCTTCTGCCTTCTTCTGTCTTCCTCGGGAAACGTGGGTCCTGAGGACCACAGAGCCCAGAGTGGGGAGGGCATGTGGCTGCTTCCTCAGGAGAGGAGGGACCTGGGCGATGAGCACAGGGCACGTGGAGGCGGAGGCATAAGGTTTTTTCAGAGGGGCCTAGAGAGGGGACATGGGCATAATCCCGCCCCACTCTGGGCTTCTAAGTTTCTCTGACTTAGTGCGGGTGTGGGTTGGGGGCCGCCGAGCCTGCTTATCCCAGGGGCCATCTGAGGCGCTCAGGCTCGAGTGCCCTTGGCCCCACATTTCCTGCACCTCTGCCATGCACCGGGCACCAAGCACCCACCCCTTACTGCCCCTACAGACTCCCTGTACATAGAGACTCCACTGCCCTCTGTTGCCAGTGAGGACATTAAGTCTCAGGGCTCTTAAGTAGCTGCCCCAGGTCACACAGCCAACAGAAAGCAGAGCCGGTGTTGAAACCTAGAGTCACCAACTTGAGCTGGGTCCTCTACCACGCCGTCCCTTGACCCCCTGGGGCCCAGCTTCCAGAGGGAGAGTAGAGGTGCAGAGAGGAGAAGCCACGTAAGGGGCCACATGAAAAAGTGGCTAAGAGCTCTGGAGCCAGGCTGGGTTCAGATCCTGGTTCTGCCACTTAGTTGCTGGGGGGCCCCAGGTGAGTTAGCTGACCTCTCCCTGCCCTGTCCTGGTTTCCCTGCCTGTGCGAACTCATGAAACTATTGCCTGGATTCTCAGAGCTGAGAGCTTGGCACAGCGCCTCGCAGGGAGCCCCCAGCCCATGCTCAATGAGCCTTAGCCGCGACCACCACTGTGCTTGTAGACAGCAGGGGTCCCCTTGCTCTGTCCTGGACCCCTCTGCCGCTCCGGGGGCCTCCACTCGGAACCCTTCTTAGAGAAGCTTGCTTGACGGTGTGTGTTTCTCTCTCTGAGTTGAGGTTGTCATGGAGGGCCACCTCAGCCCCAGCTGAACCAAATGTCACCGGAAAGGTAGAGCCTGTGGTTGGTTGACACTCCCACCCCTCGGGCCCTAGAAACCTGCTGTGCACTCAGGGCTTCCTGGGGCCGAGCGTGTGGGCCGGCAGCTCTGGAAATGGGGGTGGGGGGGTGGGGAAGGGGTGAGGGCAGCACCAAGACTGGGTCCTCAGGGAGGGGTTGGGGAGGCGGGCTGGCAGGGCAGGGCGCCCGTAGTCGCTGGAGTATTAGGGCTCTTTGTCAATCCTTCTGGTTACGGGTACTTTCCCTCTGCCTGGGAGTCCCAGCTCGAGTCCCTGCGTCCTCGCGGAAACACACCCCTTTCTGCACCTCTGTAGCTGGAGTGCAGCCTCCCGGGCCTTCCCGCACGGGACACGAACGGAGGTGAAGCATGTGCAGAAGCAGGCGTGGGGAGGCCCCGTCCGGCAGGGGTGCAGCTGCGGGCGGGTCTCCGAGCTGGCACCCTGCCCCCAGCGTCCATGGCATCAAGTGTGGTGACTCAGGGGACAGCAGTGACCCCATGGCCGATCCTGGAGGCGGCTTTCAGATCTGCTTCCTGCTGTGTAGCCTCCTCGTTGGGGTATCTGGTTCCCCCAGAGACTGATTCGGGACTCAACCTCAAATCCTTTAATAAATTCCTTTTCTCCTTAAACAGACTGGATTTCTATTGCTTCCTCTGCCCTATGTGCCCCCCACCCCAGCCTAGGGGAATCCAAACAGCGCTCCGAAGGATGGACGGTTCCATCAAAAAAAAAGCTGTGCTTTTCGTGCCTGAACTTTTGGACAGGTGAAATCAAGGCAGAGGGTTGCCTTGGCCAGCGCCTGTTGTGTGTGTGGCCTCAAAATGAGGATGTATAGCCTGAGAATGGGGTGTGGAGGAGGTGGGGGCAGTCCCACTGACTGGCCTTGGGAGCAGGTGGGTTTGGGGCTGAGCACGGTAAGCCGTGTTCTTCCTGCGCACCTGCTCACCTCCCTGCTCTGCGACCTGCTGTGGGGTCTCAGTCTTGTACCTCCCCGCTGCCTGTCTGGAGTTGAGCAACACCAGCCACAAGGGGACAGACAGACAGACAGACAGAACTGGAGCTCAGAGGCTCAGGCCTCCTCTGACTGACCCACCCCTTTGTACCCAGGCCTGTGAGGGGAGCAAGGGAAAAGGCCACCCAGACTCATCCCACTGCAGGATCCCAGGGACAGGGGGCACCTCCGTGGTCACACACTGTCTTAACCACAGTACTCGTGCTCTGCTTTCCGGTAAAATCCAATGCAGACCCAGCCAAGGCCAGGCTGCTCTGGGGTGCCCCCCTAGCCCTCTCCAGGACGCTACACACTGGGAGCAGACACTGGAAAGGAAACGGCAGCCCTCACACTCACACACACACATGCACGTGTGCACACACACACAGATGTGTATGTGCAAAGGGCCATCCCCTTCGCCCGCCATCGCCTCGGCCAGCCTGGCGGCCCATCCTGTTCATCATGCTACTGCGGTCCCAGGACCTCCAGGCCTGGGTCTCGGGAGCTTTCACAGACAGGCCCCAGTATCGGCAAAGGAAAGAATGTTCTGGAAGTCTCCAAAAACAGTCTCTGGATGGGAGTTTCATGTTGGTTAGAATGTCTGGGTGTAGCACAAGAGAAGAGGGGGCCAGAGACTGTGAGGAGAGGCGACTGGGAAGGACCCAAGGGAGGGGAGAGGAGAGATGAACAGAGAGCAGATATGGAGGTGGGGGGGAAGAGCCGGGCAGGCAGAGCCGAGAATGAGTGGGGTGGGGTGGGGCGGGGTGGGAGGCAGAGGAGGAGGGTGAGGAGGTGGCAGGGGTAAGGCAGGGGCAAGACCCCACTGGGCAGGATTGGGGTCATACCCCCCCTCACACGCAGCCTGCATTCCCGGCCCCGGCCAGGCCACCACCCTGCCCTCCGTGAGGTACTGAAGGGAAAGGGACCCAGTGATGGGTTCAGAATGCACGGCTGTAGCGGGTCTCGGGCTCTGCACCCTGCTCTCACTGGTGGGGACGGTGGTCCTTACCCCGACAACCTGCACAGGGCAGACACCCTGCAACCACCGGAAACAGTCACCAAAGCACTCCGGGGAGGGGTGTGTGTGCGCATGAGTGGGTCCAAGTGTGCTTGTGTGACCATGCGTGTATGCGTACGTTTGGGCGTGCAGGCATGTGAGTGTGAGTGCGACAGTCCCGCCAGCCCACGTTACCTCTCTGAAAGCCTGTTTTGCAGTCAAGGTGAGTGGGGGTCCTGGGTTGGGTGAGGGCCTGGGAACATGGGGCCAGAGGGCCAGGGAGATGCGGGGCCCCCTCTTTCTCCCAGACCATGGACCATTCATGAAATGGGACACCAGGAGACGGCTGTGAGGAGCCGAGGGCACGGGACAGAGGTAGGGGCTTCAGTCCCAAACTTGCAACGCATCTCCTCCTGGCGACTTCCCTGCACCCAAACCGAGCAAGTCCGTGTGCAAACATGGGGACCCACCCATTGTTTTCAATTCCTCCCGTCCTCTCCACCCCTGGCCCTGGCACCCTGTCCCTAGTCCCTAGCCTGTCAGTTCCTATGGGGGCCTCACGCTGACACCCTCACCTTACTGCTACTCCTCTCGCAGACTGTCCCATCCGTGTGGCTATTTATATCTTAACCTAAAGTTTAATAAAGGAAAACACCCAGTTCCCTCGTCACGCTGGCTACATTGCAGTTCCTCAGTAGCCACATGGGGCGGTCGCTACCACTCGGGACGGTACAGATCTCAAGTATTTCCATTGCGGCAGAAAGTTCTATTGGACCGTGCTGCGTCTGGCCTCTCTTAGCCCCCAGACTTGGGCTCTCCCACCACAGGACCTTTGCTTGCGCTGCTGGCTAACAGGATGCCCCTCTCTCTTTGTCTGCTCATGGAAAGCGCACGGCATGGTCCAGGCCCAACTTCCCCAGGAAGCCCAGCCACCAGGCTGCCCTGCTCCTGTGACCGGCCCCCTGCCCTGCTGGGCTCCCTCGAGGCCATCAGCTGGTGGGGCTTGGCCTGTAGACTTATTTTTCATGGTGCACACCTCTTTCTTCTTTCTAGCCCCCCTACCCGTGCCTCCCCGCTTGTCCAGCCGCCCTTGCTCTCCCTCTGCTCCACCCCTCCAGCTCTCTCACAACCTCTGTCGGCTGGCATTTCCTCTCTGATTTCCCTCCCTTTCCTCTGCCTCATCTCCCTCTCCCTCTGCTTTGCTAGAGATGCTAATTGTACCTGCAATTACCTAATTGCCATGGCAATTAGCCAGTTGCAGTCGATTTTGAAGGTGCAAATGGCAAATTGCAGGCAGAAGGAGGTAATTTGAAGCACAAAACTGCCCAGAAAACTTGGCCTGAGCCCCAGGGGGCCAAGGGGAGACAGGACTGCTGGAGAAAGTGGGGCCTCTCCTAGCTGGGGGAAGGTCTCAAGGCAGTGCACTGCCGGGGGGGGGCGGTGCGCAGAGGGTGGGAAATATCCTGCTAAGCAGTTCACATCATCTGTAGCCCACAGAGAGGCCAACCTGGCACCTTTAAGTGTAGTGATTTTCCTATTACCACTAGTGCTGATGAGGACTAATCATAACGCTCAGCAAGGTTGTTCAAGGCGCCTGGAGAGGGCAGTCGCCTGATCCCCTTTTTGGGCCGGCGCAGAGGGCTGGACCAGAAACCCACCCTGGGAGGCCACTGCCGGGGCACAGGGCAGGCCAACCTGGCGCCCACTGGCCAGGAGCGCTTACTGCGCTGTGGTGCCGTGTGGCCTGAGGAATAAATGCTGCTGCATGTCATGGGTGGGGCCCAAGCCTAGGCCCCTTCCCACCCCCATCTTCCAGGAGTCAGCAGTGGGGGTGGGGGCGGGTTGGTGGGAGAAACAACACGTCCGCCTCCCATGGGAGACAGGATCCGGGCCAGCCACAGGCTTTGAGAGCAGGGGGTTGTAAATCTGGGCAGTGGGCATCTGGGAACTTGGGCCTGTGGGAGGTGACAAGGGTTTGGCCCTGTGTGTGTCCTTGTCCAGAAGCCTGCACTGGGGTCCGAACTTTGGGTGTGGCTGGGATGGGGGAGGGGTTCTGGGGTACAGGATACAGGAGCATCCTTTTGGGGGGACAGGGTGGGAGCGCCTGGAGAATGGGCATCCATGTTGCATTGGTGAAGCCAGGGCGCTCTTTATACTAATTTGTGTGTGTTTGGGGGCCCCGGCAGTGCGGGTGGGGAGGTGAGGGAGATGGTTGCCACACTGACTAGAGTCTCCCTCCAGGGGTAACCTTGGTGGGAGCCTGCAGTGGGCAGGGTGCGGGCCAGGTATAGCTTGGGTGGACATTGGCTCCCAGCTAGACAGGCCCCTGTGGGTACAGAATAGCTCTCCTAGCATAGGTTCCTAATTCACCCGCCCACTGGGAAGTTCCAAAATGCATGTGGAATGAAGGAACGGGTGGCTGAATGAATGGACCGGATGCTGCCTCTCTGGGCCTCAGTCTCCCCATCTGTGAAGTAGAAGGCTGGGCCCGAGGAGCTCAGCTTGAAGGGGGTCCCTCCCTAGTACAGCCCTTCTCCCCATCCTTGCTCACTGGCTCCCTGTGTGGGTGCCCTCCCCTCTCTGCCCATTGCCCCAAAATCCCCCAGACCTCCAAGGCACCCCCCCTCCTGCGGTTTGGCGCTCGGCTGGGTACCGCTCTGGGCACGGAGAATTCTGAAGCCTTACGTCTTGGTCCCTTGCTTCCCTGCTGAAGGAAAGGGATGTATTTTGGACTTTTTTCCTCCTGGTACATTGTCAGACTGTGCCACTTGGGGACAGACTGGCTGGCTTTTACAATCCCAGCCTCTAAGGATCTAAGCCGGGGTATAAGAGACCCCTCAATCCGACGCTGCTGGGGATAGGGACGGTTTGGGGACGGCTCAGAGCTGGGCTAGGGGAGGCTGGGCCCAGCGAGCAACCCCACCTTCCTGCCCATTCTTGTGTCTCTGCACGCTTCCCTTACTGGCCTCAAAGGGACACCCAGCTAAACACAACAGGCAGTGTCTGAGGCCACTGATACAAGTTAATTAATTCACCAGAGGGAAGGAGGCTATATATAACTGATGAGAGGAGAGGGGGCTGCTGGGGGCAGGTTGATTCACCAGCCAGTTTCACAGAGTCTCTGCTCTGGCAAATACAGGTTAATGAGCACAGACCTCCTTGCCAACATAATAGCGACTAAAAATAAAAAAAAAAAAAAAAAAAAAGAAGGAACGAGTCCCCCTCCCTGGTGAATCAGACGCCTCCAATTGTAATTTCCATGCTGATACTGTAATTTTCCTGTTCCTCTTGCTCTCCCTGGGGCTGATGGAAACGGAACCCCCTCCCCCGAAAGGAGAGACAGGCCCTATTCTGCTTTATTCCCCTCAGGAAGGAGATGCAGGTGGGCGGGGACAGGGAGGCCACCTGGGTGGCTGGCCAAGAGGCCGAGGACAAACGGCCATCTGTGGCCCGGAGGAAGACATGAGGCTCTGATGTGTTCAAATGGCCTGGCCACAGTCGCAGACACAGTGGGGGTAGGGCTGTCACTCTGTCTCTTGTAACTTCAGCTCTGGATTTGTCAGACGAGGAAACTGAGGCATAGGGAGGGAATGTGACCTGCCCAGAGGCTCCCAGGAGAGCAGTGGCCGAGCCGGGTGGTATCCGGCCCCTGGAGGCCCCGGCCATGGCTGTCATCTGCTCACCTTTCCCTTTCCTGGCCATGAACCTGCCCTCCTGGGCCCTCCCCACACCCATTCCTGCCTCACCCTGACTCCGCACCCCTGCCCTTTCGTGGGACCTGTAAAATGAAATTCCCCCGAGTCCTAGCTCTCCTCCTGGCCACCAGAGCAGCACATCCAGGTTGCCATGAGCTTCTTGTCACCATCTTTTGTCTGTGGAAGTCACCCTGGCCTACCTTGCTGGAGACAGGTGCCGGAAGCTTCTCTAGGGGACTCAGCTAGCCTTTACAGTACCTTTGTGTGAATTGGAAAAAAGTGCCCCCTCTCTGCAAACACAGGGCTTGAGGCTTGGCCAGTGGACCCAGGCTGGGTTTCAGGTCTCACTTGCTCCACCCCTCATCCTATCAGGGTGTCTTTGAGCAGTGCACGCACTATACAACCTTCTCCAACGGCCCAGTCCGCCTTTGTCTTTCTGGAGGCCAGCCAACCCCCCAAAAGCTCTCCAAGAGAGTAGAATTTTCATGAGAACGAAATGAGGCTCCCCCTTTCCTCCCTCTCTCCCCAGCATATGTTGTGAAAGGAAAAAGACCGAAATAAACTGGAGTGCTCTGCGCCGATCACAGCAACTCTTTTCCTAAGGGAGCAGGGGGACGTGGGGAGCTGGGGCCCGAGTGGCTGAGGAGCTGTCTCTGGAGGTCAGAACTGGAGCGGCTACACCACGAGGTGCAGACTTGCCGACCCACGTCGGGCCCTGCCCGCTGCACGCAGCGGTTTCTTAGGTCCCAGCAGGCCCGCGTCTTGCGGCATGTGTGAGAGAAGAAAGGCCTTGATCTGGACAGCAGGAGAGGGAGGTAGGCCGGAGGAGGGGGGCTCTGCCTGCCTGCCTGCCGGGGGGTGGGGGTGGTGCCACACCCCTTGGCGACTCCCCGGGCACCCCGTGACAGGTCACCCCAGGACAACCCTCACCTGGGTGCCCATTCCCCCACAGTCACTCCGTGACATTTGGCCCGACAGATGTCAAGCACAGATTAAAAACCAGTTCGTCTCACTGTTATTATCCCTAATTACTCGCTCACTCGCTGAGGGCTTTCTACAGAGGAAACTGGCTCCATCTCAGACCCTGGGCCTCATGGACATGTGGAGAAATCCCTTTCTCTGTGCTTTCCTGCTTTTCCACCCTAACCTCAGCCGAAACCTGCTCCCCCCAGTGCCCCCTGCCCCAGCGTGCGCGTGCATGCCCAGATCTGGCCATCCTCTGCCTCCCCTGAACCCCCCCCCGCCCGGCTCTCAGGAGCAGGCCCTTACCACCACCCTGCCCACGGACGGATGGCATCCACACCCCTTCCTCTTTCCCACCTTGCCTCCTCCCTGTCTCCACCACGGGGGTTCCCCTACCTCTTCCAGACCTGCGCCTCCCCAGACACCCGCTCAGCCCGTAAGCCCATTATCCACTCTCTCCCTCCCTCCTGGCTCCTGGCCCACCAGCATGTCAATGGGCTAAGCCTTTGCTGCCTTAAAAACATCCCTTTCTTGAGCTGCTGGCCCCTTCCTGCTATTGCTCCATCCTGGCTTTTCCTTCACGGCCAAACCTCTTAACTGGGGTGTCTGCACAAGTGCTTTCCACTTCCTCACCTCCCACCTCCCTCTGTCTGGCTCTGGCCCCCCAGGCCCCTCACGGCTGGCCTCTCCCGGCCACCTCTGACCTTCTTGTTGCTAAATCTAGCGGACACTTTTAACTCCACATCTCACATGGCCTGTGGATGGGGCCCGGCGCTGCCGACCACTTCCTCTTCCTGACACACTTTCTTGCCTTGGCTGCTAGACAACACGGTCTCCCGGCCTCCGCCTGCCACCAGCAGCTCAGTTGCGATCACACACACGGTGTCCTCTTCCTCCCACATGGCGGGTTGCTCCGAGGTCTGTTCTCCCTCACTGCCCGCGCCTGCCCTCCGGCACCTTCACGTGCCTTCTCTGAGCTGGCGACGTCCGCGTCTTCATGGCCAGCCTGCCCCTCCGGACAAGCCACCAGGCAGCTCAGACTCAGCGGGTCCAAAATGGAGCACTTCACCCTTCCTTCCAAACCAGAGCCTCTTCCTCTCCAGGCTGGGCCAGTCACAAACACCAGAAACCAGAGCATGGTCCCAGAGGCTGTCCTGCTTCACACCCAGAGCAACCAGTCATCTCTGACCCTCTCCCTGCCCAGTCGGCTCCCCCAGCCCTGCGCTCCTTGGGGGATGGCCCGGCCACCTCACCTCACGGGTCTCTCACCCTCCATGTTCGCTTCCCATAGCGTAGCTGGAGCCGATTTTCTAAAGCCTGCTTGATTCTAACAGTCTCCTGCCCGAAAGTTTTCAATCACTCACTCCCTGTTGGCCTCAGAGTTACTAACATGCCCTGCTGGCTGTGTGTCTCCTCTGTCGGGCCCTGGGGGCTCCTTGCTCCCTTGTGACCTCCCACCTATCCTTTCTCGCCCCCCCCACCCCAAGCAGCAGGGACACTCTCCCCCGCCTGTCTGTCTGGCTGGTGGGTGCCCAGTCCACCTTCAGCTACCAGCTCAGCTGTCATGCTCCTGGGGAGTCCTCCAGGAGCCCCCGCCCGCCCCACTCTGCCCCACACCGGCACCCGCTGAGAGCACAGCAGGTATTCCTTTTGCTTCCCATCCCTCAGAGGCCCAGGGCCCCAGGAGGCAAAGCACCACCCCCTGCCCTGTTGGCAAAACAGGTCTCACCCCGACAAAAACCAACTCCAACGTCAGGGGCTGAGCAGGGGCACATTTTCTAGCAGGATAAGGGTACCCTTGAACAGACCGGGACCCCCAGCCCCTTCCCTCCTGTCTGCTCGTGATCCAGCAGGGCTCACCATCTTGAATCATAATCTTGATGAGTGTTCTCATCTGCAAGCTGGAGGTGAGAGCGAAGTCTCCTTCAGAGAGCGGTCACAAGGATTCAGAGAGAGCTTGCACTAGAGAGCTCCCCACAGCGCCTGCCCCCCGTCAGTGTTCAACAGACAGCAGCTTGCAGAACCGCTGTTAATCATTACAGATATTCCCATTAGGAGGACAGACAAACTGAGGATCTGAGAGCATCCGGACAGCCTGTCCGCGAGAGAAGCACTTCTTTGGGCCTTCTCAAGCTCAGCAGGCCACGTGCACCTGCAGTGATCCCAGCTCAGGTAATCCAGACCCAAACAAACGCCCCAAGGAACCTTCCTTCCCTGGCATTTCTCTCTCTGCCTCAGGCCTGGATGAACCAGAGATGACTGAACAGTTCCTTGTAAATATGTACAAAGGAGGCCGACCGGGGCCTCTGAGACTCGCCACCTCCTCAATCAATACCCCTCCCCCTGTCCTCGAGAGATCAATACAGCTAAGGCAGCAATCTGGAGTGCCGAAGGCCTGCGCAGTGTCACCAGTGGGCCTGCTGTTTATTTTCCTCCCAATTTCTCTCAGAGCCTCCAGCCCTCACCGCTGCCTCCCCCCGACCCCAGCCGCCCCGATCCCCCACCCCCCCCAAGCGGCAGCCTGCGTGACTGCTGACCTCCCAGGAGCCCTGACCCTGGAGGGTGAGAGGGAGGAGGGCGGGCTGGGGCCTGTCACCCTTCAGCTGGCTGATGTGGAGGTCTTAATGAATATGAATCGTCTCCTCCTCCACGGAGCCAGCCCCATCAGATTCCTTCACACCTCGCCGAGCCCAGAAAGGTTACTCAGAATTAAATGTAAATCACATATTTACTGGTATGAATCAGACCACAGTGTCACTTTCTCACAGCAGAGACTTTAATCACACTGCAGCCCCGGGTTTCTGCTCTCCTGTGGCCGCACCTGGGAGATCAGCCCTCCGACCTGGGGGCGCGGGGGTGTGTGTGGGGGGGTGTCCCGGGGCTGGGAAAGGCCAGAGGGCACGGCAGGACACCTTACACTGGTGCGCCAGGCCCTTTGGTGCCCAGGTCACGCCTGCGACGTCAGTCGTGGTCACTACGAGCTAGACACTATCTTTTACATGCTGAGGCTACTTAATAAATGTGGAATAATCGCAGAAACGTCACTGTTAAAAGGTGGCTGGCAGTGACCTCCCCGCCCGGGCTCCTGAGTGTTCCAGGAGGCGGGAGGAGAAAGAAGAAAGGCACCCGGGTTGCAACGAGGCTGCTCTATGGTCGGGGGCAAGATCCTGCTCAGCGCCTGGCTTTGCCCCTTGCTCGGTCACAGGACTGAGGGCAATTCACTCTAACCGCAGATTCTTTGCCCCTAAAGTGGAGATACGAAGCAGGTCCCGCGCTCCCCTGACATGCTGCATAGGAAACATTGGCCAACTGTAAAGTGCTCTGCAACTACAACAGAGCAATGACCACAAGCTCCGGGCCAGGGCCACTGACAAGGAACAAAGAGACTCAGGTCTCAGTCCCTGGGTCTATCCCCCCAACAGCTACGTGTCCCCTAGTATAGTCTTCAGCTCCCCTGAGCTTCAGATTCACACTGGCAAAATGGAAATAATGGGGACTTTGCTGATGGACAGAGGCTCCAATGAATGTGGTAGGATAGACCTCTCTGCAAACTGTGCACTCTCGAACACAGCTAGGGAGCTCCATGTGCGCCTCTCCCCTCAGCCACGGCAGGATGCCAGGGAGATCTGCTTTCCCCAGGATGTCACAGTCCCCTCCCTTCCCAAGCCTACTCTCCTGGCGGCCAGGCTCCAGCCTAACAGCTGTGCATTTGGAGAGCTCTTTACAGTTTGCAAAGCAATGTGCGAGGCAGGAACTTGCAGTGTTGGGGGCTCCTTTGTGGCGCCAGCTCTTCACAAGGACGCTTGCTGGAAGAGTTAACTCTCCTGCCAAAGTTTGTGCCAGACTGCCCTCCCCAGAGCAAAATGGCCAGATTGGGCTTTCTTGCCTGGAGAATTTCCTAACTGGATAATGATTTCCCGGAAAACTGAGAAACTAAGCCTACATTGTCTGCACAGGAAGCCAGTCTACATTGTGTGTGTGTGTGTGTGTGTGTGTGTGTTTAATCCAAGAAACAGATGTCATTTCTTCATATCAGGAAGACCTCTTTTCACCAACTTTAAGGAACAAAGCTCTCTCGGGCTTAAAGTCAAGGATCCTTCTTTTTATAGCCAGTCCCAATCTTGGAAAAGCTCTGCCTTTGTTTATGGACTCGAGTGAGGGAAATATCCACTGGATTTAGAATTTATCTGTTAACCTTTAGCTAGATGTGGGTAAGAAATGAAGTCATCATTTTAGGGGAAAGAAAGTCTGTTCCAATGAGCTATTTCAGTTACCTATTGTGTAACAAATCACCCCAAAATTTACTGGGGTAAAATAAAGCCCGATTTACTAAGCTCGTAGCTTCTAGAAGTCAGGAATTTGGAAAGGACATAGTGGGGATGGCTTGTGTCTGCTCAGTCACGTCTGGGGCCTCAGCAGGGAAGGTTTGAATGTGTTGGGGTAGCCGAAACTGCTGTGGGATGGAATCAGCTGGAGGATTCTTCACTCAGCTGTCTGGTACCTGGGCTGGATATTCAAAGTCTGGGCTCAGCTGATCATCAGAGCACCCCCATGTGGCCTCTCCACGTGGATAGGGCTTCTCACAGCACGGACGCTGGGCTCTGAGCAGGGAAGCATCTTAAGAGCAAGTATTCCAAGAGACCAAGCAAAAGCTTCAAGGCCTTTTATGACCTAACCTCAAAAGTCACGTAATGCCATCTCTGCCACATTGTATTGGTTACAAGGGAGTTACAAAGGCCAGCCCAAATTCCAGAAACATGAATTAGATTCCATCTCTCGATGGAGGAGCGGCAAGGTCAAGGTCTCATTGCCAAAGAGCATGCGCAATAGGAGTTTTAACTACTGCCGCGGCTTTGGAAAATACATTCTGCTACAAGATCCATTGTTGCTTTAAATGAAGCCACTGAGAAATCAATCAACCAATCAAGAAATGACCCAATATGTACTGACTACCTCCCATGTGCATGGGAACAAGCTTCCAACTTCACTGAGCCGGCTCACATGGCAGGCGGAGAACTTGGACTCCACTGCTCAGAGGCTCGGATTCCACGTTTATAAAATGGGATCCAGTTAGGGATCTTTTGAGGGCAAGAAAGAGAGTCTCAATCCAGCCAGTCTCAGGTAGAGAAACACTTTATTGGCAGGTCACTCACTCCAGGGTCCTGTGGAAATCTAAGGACCGAAATCTAAATTCATTTCCAGGAATCGTGAGGATCAACTGGGAAGCCGTCAGTAACAGAAAGTGCTCTCACTTTGTTTCCTGGGACCACATGAGGGAATTCACTTCTGGCGAACCTGCGAGAGCTTCCTCAGTCCTTCCTCGAAACTCGTGATATCTTTATGACCCATAATGGCCACCATGACTCAAATTCTTCCTCTTGACCTGTCAGCAGTAAGCCTACTGCATTCAGACTCCCAGTCCACAGGCCTGATTGATCCAGCCCATCATTTCCAGCCATTTCTCATGGATCATAGTTGGCCAGTGTAGAAATAAGATGCCTCTGCAACAGGTGCCCATGTCTTCATCCAATTAGGCAAAGGAGGCAGAGAATTCCATGGGAGGAAACATGGAAACATGCCGTGGCTTTTCAGCAGGGTCCTTGGGTGAGGCACTGTCCCTCAGCCAGGACTTGTGCAGAGTAGGCTCTCCTCAATTTCTGTAGCACCCTCTCACCGGAATAGGGGAAGGATGGAATTGCTAGAATGGAGGGGAAGTACTCATTCATGTACAAACTGCAGCGCAAATGAGACCAGCATCATGTTTGATTCATTCGTTCATTCAAGAAATATTTATTGAGCATCTACTAGGGTCCAGACACTGCGCTTGCAACTAGGGAGAGAGCCACAAACAAGGCAGGCCTGGTTCTTGCTCTCCTCCCTCATTTCTGTGACTATATATCAAGATTTAAGATATGGAGTCCGCGAAAGCCCAAGTAGCTTTACATCTGACTGGTGATGCAAGGCATAAACACACCAAGTTTAATAAAATAACCTATAAGCAAATCGACGTATGCTCAAATAATACTTTTTACTGATAAGATTGACAAAAATTAAAACGCACTCTGAGAGAGGTGGTCTGGAAAAATGAGCAAGCACACTACTACATTGTCAGTGGGAATGAGAATTGGTACAAGCTTCAGGGGGAGCCATCTGAAAATATCCTTTAAAATTACAAATGCATGCCTCCTGGGGAGCTGTACTTCCACGTGTAGTGGGTTATTCATTGTCCTGCTCTCTGTGATTCCAAATTATTGGAAAAAATGAAATGTCCATCAGTAGGACAATGGTCACATTGATTATGGCACGTCCATTAAATGACCTCCCAGACAGTTGTGAACTATAATGAGGAGCCTCTTCGTGAAGATGGCTAGAATATACACTGTTGAGTTAAAGTAAGGGACAGAGCTGTAAACTACCAATTGTTTTAGGAAATGGTGAGAGGTGGGAAGACACACACACACACACGCATACACATACACACACATGTATTTCCTTCTATATGCATAAAATATCTCTAGAGTAATTCACAAGCAACTAAACACAGTCGTTTTCTGCTAGAAAGAAAGTGGTAGGAGGGAGGTTGCTTACTACATACCTTCCCATGCCTTTTCTATATTTTAATTTTGGAACTATTTTAATATTTTATTTATTCAAACAATTAATTAAAAATTAATAAAAATCCAAGTTAATACCCTACCAGATCTTACAAGTTGCACATGATTAAAGCAAGCTGGCTTTCTGAGATCAAGAGAGGGCTCAGTAGCACATCCGGGCTGATGTGAACTGTCTACCACTGGATCCGTCTGACCCAGAAGGACCTCTGCTAGAGGTCTCCATAGCAGACCAGGATGCTGGGTGGGTGAAGTCTTTGGCAAGCACACATTGAAAAGTTGTAGGATATACCCTGAGGATTCCAGAGCAAGTCCATTAATCTCATGGCAGGGAACTCTTGCTCTGGGTACCAGTTGGAATTGGCATGGGAGTGACTATGGGACCAGACCTGCCTATCATGAGCCGTGTGTTACCAGATATGCCAAGTCAAAAGCTTGGGAAGTTTACTTATGATGGAAATGGTACATTCAGGATCAAGCTCAGTCGTGTCCAGAAAGCATGAGTAAATGACACAAGCAGGTGACACAAACTGTTGCACTAATTCCTCTGGATGCACAAGGGCATGGGGTTGGGATCCTCTATGATCACCTGATGGAGAAGGAGAAAACTCAGGTCTGGTTCATAGATAGGTCAATGTGACATGTTATCATTAGTTGACTATGCTGTGTTACAGTCCCAATCTGGAGGGCTGGAGGGGACAGCAGTGAAAGGACATTCTCCTGGAGGACGGAGCTGCAAGGAAAGGTGACCCGGAGAAAACATATACAAAGACACAGTGGTAAATGGCTTGGCTGGTTGGTCAAAGTCTTGGAGGGAAGAAAATTGGAAGATCTGGGATAAGACTAAAGGAAAGGTAAAGAATGGACACACAGCGAGCAGGTCTTGGGGTCTCACATTAATGCCACTGCCGGGGAGACATGTAACAATCAGAAGGGCAGGACAACTCATCTTATGGGTGTCCACTAGCCTCTCTCCCCATCTCATTAGCTATGGAGGTCAGGATGGGAGTCATGAATAACCCCAGCAGCAGGGAGTCCTTCTCCCTAAGGCTCATCCCATTACTGCCATGATAAAATGCCTCCTTTATCGATAGCAAATATTGTCTCCAAACCCTCAACAGAAGACCATCCCTACAGAAGACTATCACTTCTTGGTGGGTTGATCATGCTAGAGCCTTCCTACCCCTGAGAGAAAAATGATTTGTCCTTACTGGACGGGGCCTTTTCCTTCCTACCCTCAGTATGAGGGCACCACCACATGAAGGTCTATAGAATGCCTTGTCTACCTACATAGTTTCCCACATGTCAGTGGCTCCCATCAAGGGACCCATCATCTGGCTGTGGCAAAGGAATTATGACAATGAGTGCATGGCCATGGCTCCTGGTCTGTCGTATACCCATCATGCAGAAGCAGGGCCTGTTAACATAGTGGAATGACCTGTTAACATAGTAGAATGACCTGTTAAGGGTGAAGCTAAAGCACCAGCTTGGGAACAACCCCCTATGGGGTTGGAGTATTGTCCTTTAGGATGTGGTCGAAGGGCCTAGCCAAAAAGACAATAAGGTGCTGTGTCCCCACTGCCAGAATACATGGGTCCTGTAGTCAAGGGCTGAAAGCTCATCTGCCATTACCATCACTACTAGTGATCCTAGGCAGAATTTATGCACCCTGTCCCCACAAAACTTAGGATCTGTGAGGTGAGGGGTCCTGGTCCCCAGGCAGCTGACACTTCCATTGTGCGGCTAATGCTCTTTGTAGGTGACACTGTAAGGATCCCACTGGACTTAAAGCTGTGACTTCACCTGTCACTTTAGGTTGGTCATGTCAGACTAACGTGCAAGGAAAGGAGTCACCATCCTGGCAGGGGCAACTTACCCTGGTTCCAGTGAGGAGCAAAGGCTGTTGCTGCCAGTGAAGCCAGGGGTTCAGGGGTCTTGGTGCTCCTTTGTTGGATGCAGATGATCTGTAAATGAGCAATTGCAACCATAGCAACTCAATAAAGTCATGGCAAATTAAAGCACTGATCCCTTAGGGGATGGTGGTCCACGTCACCCTGTCTGGTAAAACAATCCAGATCGGCCAAATTGCTGGTTGAGGATGAGGGACATGGAGATTGAGCAGCGGGGGTTCGATGTGACAGGTGTCCACTAGGGCCTCAGGATCAGCTCTAGCTGGCTTCACTCAGGCTTGTTTCACTCACCCTGTTGCCTTCAGTCTTCCCAGAGATTGGAAGGAGCCTCTGTGACTAATTGTGCCCTCCTCCTGGAACACAACTGAGAACATTCTGTTTTCAGAAAAAGCCTAGGCCCCAGATGTGGTATGGGGGCAGGACAGAGTGGGATGACAGAGCAGATCTGACGGTACAAGGGGGGGGGAATATACAGACACTTCTTCTGCACCCCCTCCGTTCTTCTTGACCTCGCCTATCTCCAGGCTTTTACACACCTGTTCCTGCCACATCCCACTGCAGTGGCCAACTCTGTGGGACTCTGATAAGTGAAGGTGGGCACAAGCCCGAAGCATTCCATCTCACGTCTGGGCCCCACATGTACCACTCTTGCTCTGGGGCTTTTCTGTTGATGGCGAGGCCTGAAATATAAGAGCCACAGGGCACCCATGCCCGTGCCATGAAGAAGCATAGAGGACTAAATATGCCATGAGGCATCCCTTTGGGCAATGGATGCAAGAGCCTCTGGGCATATTCTTCCTCCTTCCTCTCCCTAGATGGACAGTTCTATGACGCAGTCACCATATAGCCTTTTGAGAGATGTGTTGATGAGATCAACCTGCCAGTCATGTTTGACACTGGTGGGTGGCCAGTATCCCCTCATATTCTGGCATTCTCTCGTTGTTCTCTCTCTCTCCAGTTTTGCTTACCAGTTCCCTCACTCTTGTGTCTCTGGAATTACGCTCCTTACAAAAGCAGTGGCAAGCAAGCCTTTGCCTCGGGCTTTGCTTTCTAGGGAACGTAGGCTAAGGCAGAATGTCAGGCCCTTTCAGTGTTTGCCCTAAAGCTAAGTCGTCAGTACCGTGATCACTTCTCGTTTCTGTATTAGGAAAGTTCAGCCATTGCACGGGAACCATATAACAAGGAAGTTGCCGAGACAGAACTTGAATCTGACTCTGATTCCAAGCCTGGGCTCATGCGGGACTGGGAATGGTGTGGGTTGAGAAGGATGGGCTCCCTGGGGAGGAGCCTGTTGGGCTGAGGGGGACCAAGGGCAGCGTGGGGGGAGGGGCAAGCACGGGGGGCAGGGCAAGGAGAGCTTTGGATGGCCAACACAGGTCTCCTGGCCAAGAGGGGCAAGATCAAGGCCCTGAGATGGACACTGGGGGCATAGACTGAGGGTGCCCCAGGGTGACATTTGGGGGAAGTGAGTGGTCTGAGTCTTAAGGCTAAGAGGATGTCTCAAGAGCTGTCTCCTTTATTCCTTGTCCCTTGGAGTCACAGAAGTCCCATAGAGTGGGGTAGAAGAGACCTGGGAGCCATCCCCCCCCCGCCAGGGTTGCCCATATCATGCTCCTGGGAATGCTTGTGCTCCACAGACATGGACAATACCATGAGAAGATATCTCCTCAAAAGCCACAAGGTGCTGTGTTCTGGTGGGAAACACACACAGCACACATATTGACAAACAAACAAACCAAAAAACAGAAGCAACAACTTGATTAACTTCCATGCAGCATTGCCCAAACTTAGCAGACCACGTCACCTTTAAAAAACATTTTTTTTTCCTAAATAACAAATATTTACAGCTTGTGGCATGCTCCGTTTTACAGAGCGGTTTATAGAATAGTGCCTGGAAAGACACGGAGCTAACTCAGTGCCCTCATCGGACTGTGGACGGAAACTGCCCACCAGTGGTGACTCAGCTTGCCCAGACACACGGCCCGAGCTAACAGGCACCCCGATCCCCTGGCCAAGGCTCTTGCTTTGACCTGGAAGAAATTTCCACCGCGTGATTGTCGCCAAGCTATTAATGAAAATGAGACCTAAATTAGCTTCAGAAAATGAGGTTTTAGCATTGGAAAGTTTTTGACTATTGAAATTAGAAATGCAAATGAGTATATGTGCTGGAAATCAATTAGTAAGTAAGAAAGAAACCCCACAAAGTCTAGTCATTGCAACCCAGGGCACCCCTTGGGGCCTCAGTCTCCCCTTTGGTGAGGGGAAGGGAAGGGACCAGGCTAGCCCATTGCGGAGGTTCGTCCCAGAGGTGACGAGATTCTGTGATTTCAGAGATAAGTGTCATATAGCAGAGAGGTGTGGGGACGAGGGAGGGGGGGACCCCTCACGTGGGGAGACACCAGCTGGCCCAGGGTACGGCCCCTGGCAAGCTCCTCAGCTGCCCCCTGAGGAAGGCCCTTGTCTCAAAGGCAGAGTATGTATCCCACAGTAGCTTGCAAGGCAGCACTGATTAGTAATTAAACAGCTTAAAAAAAAATAAAGCCATTAAAGCGAATGCCATCAAAATCAGAACCTCAGACGCTGGCTCATAATTATGAACGTACCTCGAGACCCACAGGAGAGGACATTTACATTTTAACATGCACACGGCAAAGCATTAATATCTCCCCCACCCGCCCCTCTTCCCACCATTAAGGGACTTGCTGCTGAATTCATTCGCTTTCCAGTTTTACTCTGAACCTGGGAAAAGCAGGTCATCTTGCAAGAAGGAAACGGGGAGGAGTGGAAAGAGGTTTTGCCTCAGGTTGGTGGTGGCCCTGCTGTGCCCAGCCATATTGTGTTGGGCCAATCACCTAATCATCTTAGCAAACCTCCTTTTGGTCATCTTTAAAATGGGGGTGACAACGCCCATCTTGTAGCGTCGTAGCTCAGAAATGAGTCGCTGCATTTCTGAATGTAACACATAGTCACTGCTTGACAACTGCTAGCCATTATTAGACCTGGTACCAGGCACTCAGCCCTCTGCTGGCCGCTGTTGGGGGCCAGAGAGGTGGAGGGCGGCTCTGGAGAAGATTCATTCTCGTTGGAAAATGGGATGAATAAACACAAAGTCATCTGGCTCATCCAAATTGGGGGCTCATCCAAACTGGGGGCTCTTACTGGTCTGCAGTAAGTGACAGTCATGTTTAAAGTTATGTGGACTCAGCAGAGGAGTGTGTAGTCCTGGAAGGACAGATGGCATTCAGAGCACTTGGTTCCTGCCTCTTCATTCTGGGCCCTCTACATACATTATCTCATGTACTCCTCACAACCGTCCCCATACCCATGACCTTGAGGTATCAAGGCTAAGAGAAGCCAGCCAGCTTATTCGGCATCACAGACAGAAGTGGAGAAGCCAGTGGTCATTTGGGATCTGTGGGACCCCATAGCCCTACTGGCTTTTCACGACACCAGGTGCATGCCAGGCAGGGGTGATACTTACCTACCCTAATTTTTAGGTGTTGGGTCTGCAGAAGTAGAAAGGACAGGTGTCAGAGGTTCTCGAATGCCAGGCTGAGATGCAGACGACCCAGAAGGCATAAGCTAGAAAAGTCAGCCCCAGTACTCACCGGACCCCCGAGGCAAGGCAACTCCTGTCCGGACGGCTTGGGCTACCACTGGAGACAAACCTCCTGGTCAGTCGGCCTCACTGCAGAATTGGGGGTCCCGAGGCTCTCCCTTCACCTGGGAATGCAGCCTCTCAGAAGAGAGAGCCACCCAGCAGCCCGGTGAATTGGACAGACCTGCATTCTAGGCTTCTGGAATATAGCTCATTGCTGTGTGACTTTGGGCCAGTCACTTTGCCTCTCTGGGCCTCCACTCCTATTCTGTAAAGTAAGGGATGTGGAGAAGCCCAACTCAGTTGCCCCTCCCAGCCTTCACGCCGGGATTCTGTGTGAGCCTTTGCACTCTCGGGAATTTCTTGACAATAAAGTACCTGCCCTTGGTACATGGGCTCACTGTGACTTTCAACTCTCATTATTTCTCCCAGAGATTTAACTCTCCAAGGGCTAAGAAACAAAAGTTTGGGGGCCTTTAAAAAAAAAACACATAAAATATCAGGACCAGACAGGCCATTTTCAGACAGTCCCCTGGGCCTAGTCAGCTATTAAAGATGGAAATTATATATTCATAACACAGGATATTGCTGCTTGCTTATTTATAACTTGCTCCATTTCAAGAATATTTATTCTAGACGAGGAGGCTTGATAATTTTCATCCAATCTACTCCTCATAGCTTAGGGCAAGAGAAGGGAAGGGCTCAACTGGAGGAGCGGCTTTCTAGTATGAGCAGGTAAGAAGGGAATGCAGCTCCCCTTCCTACAGGCCAGGACCACGGGTGGATTGGAGCTGGCAGCCAGCCCTCAGTCTGCCCCAGCGTCCCCGGGCACGCCAACCGGGACCACACCATCCCCGGGCAGGTTCGTTTCCAACAGGCAGAACTTAACATGGAAGCATCATGGGCTTGGCCCCCTCCTTTGACCTGGGAAGACGCCGAGACCCAGAAACAGGGTGTGTGCTTGCTCAAGGTCAGGGGGACGGGGCGTGGGCGCATATGCGTGTGCACACAGCTGGGCTGTGATGCCAATGCCCTGCATCTCGGGTCAGCACGGCTTCAAGAACGGAAAAGGAGCTACTGAGTACCTACCCTGTACCAGTCTCTGGGCTAGGTGCTGAAACGAGCCACCAAGATTTTTATTAAGCACTAACTGTAGGCTTTGCCCTGACCTGGGCAGGTGCGGGAGGATCAAGAGGAGGAGAGAGATGTTGGAAGAAAGATTCCCTTTAAAAAGGTGAGAGCAGAACACATTGCATCACCAGCTGGTCCTACCAGTCAGCACACCCCCCTGCTGGCTGGCTCGACGGCCTTATTCCCACTGAGCCAAAGAGGACACTGAGGGACTGGTCCAAGGTCACAAAGGTGGCAACGGAAGGGCGGAGCCTGGACTGGAACCCCGGGCGGACTCCAGAGCCATGCTCTTTCTACTGTTCCCAAGCCCTGCTGTGGTCGGGGCCCAGACAACTGAGACTCTCTCTGTCCCCTTTCCCACGGGCAAGCAGGCTCCGAGCACTGCCAAGGCCTGCAGGCACCTGCAGGAGGGCCCTATTCCAGGGCGAAAAACCAGACTCCCAGGAGCCATAGCGTGATTGTTGGGAAAAGGCCCTGGGTCAAGCCATCTCTGAGTTCCACCCAAACGTAGCCTGTCACTACCATATACCACACGCACGCTCGCGCGCACACACACACACGCACACATATACACGCATGTGCCCACACACGGGCACACGCACACACGCAAGGGGTGGCTGGCCTTCTGCGGTCTCTGAACATCCTCGATTATGCATTCCTCTGCCTGCTCACTCGGTGTGGCCGGAAAACCTATTCAGGGTGAGAATCACCGAGACTGAAGTGTGTGTTTGTGTTGTGTCATTTATTCATTCTGTAAATATTGATTGAGCCCTTATTACATGGCAGGCTCCGGGCAGACATGCGGGTGCCGAGCAGAGTGGTGAGCACGAGCGACACAGGCCCTGCCCCCCTTAAGGACATGGTTCCTCCTAGGGCTCGGGGACTTGCGGGAGGGAGAAACTGGGGACCTGGAGCCACCTGTTGTCGGGAGAGCTCTGAGGGGTGAGCGGGGAGTTTTGGCAACGGGAGCCTCGCAGAGAGAACTGAGCAAGGACAGGCGCTGTGGCCGGGGAGCAGGGCTCAGGAGGAGACCCCAGGCAGGGCCAGGCCCCACGGGCCACATTAGGGGTTAGGGTCTCCTCAGGAAGGAAGGAACAGACCTGACTGGGTTTTGGAGTATGTCAGAGCTGAGGAGGAGAGGGCAGTGGGGAGCTAGGGCTTCCTGCCATCCACGTGTCTGATTCTAAAGCAGCCTGGGCGCGTGCCCTGGGCCACCCCATCGTTCCTACCTGAAGCCTCCCGCTGCTGGGTTAGAGAAGGCCCAAGGCCCACCCACATCTCTAGCAGGGGTCTAGGAGCTAGTTTAAATGACAACTTCCAGGTCCAAGCCAGACCTCTGGAAGCAGAAACTCCGGGGTGGTCCTGGAATCTGTATTTTGCAAGCTCAACGAGAAACATGGGAGCAGAGTGATGGCTGAAGACCTAATTCAGCCGCTGTGAGATTAGTGTCTGTTGGGAGGGCCTGGAGATTCTCCGGCTACCAGGGAGGAACTCCCAGCTGGGATCGTTGACATTAGAATCATCTGGGAACATTGACGCTCTGGTGGCTGGACGTCATGCTCAGAGATTCTGACTCTCTTACTGGAGGGGGCTGGGGACCATTACTTCTAAATGCTCCCCAAGTGATTCTGTGGTGGGAGGGAGAGGGGGAGAGAGCATGAGAGCCCTGAGTCCTACATGGGGCATGGGGTTGGGGGAGCGGGCAGGCCCCACAAGCACTGATTTGGCGGCTTCAGCCTCGCCTCTCCCCACCCCTGCTTCCACAGTCCCACTCCATGCCAGGCCCTGTGCCCGAGCTGGGGTGCTGACGTGCTTGGCCCTGCCCTCGAGGAGTGTCCAGTCTGGAAGGCAGCGTGGTGGGTGTGACCCTTCCTGGACCTTGTCCCAGCTTTCACCTGCTCACCGGGGCAGGAAGCTTGCCTGTGGGCAATGCCAAAGCCAGAGGCATCTCTCACCACCTCATTTTCCTGCCTGAGGTTTAGGGAGGAGGAGGGGCTGTCTGAGGTCACGCTAAGTAGTGGGGGGAGTGACGGCTGAGCTGCGACAGAGGTGAAGGGCCTAGGCTTCTGTGGGTGGCTGGAATAGCGCGTGGGGGCCGCGGGCGGGCGGGCACCCGGAAGGACTGCACAGCATTTGGGAGCAGGAGGAAGATTGAACACCCCCCCCATTGCCCCAGGAGATAGCTGAGTGCGTCAGCACCCACTGGAAACCAAAGGTCATTTGATCTTCCCTCCTCATTTACCAATTGTGGGGACTGCAGTCCAGACACACAGGGGCCACGTCCAAGGTCACACACATACTCACTCAGATACACACACGTACACATTCACTCACATCAACACACATACACGTATACGCGCACACACACGTGCACACTCATATACACAGATCCACATGCAACACACGCGGATGAGCACACCCACACACACAGACAGACACACAGCATCTTACACATCTATGACCTCCGGAGCTCTTTCCACATGTTACTTTGTGTCTCAATCGGAGTGTAGTGTACTGATTCCTCGGTATTGAAAAATTTATTTCGGCATTTTTTAAGCCACACTTCTTGCTCAGGATATCCTAAACCTTAATATCAGATAAATCATAGTGACATGAGGTTTTATGGGGGGAGTGATTTTCTTTTCTATTCCTTTTAATCAATAAATCATTTGTAAATGCCTTTAATAGAGATGAATGAAAACCAGCCTCTACCTCATTATAAAATTGGTATTTTCAACCTTTAAATATGGGGTTTGTCATCTTAGGAGTCTATAGATTATCTAAAAACAGGAAGCTCCCCTTCCAGAAATTTCACATTGCTTCAGCCTCCTCATCGACCCCCCCTCCAGGCACAAGTCACCCCTTGGCTGTGAGTGAAGCAGCGTACACTCTGCTCTGCTCCTCATGTGGTGAGCTGCTCTACCCCAGAGCAAACGGCGAGCCGTGCTGGCTCTCCTCTCCATCTAGAAGAAAATATGCTCATTTCTGACCACCTCCTGGTGAGCAGAACCCCCAAAGAATATTCAACCCAACACAGTCCCCCTCGAGCAACGGCCAGCAGCCCCCAGCGTGGGGCAGGGCTCTGAGTCACCTCGCAACCTCGCTCATGCTTAGCCACGTGCGCCTTAGCCCCTCCCCTTATGACAGGGTGGGGGGTTCTTACATGGGCCCCCTCGAGGCTCCAGGGGTTCCCCAATGGCACGTGCCAGGACAAGTCTCCAACACGTGACAAATCAGTGTCTTTTAAAGGTTATTATTACCTGAGACTTGCTGATCACATCAATGGGAGGAGACCACCCCTTAAAACATGGAGAAACTGGATTTACTGCTTGCTCTTTGCCTAAAACATTGGAGTTCGTAAAGCCCTTTAAAATAAGAATTTCCTTTTACGCTGCCAACACCCCTGCAAAAAAGCACAGAGGACATCTGTACCCCAACTCTGCAGATGGGAACTGGAGGTCCTAGACAGAGAGTTTGCCTTGCTCCAGCTCACACAGGCCCAAGACTCAAACCCAAGGCAGGGGTTGTGATTTTGAGGCTCAGAACATTCCAAGGGGTGCTCAGAATTGAGGAGGGGTCTTTATAACTCCTGACTGGATGGTAAGAAGACTACCCTTAGCTTGAATGTGGTCCTCGACTCTTAGCTGAAGGTGCCATGGCCCGCTTAGGGCCCTGAGAAGGTGGTGTCCACAGCTGTCCATTGCTCTATTCCCGGCATCTGGCACAGGGCAGGTGATCAGTTAATGTTTGTAGAATGGAAGGAAGAATGGGTGATGGCTGGCTGGCTGAACACATAAGTTGACAAAAGGTGGCTAAAGGCTTTGGAATTGCGTGATCTTAAATGGTAATTCGCCTCCATCTTCTTCAGTGTGTGCCTTTGGAGAAGCTACTTAATCCCTCTGAGCCTCAGTTCCCATGGCTGGAAATGGGGTCATGGCATCTACTTCACAGGTGTGATGAAGATGATATTGGCAATCCATGCCAGCCCATGGCATGGCACCTAGGGTGAAGACATGCTTCCATCATGGGAATTATTCCACTTGTGCCTGCAGGGGCTTGGATCGCCCACCAAGCTGCCCACCTACTTCTTACTCCTGCCCACTCCTGGTCTCTGCCAGTCTTTGGGATCCTTGGCCAGACTTGGTGGTGGGCCATTCATTACTCTGGCCCTGTCTGACCTAAGTAACTCATTGGAGCCAGGCGTGGGCTCCCTTTCCTTGTATCCTGAAACATAGTCACCTCTGTTGCCAGACCCTTAGGGGCAGAACAAGTACAGTTATTAGATTCAACCTTCTAGGATCCAGGCAACTGGGATCTGCAACGTGTCTGCTCTGGGAGAGACCTTACCCTGGGATTGACACCTGGCAACAGAAGAGAAAGGGGAGGAAGAGTCCTCCCTCTCTTCTCCCTTCCTCACCTCCACTCTTCCAGGAAGTTGGTAGGTCGTGAAAAGGACCCATTTCATCAGTCAGGATGCTTCCCGCTGCTTGAAACAAGGAACCCCAACTCAAAAAACAAGAAAGCTGTGGCACAGCAAAAGGCCCAGAGGTGGAGCAGAGCCAGTGAGGTTTCCACATGGTCACAAGATGGCTGCTGAAGCCCCGAGCACCATACGTAAATGTGACAAAGACAAGCCGAGTAGAATGTCATTTCTTCTGTGAGAGAAAGCTTGCCCAGAAGAAACATCCTCCTCCATTCCCGAACTCAAGCTCACACAACCCCAGGCTGGCTACACTTGGAGTCTCCTTAATTCGAAGCATCCGTGGCCCCAGCCTGACCTGGACCGTGGGCCGTGGGTAAAGATTCTCCTCCATAAAGGTGATGCAGCCACTTTATTGTCTGCTCAATATGTCCTTTGACGGGGGCAGACCCGCAGGCCTGCAATATTAGCTGGGTTAATTGTCCCTTCAAATGAACAACCAGTTTAATCAAGGACTTAATGCCCTCAGCCATTCAATTATGCCTGCTTCTGGACATGCGATTCCATTACCACCCCAGCGCCTTGCATGCAGGGAGAATGAGATTGGCTGGTGTGTGTGTGTGTGTGTGTGTGTGTGTGTGTGTGTGTGTGTGTTGTCATTGCCCACAGGCATTGGTTAAGAGCAACCTGTGGGCTCGGAGCCTAAGCTGCCAGACAACACCTGACCTTGGCTTTGGCGGCACGGCCTTATCAGGTACTCTGCTCAGCTCTGCTTAAGAGTGTTTGCAACCACATCTCACCTGCAAATGGTGTGTGTGTGTGTGTGTTGTGTGTGTGTGTGTGTGTGTGTGTAAGAGGGGGTGGGGGCAGAGAGAAGGTTCGATAAGATCTCTATGGGGTTAATACCCTTTAAATTAAATTATTTAAATCAAATTCAATCCACAAAGACCCACATTTATACACACATACATCCATAAGCCCAAATTCAGCTTCTCTTCACTCTACAAAAATGAAACAAACCACAACCAAATAAAAAAACATTACTCCAGAGTTTTTCCTAGAATGTATTAGAATGTTCATTTTCCAACACAAAAACAAAATGTGGTTAGAGCATAGAAATATGCTCATCACCAGGAGAATAGCTAAATGTTTTATGGCACATCTATATAATACTATGCAGCCATTCCAAGATTGATGTGTAGCTCTATTCATTGACATATACGTGGAAAATTACGCTTATTCAGATCCGTATGAGTATTTATGGATAGAGATAGTCTGAAAGAATAGCCCCCCCGCCCTGACATTTCCCCACTGTTTACATCTCGGTGGTGAGATTTCGGGTTCTTTTGCTTTATTTTCATTTTTAAAAAATTCCTGGCTATTTTACAAGAGCATATATAATCAAATTTTTTAAATGCAGCAATTTTTATTTGGGGACATTTCCTTCCACCTTTCCAGAGCCCCATCCTGTAGGAAAAGATCACATTTGTCTCACCTCTGCGAGCTCTCAAACCCGAGTGGGACTCAGGAGATAGGTGTGGCCCCAATTCTGTCCCTCACTCCCTTTGGATGCCCTTGGACTCAGTTTGTTGCTCCAGAAAATGGCAATGCTATTTACTTTGACACCTTGAAAGCACTTTTATTTGCTTGTGATGATGAACATAATACATGCTTACTGATAAAACTTGAAAAGAGCAGCAAAGTATCTGGAAGGAAACATTACCCATGATTACATCAGCCAAAGATCCCAACTGTTACCATTTTGGTAGACTTTCTTCTAGGCTTGTTTTCTAGGCATAATGGAGGTCAGAAGTTGGAGGCAGGCCTAAGCGTGTATGCTGAGTTTGTAGTGGGACGCCCTGCATTCTGCACCCAGCATTGCCACTGAGCAGCTGGGTGGCCGTGGGGGCCCTCATCCCTCTCAGCCCATTTCCTTAGCTGTACCCTAGCTCTGGCACTGTTCCTGACATGGGGGGCACGCACTACTGTAATACTTTACCACTGTTTTATAACCCCTTCCCCTCTCCACCGCTCAGCCTCATCAGGGTCTCCCCCTTCATAGCGTGATACAAAATGGTGTCCTCCATGGTTCCCGGCCCTGGCTTCTCACTAGAATTGTCTGGGGAGCTTATAAAAGACTCATGGTTATGCTCCACCCTGGAATAATTAAATAAGAATCATGGGGGTGGGGCCCTGGCATTGGTATTTCTGGGAAGTTCCCCAGAGGATCCTAATGTGAGCCAGGCTGAGAACCACTGGTGCTTGTCAAAGTGCTTTAGAAAAGCCAGAACTACATGAGCAGAAGAGTTATTATTATTCGTTACAGAGGTTTTTCTGGGGGTGGAAATGGGTTTCCGCTCAGAGTGGGGCTTTAGGACTCACAGAGCATTTTCTTATGATTTCTGGAGTTGGGTTTGCTTGGTGTTGAGTGTTGTCACTGTGTCGGGCACTGTGCTAAGCAGGGGACTCGCTTGGCGACAAGGAACCAGTCACTCCCTCACACTGCGGGGGAAAACTTGGCAATATGCACCAACGTTAAGAATGTGCACGATTCCACTCTTAGTCATACAACCAACGGACACGGCCCAAGACCACGTTCTTTATGACTCCTTTATACAAAACTCAGAAACAGGCAAAGCCCATCCACGGGATAGAGATCAGATTAGTAAATTACCCTTGCGAGTGGGTATCAACCAAGACAAGGCAGTGAGTTCCATAGTAACCTATACCTTGATCTGGGGGGTGCTGACATGGGTGTATACCCATGCAAAACTTAATGAGCTGTACACTTTCCTCTTTGGAAGTTAAACTTCAGTAAAATTTTTCTAATGCAAGTAAAATTTATATAACCTTTGCCTTGGTGATTCTACTGCTGGTAATTCTTTTGCTGTAGATGTATTTGCACGGAGGATATTACGTACGTACAAGATTATTCATTGCAACATTTATCGTAAGAACTAAAGAAAACACAAAGATGTCCATCAACAGGAGCTGGTAAAATAAAGTACAATGCCTCTTTACCACAGCATGACACAGCTATGGGAAAATAGGAAAGATTGCCAAGATATGTGCTTCTAGTGGAAAAAAATCAAGGTGCAAAGATGCATAAAGAGTGCGCTATCTTTGGGGTTAAAAAATGTAGAGAGATGAAGAGAGAGGGAGGGAGAAAGATTAGTTTATATAAACATAAAGTAACATATCTCTGGAAGGGCTCTTAGGAAACTCAGGAGAATGGCCGACTTTGAGGAGGGGCCCTGGGCAGCTGAATCGGGTGGAAGGAGTCTTTTCACTACATATCTTTCATGCTTTTTGAACCTTGAACCTATTAAGAATTTTGAACAAAATAATTTTAAAAAGTCAGGCCCTCACTCACCTTCTCAAAGGCCTCTTGCCATGAGAGCAGCTTTAAAGGTTCGCTTGGTCTGTAATATAATCCCAAACCTAAGCTCCTTGCCCCTCCTCTGTGATACCTGTTACTCTCTACCTCCTGGTGCCTCTCAAAGGTGACATGACTCTCATACCTGCACGGGGTCCTCACCCGTGCCATTCTCACTTTGGAAAATGCCCCTTCTCTGCCTGGTGCCCCGTCCTCCAAGAAGACGTCTCAGACTTCCCCATATTCTGGGCTCCCAAAGTCCGTATTTCTCAGGTATCATTTTTCATGATGTTCACAATAACTGGTTTCCAGGCCTATTTGCCCTACGGTAATGTCGGCACCCGGCCTGGGGCCTGACAACAGGCTTTGTGGAATGATGATGGGTGATTTTTACCAGGCTTTTGTCTCTTCTACAACTTTTGTTTGATTTCTCAATTCTGCATAAGCATGAGCCCTGCGTCAGTTTCCCCATCTGTAGAATGGGAATAGCAAGGGTTCCTACCTCTTCGGATTACATTGTGAGGATTAAATGAGCAGTAACTCTATGCAAAGTGCAGAGAAGGTCCATGGTTATTATCACTTGCTTATCAGTGTATTGCGATGAAGAAAGAAACTACAGTCCTGCCAGAGGGTGGCGGGTCAGAAACCAGCCTCTCAACGCGGTGCCTCCATGACTAACTGCGAGTGTGGGGCAGGTGTGCCGTTGAGAGGTGGGGGGGTTGTCACAGAGCCCAGCCCCGCTGCACGCCCCTCGGGTCCTCCCCCAAGTGGAGAGTGAGCGGGAGCATGTGTTCACACATGGGGTCAGCGGCCGGAGGCAGTTTGAATGAAAATCCTGAGTCAGGACAGAGTATGATCCTAATGGCTGACTTGGAGAGTTGGATTTCAACCTCCGCACCTAACGATGGGTGAAAAATTGGTGGCAGAGACCTCTCTTTGCGTATCTTCAAGCCACTCCCGTAAGTCACTGCCTGAAAGGAATCCTGGTGAACATCTTGACTTTGTGGAAGTCTGGTTTCCTCATCCGCCAAGTGGGGATAATGACTATAAGGAAGAAAGGAAATGATAATTCAGTGAAAGCACGGGGAAGAGAGCTTTGGAACCTGTAATGTATTAGCAGAGGTTGGTGGTCAGCCTCTGAACATACTTTCCTTTGAATAACATTAGGCACATCAGTACTCTCCCGTTGCCCTAGTCCCCACCACTCCCTATTGCATCCTCCAGTCTGCTCCACACTCTCACTGTGTTCGCCTCGCCTCTGAAGCATGTGAGTTTGCCACCCCTGCTACACAATATTTGTGATCAAGGTGCCTGCTCTTTTGCCAATTGTCAGCATGGAGAGCCAGCCAGCAGGGGAGAGAAGACGTGGCTCTTGGAATGCCTGGGACCTCTCTGCTCCACCTAAGTCATCGGACTCCACCAAGGTCCAGGGCAGAGCCCCACCGATCTCAATCCCAGTAGTTTTCCATGAGCCGAGAAGGAAGCAGCCAGAGCTACATGCTGCCAAGAAGGCATGCCTTCTTTTAGCCTTTAGGTACAGAGAATAAATCTGCAGCCTTCCTAAACATGCCAAATTCCTGGTCTGCTCGAGCTGGGAAGGCCAGATGCTGCTTATAAGTTTGCCTCCCAGATGCCTGAAATTCCACCATTATCAACACATTCCTCCACATGAAGTGTTGCCCCGTGAAGTTGAAAGATCCACTGGGAGAAGTAGGAGAATGAGTCCAAACCAGGCTGGAGCAGATCTGTGAGGATAACGGTGGTGGGAAGGCATATTCTATAAGCTGGAGACAGAGCAGGTGCAGGGTTGAGGGGTGTGGGAGGGAAGCAGAGGAAGGAAGGGGAGGCAGGTGCTTGAAGATGAAGCTCCAAACCTTTTGGAGGATGGGAGGGGGTGAGAAAGAGAGGAAGAGAGGGAGAAGAGCCAGGAAGCAGGGTAGACACTCACACAGGTGACCCTGGAAAGAAGGCATGGCGGCCAGCTCCATGGAGGGAGGTGACAGCACCCACTCTGAATAAACCTGCAGGGACAGAGGTGACTGAAACAGCCCCCAGACAACCTGCCTCAACCCTTTCTTCTCTCCACTCCCCCCCCCCTCCTGCCCATAAACACAAAGAAATGTCAACTTTTCCTGGGCTGGGAGGATCGTCCTCCCACTGGGACTGGAACCAGGATGAATCAGATCCCTGGATCAGAAAGTGTAATCTGGCATGTCTCTTCAAAGGCAGGCGACAGGTGCACAGGGCTCTGAACACTACCCCAGGGCTTAGGACCTCTGGTCTTACTGCCAAGCCCCACCCCCTGAAGGAACATCTCCTTGAGGGTCAGTCCTGGGGGATCAGGGGGAAGGGAGGTAGAGAGACCCAGATGCCTCCAGATCCCTTGACTTTACTATGTGACTCCAGGCAAGACATTAACCTCCATGCTCAGTTTCCTCATCTGTAAATGGGGCCAGTTATAGTATCTGCAGTGAAGATTAAAGGGAAGGACTCTAGGGTTGGGTTTTGAGCTGATCTTTAGAGGGCCGATGAGACTTTGGCAGGCATTCCAGGCAGGGAACAAAGGCTGAGGGCAATGGGTGGAGAATTCGGGTACTGTAAAAGTAGCTGGAGCATACCCCATGCTGGGGGAAGAACATTCTGGAAAGGCAGGCAGTGGTTTGATCCCAGAGGGCCTTCACTGTGCAGCTAAGAAGCCCGGGCTTGATCTTCTGCCCAGTGGAGAGCTACCGAGGGATCTTGCATTTAAGAGAGGCCGTCGATGGATGATGCTGCAGTAAGTGGCTAGTCCCAGGCCCTAGGGGTATCTGGGCTGCAGTTTCATCTGGTCAAATCACACTCGGAAGGAGCCACTTCCTTTATTTAGGTCAGTTCCCTCCCGCTGATCCCGAGCTCTTCCCTTCTGCCCTAGACCCTTTCTGTTTCTCTCCTGTGCCGGGACTTGGCCTTGAAGGGAACTAGACCTGGTCTCAGACCCCAGTTCTGTGGCTTCTAGCTAGGAAACGGGGCAAGAGCCCTAGCTACACGAACCCCGGTTTCCTTCTCTGAAACACGGGGGACTAACACCACCGCCGCCAGAGGATGTTAGGGGGTGAACCGGGGCATGTGGGGTCTGGGCCCAGCAGCGCTGGCTGGAATCAGCTGGGTCCCCCTCTGCCGTGGGCAGGAGCCCTGGCAGGCAAAGTCCACTCAGGGGCCACAGGCGTCCTCCCCTGTGGCTGGGAAAGCAGCCAGGGAGAGAGCTGCCCATGACTGCAAACCTGGAGGCCAGGCTTAGGCCTGTTGGGAAAATATGAAACAATTATGGATGGCAAGGAAACGGGTTTTCTGTGTTTGCTTTGGCGGAGAGTACAAAACCCGCCTGGAGGCTGGATTTAAGGTGGCGAGAACACAGGGAGAAGATTGCTGTGCTATGTGCCACGTGTCCTGGGAGAGGAGCTTGTTTTCCGTGGACCTACTAAGTGGCGGGCTTGGGGCCGGACACCTTCATCTGTGTAACAGCGGTTCGTGGGGTGCCTTGTTTGCGCGAGCACGGATGTCGGAGCAGGGACACAACGTGAACCACATCCCTGCTCTGGGTGGGGGTGGGGCCGGGGAGGGTGGTGGGGGGAGGGGTGCAGGCAGCAGATAAGAGGCAGAGAAAACAAAAACAAATGCACAAATAAGCTCAGGAATGAATGTCATGACAAAGTGAAGCAGGGCAAAGGTGTGAGGGAAAGGCCTGTTCGGAGAGGCTCTGAACGAGGGAACAGCCTTTTAGGTGGTGGGCGCCCGGCCGCAATGCTCCCCTCCAGCCTGGCCCCAAGTCTGGGCGCTGAATATCGTCCCCATAGTACAGGCAAAGAAACTGAGGCTTGGAGAGACGAAGTGCCTTGTCCAAGAGCCGGGGCTGCGGGAGTATTGGCACCAGCTTTGAGCCCGTGAGCCCGTGCTCCTCCGTGCATTCTGGCCCTCCTGCCCTGGACTCGGGCCAAGGGACCCAGTGCTTCCCACATTGCTCCTTCCCAGGCTCAGCAAGGTGGACAAGTGAGCATGCCTTTCTCCAGATCCCCAGTGGGCCTGGCTCAGAAGCGCACAGCGACCCAGAGCCTGGCACACCGCAGTGGCTGTCCCAGGAGCTGAGGCTGCTGAGGTACAGCGGTTCAGATGCTGCCCTAGAAGTCCTGTGTGGTGGGAAGTCACTCAGGATAAGGGTAGGTGTCCGTCTGCCTGAGCAGCAGAGCCTGGGAAGCCTCCCAGCAGGACAGCCCCAGCTCTAGAAGGGCTCCTGGCGCCAGAGAGCTTTCCGGGAGACGCTCCAACACCCAGTCTCTGGTCTGCAAGGCTCGGGAAAGTCCCAACCCGGTTGCTAGAGGCGACCAAACCCAGACTGAATGTGGACCCTGTTGGGGCCAATAGCTACCTCCCCACCAACTCCTCTAGCCCCCTTTGCAGGGTTAGTCCAGAGTTGGAAAGGTCATGGAAATATATAGAGAGCCCTGTGAGCTTGCGGGGTTCGCACTGTGGGGGGGGGGCGTGGCAAAATCCTCATCAAGTGGTGGGATCCAGGCCTGGGGGCTGGCCAGTTTGTAATACCTTATTCGTGCAAGGATAGTGGGTCCCATGACACCACAATTTCACCCCCCTTTTCTTAAAATCTCTAACATTTTCCTTATGCTAATTAATCAAACCTAAAGTATAGATAATAATTAACTTATTCACATACACATTATATCATCGAGATAATACTTTTAAAGTATTTCTTTAAATTCCAGTTTTAACATACAGTGTAATATTAGTTTCAGGCGTACAATATCCTGATTCAAACTTCCATACATCACCTGGTGCTCATCACAGCAGGTGTCCTCCTTAATCCCCATCACCTATTTCACCCATCCCCCCACCCATCTCCCCTCTGCTAACCATCAGGTGTGTTCTCTAGAGTTAAAAGTGTTTCTTGGCTTTCCTCTCTCTCTCTCTCAGTCTCTCTCTTTTTTCCCCCCGTACTCGCTTGTTTTGTTTCTTAAATTCCACATATGAGTGAAATCATAAGGTATTTGTCTTTCTCTGATTTATTTCACTTAGCATTATACTCTCTAGCTCCATCCATGTTGTTGCAAATGGCAAGATTTCATTCTTTCTTATGGCTGAGCAATATTCCATTATGTGCATATACCACATCTTCTTTATCCATTCATCAGCTGATGGACACTTGCACTGCTTCTGTAATTTGGATATTGTAGATAATGCTGCTATAAACATCAGGGTGCATGTATCCCTTTGGATTAGTATTTTTGTATCCTTTGAGTAAATGCCTAGTAGTGGAACTACTAGGATCGAGATAGCTTAAAGTAAATCGTCACTTTTTTAAAGATGTAGTTTAACAGCTAAGTGACATCCACGGCCCAGCAGTATGGGCATGACCCCAGAGCTCATTAGAAATTCAGATTCTCAGGCCCCTCCCAGACTGTGAATCAGAATCTGTACTTGAGTAAGATCCCTAGGGGATTTGTATACATGTGAAATTTTTAAAAGAGGTATAATCATGACTCTCATACAAATATAAAATGAATCTAGGTCAAAGATTCTATTTAACTCATTAATTAATAGGAAACCGCTAAGATGTTTTAATCATTTAAAAAGAGAATGCGAAGAGTAGATACATATATAGGTCATCAGGAATCTGAACTGAATTTCCAAATAGATATAAAACTGGCAAAAAAAAAAAAATCCAAAGGGCAATAATCGATTGCATTGCATTGGGCATAATTTGCATTTCCAAGGATCATTGACATCTCTATCAGTTTTCCACAACTTCCAGAGTTATAAAACAGCTCAGAGAATGAAAGGCTGAGAAAAAACAAATGCCAGAAAGATACCCAGGGCCCTCCTTTCTTTTTTGTCCTTTCTTTCTCTCCCCCACTCCATTTTCATCTTTCACAATTTCTCCTGATACACAACAGACTTTGATAAGCACAGTCCTGGACCACCTCTGGCCTCTGGCATGCCTGGACTCAGCCTCTCCAGAACAAGACTAGAGCAAACTTCTGAGCAAATCCCAGTGCCTTCCAGACCCTGTTTGGGAATTAGCAGATTGGCCAGACCAGACCTCAGGGCCCCACTGGCCCAGATGGCAAAGCAGAAATCCAGGGACCTGCAGGATCTGAGTTGCCTCCCACCACTGGTGGGGTTATGCTATGGTTTCTGAAATACCTCATTTGGGGCCAGAAGAGAACAATGTGTGCTTTTGTTGGTTTTCATCTCTACCCTTGGCATGCTCAATCACTACAGTTGGAAATTCACCTTCAGGGGCAGTGACTACCAGCTACAACTTCCCTTACATTTCATCTCTGATCATTTCTAAGGTTTTGTTAATCAGTAGAATAGACATGAAAAAGGGGTTTACACTGGTACTTCAGTATTGGAGGTGTGGGAGTTAGCTAGAACATGGTAGAGACATTTCCAGCCTGAAGGAGGTGTAAGAATGTACTGGGCCCGGGGGCGCCTGGGTGGCTCAGTCGTTAAGCGTCTGCCTTCGGCTCAGGTCATGATCCCAGAGTCCTGGGATCGAGCCCCACATCGGACTCCCTGCTCGGCGGGAAGCCTGCTTCTCCCTCTCCCACTCCCCCTGCTTGTGTTCCCTCTCTCGCTGTGTCTCTCTCTGTCAAATAAATAAAATAAAATAAAATTAAATTAAATTAAATTAAAAAAGAATGTACTGGGCCCGGAAAAGGCTCCCCAGACCTGGTTCTTAGATGGTTCTGTGTGCAGCTGCTGACCTGGCAGATTTGTGTTTGTCTGTCTCTGCCTGCAAGCATAGCTGACCATCACTATTGCCACCTTTGACGCAGGCAGAAACTTCATTGCTGATGCTATCAGGACACCTCAAAGGACAGAGAGCCAGGTCTTTGATGAGCTCCTGCGGGTTGTCTGGCTGTCGGGCCTGCTTGCAGGAACGGGACTCAGTCCTGCCTGGGCCTCATTATCACTGTGCCCGGGGTTGAGGCTGTAAGGAAAGATCTAAGCTCTTGCCTGCCCCTTAATTGTTGACTTTCAGTTCTTATCAGCAAGAACTACTAGTTGTGTGTAAGCAGAGTGGTTTGGAGGTCTGGAGAACAGAGCATATGCTTAGGATTCCCATGTCTGGTCAGGTCATTTCTCCTCGGGGGCAGTTCATCACCAAGGGTCAGCAGACCTAGCATCAGGCAGATCTGGGGTTGAATCCTAGCTCTGCTCTTCCCCAGCCTTAGAATTGAGCTGCTTGTTTTATCCCTGCTGGGTGCCAGGTAGGGGGGAGCTAGGGGCTGAGAAGAACCCAGTGGACATGATGGATGGGGGTTCATAGGAGAGGGAAAGGACATTAAACAAAATACCACTCATGCTGTTTTGTAAGTTACCTTTGTGATAGCACCACGGAAGAAAAATCTACATTGCTAAAGAGTGGATAGTGGGAAGAACTTCCATGTCTAAAGGATCAAAATCCCTTCCTAGAGGAAGCTTAGACTTAAGGGTGAGTTGGAGGTGGGGGCTGTTGGTCAAGCAGAAGAAAGGGCATGGACAAAGGGCCTGAGATAGGAGGAAGAGTTTGGTCCTCTCTAGAGATGCAAAGAAGGCCCATGTGAACAGTAACTCTCAATTGTTTATGGGCTCAAGAACTACCTGGGACACTAGTTAAAATGTACCTTCCTGAACCCCATCTCCAGAAATTCTGATCCCACAGGTCTGGGATGGGAGCCCAGGGATCTGCGTTTTAAGCAAGCACTTCAGGAGATTTAGAGAAAAATATTGCTTAGGGCCACACTTCGAGAAACATTGTGTTAGAGCCCCATGAGAGTGGGACAAGATACATACAGGTGAGTCATTTAACTTGTTGAAGCAGCTCTTAGTTAGAGTCTAACATGCGGGGTGCAGAAAGGCATGGGGGTTAAAGGAGAGAAGATAAAAGGAGAGAAACTATATCCAGTGTCTAGCACAGAGCCTGGCATGCAGTAGATGTTCAGCAGATCACTGTACATCTATTACTGCCCTTCTCAGGTCAAGCCAGGGGAGCCCTGATGCTGTGGAGGAATGGGCTTAAGGCTAGGACTCAGACGATCCAAGTTCTAGCCTCAACCAGGCCACGGACTTACCACCCCCACCTTGGGCAAAACCCTCTCTCTCTTTGGGCCAGTGGACCACAGTTTCCCCACCTGCAAAAGGAGAGAGTATGATTAGGTGACACCCTCGACCCAATTAGCAACTCAGTTACCATCTGCCATCTTGAATTTCTCCCATCTTGGAGTCCAGGATTCTCTCACCAAATTCAGTGGTCCTCTGCCTGGCTGCCCATTAGAACCACCAAAGAGGCATTTTAAATACCAAATAAATCAGAATCTCTTGGGGGTGAGTCCCAGGCATTGGTAACTTCTCAGGAAAATCTAATAAGAACCAGTGATCTAATTCTTTGAATCTCCCTTTTGTCCAGAAGACTGAAAAAAGGCTCAGAGAAAATACCCTCTTCCCCTCTTCTGGTCTAAAACCTCAGGAATCCCCAGAGCCAGTAAGACCCGAAGGCATCACCTAGCATTGCCACACCAAAATCTGTTTTTTAAAACATTTTTATATAAATTTTAAAAAATCTTATTAGAGAAAACGTGCACATGATTTTAACAATATCAGATAATCTAGAATGTCCTACCCTGCCAGCCCCAAAGGCTACCATATTTGGTCTAATCAACTTTATTGAGGTGTAATTCACACACCATAAAATGCACACATTTAAACTACAGTTGGATGAGTTCTGACAAATATATTTTGCCCCACCTCCACCTCCCGTGAGTCATCCATTTTAAACAGTTTTTGTTTTACTTTCTCTGGTGGTTTCTCCATGTCATGTGTTTATACTGATTTTTTTTTTTTATCAGCTTTAGATAAGATGACATATCATGAATCTTCCAATCAGGAGACTGTTGAAAGTAAAAAGGGACCAAACCAATAATTACACAGAACAACAAGTATAAAATGGGACTGCCTTGGGCAAGTCAGGGCATCTGGTCAACCTGACCTTCTCACCCATGAAGGGTGAGATTCAACTCATATACCCCATCCCTAGCTTCCTTCCTCTTCCCAAGTTTTGCTAATTATGTCCCTATTGGAGTTTCTCTGCTGCTTAACTTTGTAAATTCAAGCAATATTTGTAACCTTCTATTGCTGGGGCTTTTTGGTGAGGATATTAGTCTTCCTAGTTTCCCCTCCAGTTCTATCATCTTCCGCTTCCCAATTTCTTATCTCATTTATCTTGTCAAGGTTGACAGCATTTGCTTCTATTTTGTAGTCATTATTGAGCCTTTCCTATTTTGTCTATAAGAAACCCAAGCTTGGAAAAAAAAACAAAAACACCCAAGGCTTGGTGTTTACACTATGTTGATGATATAACTTTGTTCCCTGTGAACCAAGAAGCTTACTGCCAACCATCACAGCTCCTTCTATATGGTTACAATGTTATAAGCCCTGTGCCTCTCCTAGGAAAAGGTTTCTAACATCAGCATTAAACGAATTTTCCTTCTTTACTCTCTCTCTATCAATTCTTTTAAATCATGTCAAAATTTAGTTTGCTTCCTATTTGAGGCATTAATTTCTTATTGAGGTTTCTTTCTTCCTCCCTACTTCTTGGTGCTCCTTTTTTTTTATTTTTTATGTATTCATTTTTTTTAAGGAACACATGTCTCTTCACCATATTCCTAAAATCTTCCAAACTCCTTTTATTTATTGCCTGAAACCTATTCCTTTCTTCTTTCTGATTTCATTCTACCTCGGTCCCTGACCCTCCATTCTTATTTGTTCTGAGGGTTTACTGGATTGGCTACACACCAGTTATCTGGATCAAGGATCACTTAGATCCTTGAGTTAATTCCACCAGTTTTGATCCCATAACTTATTCTCCATGGTTTCCAAGTCAGTTTACTGGAATACATGTTAAATAACTTTTCAGAAAGGAGGCATGGAAATTAAATGTCTGAGCATTGAATGTTTGAATATGAAGGGTTTTTTCCTTCATTCCTGACTGATCATTTGGCTGGGTATAGAATTCCAGGTTAAAAGCTATTGGCACTTAGCACTTAGAGAGGAAATAGAGTGAAGAAGTTAAAAGGCCAGGCATGAAATGGCCAGGTTTTAAATATTAAACTTTACCATTTACTGGACCCAGCAAGTCACTTAACCTCTCTGTGTCTCAGTTTTCTCATCTATAAACAGAGATTAAAATAGTACCTAACTCATGGAGCTGTGATGGAAATTAAATTAGTTTATATATGTGCTTAAGAAAGTGCTTAGAACCCTGCCTGCACATAGTAAGCATCATATAAGCATTGGCTATTTTTCTTCTGTCCTCCATTGTTGCTGATGAGAATTATGATGTCACCTATCTGATCCTGCTTCTTGTCAGTCAAAGAAGAAGATGTTCTGGTTTCCCTAGAAATGTCCTGGATCTTCTCTAATCTTTGACATATTAAAATCACCCAAATCCTATGTCTGCTTGGTTTTCTCTCAGCCCTTTCAATTTGAAGAATCAGTGTCCCTTTTTGGCTCTGGGTTTTGTGTTTTTTTAATTTTTTAATTTTAATTTTTTTTATTTTTTAAAGAGAGAGAGAGTGTGTGTGTTGGGGGAGGGACAGAGGAAGAAAGAGAGAGTCTGACACGGGGCTCAATTCCACGACCCCAAGATCACAACTTGAGCTGAAACCAAGAGTCAGACACCTAACCAACTGAGCTACCCAGGAGCCCCTTATATTTATTTATTTTTAATTTTTTTTATTTTGGGTTTTGTGTTGTTTTAATGTTATTATTTCTATGATAATCCTTTTTCTTCCATCTTCTTTCTTTTCTTATTCTGGAATCCCTACTGATAGCTGGATGCTGAGCCTTTCGAATTGATCCAGTTTGAATAATTTTTAGTTTTTTAAAAAGATTTTATTTATTTATTTGACAAAAAGTGGAAGAGTGTGAGAAAGCACAAGCAGGGGGAGCAGCAGAGGGCGAGGGAGAAGCAGACTTCCCACTGAGTAGGGAGCCTGACGAGGGGTTCCATCCCAGGACCCTGGGATCATGACCTGAGCCTGAGGCAGACGCTTAACCAATTGAGCCACCCAAGCACCCCCCAATTTGAATATTTTTTTTCTCTTGTATTTTAGGCCATTTGCTTAAAGTTCTAGAAGATTTTCTTGACTTTGCATTCTAGACTTTCTATTGATTTTCACAACTTTTGGCAATAATAATTTTAATTTCTAGGAGTGCTTTCTCATCCACTAATTGTTCCTTTTTCATGGCACCTTGTTTTGACTTTAGGAATCCTACCCACTCAGCTTTCCCATCAGCCTTGTGGTGACCCTGGAAATATTGCTTTGGAATTCTTAGGCATTTGAAAGCATAGTTTGAAAAGCCCTATCATTTGCATTTAATCGATAAACTTTCTTTGAGCACCTGGCCAGTGTTAGGCACTGAGCTGGGTGCTGTGGACATTACAAGGATGAATGAGCTATGGTCCCAGGCCTCAGGAGCCCAATTAATGCAGGGACAAATATGGAAATAAATAATGACAATATAACAGGTGCACAAGAGGTCCTTCCAGATGAAGGAATAATGGTCTGTTGGTGATCAAGAAAGACTTCACAAGGGAGGTGGTGCTTGAGTGCCTCTTAAGGGGTAAGCAGGTTTCCAGACAGAGAAGAAGTAGAGGAACGTTCCAGGCAGGAGACAGCTGGGCAGGGTCAGGGACGATGAGAGAACGCAGGAGGAGGAGCACATGAATCTAGGGCTGAGGTTGAAAGGTTGGCAGGAACCAGACCATAAAGTACCTGTGTGCCTTCAGGGGGTCCAGAATTGGTCCTTCAAGAAGTAGAAAGTTCTGAGAGGGTCATTAACAAAGGAGTGACATGGAGGGGATAGTGTGTTAGAAAGGTCCTTCTGGAAATCCTGGGACAGGTGGATTGGAGGGGTATCTCCTCATCCAAGAGTTCTCACAGATGATGTCCTCCCACCCCTGCCCAACAATGGCTTCCTCCCCATTGAGGAGCATTCCTTATCTTTCCTGAGTGAAAGTTTTTGGGTGTCCCCTGGCAAAGTCTTAACCTCCTCATGCAGAGAACATGCTAAAAACAGTAATAGTCCCATTTGACCATGTGCCATTCTTAGATTACAGAGTGTTCTCACATCCATTACCTCACTTGACTTTTCCAGTGGTTCTGTGAGGAAGGCAAGACAGATTATTTCCCCCACTTTACAGAGACAGAACCCTCTGAGGTAGGTATTATATTTCTCCCCATTTTGCAAATGAAGAAACAGAGGCACGAAGAGATAAAGAAACATGCCCAAGATTACAGCATTCATAAGAGGGAGAGCTGAGACGAGAACCCGGGAAGCCAGGCTGGAGTCTGTGAGCTTACCCATATTCCTGACACATATTCCTTCTGCTTCCTCTCCACACCTAGAAAAGATCTGGGCACATAGAAGGTCCTTAGGGAAAACACACTCAATAAGGGGCAAGAAGATGTGAAATAATGTGCACTATGATTAAATGGGAACCAACTCATGCTAAGCACTCAATAGACATTATCTCATCCAGTCCCCTGCCAGTCAGGTTGGTCTTATTTTATCTCCATTTTATCAGAAAGATCCTATAGCAACCTGACTTGGACACGAGGCTGTCTGTCCTCTCCAAATGCCCCAGAATATGGGACACCCAGCCCCTGGCCCGTGGCTGGACAGGGTTTTGGATCATTTCTTTCCATTGTCTTGGTCTTGGCTGCCCACCCAGGCTTCAGGCTCCTTGGGGAACATTCTCTCCTCCCCCTTCCTTCTAGACCATTCTGTACAAGTGTGGAACAGACGGAGAGTGGAGACTATCCACAGTGAACCCACAGAAGGACTTGGCTGACTTGGCCTGACCAAACCTTCCCTCTCCATCCACCAGATGGGATTCTAAGCAGACTCGGGGCCCAACATACAGGCACGGAGGCCAAGGCTGGCCCAGGAGGACTCTTGAATTCCATGTGGCCCTGCATGGAGCCAAGGTAGGCAGGCTTCCCCAGCCCCAGAGTGCAGGGGCGAAAACTTATTCTATGTGTGAGGTGTATTGCGTGGATGTGACGTAAGGGACACTTTGGTGACAGAGGGCAAAGTATCTTTGAAAAAGTTAGCTCATGCTGAGACACTCCTGATGTTCAGAGGGGTCGGACCAAGATTTTGTCTTTTAGAGGGGAGCCCTCCCAGCCTTGGGTAGAAATAGGAATGAGGAAACTAGCAGAAGGAAGGGAATCTGAACCTCAAACATCAGTCCCTTCTTCCAGTCCCTCTCTTGTTCTTTCTTTTAAATAAAAATTCAGATGATTCACTTCATCTCTAGTACCCTTCTAAAAGTGTAGGCTCTAAAACTCTGAGTTCAAATCCTGGCTCTACCACAATGCAACTTGGTGAGTGTGGACAAACCTCCTTGTGCCTTAGTTTTCTCATCTGTGAAATGGGGACAATGATAGCACCCATTTCCACAGAACACTGTAAGGATGTTATGCAATAATGAATAAAAGGAGCTTGTAACACTACAGTTGTTAGTTCTTATTGTACTTACCTGTTATCAATTCAAATCTCACTCATTTAGAGTTAAGTGAAAATCATTGCAAACGCCTTTTTATACCACCCAGCCCACAGTTTGCTCCATATAATCATTGGCAGAAGCTCTGGTAGTTGGGTCAAAGCATAGCGTAGACTTGGGTGTGCTGGAGACGGCTCATACAGGTTTGCCAGCTAATTGTTCTTTAGAAATCTTACAAGCTGATTGATCGTCAAAGTTATTGTTTAAAAATTAACAGATAAATTTACAATTAAGTGAATTATCCCAAAAACAAAGCCAATGAATACTAAAAACTCCTTCCCGTTTGTTTTATAACAATTTAGAACCACGCTCTTGGGCGCCTGGGTGGCTCAGTTGGTTAAGCCACTGCCTTCGGCTCAGATCATGATCCTGGAGTCCCAGGATCGAGTCCCGCATCGGGCTCCCTGCTCAGCAGGGAGTCTGCTTCTCCCTCTGACCCTCCCCCTTCTCATGCTCTCTCTCTCTATCTCATTCTCTCTCTCAAATAAATAAACAAAATCTTAAAAAAAAAAAAAAATAGAACCACGCTCTTGAGGTTGTTCACATGCATTGCATCCGTGTGCAGAAATGCTGGGTAATGGTGTGCAATCTCTCTCCAGCCCCTCCTCGGGAGCTCATGTTGGTGGGAATAGTTACACCATGGAAATTGGCAAATGCTACACATCCGGGCTGCACGATTGTTTTAACGATTGTCTAGATTTAGGAGAATGATGGTGACAATGTTAATGATGTAGATTAAACTTACAAGTAAGCTGTGTCTGTGGCAATGACATTGTAAATAGCACAAAAAAATTGAACGTATTCCTCCAGTAGTCCAAAATTATGATCCAACTCAGCGAAAAAGTCGTGTGTGTCATTGTTGAATAAATGTCTTCTTTGTTTCACTTTTATCTAATTCACTAATGAAAATGAAAGTATCACCTAACATTCATGTAGAAACTACACACATTTGTCAACTGTAAGAACAACTTGCAACGGATACAAGGGTTTAGGAAATATCAATGAAAGCATTCTGTGAGAATCAATTGACAAGATGGAATTTCTAATAAAGGGTATTGTATATTTTATTATTTATGTCATGTGCTACGATGCTCTCTAACCCTAAAATTCATAATACATGTATGCATGTACTCGTTGCTAGAGAGCCAGTTGTTAATCTTCTACCAGCACACCACTGAGTATACTGGAAAGTACTCAGGTCCTGGAATCAGACAGACCTGGGCTGGAATTCCAGCATATCTGTGTATAAGCTGTGTGACCTTGGGCGAGTTACTTAACCTTTCTGAATCTCATCAAGACGAAGGCAATGTGCTAACACTGTTGAAATAGTATGGGCTAGAGGCTAAGAACCCATGTTCAGAAATTGGGCTGCCTACGTTTGAATTCTGGCTCCCCCTCCTTACTAAGGTTGTGACATTGGCCCCGTCGCTATTAGCTGGTGTAGTAGTCAGGCTTCTACCAGAGAGGTAGAACCAATAGGAGAGTATATATAAAAGAATTAGCTTACGTGATTGTGGGGGCTGGGAAGTCTGAAATCTGTAGGGCAGGCCATCAGGAAGGGTGGGATGGAAGCTTAAGCACAAGCCAAAGCTGCAGTCCACAGCCAGAATTCCGTCTTCTTCCGGGAAACCTCAGTGTTGCTCTTAATGCCTTCCAACTGATTGAGCCTGGCCCACCCAGGTTAGGGAGGATACTCTCCTTTTCTTAAAATCAACTGATTGTCGATGTTAACCACAGCTACAAAATGCAACGGCAACACCTAGATCAGTGCTGCACGGTGTTGCGGCCTGGCACACCAACCATCACAGATGGGATTAGGAGCACAGGTTCAAACAGCACAGTAACCGGAAGGCCTCAGACCCTGCCTGGCCAGAGTGAGTGCTCACTACGTGTCCGAAACCACAATTCCTGCAGACACTGAAGTTGGCTTCCCAGGAGCAGCATGGCCACTGCACAAGGATGGATCAGAAGCCCGAATGGGGAGATCCGGTCGGAGCCCCAGCACATGCCTGGCCGGCCGTGTAGATGACCACCTGGAGGCCTTGCCCAGAGGAGGCTGGGAGAGTGAAGAGACGGAAGGAACCCCGCAGCTCTGGGCCCCAACAGGAAGCCCAGCAGGGCACACACGGACGGAAGGCAGCTCTCATTGGGTGGTACCTCTCGGGGCCCCTTGCAGGGTGGCTGGCTCACTGGTGGGAGGCCCGTGGTCAGAAGATGGGGCGGTTATGAGGTGACAGACGGGAGGTCCTGCAGGTGGGCCGACAGGAGGGTGGCCACGGTGGATGTTTCCGTAGCTACTGGCTGAGGATTTGTGTAGCTTTCATTTGCCGCCTTAGCCGGGAGCGAAGTTTAGAATAAATTCCAGGAGATCAAGCTCAAATCTCCACACTAGGTCCCCAGGCCCCAGGCAGACCTCTGGCACGGCTGTGGGCTCAACAGACTCTATCTCTGAGCCTCACCTGAAATGCGCTTCTCCCCTCCCTCTGAACTCTTGCACCCTGAGAATTTTGGCCTTGCTTAGACTCCCCAGGGAGCCTCTGTCCCAGCGAACTCCAGTCCCCCCCCCCAGGGCCCTGCTCCCAGATGCTGGCTCTGGGCCTGCTTGGTCGCCGTTGGGCAGTGCTGGGGGGGCAGTAGCCGTGGGAGGGCCAGGTATAGGACAGACCTGGCAGGTCCCGGCCCACAGGGTAAGGGGCTACCATTCCCAAGGAGATCTGAGGGCCCAGGCAGAAAGCAAGCCAGGAGAAGGCTGTTGGATCACCTCACGGTGGGATGTTCCGCACCTGGGCCATCCGTGCAGGAGAAGACTCGGAGCACCAGGCATACCTGCACAGGAGAATGAGGCCCCCGGAGAGAGATTTCAGAGCCAGGAAGAGCCTGATCCTCCCAGATGGGGGAACGGTGGCCGAGGGATCGAAAGGACTTGCCTTCCCTCACACAGGCGGCCACTGAGAAACGGAGCCAACCCCCAATTTACTGGGGCGTGGGCCCTGCCCCACCACAGCCTGCAAATGAGCAGGGGTGGCTTTCCCAACTCAGGGAACCACCAAGAATTCTAAGCAGGCCACCCGGATTCCTGGGTGCCGCCCTCCCTGGCCAGCCTCACCTCCGCCGTGACCTGGTGGCCTTGGCAGCTTCCCTGACAACCCTACTTTCCCAGTTGGAGCTGAGCAGCCTGGGCCTCCAATCACTGCAGACACAACAAGGGCTGAGTAGTTTTACTCTGGCGTGCCGTGGAGAGTTGGGAGCCAAGCTGCGCTCCCCCGGTGGCAGAGGGCTGACCTGGGATGGCATTGCTGGGGATGGGCCCCAGGGCCCTGCCTGCCCTATGGCCTGGCTGCCTCACCGGCAGTACCAGCACCTGCCCAGTCTCCTCTCCGACTGGACCTAGCCCCTCCTCCAGGCCACACTGTGGCTTTAAACTTGCAGCCGCTGCTCCCTTGGCCTGTAACATATTCTACTGCTGTCCCCCCAGCTTTCTTTTTCAGGTCACTCCATTTTGTAGCACTGCCCCTCACCCCCCCTTTAATCCCCACTGTCAAGTTCCAATACCACCTTGTATATTCTTCTTAGCAGCACATAGAGCATTGTTTTAGTTTACGCACCCTGTTCTTCTTTTAGACTGCAAGCTATCACCGTGATTTGGTTTCATTCATTTAATCCCCAGAATCTAGCCCAGTGTCTGGCACTGTTTGGCAAATGAGAAAAAGAATGGACAGAGGGATGGATGAATGAGTGTTGGCTGGATGGCTGGATGGATACAAGGATGATGGAGTGAAATGATAAAATGGATCAATGTTGAATAGATAGATGGGTGGATAGATGATGGTTGGCTGGCTGGCTGGATGATGCCTGGAAGGAAGGAAGGAAGGAAGGAAGGAAGGAAGGAAGGAAGGAAGGAAGGAAGGAAGAAAGGAAGAAAGGATGGGTGGATGGCTAAATGGGTGGATGGATGATGGCTGGAAGGAAGGAAAGAAGGAAGGATGGATGGATGGATGGAAGGAAGGATGGATGGATGGATGGATGGATGGATGGATAGATGGGTGGATGGATGATGGCTAGAAGGAAGGAAAGAAGGAAGGACGGATGGATGGATGGAAGGAAGGGTGGATGGATGGATGGATGGATAGATGGGTGGATGGATGATGGCTGGAAGGAAGGAAAGAAGGAAGAATGGAAGGAAGGAAGGAAGGAAGGAAGGAAGGAAGGAAGGAAAGAAGGAAGGAAAGAAGGAAGGAAGGAAGGATAGATGGGTGGATGAATAAATGGTTCATCCATTTGATAAGACAGCCAAAGCTACCCTTTTTCATCTGTGGAACTTCTCTTCCCCGGCACAGAGAGAGCCTTGCCCACTGAAGGTTTAAATTACAGCTTCACCGTTATGTTTCCAGAGGATCCTTCTCTTCTTTAGGTCCTCCTAAGCCAGCTCTGAGAGAAGCAAAGCAAGAGTCATTGGCTCCACGTAATGGATGAGGAAGTGAGATACGGAGCTGTGAAGGGTTTTGTTCATGGATGCCCAACTAGTTTAAAGCAGAATGAAAATCAGACCTCTCACTTCTTGATTTCTGGCTCTGAGCCGTGTGAGATGTAGAGAGTACAGGCTGGGAGGCAGGAGAAGCCCCAAACCACGTCAGGCCTCAGCTGGCTCCCTGTAAGGAACAGAACTGAAGTTCACAGACCTGCTGCAGCTCTGGCCGAGGCCCTCCCTGGACCCCCCAGAGACAGGGTGAGCTCTGCCTTCCTAAACAAGCCATGTCTGACTGGAGCCTTCAGTTCCTCAAGGAAGGAAGTGGCTTTGAGAGAAAAAGCAGGAGAGATTGGAAAGATCTAGAAAGCCAGAAAATCTCCTTTGCCCACCCCTGCTGGACAAGGACTGGCTTTGTAAGTCCATGGTGGCACCGTGGAGGCAGGGGGGTACAGCACTTCGCCTTCCTCCTCTAACCTCGAAACTCGAGTTGGCAACGTCAGCCCGCCTGGCCATCCTGGGGGAGGGCAGCCTGAATGTGATATTCTTGAGGACAGGAATATGAATTGGCCATTTTGAATGGCCAATTAGATGAGTAACAGCAATCTCTTATATGTGAAAAGTCCTACTAACTTTTTTCCTATTAATTTTTTATTTTTTAAACTTTATAAAAATATTTTCAGGCTAAAAAAATGTTGCAAAAATGATACAAAGGCATTCCCAAATGTTAACATTTTACATTTGTTTATTTGCTTTATAATTTCTTTTATAATTCTCTCTCCGTGTACATGTGTACGTGTGTATGTATGTACATGTATATGTACATATATGCACATATACATGTGTGTATGTGTGCAAATATATATATACGATATAAAATTTGGGAGTAAATTTAGATATTTTTGCCTCTAAGTACTTCAGCGTGTGTTTATTTAACAAGACATTCTCTTACATAACCACAGTATGGTTGTCAAAATTAGGAAATTCACATTTCCGTAATAGTATCTAATCTATAGACCTCTTCCAGATTTCACCAACTGTCCCACTAATATCCTTCTTCTGACCTAGGATCCCACCTGCATTCGGTTGCCATGTCTCTTTAGTACAGGATCCTTTAACTGGGAGCAGTTTCTTGGCCTTTCTTTGTTTTTCATGACCTTAACATTTTTGCAGAGAATCAGCCAGTTATTTTGCAGCAGCCCTTCGGTATGAGTTTGTCTGATGGTGTTTCCTCCTGATAAGGCTCAGGTTACGCAATGTTGGCAGGCTGACGCAGAGATGATGTGGTCCTTCTCAGTGCGTTGTATCAGGAGGGGCGGGATGATAATTGGTCCCCTCGCTGGTGAGTTTAGCCTTGATCATTTGGCTTAGGTGGGGGTCTGCCAAGTTTCTCCACTGCAAAGTCATTCTCTTTCCCTTCATAAAGTGTTAAGTATCTTGTGAGAAGGTTTCTCAAGACTACATAAATATTTCGTTTCTCATCACACACCTGCTCACCAATTTTAGCATCCACGGACCGTCCTTGCCCGAAGCAGGTATTGCTGTGGTGGTTGCCATAGGTGATTTTCTAATTCCAACATTCCTTCTATATTTACTGGTTGGAATCCTTCTGTAAGTAAGAGGTTTCCCTTCTCCTCATTTACGAATTCATTTATTTATATCAGTTCAGACTCAAGGATTCTTTCTTTACTGTGGGTTATAATCTGTTACTATAATTAATTAATTATACCATTTTATTTTGAAATAATTACAGATTCCCAGGAAGTTGCAAAGATAGCAAGTCCCATGGGCCCTTCACCCAGTCTCTGGATGGTTGTATCTTACATCACTATAGTGCAATGTCAAAACCAGAAACTGACATTGGGGCAATGTCTATGAATACTAAATTCTTGTAATCACTGCAGTTAAGATACAGAACCGCTCTATCACCACAAAGATCGCCCCTGTGCCATTCTCTCATAGTTACACCTCACCTTCCGCCACCATCCTTAATCCCCGGTGACCACTAACTTGTTCTCCATCTCTGTACATTTTTCATTTCCAGAGTGTTCTATAAATGGAATGTTCTTTTTTTTTTTTTTTAAGATTTTATTTATTTATTTGAGAGAGAGAGAATGAGAGAGAGCACATGAGAGGGGGGAGGGTCAGAGGGAGAAGCAGACTCCCTGCCGAGCAGGGAGCCTGATGCGGGACTCGATCCAGGGACTCCAGGATCATGACCTGAGCCGAAGGCAGTCGCTTAACCAACTGAGCCACCCAGGCGCCCTATAAATGGAATGTTCTATACACGGATTGGGTTTCTTCACTCTGCGTACTGTCCTTGAGATCCAACCACATTGTGTGTAGCGACATTTCATTCATTTCCACGGCTGAGCAGTATTCACGGTGTGGATGCACCAAGTTCATTTAACCATTCGCCCGTTGAAGACATGTTGGCCGCTCCTGGTTTGCGGCTATTGCACATAAAGCTGCCCCGAGCAGTCATGCCCAGGCTTTGTGTGGACACGTTTTCATTTCTCAAGGCTAAGGGCACCGGAGTGCAAGTGCCGGGCAATATGGTGGGTGTACGTTTAGACTTTCAAGAGGTCGCCAGATTTCTCTAGAGTGGAGGCGCCACTCCACATTCCCATCGGCACCGGGTGAGGGATCCGTCTCCCTGTGTCCTCGCCAACGTTTGTATTGTCGCTATTTTTAAATTTTGTATTAGCATTCTGGTGAGGAGGCAGCGATATCTCATTGCGGCTTTAATTTGCATTTCCTTAATGGCTAATGATATTGACTGCCGTTGCAGGTGCTTACTTGCCATCCGTCTGTCTTTAGTGAAATGTCTCTTCGTGTCTTTTGCTCACTTTCTAATTGGATTGTTTTCTTTCTTGCTGTTGAGTTTTGAGAGTTCTTTATACATTCTAGATATAAGTCTTTTGTCAGATACGTGGTTTGCAAATATTTCTCCCTCGTTATCTGTTCTCATGCCCAAATTGTCCTCGTTGATTTTTAAAAGCAAGTTATCATGAACTCATCTGACAAACAGTTTTCAAGGCCCTACCATCTGCTGGGTGCTTGTCTGGGAGCTGCAGATAAGACAGATAAGGTAGGGGCTTTTCTCCTGGGGTACTCACGGGCCAGTGTTGGCGTGGAGTAGAGAAAGAAAAACAGATCATTTCAGCCACAGCACAGCCAATGGTGCAAAAAGGCATGGATGTGGTGTGAGGTAACACAGGGGCGTGGAAGACTGGCCAGGGAATGTGGGAAAGTCGGAAGGACGAGTCTCCTCCTGAGTGGCAGGCAATGGACCCTAGGCATTCCGAGCAGAAGCAAGAGAGCTCATGCAGATGTGGTTGAGTAATTCAGAGCTCATGGCGGCCGAGCTAGGAGGCCAGAGGGCACTGTGGGATGCTCTGGGGAATTCCTTGGAGTTGGGTTGGCATCTCGCAAGGTACTCCCTGGTCATGTAACCGTGCACTAGATACTAACTTACCTCAGGCTCAATTTTCTTACAGGCGAAAGGAGTTTCGTAAGTGCCTACCTCCCAGACCCCAGCAGGATTAGAAATAATATACATAACACATCCAGAACAGTGCCAGAGAGATAGAATTAGATGCTTCATAAACACTAGCCGTGGAAAATTCTTTTGGAAAAACAAAGGAAGTTTGAAGATTGGCTTGCAGGAGGGAACCCCGCCAAGGTCCTGCCCCTTCCCAAGGGTCTCTTCCTGGGGCCCATCCCTCCTTGGTTCGTCCTGCCTGAGGGAAAGGGCGAACCTCCTCCCATCTACCTCAGGCCCATCTCCCTGGGCCTGGGACCACACCCTTGCATCTCCCTGGGACCAGGACGATCTCCACGGATTTAGACGTGCTTTTGGTTCCTTTCCAGCAGTGCTTACACCCCCCTGGGCCACCAGGCGATCACCAGGCCTTTCTCTCTGAGCCCCCTTTCCTGGGAGAGTTGTTTCTTATCACTGCCTTCACTTCCTCTCCTCCGCCCCTTCGCTCAGTGTGGTCTGGCTCCCTGCCCCCACCCTAGGGACTTCCCTGGTCAAGATCATCGTGGCCTCTATGACACCAACATGATTCACTCTCTCTCACCCGATTTCCCTGCAGCATTCAAGAAGGTTGACCACTTCCTCCTTCTTGAGAAATTCTTCGGAGGCTTTCAGAGGTGGTGCCCATGCAGGACTTTTCCTGGGGTCCTTGTGGGAGCCTCTTCTGAACTCCTCGGTAGGTTCTGAACCCACTTCTAAGGAGAGGTATCCCCAGGGTTCATCCCTCAGCTCTCTGTCCTTCTCACTCAACATGCTTGCTCCCCTTCCTGGTCCGTCCCTGAGCCCCATCCATGCCTTCTGATAGCTTCTTCAGTTGGAGGTGTGTGTCCTCAGGTCTCTATTTTCCCACCCTCAGGCCTCTCTCCTGAAACCCAGACCACTGGATCCAACTGTCTATTGAATATCTATCTACACCTCAAGCTCAACGTGCGTGAAGTCAAGTCCCCCCCGAACCCTGCCCAGACCGGCTCCTCCTCCCCAGATTCCATCTTCCAAGGAATAGCACCACCATCTTCCAACAGTCAAGAACAGGATGAGAAAGCACAGGGAAAACAATGTTGGAGAGGTGAGTGATAAGTTCAGCGTCCCCTTATGCACCAGGGCAAACTGAGGCAGAGATGCCAGGGAGCCACTGTCAATGTGTGGCTGGAGTTGGGGAGAAGGATCAGGGAAGGAGACGGGATTTGATGATGTTCCAGCTGAGCCAGGGGCAGAGCCACAGGCCCAGCTGGAAACCCCAGCCCCTTTCCCAGGAGCCCCCCCATCCCCCCGCCGCCCACCCCACCGCTGGGGTGTGCTTGCAGGCTCTAGGCTTGAGAGTCAAGAGCGAGAGCGTAATGATCTGCAAGGACAGAGAAGGAAGGAAGGAGGGGTTCTGCTTGGTTAAGCAAGGAGAAAGGAGAGAGCCAAAGGAGAGGGAACTGGGAGGCTGCAAGTAAAAGTAGCTACGGGGGAGGGGGGGTTGGGGAGGTACAGGAGGAAAGGCTAAAACAAGAAGTGAACTTGACGCGTTTCTGTGGTTTGGAAAGAAGAGACTGAACTACCCGCCACCTCACTGTGAATCTGTGAATTTGCTCTTCCTGCCTTAATCTGAGAAGGTGGGGGCCAGGAGCAGGGGGACTACTAATGACAACACTGAGAGAAACAACAACGACAACAAATAAATAGATGAAAACAGCCTCTGACAGGTATAGAGTGGAGAAGGAACATTTGTCAGGCAAACAAACAAAAATACAGGCAAGTGTCTGTCTTGATTGACACTCAACAAACACTAATTGAGAACACACTAGTGCTTAGCACTTGAGATACTTACCACATTTTATCTTCACTGCCATCATGTGCAGTGTGTTTTTATCCCCATTTTACAGATGAGGAAACAGACTCAGAAAGACTACTCAACTTGTCTGTGGTCACCCAGTTAAGAGGGTTGACAGTGTCTGATTCTGATGCCCGTGTTTTTAGTTGTTTTGTCAAGTTTTTCTTACTTCTTTTTTAAAGTTAAAGTTTACAACCATGCAGTTTAAAAAGTTAACTAGTTCTACAAAGTTTATTAAAGAAAACAGCATTCACCAACATCCCTCTTTCATAGATGAGCCCTTGCAACTTTTTAAATGATTTCATCTAATATTTACCTTTATAACTCTATATTACATGCTTGCATTACTCTTTCTTGATATTTCTATTTTAGGCATTATTGATTGACTTTCATTATGGAACAGTGGGTTTTAGCTCTTCCCCTCATACACATACACCTGATACACATGTGCACATCTCCTAGTCTCTGTCCTCCCAGTATAGTCATATAATTTACTTAGATCAATAGTCAGCGCTATCATTATTATGATGAAATAACTACTACTACTTAGAGCTGATTCATGTACTAAACTAAGATTCCTTTCTCTTTCCTGACACCTTTTGTGGGGTTTTTTTTTTTTGGAGTTGATAGTTGCTTTCGTTTTTCCTGTTGCTTGCACAGTTTCCTATTAATTTATTCATTCAACATTCAAAATGGCCATTAGTTTTTCTGAAGAGTTAGACATATCAATGCACATCCATTTTTCTATTTGTTTCAATTTCCATGAGCAGTGTTTCATGGGGTTTTCTTAGCTTCTCCAGTTGAGACTGGCTACCATCTCTGCCTGGGTCATGACTGTCATCCTGGGCTCTCCCATAATCATCATTTGGGGGATTCCCTTTGCATCTATATGTGTTTCATGTTTTCCTCTTTCTTAGTCCACCTCCCCTCCATTTTGGTTGATATCTCCATTTTTCAGTCCTTTTCTGATCAAAGTGTGCAGGAGTAAAATTTTAAACTCTGTGGATCTTTCTCCTTGGGCTATTCTTTTCCCTCAAAGAAGAGACTTCCAGTGTCTTGTCTGGGCAGTGTAAATCCAGATGCAGCTTACTGGGAGCAACTGAGAGAAGCTGGCCATTCCCTCAACATTACGCATACAAATGTTCTCCTATTCCCTGTTTTCAGCGCAGACCTCCACCCTCAGCTGTGCCTCATACACCTCATCCTAGTGCAGAGATTCCCTCTTATCTCCGGGCTTTGGTCATGGGAAGAAAGAGATGGTCGCCTAGCTGTAAGGAACAGCTGGAAGGATCTGGAGTTCTAATTGCCTCTGGGTAAATTGCCTTCACTCAGTAATCTTTATTTTGACCCCCTCTCTTCACTTGCTTCCAGGAGTACCTGATGCTGCCAGTTCCCGAGGCTTTTGAGGGTTGTACTATGTAAATCAATTTGGTTCTTAGCTTTTCCTAATACCAGCTTAGGAGTACTTGGTATTTCTCCTGCTAAGGTGGTTATCACTTCTCTACCTGCTTTCCAGCTTCCAAAATTTTGTGACTCTTGTCTCTTGTCTTGTTTTCCTCATTTTTATGGATTTGTGTCTTTAAGATGCTTGCTTGTGTTCAGTCTCTATCTTTACCTGGGAATCCAAGGCCATTTCTCCCTATACACAAGTATCTAGTGTTCAGAGTGGGCGCGTCTTGTATACATGAGTCAATTCTCAGTCTCAAAAGTTTCTCAGAGAGAAAGGAAATGAGCTTCTTGGTGTGAAATCAACACATTTCCCACACAGGAGTCAAGACACCTGAAACCTAGACTGACTTGCTCATTATCTTCCTGGGCAACCTCGAGCAAGTCATCTCACCATTTTTGCTGAATCTGTGTTCCCATCAGTTACACAATTCAAATGCCACCTGCGACTCTGCATGAAGATAATGAGAATCAAATGAGATGATGGGAGACACAGCTCTCTGCACAGTTTTGGGCACCACACAGATAGCTGAGATTAACATTCCTGGTCTCTAATTCAGGAAGCACCTAGTAGGTACCTGTGCTAGGTCCTCAGGATTCAGGATGAGAAAGCAGGTTCTTTTCCCTGGAGCAACTCATGGCACAGCAGAGGATGCAGAAGAACAAAAAAAAGGGGGGGGGGATTGCAGCATAGTGGGATAAGCAAGGCTGCAGATAGTAGATGAATGCACAGGAGAGGGAGACCAACACTGCTCACTGAGTTGGAGGTCAGAGGAGAGCTTCATTAGGGACTAAGAAGAATTGCACCAGTCAGAAGAGAAGAAGAAGGTGTCCAAGGCAGAAGGACTAGTATGAGCAAAGGAAAGGAAGCAAGAGCAGAGAGCTGCAAGGTCCTGGGATGGGAGCTATGTGGCTAGATTGGGGCTGGCTTGTGCCTGCCATCTATGCTGTGCTCTTTCTCTGTGATCCATAGATGGGGTTGATCCTGGGCAGTGGCATGGTTGAATCTGCTTGAGGGAAGGTCACTTCTGGCAGTGAGATGAAGGGTAGCTTAAAGAAAGGCCAGTTGAGCTCAGAGGTCTATCAAGATGCTGTTCCCATAGTCCAGCAGGAGAGTGATGTGACCTCAAGGGGGGCAGGAGCTGGCGAGATGGACAGGGGACTGTAGGCTTCAAGAGATACTTAAGAGGTCAATCATTAGGACTTGGTAATCAACTGAGAAATATAGGGGATGAGAAAGGTTTAGGAGTCTCAGCTGACTTGGGCATCCAGCTCTGGTGGCTGGCTGGCCAGTGGGGCTGTTCTCCAAGCTACAGGGGTAAAGGAGGAAGAACAGGTTTCCATGTGGACATTTGGAGTGTCACAAGTCTTCATAGCACAAGAGGGGATGACAATGAGGGAGCTGCAAGTGTGAGTCAGGAGAAAGGCTAGAGATAGCAACCACCTGGGCATCAATCATTCAAACATACCCACCACCATCACCACCATCACCATCACCACCATCACCTTCATGACCATCAGCTCCACCATCATCACCATCACCACCATCACCATCGTTATCACCACCACCTTTGTCATGACCATCAACTCCATCACCATCACCACCACCACCTTCATGACCATCAGCTCTACCATCATCACTATCACCACCATCACCATTGTTATCATGACCACTTTCATCATGACCATCAACTCCACCACCATTGTCACCATCACCGCTACATCATCACCACCAACACCATCACTCCCACCACCATCACTGTCACCCCCACCACCATCACCACTGCCCCACCACCATCCTGATCTTTGAAGATTAGTTCCATTACCCCATCTTCCCAGAAATTATTATCTCTTCCAGGACAGGAATCACCGGGGCCCATGCCTGCCGGTGGCAGATATTCAAAAACTATGAATATTATAGTCAACTAGTGACAAGCGGACATTAGTGTCAGAAAAACAGAGTCATTGGCTCTTTGCCCACCTCATCCAGCCTGCCCAGGGTGTCATTTGAGTGGTTTGTGCATCTACCCTCAGCCAAGCTCTGTGTCGGCAGAGACTGAAATCTGCCATCAACTCAGACACATAGACTGGGCCAGGGCCCACCTTCTCAGAGTGGCAAGACTATTGTGCTTCCCCTGCCTGTTTTAATCAGTTGGTACCCGGAACAGAAGTCTCCCACTCAGCTATCTGTCCCTCACCACACTTTTACCCCCTCAGTGCTCTGAACTCGCATCCCCCAGAGAAATCCTCCTTTCTCCACTTCCCATCAGCCCTGCCCTGGACTTCCAGATATCCTGCTGCATAATCTGCTGCTCCCCTCCAGCTTCATCTGGGACCTGGCTGTCCACTGAGGCTACTTCCTCTCACATGGTCCTCCTATGCAAGGCACCTTGGCGGTGGTGTGTTTGTGCAGTGAGCTCCTGGGTCCTCCTAAAGATTCTCTCAGATGCCCCTAGCCAGAATCACACCTCATCCAATAGAAGCATGTTCTCACTTCCCTTTTGGAGTTAGGCATCAACATGCACTAGCTGTGTGACCATGGGCAAGCCAGTCACTTCTCTGAGTCTCAGCTTCTTCATCTGTAAAATGGGAATAATACCTTCTCCTTTTTAGGGCTATCATTGAGCTCGATGACATAGCAAAGGTAAGTCAGCTGGGACATTGCGTGACACATCCTAAGTGTTGGATACATTTGCATTGCCTGTTTCTGTCCCTAACCCGCAGCCTATCACCTCCAGGTTTCGTTTTTACTATTGTTATTTATGGTCTTGTCTAATCTATCCTTATCAGGCACGACATAAGCATTTGAAATGCTTTCAAATCTCCCGTAGCTCTGTACCCATGATAGGTGCTCCATAAATGATGGCTAAATGACTGACTGACGCAGGGGCTGTTCAGCAGGTGCACCTCCTTGCTCATTTGTGCGTTAACCTTAAAGAAATGAGAAGGCACCTCTTAGATCCTTTCGTGCATTCTCCAACCAAATGGCACCGGCGTGGGGGATATCTGCACACTGCTCCCATGGAGTTGTGCAGATCTGGCAGGGCTGGCCAGATTGTAAACGGTGTCGATTACTCAGACGATGAGCTGTTTCCATTGGGCCCATAAATGGGTCTGCACTAATCAGGGGAGGTTTCCCAGAGAAGCTGAGATGAGACCAGCAGTCCTTCCGCAGGCTGCACATTAGAATCACTTGGGGGCTTTAAAGGCCCAATGTCTACAGGCCACACCCAGGCCAATTAAATAAAGACCTCTGGGGGTGGGAGCCAGACATGAGCAATTTTTATAGCTCTCAGGTGACTGACTTGTGCAGCTGAGTTTGAAAACCTCTGGGTTAGAAGCTGGTTTTGGAAGACTGGGGGAACGGGAGGGGTCTGCCGCTGTTGGCTCGGGAGGGGTGATACAGATGCCCGGGGGGGGGTCACTCCCCTTCTCACCCCTGTGGCCTGTATTCTCCTTTACTGTTTTTTTTTTTTCCCCACTCACCTCCAGTTCACTTTCCCCGCCGACGAAACGGAACATTTCCTTCCAGCCCCTGCATTAATAACACCATGTATCCCTGGGGAGATTAGGAGCCTCTCTGTGTTCAGAGCCCCCTCGCTCATCAAAGGCCGAGGGCGCGGGGAGGGGACAGGCAGGATTTACACGGGTAACTCCAATTAAGACAAATGTCAGCTCCCTCTCCGCAGGCTGCTGGGGCTCGAGCCCAGCCCTGGAGCGGGGGCTTGGTGTGGGAGAGCAAGACTGTTTTGCTGTAACTGTCAGGCTCTGACAGAAGCAGCCAGAAGGAAGCAAAAGGAGAGCATGAGCAGGAGGGCAGTCCTGGCGCAGAGACCCTGCTGGGAGGCGGCTCACAGACCCCCACCTCCCCAGCATCATCCCTGGGTCAGAGCGCTGCTTTGGAGGCACAGTGGGGCTGCAGGCCCGTCCTGTGGGGTAACCCTTAGAAGCCTCTTCAAGGCACCCCAGGATTGGCTGTTTGTTTCCCTGAGGCTAATCCAGGACCCCCACCTACTGGAGGGAAGAGCCCCTCCTATGCAAAGTGCAGTCACCTGGGGGATTGCTAGAAATGCAGAGTCTCAGGCCCAGCCAGTCCTCCCAGATAAGAACCTGCGGGTTAACAAGAGCCCCCAGCAATTAGGACACACAGTAAAGGTTGTGAATCTAGACTCCAGGGTAAGACAAAGCTGAGCATGATGAAGACAGGGAGATGCTGTGCGGTCGGGGAGTCTAGGCCTGGCTCTGCCCAAGACCTTCTGGATCGCCTTGGCCGGGTCATTTTGGCACCCAGTTTCCCAGTCTGTACAACAGAGACAAGGATGTCTCCATGGGGGATGAGCAACTCATGGAAATGTAGGTCATTATAGTGATGGAGTTACAAAAAATAGCGAGCATGTATTAGGCACATAAGACGTTCCTGGACTGTGCTAATGGATTACAGAAACGACTCACCTCTCCAATTTCACCCAAGCACTATTATTACCCCCACATACAAATGGGGAAATGGTGGCCCAGGAAGGTAAAATAAATAGCGGATCCAAGTTTATACAGGCAGTAAGGGCTGGAACACGCTGGAACCCATATATGCTTAAGCATCATGCATTCACTGAAGCTTTTCCCCCACCCAGGACCACCCCCTACCCCTGCTCTCCCAAAGGCAAAGAAGGCTTTCCTCTCCTGGGTATCACTGGGCTGCCTCCAAATGGTAGGGATCCCACTGAATTCACCCTATTACCAGCCAGACAGCTGGGTCCCAAGCTCTGTGAGATCCCCCGTGGCCTTGATCCTGGTCACAGCACTCACGTGAGTGATGGGCGGGATGCTGTCCCGTCTTGGCTTCTTTTCTTTCTCACAGAACTTCTTGGGTCAAAAGAGAATAACCGTGTGAGTTCTCTGAAAGCTGCCAAAACAAAGCCATGGTTACAGTGGACCTTAGAATCAAGAGACGAGGGTTCAAAGCCTAATTCCGCTATTTCTTGTGGCCCCAGGCAATTCACTGGATCTCTGTGGGCCTCAGTTTATGCCTCTGTGAAATGGGAATAATAAAACCTGGCTTCCTAACTTTGTTGAAAAGATGGCCTATGGTTTGTTCAGAAGCTCTGGCATAATGTCTGGCACTAGTAGGCACCCAAGAAGGGGACACTTCTCCTCCTTATCATCAGCAGGGGCAGCGGCAAACTCTTCCCTACAAGGGAACCCTGTGGGTAAAAATAGAAAGGTTCTGGTACCAAGGATATCGAGGAGGGGTTAGCTTGAGCTCATTGAGCCAGCAGGCTGTCCTGAGTCTGGGGCGCTCAGCCGTGTGCCCACGGCCGTATGTGGGTGTGGAGTGGGCCTGGGGTTTCGGAAAGCCTTACAACCAGTGGCCACCCAGTTAGCACAACACCAGAGAGCTGCCAAATTATCTGGAGAAACAGAAATTGTTGGGGTTTTATTTAAACCACCTGTGATAGGAAGTACTTCTAGAATTTTGCTTTCACTTTTCTCTGTGATCTTGAATAGAGCGCCCTGAGCCTTTCCATGGCGACTTGCAGTCACACCTATGAGCCGTGCTGTGTGCCCCGTGTTGTGATCCAGGATGGCCTTGGGGGCCCTGGACTGAGCACAGAGCCCCGCACCACCACAGGTGGCCAATAACAGATCGACCCCCGCTCTGCCCTTGCTGTGCCGACAGTTGGGGTGCCGGTTAAAATGGAAACATCTGAGCGGGAAACACAGTAAGACATCGTGGTCCATGACCTTCGAGTGAGAATTGATTTCTTGGATTAACAGCAGGTATTTGGCAAGGCCCCAAGGTGGGACTGGGTCTCAGTTTGAGAAGCAATGAGAAAGGACTTGGCTTTGGGGCTGCATCAGGTGCAGACAGACAGGGACTCAGACCATCTCTGGGGATTTGGTAGTTTAGGAGGGGCCACAGTTAGGATGGCTGAGGGGTCAACTCCCCTTGTCATCACTGAGAACACTCCGGGATCCAGGAGCAGGAAAGGAGTGTGTGCAAGTGGCTACACAGAGCAAAGGCTTCAATGCTGATGGAGGGCCACGAGCCCCTGCTTCCCCCAAGATAACATCCCCGTTGCTCAGCCTCGTACCCGAGGCCCCCTCTTGCTCTATATGGCAGCCTGTGTCTCTGTCTCTATTTTTATCTATACAAATCGTCTTTTTAAGCCAACAGTTCATATGAAGACATGGGAAGCATGTGCATCAAATCTGCAGATGACTCAACGCTGGAGGGGATGAGAGAATTAAGGTTCAAGATGAGCTCGACAGTCGAGAATGCTGGGTCAAAAGCAACCAGATGAAATTTAACATCAATAAATCTAATGTCTTGAATGCCGTTTCCAAAAATCAATTGCACAAGAACAGGATGAGGGAGACCTGGCCTGACTGCAACTCACATAAAAAAGATCAGGAGGTTTTAGTCTGCCTCAAGTTCAACATGAGCCAGCAGAGCGGGGAGGGCAAGGGAACGTGCCACAACATCCTAATGCCTCTGCTGCATTAAGCCTTAGTGATGGGGGCGCAGGGGTGGGAGAGTGGGGCCTGCTGAATGGCTGTGTCAGAGAGCGGACAGTGATGAGAACAAACACTTTACTGAGGACTCAGGACACAGAGGGGTGGACCGGCTTGCCCAAGTTCGCACAGCCAGTGGGTGGTGGATCCATGCCCTTGACCGCTCCACTCCACTGCCTCTCTGTTAGACAACACCTTGTCTACTTTCTCTTCCCCATTTTACAGATGAGGAGACAGGACCGGAAGCGTGAGCACGATTTGTCCACGGTCACCCAGTGCGTGAACTGCAGACTCACCCCTCCTGGGAGCCTCTCTTCAGGACTCTCTTCCTCCACTCCTCCACCGTGCCGGGTGGCTGCCGACCCGGCAGGGTGGCTGAAGTCTTACCCTTGAGGAACCAGAGCCCGTGTCAAATTTTGTGTGGCACTTATGCCACGAGGGGGTCCACCCTGCTTTGCCTATCAGACAGCATGATGCTCAAGATTTAGCTTTTTCTTTGTCCCCTGGAGTCCCATTTGAGGTTAACAATGACCACGCTTAACTGACCCACAGCGGGATATTTACACTGCAGAGAGCAGGAGACCCTATGCCAGCGTCCCCGTTTGTGTTTTTTAAAAACTTGTTTCCTGTGCCACTGCGCATGGCCACACCTCGGGTCTCTACTTCTTTCTCATCTGCCACGACTCACCAGGCTTGCACATTGAACGAGACATAAGCTAAGCGTCTGGTGCGTGCCAGGCACACAACTGGGCCTTTCGCATAGATCATGTCAGCTAAACTCCGCGACAACGCCGCAACGGGGGTTATGACTCTCCTCATCTTACAACGAGGAAGTTGGCTTGATAGGGTTACCAACCCCACCACTTTGCCTGGGACTAAAGGGTCTCCCGGGACGTGGAAACTTGGCATTTCAAATCTGGCCAGTCTTGGACAAACAGGGACAGTTTGGTCACCATGGGCTTAGAGAAGTTAACTACCTTGCCCGAAGTCCCACAGCTAGAGAGTGGCTGCGTATAGACTTAAAATCAAGTTTCCCCGAGACCAAATACATCTTGGTAGAAATGAATGCAAAATAAGAGTCCATAGACTCTGGCCAGTTTTTTCCCCTCTGCTTCAGACTCTTGGAAGACTTGCTTTGCTTATTTCCTCATTTTCAGTTCTGTGTCAGAAAACCAAGTTCCTATATATACGAAACAAGGAGAGGAGTATCTACTTCCTAAGGTTGTTCTGGGCATGGAGTGTTTACAAAGAACAAGAACAGTACCCAGTGTGGCAGGAGTTCAAGAAAACTGCATTCCTTTCCTTTTACCTTGATTTCACTGCCTGGTGAGCTACGCTGAGTCTTAGGGATGAGAAATGGGTGGCGCAGGGCTCCGATCATAGTAAGAAACTCAGCCGACCGCAGCGGTGAGGGGCCCACAAGGGAGGTCCCCCAAGCAATGAAGGAAGGAACCAAGGAAGAAGAGACAGCAGAAGGCAGACAGGGAGGCTGACTCCCAGCCTTCAAAAGGCTATCATGGGAAGTAAGATACTTAAGCCTCAAGGCCTGTCCAGGACTGGGGGCAAAGTTACTGGGAGGCAATTCTGGCTGGCTGTCAGAACTTGGCAATGAGCAGATCAATGGAAGAAGCTTTCTCAGAGGGTGATGAGAGATTGGGTGACCATCTGCCAAGGGATTCTGCAAAGAGCATCCCCACAGCGCATGGGATGCTGGGCTAGATGAGCACTCAGCTGTCTCCACCCCTGGGACCCTCCAGCAGACGCTGGCTCTCTTCCCTACAACTGTAAATATTTGTGCATTCCCAAGTTATAAAGTGGAGCTCTTGGCTTACAAAGGTCAGGACGAAAGGCTTGTTTGGGGAACAGTTTGCTTAGTGTTTCTTTAGGCTGCGTTTCCAAGACTTCTTGTCATCTGTGTTTGGAGTGGACACAAGCTGCAGGATTTTTTCCCCCCGGTAAGGGGAGAATTGTTCAATAGGAAGGGATGCAAATGGAGATCATTCAAGAACGCGGAAGCCAACCAGAAAGGCAAGAACACTTCTCTGCGGCTGTGGTGGTTTGTCAGATCAGCAGACAGGCTCCCACCCTGCCCCTCCTGGTGTAGGTTCAGCCTTGGGGTCTTTTGTCCCAGTGCAGAGGGCTTCCTGGTAGGAGTGGGAGGGATTACCCCCACTCAGGGCAGTGAGACAACACCCCTGGGGTTTGGTCCATCACCTGTTTTACAGAGATGGGGAGATGGAGAAGGGCAGGGAGGGTTATGGGGTAAGTCTGGATTTGATGCTTCTAGCTGGGTGCCACTGAGTTTCAGCTACTTCCTTGGGATCTGGGACAGGGTGAGGGTGGAGCGATGATAAGATCACTCGGTGCTTGGTGGAAATGCAAGCTGGTGCAGCCACTCTGGAAAACAGTATGGAGGTTCCTCAAAAAGTTGAAAATAGAGCTACCATATGATCCAGCAATTGCACTGCTGGGTATTTACCCCAAAGATACAAATGCAGGGATCCGAAGGGGTACGTGCACCCTGATGTTTATAGCAGTAATGTCCACAGTAGCCAAACTGTGGAAAGAGCCAAGATGTCCATCGACAGATGAATGGATAAAGAAGATGTGGTATATATATACAATGGAATATTATGCAGCCATCAAAAGGAATGAGATCTTGCCCTTTGCAACGACGTGGATGGAACTGGAGGGTATTATGCTGAGCGAAATAAGTCAATCAGAGAAAGATATGTATCATATGACCTCACTGATATGAGGAATTCTTAATCTCAGGAAACAAACTGAGGGTTGCTGGAGTGGGGGGTGGGGTGGGAGGGATGGGGTGACTGGGTGATAGACACTGGGGAGGGTATGTGCTCTGGTAAGCACTGTGAATTGTGCAAGACTGTTGAATCTCAGATCTGTACCTCTGAAACAAATAATGCAATATATGTTAAGAAAAAAAAAAAAGAAGATAGCAGTAGGGGAAGAATGAAGGGGGGAAAATCGGAGGGGGAGACGAACATGAGAGACGATGGACTCTGAAAAACAAACTGAGGGTTCTAGAGGGGAGGGGGTGGGAGGATGGGTTAGCCTGGTGATGGGTATTAAAGAGGGCACGTTCTGCATGGAGCACTGGGTGTTATGCACAAACAATGAATCATGGAACACTACATCTAAAACTAATGATGTAATGTATGGTTATTAACATAACAATAAAAAATTTTTTAAAAAAGAATATATTTTGAAAAAAAAAAAATCACTCGGTGCTTGAACTTTGGGAAGGAGTCTTAGTTCCAGTGAGGATCCCAGCATCCTTTTGATCATTGTCTCTTTCCCTCACACTCTGGCTCCTCTACCATGTTGTCATCCTCCTAAAAACACAGATCGGAGCTGGTCACTTTTCCATACCTCTCAAAGGAGCCCCTCCCCACTGTCCATAAACATGCCCTCCTTCCTCACAAGTATGCCCTTTCCCTTGGCCTGGAATCTTCTACCCTTCTCGTGGTGCTTTAGCTTCCATCTGCAAATAGGGCTAAAAATATCTGTCTCATAAGCTTGTTGTGGGGATTCAATGAGTTAATAGAGGTAGAGCCTTTAGAATAGCACCTGGCATTTCAGAATAGATGTTTCTGTTCTTATTTTATTATGATGGCCAACTCCTACTCACCCTGCAAGACCCTGGGTCACCTGCTCTGTGAAGCCTTCCTTGTCCTACCCAGACAAAGCTTTTATTTTCGTTGGCTTTCAGCGTTTGTTTCTTGCTGTTTATTTTGGGGTTCCGTGACATTTACATATTTACTTCTCAGGATATTTTTGTTGTAATTATCAGCCCACGTACTGGTCTCTTCCACAAGATGGGGGGCTCTTTGGAGTGGGCAGGGGCATGCTGTATCCAACTCTATACTTACCGACTTACACAGTCTCTGGCACCTGGCAAGAGCCTCAAAAAATTGTTGTTGCCCAAATGAATAGAAGGATGAAGAAATTAGAAAAACGGTCTGGTGGTCCTGAGACCTGCCCCCGGGGGTGCTTATTACGATGATATTGTTTCAACCTCAAGAGACCCTCCTCCTCTCTGCATCCCCGCGCCCTTCTCCCCTCTCTTCCCCACACTGTTGGACAGACATCTCTTTTCCCACTTCCCTCAAACGTTCTGGATTGGAAAATAGCAATCGTTTAGGAAAATGGGTAATTACCAAGGGCTCAGTCACAGAAAACATGGAACTCATGGAGTCCTAGTGAAATGTCAAGGATTTGATTAGAGCAAGCCCAGTCCCTGGTGACCTGAAGAAAATATGATCTGTTTGTCCTAGAGGGGGAAGAAGGATCACTCTTATTTACAAACCAGCCCGGCTAATCCCTTCTGACAATATGGGAAGTCATTCTGCTCTGCTGAAGCATTATTTCAGGGCTCCCTTAAGGAAGAACTATCTTCTACTCAATTAAAGCAAAGCCTGAACTTGCTCTGACCCCGTCATTGCTCGGCCAGGAAAGCAGGCTCGGCTCCTTCCAGCGGGGTGGCTGCCCGGGCTTTGGGCCGGCCTCTTTTTCATCAGGATGTCTTGAGCATTTATTGGGGTGAGAAACAGGGGAGTGGAAACCATCCCTCTCCCGTTCCCTTCAGCCTGGCCCAGGCTTGGGTGCAAGGAGAGGAAGAGGGTGCTGCAAAATGAAATGAATGGTGCATCCCAGCACAGCGGCCCCTCGGGGCCACCTTTGCCCGCCCAGTTCCATCTGGGCGCCCAGCAGTCAGGATCGATGAACAGCCCCCCAATGGCCCCACGAGGCCCCCGAAAGGCTTTTAAGCCCCCACCTGTCTCACGGGAGAACTCAGCTGCCCCTGTCCTGTTCTATGTAGGTCAGCACCTCCAACTTAGAACCTGCCTGCCAAGTCCTGCCTCTGTCTGCAGGAACGAGCCCTATCGTTATTTAGTGGAGACCAAACCAAGATGCATGATCTCACTGGAAAAGCACACACTCAGAGAATCTCCCCTCCCCCTCTCCCAAGCTCCACCAACTCCTGGGGAATCTGGAGGGAGAGGGCTTGGCCAGGCTGACTGCTATAGGAAGGGGTACATTAGCTGAAATCTTCTGCAGAGGAAAGTGTAATTTTCTTTCTGCTCTTCTCAATTACAAAATAATAAGATTGCTAAAAATCCAATAGTATGAATGTCAATATTGGCAGGGACAGCCACAAGAAATTTAATTGCACAATGCATACCAGTTAAAGATGGTATGAGCTCTTCTCGGCTTTTCTTAATTCTAATTAGGATGAAATTTACTGATCTTACAGACTCACAAACAGAGGCTTGTCACCAGGCCAGGAAGGGGTCCGAACAATGCTGGCTTCCTTTGCTGAGTCCCTGGCCTTTCCTTCTCCCTAAACATCATCTCTGATTGGGGCTTTTAGCTGGTTGTGAACATCAGCTCTTCAGTTTCTTTGCCATGTCAGAGGACCAGATGTTTTTTATTTGAGAGCAAATTGACACATTAAATTACACTGTGCAAACATTAAAGCCAGCCGCGGGTAAACAGGCCGAGATTCATTGAATTTTACGGGTCACAATAATGTTTATGTAATTTAACAAATTCCTGCCCTGCTGCTGAGTCTATCCAAGGAGTATTAATTTAAGAAAGATGGGACCTGCCCAGAAGCTCGCCATCGCCATCCACCCCACCTCTGCCTCTCAGAAACTCGCCAGGTTCTGACGTGGACACGAGGACTCCCCGCGCGGAGTGGGGAACCACTGCTAGGTCTCTCTTTGTCTTCAAGACGTCCCCTATCTGTCCACAAAAACGTAGGAAATACTCTTTGGCACTGGACGTCTGTTGGGTTTGCCTGTCCAGGATCCATGCATCTCTTCTGTTGATAACAGCACTGGGATCTTCCGTCTCATTCCCGGATTCCAAGGCCCCTTTGGGGCAGAACCCACTCCTGCGCCCTACTGATGGGCCCTTGACGCAGGCCTGGCCAATCAGAGCATTTCATCCAGCCCCTGGCTGATGATTGGCTCAGCCATGGAACGTCATCAAACCCAGGCCAATGAGCATCAGCCCCCGCACTGGAGCGGAAACAGGCAGAACCTGGCGCTGTATTTCCACCGGTCTTAGTAAGTGGCAACGTGGAAATCGGGAGCTGCTGGGCACCGTTTGCCCCCAGTTGGGAAAAGGCGGCCTGGGAATTAGGCCCACACAGAAGGAAGTAAAAATGCAGAAGGGCAAATTCCCATGAGATTTTCTGAGCCCCTGGATCCAGCTATGCACACCTGGGTTTTGGGTTATGTGAGCTGATACATGCACTGTCTCGGTTAAGTGAGGTTGAGTTGAATTTCTGACACTTGCACAAAAGGGTCTTGCTCAATGAACCAAGAGATGACCCCGTACAACTCTGCGGGACCAGGACCCCACCCCGATGTTTTCCGCCACACTGGCCTCAGCCCCCATGGGTTCCCCTCTTTTCTCTGATTCGCTAGTGCTTTCCTTGGACTCCGTCCATCCTCCACTCCAGTCAGGCTGGTTTCTTCCTCAACATGCCCTGCTTTTCTCTCCTCCCTGCTTTCCCTTATTCTCCTCTTATTGCTTGCAGTGCCGTTCCCCGCCCCCAACCCCCCACCCCCACCCCCATCTATCTGTCCATCCTTCCAGGGCACGTTGAATTCTCCTCTGGAGGAGGAAGCCTCCTTCTCTGAGCTCCTGGAGGGCCTCACCTCTTGGCCCTTAAGTATACGAATTAAAAACTTTGCGTAACATTTTACTACTTCTTGTATTGTGTGGTTGTTTCTTCTCTTTTGTTTCTTCATAGCCTAAAATCCTCCTGGTACAGTGCTGGGCACATGAACTAAAAGATTATTAGTATTTGAAAGTATATTAGGGGGTTTAAAGATCACCCTGGCCCCACAATTTACAGTTGAAGAAACTGAGGCCCAGAGAGTTGAATTGACTTGCCCAAGGTCACACAGCTAGTTTATGGCCAGACCAGAAATGAAATTCCTGCTGCATATTCTTTCCACAACACCAAGCCCCATCAATTTGGTTGATTTATTTTCCAGTTGAGTATATGTATAGCTTGAGTTGGGTTGGCATCTTACCATCTATTAATGGTACTGAGTCAGCAATGAGAACAAAGAATGATGGGCTTTACCCAATCAAAAGATCTAGTTTCAACTTCCAGCTGGGCTGTGTGACCTTGGACAAGTCCTTTCAAGTCACAACTCACTTTCACCATGGCAAAAATGAGGGTCTTGACCTCGGTGTGAGGGCAAGTAAGTTTTATTTGTGAGACATCTTCCACTGATTGGTGGGGTTACCTGTGATGCTGTGTGGGAAAGATCTGAAGGGGCATCTGGGCGTGGTAGGAGAGAAGGCTCTGACCTATTAGCCCTGGCTCTCTCAAGGTCAGGAGCAAGGGTCAGGGCATGTCGGCAGGCACAACACATACTTGTCCTTCCTGAACTAGATGATTTTGAGGTCCCTTCCTATTCTGTCACTCTAGGTCATTTCTGTCCTGGTGAAAATGCAAATACAGAGCTCGTGTCCATGTTCAGGATCTCCACTGTCATGTTCTGTCCCCTTTCCGTGTAGCCTTCATGATACCAGGAAACCTCTGGACTCAGGAATCCACACCTCCACTCCCCCCAAAATTCACTTGGACCCTACCCTAGATTCACCGAGCAACTGAAATTTGGGTTAACATGGTGGCTCCAGTGTGGATTGGGTCAAGTGTGGAGAGAGGCATGAAGTCATGAGAGAGGCTGATAGTCCAGGAACTCTGGGGGTCTGAGAAATCTACTTCTATTTTTGCAGTGTTTGGGAGCCGGCAATACACATGCTCCCAACATCCAAGGACCTGGAGCAAAGGAACCCCACAATTCTGGTATGGGCTCCCCTGGAGGGCCAGGGTCCCAGAAGCAGGGGTCACCTGGGGGGATCTTATTGGTCCATTCCCTCCCTCCGGAGGAGGCGTGCAGATGGTCCAATTTCTGATGTGTCAGAGAAGCACCCAGCTAGAAGGCTCACACTCTGTCCTGTTTCCGAAGGTCTGGCTTTTCCCTAGGGCCCTTTCTTCCTCACTTTACCCATCTTTCAAGTGGAGATAGCAGTCCTAGTACAGCAAGGTTGTGAGGAAACAGTCCACTGAAATAATCTCTGTAAAGTGCTTGGCAAACGAGGCCCGGTAGGTGCTTGGCAACGTACTTCCCTCGGCTACCCCGAACTCCACTCCCTGCCAGTCTGGGGTTCAGACACTCATTTACCAAGCCTGCCCCTGCTAGGGAGGCAAAGACGAGTAAAACACATAGTACTTGGTTCTTTTTCAGTTGCAGGTGACAGGAATAAAATCCAAAGTAGTTACAGCAAAAAAAAAAAGGGGGGGGGGGATCTCTTGGCTCAAAGAAGTAAGCTCCCTTCAGGCACGGCTGCATCCAGAAATTCCAATGGTGGTATTGGGGCTTAACACACAGGCACACTCTCCCTCTTCATCTCTCAGACCCGCTTTCTCCACCTCGCAGGAAAAGATGGGATATTGGAAGCCCCTCGCAGTTTCGCAAACCCAGAGCCGATGGAAGGAAGGCTTCTGATTGGCCTGACTGGGGCCCTATGCCCGTGATGGAGCTAATCATCACCGTTAGGTAAGATGGGGTGTTCTGATTGGTCAGGCCAGGGTCGTGCGGTCAGGGAAGAGGCAGGATCAGCCCCAGCCAAGCCTCATGGAAAGAGCTCCCTCTAGGAAGGAAGGCTTCTACCATCAGGGGAGGCCAGCAAGGGCCGCTGGGCGGACTAAAACCCCAGGCGTCTTGACAGCGTGGCTTCTGAAGACGCAGCGTCTCCTCTTTTAAGAACACGAGTGGGGTGCACACTGGGGTCGCCCTGGCCTTCTCCTGGGATTTCCTGCACCGCGAGCCCTCCCGTCCCCCTGGCTGAGCAGAAATGATCACAACTCCTGCTTGGCACCCAGCCCCCGCCGGCCGCCCAGTGCGGGGGGCAGCGAGCCAGCGGCAGTGTAACCAGAGGTCTCTGGGTCTCTAGTTTTCTCGGGAGAACGTAATAACACGGGGCCGACCGCACAGGCGGTGAACCGGGGCCGGCGGCAGAGGCTTCTGAGGCTCGTGGTTTAGTTCCTGCCAGAGCCAACTCCTTTCTAACTTTAGAAATCCATGGTTGGCTTGCCTTGCATCAAAGAAGTCAAAGTACTCAACTCCAGAGGGTGTGTATTTTTAAAACAACAACAGCAAAATCAAAACAAAACCAGAGAGGGAGGGGAAAAAAAAAATCCAATGATCTCTCCGAGTCAAGGAGGCTCAGCACACAGATCCCCCGAGCTTCACGGAAATGCCCAGTGACTGTGGTCAGCCCGAATTAAACATATCTACTCTGTTTTTAAAGCTAAAAAAAAATTCTAAATGACCTTTAATTAGTAGACCCGGTTCTTTCCTTCCCATCAAAGCCAAGTGTTTCATGCAGAGCTACATTTCCTAAAAAGGCCTGCGGCTGGGAGCTAAGTTCCCTCACCTTGCACGTAGTAATGCCTTGCCAAGGGCAGCCAGCCCTTCCCACTGGTTTCTAGGCTGTGCGGACGGGGTGCTGGTGTGTGGGCAGAGGGGTAAGAGCGTGCCCAGGACAGGAAACTGCAGCTGCAGCTACCGGAGGGCTGTAGGTCCCCAAATCTGACCAATCTGCTCTGCTCTCTTTCTAGCTGGGTGAACTTGAGCAAGTGCCCTCAGCTCTCCGGTGTCAGTTTTCCCATTGATAAAATGGGGCTCCCATTTCCTGGCCAGCCGGACCCTCTACGACAGGATGAAATTGTTGCTAATCTACTGAATGCCCTGATTGCCCGTCCCCTCCCCTCCACTTCTTGTTATTTAAACACTCCTCTCCCTTTTCTCTGTCTTGGTGCATCTTCTCCGTCTCCTCTTCCTTGGGGTCCCTCCTCCCTTGTCCCGCGGGCACCTTGCTCGTCTGGTTTCCAAGCAAGGGAGAGCCCAAAGGCGCTGCTGGGACTAGGGAGCAGAGTGAGCTTCCCACAAGGGTGGAATGAATTTGGGTCGGCGTCAGCACTCACGTGGGGACTCCATTTGTGTATCTTTCCAGGGCATCTGGCCTCCCCCCACCCCTTGGACACAAGGGCTGTAAGAAAGCATTAGTCCTTGTAGATCCAACTGGTGGCACAACCCTCCAGGAAATTTTCTTCTGCAGTCTACCCAAGTTGGTCAGACAACTTATCCTCTGATTAGGGGGGGTCACACATCATCCCCAGGGAATCATGATTTTTTTCTCAAGGCCATAGCAGCGGAGGGAGAAGGAAGAAGCTTAAAATAACACACACACACACACACACACACACACACACAAAAGACTAGCGGGGAACACTGATGGGCTCACACACACTTCAGGATTAATTTATAGATGCTTCTTAAGCTGAAGTGACTCATTGGGGCAGCTGGGGAGAGGCTGGGCCCACGAGCTCCCGGGGCCCCCAGTCAGCTGAGCCTTTCGTTCCTCAGCTCTGGCTCATGCAGAGAAAAAAAAGCACTTGGCCATGGGACCCAGTGTGATCAAGCCCTAGGTCTGTGCACTTGAGGCTCCTGGAATGTCAGGGTCCTAATGATTTTTTTTTAATTCCCTTGGTTGTTTTATTTTGTTTTGTTTTTCTCATTGAGAAATTTATATACAATGAAATGTACCTATCTTTAATGTGCAATTCAATAACTTTTGATAAATGTATTACCATGTCATCCAAGATATAGAACATATCCATTGCCCCAGAAAGTTCTGTTGTCTCCCTTCCAGTTATACACACCCCAGAGGTACCACTCTTCTGATTTCTATCACCAACCTGGATGTCGCCTATTCTAGAATGTCATACAAAAGGAATCATACTACATTTACCATTTTGTGTATTGTTTCTGTCACTCAATATGTCTGTGAAATTCCTCTCTCTTGTTGTGCATCGGTAGTGGATTCCGATTTCGGCTGAGTCTAGTTCCAGCACATGAACACAGCACCATGTTTTTATCCACTGCCTCTGCACATGGACTTTTCTGTTTCCAGCTTTTGGCTACTGTGGATAAAGCTACAATGAGCATTCATGTATAAGTCATTCCTATTTTTTTTTAAGATTTTATTTATTTATTTGAGAGAAAGAGCAAGCACAAGCAAGGGGAGCAGCAGGTAGAGGGAGAAGCAGGCTCCCCACTGAGCAGGGAGCCCAACGCAGGACTCGATTCCAGGACCCTGAGATCATGACCTGAGCTGAAGGCAGACACTTCACCGACTGAGCCACCCAGGCGCCCCATGTACAAGTCATTGTGTGGACATATGTTTTCATTCTTCTTGGGTAAATACCTAGGAGTGGAATTGCCAGATCATGAGAAGGCAAATATTTAAATTTATCAGAAATTTATAATTGGAGTGGTTTTACCGTTTTACACTCTCACCAGCACTGTATGAGGGTTTCAGTTGTTCCTTATCCTCACCAAAATTTCAGGTTGTGGGTCTTTTTAATTTTAGCCATTCTGGTATGTGAGTAATAAATAGTAGCTCATTGTGGTCTTAATTTGTATGTCTCTGGTGACTGATGATGTTGAGCACAGCTTTCTGTGCTTACTGGCCATTTGTATATTTCAAAGTCACAAATACTTTCTCCTAGATTTTTTTCTAAAAACTGTATAGTTTTAACTTTTACCTTTATGACTATAATATACCTCAAGTTAATGTTTGTGTGTGGTGAGAGGTAACGGTCTAAGTTCATTTTTTACCATATAGTAATACAGTTGTTTAATATTTGTTGCAAAGACTTTCTTCGCCCCATTGCTTTGGCACCATGGTTGAAAATCAGTTCACTATATATGTGGATCTACTTGGGGGCTCTCCCCTCAGAGGTCCTCTCCTTTTCAGGATTTCTCTCCTTGGTTCCAGCCTAGTCTGTTCCGTTTATCTTTCTTTATGCCATACCACTCTGTCTTGATTATGTAGCTTTATAGTAAATCTTGAATCAGGTGGTGTAAGTTCTGCAAATGTGTCTTTCTTTTTCAATAATGTTTGGACTATTCTGTATCTTTGCTTTTCCATATAAATTCTTTTTTAAAAAGATTTTATTTATTTGTTTGTTTGTTTGTTTGTCAGAGAGAGAGAGAGAGCACAAGCACGGGGAGTGGCAGGCAGAGGGAGAAGCAGGCTCCCCCCACTGAGCAAGGAGCCTGATAGTGGACTCGATCCCAGGACCCTGGGATCATGACCTGAGCCTAAGGCAGACGCTTAACCAACTGAGCCCCCAGGCATCCCCCATATACATTCTTAATGACATGTTTCTTGTCATTTTCTACAGAAACCTCTGTTGAGATTCTGACTGGGGTTGTTTTGATGTATAGATAAATTTGGGAAAAAGTGACATATTAACAATATTGAGTTCCATGAACATGGAATATCTCATCATTTATAAGATCCTTTTAAATGTCTTTCAGCAATGTTCTGTCATTTTATGACAAATATTGTTCATATTTTGTTAAATATATTTCTAAGTATTTTGTGTTTGGGGATATTAATGTAAAAGGACTTTAAAATTCCTTTTTCCAATTATTTTGCTGCTAATATAGAGAACTACAAGAGATTTTTGTATGTAGACCTTGTATTCTACAAACTTGGTAAATTCACTCTTAGTTCTAAGAGTTGCTTTGTAGATTCCTTAGGATCTTCTACCTAAAAGTATCATGTTGTCTATAAAGACAGCTTTACTTCTTATGCTTAATTTTAAATGCATTTTATTTATTTTTTGTTCAACCTTGTTGTGTTGAGATCTCCAATACAAAGCTGAATGGAAATGGAAGGTGCAGACATCCCTTGTGTAAGACTGACTTATTTTTTCCTGAAAGGTTTGATGAAATTAGTGAGTGACACAATTGATCTCATAATGTGATTGGAGTTTTTCCGTTGGAAGATGTTTATAATAAAGTCAATCTCTTTAATAGATACAAAGCTATTCAATTTTCTGTCTCTTTTTGTGTCATTTTGGTAAGTTGTGTTTTTCAAATAATTTGTCCATTTCATCTAGATTGTAAAATCTGATAGTATAATGTTGTTCATAACATATTCTTATTATCCCTTTAATTTATACCAGACATTGCAGATGACATGTTGCAGAGACTCTGGATTCGGTTATCTTCTTCTGAAGAATATTGATTCTTGTTCTGGCAGGCAGTTAAGTTATTGGATAATCACTATGAACTTGTAGAGACTTGACTTTGCACTTTCTTGGGGCATGTAATATTTGGTTTACCTTAGTTTTAGGGTGACTCCCTTAGGTCTGGAACATTTTTATTCCGCTCACTTGGTGGGAATCTAAGTCCAAGTTCTATGTCTGCAGCTGCAGCTGGGCCACAACTGAAATCTCTGCCAGCTTTTATAGCTTTCTAGTTGATGCTTCCACTGGGCTTCTAGATGTTATGTTCATGCATGCACAGTTCAAGGATCAGTCAAAGATTTGAGGGTAGTTTACATGCAACTTGGGGGCTCTCCCCTCAGAGGTTCTCTCCTTTTCAGGATTTCTCTCCTTGGTTCCAGCTCCTCTGGCAGAGGAGCTCCAACCTCTGATACCTAAGATCAGAAACACTATGATTTTCTACTTGGGTTCTAGCTAGCCCATGCCATGCAAACAGGGGTACGGTGCACTCAGGAGAAAAGCTGTCTAAACATGAATCACCCAGTGAGGTTACCTTCTTTCAAGGGTCAAGCCTACCGCAGTTTCTGCCTAGTTTTGGCAGCTCTCCAATGTTGGCAAATAATTGTGTTTTGTTTTATATTGTTCCTACATGAAAGCTGTTGTATATAAGAGAGTTAGTCCAACACAAGCTACATTACCACTTACTCCACTCTCCTATTAAAGTGTGGAGAATGTGGTGCCCAGAGAGGAGCAGTGATCTGCCAGTGTCACATGGTAGTTATTGGCTGAGCCAACTCTTGAAAACCATGTCTTCTGGCTCCCCTTGCTGTACCGTGGTGCTAGGTGACCTTTGGTGCTTTGCAGGGGGCTACTGAACGAGTTTCTTGAAGCTTCAGGGAGCCTCACTGCAGGCACCAGGTGGAAGGCAAAAAGAAATAAAGAAATGATGAAGTCAAGTGGTCCAGGTCCTTCGGGGTCCCCACTGAGCCAGGTGGAAGGTCAGAGAGGCAGAGACCCAGCCCTTGGGCAGGCTGAGAGGACCACAAAGTACCACCAAGAGGCTGCTACCTGCCCAGTTTATGTCTGTAGTCCAGACCCCCTTAGCACCTGAGACTCAGTCCTTCCAGAACTAAACTACCCTGGTTTTCTCTATCCATGATACATTTTCTCCCGGGTTCCCAAGTTCTGATCAAGGCCCTGCCATCCACTTCCCTGGGTGTCTACCCTAGAATTTGAGAGCAAGTCCTTGACTCCCCTGCTTCATTGCAGAGATTAACACATACCCCACATCCTGAAAAGCCCAGGAGTCTGTCCCTCCTTTTAACCTTTCTGGTCCCTGTTTTTGTTCAAGCTTTCTTCCTTTCCCCCTGGTTGATTGCTGTGATGTCCTGCCAGGTCCCAGCTCTGGACTCCTACACCCAGCCCCACCCCTGCCTCAGTTCCCCAACTGCCTGAGTCTTGTTTGTTATTTCCCCTAAAGCCCAGAATATGATCCTTTCTTTTCCTCTACACTCAGGGCCCTCACAGCCCAGTGGTGAAAACAGATTAACATCTGGCTATGATACAAAATGAGAGATGTGAATAACTGTGAACTTGGAGGGCATCAAATTCCCTGTTTGGACCACCCTCCCCTCTCTCTGAACAGCCATTCTGAGGAGACGCCAAGGAAGAAGGGGGGAGCTTTCTCAAAAGCTCCTGGGATCCCCCACCGCACCCACACAAAGTCAGGAGTTCTCAAGTTTGACGTTTTGGCTTCAAAGGGGAAAAATATGCAAAGCGCACGTTTTCAGAAACAGAATAAAGAACAAAAGAAGCGACAAGGTGCTTAAACATTTGTAATAATTGCTACCTTATAATAAATTTATTTCTTAAAAATAGGGGTAGGAATTCCTCCCAGCCATCCTCTTCAAGCCTCTCGTTTGAAAGCCAAGGGCAAAGATTGCCTTAATGGTCTTCAAACTTTAAAACGTGGAAAGGTCGGAAAGCCCGATGCTGGACAAGACGCAAGACTGCTTGCACCTCACTCTCCCCGGCTTTAAGGGGGAAGGTAATTGCCACTATCCTCGGCAGCTCTCGGGGTTACTGCTTGTTTCAAATTAGACAACAAATGTGAGCAGAGGCCCTTGGAGAAATCCAAAGCACTGTGACAAAAGGCATTACTACACCAGACATATTTATGTTCATTTTGCCTCTCCTAAGAGCCATTTCTTGTTCCAGTCCTCCCGGGCTGATTAATATTCCAGAGACACAAAATACCTTGAAGAGTTGGGGTAGAGATAGGCCTGGAAGGCGAAAATCATCGATATTTCCAGGAGCCAATGGGAGCCATCAATATTTCTAGGAGGCCACAGGACCATACAGAGACTCTCTTAACGTCCTTTGAGGGCCCACGACGGCCCGTGCCAGGCAGGCCATGGAACTGGGAGGGTCGGGACCTGTGCCCTCCCCTGGCCCAAGGATGGAGTCCCTGGCCAGGACCGTATGCCCAAACTGGAGGGCAGCGTCTCTGCCACCGTCTCCCCGCTGTGCCGTGGTGGGCACCTGGCATCCCTCCTCCAAGTGTAAGTTCGGACCTCCCACTCTCCATCTCTCTCTCCATCCTGAAGTTGCTGGGAGGACGAGCTGAGCTCTGGGATGCGGAAGCTTCTGGTAAACTATAAAAGCTGCATATATTTCCGTTGCTATTGTTATCGTCTGTTTGAGAAAGGCCTTTGTGGGGATCCTAATTCTTGCAGGCCTCATTCAGGCCTTGACCTCCAGCCAGTGTGGTTGTCATCAGGAGGGCTGGCATGAGACCAGATGTCATGCAGCGGGCGCAGCCTCGGGACGCAGACCCGGCCCTGCTAGGGTGACCTGATCCCAAACCACCCCAGGCTCCAGTCTTTGCCTTTCGGGTCCCTCTTTCATACGGCACCGGGTCTCAGGGTGGTCTGGGGAAAGAGGCTTTCTTTTCTTGTCCCCTTAACTGATTTCTTTTGTCTCCTTGGAGGCCTCAAAAATGCACCAGCATCCATTCGGAGCTGCCTTCCATCAGGCGCGTGCTGGCCAAGTGTCTTCAATGAATGACCCGAGCCTGAAGTGCAGAGCCACAACCCTTCCCAGCCACGGGTTGGGGAATGACCCTGCCGTGGTGATAAGGAAAAAAAACATGTCGTCAGGGCTGCATCAGTGAAACGTAAGTCATTAACATGCACACGCCAACTCACATGGGCGGTGTGAGATCCCCGTCCCTCACCTCTACCTGCTGCCCGGGGCTGCGCTCACACCCGTGTCCCGCCTAGCGCGCCCTCCCTGTGGCTCTTCTGCTAAACAGAACGCAGCTGGCCTTCAAGGTCCAGTTCTTTGGATTTTGCATTCACTCGACAAACGTTTATTGAATGCCTACTGTGCGCCAGACTCACCTTTCATTGATTCATTCTGTGTGAGTTTATCAGGTGAACAGGAGAGTCGCCACCCTTACCCAACGGAGTTCAAGGTCTTAGAGGAACACGGATAATTTAAAAGTAAACTCTAATGTGATGTGATGGGTGCAGGGCAGTGACAGACACATGAGAGGGGTGTTAGGAGGGTACCGGGAAGGGACACTAACTTCTGGAGTAAGTGCTATATCTTGTGAACTTGTTCATAATGAAACATTTCAAATATGACGAAGTTAGATGAAATTGTATCATGATGGTACTCATTGCCCGGCTTCGACACCTATCATCCTACAGTGAGTCTTTTCACCTGTCTTCCTACCCACTCCCCCGCCATACTTTTGTGCGATTTCCCAGCAAATCCCAGACAGCATCGTGTTTAATTCTTGAACCCACAGCCCTTCTTCTCTGCACCCCTCATTGGCTTTAGGCCAGCATTACCTTGATAAGGGAGCCTCCAAGGCATCGAAGGAGCATGGACAGGCCTTGACATGAGGCAAACCCAACTTCAAATCCTGCCTTCCACACCCACACGTTGTGTGACTTTGGTCAAGCTACTTAACCTCTCTGGGCTTCACATTCTCCATCTACAAAATAAGACAAATATGACCTAGCCTGAGATAAAAATATGTAAACTGCCCAACATAACACCTGATACATAGTAGGTGTTCTGTAAATACTTCTTCCCTGGTCCTGGTTTGGCCTGGATGAACAGGAGAGAGCTACGAAGTGGCTTAGTTGTGTTTGACGTTCGAAGATACCACTGGAAGTTCCCAGCAGTCCGACACCTGACCACACGCAGTGTAGGCCCAACCCAGACGCTGCCGGAGTAAGAACTCTTCTTTGACGTCAGACTTCCTCGCTGACTTGCTGTAGTGCGGACCGTTCACTAGCAACATTTCCACCAGCAGGCGGGTTCACCTGCTTAGGCTTGGCAAAGTTCAGGTCACGATGTTGGCTATTACTCTCATATCTGTAGACCATTGCAGGGGGTGGTGGGGGGAGCACTTGGCAAAGGGGAACGTGTGCACCCAAAGCAAGCCCCCTCAAGCTGGCTTGTAAAAGCCTTGACCTGCTTCTGGCAACTGTTGTGAGCACAAGACTCCTCTCTACTCTGGGTGGCAGCCGGCGATAAAGGCCCAGTAACTCAGACAAATGTGGCTGACGCCAGAGAGGAGTCAAGGGCCTGGCTGCGACGTCTGGGGCCAGCTTGGTCTTGGACCTCGCTGTGTGTTTACAAGTTTCCCTTTGACAATTCAGTTTTGAAGATGGGCTTCATTAAAGGGCAATTATAGGTTAAGTAACTTGTTGGCTCGCTGCCTAATGTGGAAAACTCGACTGTGACAATCAGATAACTCTGAGATTAAGCAAGACAGCAATTGCTACTGAGAGAAGAAGCTTAGCAAGAGAATAAAAGACTCTCCCCAGCCATGACCTCATCCCAGCTGCCCTGTCTGGGCAGGAAGTCGGAATCCGAGGGGCCAGCAGTCTCTGGGAACCTCGGGCATCGGGGGTGACCTCTTCTGGGAAAGGGGACTGTGGAAGACAAAGTGCTTTCCCGGCGGGGTGGCAGGATGCCCCCCTTCCTAGCAGGCTCAGCTTCTGGAGTCTCCTCACTGGCTACCGAGGGCCAGCCTGCTGGTCTCTGCTATGACCTCTGTCTGTACCTTGCTCTTTATCACCAGCACACCTCTGCTTATATCCTGTGCTCTCCGAATCGACACCTAGAATGATCTTTCCTTTCACTTTTCTACCCGTGAGGCTCCCTTGACCCAGAAAGGATGACCCACCTCAAAATTCCTGGAGCATTTTGTATATGGGAAGCTTTCTCTTAGGTGTTGGAAAACCTCACCCCAAAATATCATTTATGCAGAAAGGGGATTTATTGGCTTATATAACTGACAAGCCCAAGGATTGTTGGTTTCGGGCATGGCTGGATCAGGGGCCTCTGCTTATTAGGCAATGCCCTCTCCTCTGCTTTTCTCTCATAAACTCTATTGTGAGAGGCTCCTCTGAAGACAGGCAGTCATTACTCAGGTCCGTTTGGTTACCAGCAACAGAAACCTCCTCTGGCTAATTTAAGCACACATTTGGCCTTCCTTCCCTGAGCTACTGGCACATGGGAAGTGCTTTAAAAATTAAAATTAAAATTAAAAAAAAAAACTAAATTAGTTATGGTTCCTATGTGCCAGGCACTGTATAAGTTCTGGCCTTGGGTGGTAACCAAAATCAGACCTGGTCTCTGCCCTCTGGAGCCACAGACCGGCAATCATCAAGAAGTCAGGCAAATGAATGAAAAACAGGCAACTCTGGGAAATGCCAAAGATGAGAGATACTGGTGTAATACCAGGGTATGTGGGGGAATTCAGTCAACACAGGGAGATGAGAAAGGCAGAAACCAGACCTGTTGGGAATGTCTGGAATAGCTAAAGAACCCACGGGGACCTGGGAGAGGAGGAGGCCTATGGCCCCTCCTGGGGCTGGTGGGCTCCTTGTCCCGGGCTCTGCCTTCAAAGGGACTGTCATACACAGGAGCCGAGAAAATTGATACATTGAGCCCCACCACCCAGCTTCAGTGTTGATCCACATTTTGCGATCTTATTTAATCTACACACCCACTGTTTTTAGGAGGGGGCTGAAGTACTTGCAAGCGGACCGCAAGCATCCTATCGTGTCTGCCCCCAACACGTGAGTATGTGCATCTAAGGGACAAGAATAGTCTTCTTTTGCGTAACCATTATGCTGTCGTCACACCTAAAAAAATCAACAATGACTTCCGGAGGTCACCTGCGACCCAGTCCAGGGTCACATGTCTCTGATTAGCTCAAAGATGTCTTTTTACAATTGGTTTGTTCAAATCAGCACCCAGGTAAGACGTCCGCAATTGTATTTAGTTGCTGTGTCGCATGAGTCCCTGTGGTGCTGAAATGTCCCCTCCTCCCTTTCCCATGCCAGTGATGTGTCCCTCCTTCCATAGAGGGGAAACCGAGGCAGGGTTCAAGGTCTCTGTGTGGGTGAGGGGCAGAGCCAGCGCTCAGGTTCATCATGGCTCCCCGCTAACGGATTAGACCCCCTCTCTCCTGTATTCTATTTTTGAACTAGCAGAGAAGTTAGCAAGAACGGGCATCCTCAAGCGCTGTGAGTTCTCAGGATATAATTCACTTTAATCTTTTAAGCATTTGACAGTATTTGCTCGAAAGAAGGAGCAACAAGTACATAATTATTGCACTAATTAAGCTGCCAAAAACACAAGCGTGCGGCAAGAGCACCTTTGAAACGGGGAGCCCACAACGCATTAGCATCTGCTGTAAGCTTATTAATCACCTAACAGGCAATTAGCAAGCTGTTACTGTTTGAGGCTGCTATGTAAATAAATTCTTGGGTTAATTTCTTCCTCTGATAATAAAGAAAACATTATGAAAATTAGCTAAGCGACAATGTAAATGATCTTCACTGTTAATTATATGACGGTGTTACATATGCAAGGACCCAGAGCTGATAAGGGCCTGGCTCCCCCCCTCCCCATTGCCCACCCAAGCCTCCACCCTGGCTGTGCTGCTTTAAAAATAAAAGTGTTGACACAGGTAATGTGACACAGGGGCGTGCGGGAGAACCTCGGGGACCGGAGTGACAGCTGTTTGCTTGCAGCTTGCCCCGAGCAACCGCCACTCTTATCAACCAGGACCCTCACCTGAGCCTCAGGTGCCCTTGGGCTGGGCCTGTGACCCTGGTTGGCAGCAGGGGACTAGGGAAGGGGCAAAAGACCAGGCCTGGGGTCCTCCCCACCCCAGGGCTGCCTGTTCCCACAGGTCCCCCTGCAGTGCCAAAATAAAGCTTCCCGGGCTCCTGTGATTGTCACCATGCAGCCATTCCTCTGCATGTGGCATCTGCTAAACAGGGGCCTCCTGGCTCATCCGTCTGATCAGGTGTACAGTGTGAGGCAGCTGTGAACCCTGGCTCTAGAATCCAAATCCTGCCTCCACCACTCAGTGGCCATGTGGCCTGAGACCAGGGACCGAACTCCCACCAGCCTCAGTTTCCTCACTTGCAAAATGGAATGATGGCAATAGCACCTACCCAGGGTGACCCTCGTCGAATCTTTAGGATGGACCCCGCCTGCGGTGAGCCCCCCGTTCACTGTTATCACCACCCCTGACGTGGTCCATTCACCATGGACCGAGTGCCAGGAGCCCAGAGGGGAGAGGCACAGACCTGCCACCGCAGGTCCTGAGAGAGCCAGGGCACGAGTGTCAAAATAACCAGACTGGGGAGAGGGTCTGACAGGGAGCGATGGTGGTGGCCAGAGGGGCGAGGGACAAAACCAGTGTCCAGCATCGTAGGGAGTTGGGGCTCGGGCCTTGGTTCTAAACAAGTCCAGCAGGACATCACGTAACAGAGCAAGGATGGGCTTTGGAATCAGCCGGCAGCTTGTCTTCCTTTGAAAAAGCTCTCTGCTCCGAGCCTTGTTTCCTTCCGGGTTTTGGGGATGGAGATGAGGGATGGGACGCACTCACACAAGGCCTGACCTGGTGGAGGCGTGATAAGGATGGGTCCCTTAAGCTGTCACGTAAAGGGCAGATCAGGAAGACTTCTCATGAGGGTCTCCCTCCGCAATCTTGCCCCCTGGGCAGAGGACAGGGGGCCCTTGTCCTACTGCTGAAATTTGCCCCGATGTCAGCATCTCATTTACCAGGGCACGTCAGCTTAGTAGGGAAACACCAGCTTAAACAGGCTACTTTTACTGCAGGACTTCTCTGAGCCACATCACAAAGTGTTCATTTCTTCCACACATAAAGAGCCCCTACAATCAATAATAAGACTAGCAATCCATTTCTAAATGGGCAAAAGTATACTTTTTTTGTATCCTAAAAGCTCATATATCCTATGACCCAGCAGTTCCATCCCTGGGTATGCATTCTAGTCTGGAAATTTTTGCCCCTGTGTACCAGGAGATAGGTACCAGAATGTTCCCAGCAACGCTGTAATAACAAAAATTGGGGGGTGACCCACAAAGCCATCAACAGGAGACAGGATAGATTGTGGTCTATTCGTACAATAAGATACCTTAGAGCAGTGAAAATTAATAAACTACAGCTATTCAAAAACAATGCTAGGACTTCCAAAATGTTGAGTAAAATAATGTCAGTTACAGAAATGTATACATAGTTCAATACCATTCCTGTAAAGCCCCAAAATGTACGTAGCAATGTAATTTTTAAGGAGATAAACTCTCTCCCCCCCCACTCTGTATACACACACAAGCACATGCACAAACACGCATATGTATATATGTATATACAAACAAAATTCAGAAATGTGGTTACTCTCGGTGGGGAAAAGCAATACAGGTGTTGTATGCAAAGATACAGAGAGTGGTCTGTTTCTTAGGCTGGGTAGTGGGTACATGGATGTTCTTTTATTTTTATGCCTTATGCTAATATATACATATATATACACATAAATATAGAGATGTAAATATATACTGAATATATATATCTTTTTGTATATTTGACACATTCTGTGTTAACAATTTTAAATCAAGAAAAATGGACAAAAGATCTAGTCGGTTCACAGAAACTAAAATGTAAATGACTCTTAAATGTCTGAAAAGAAGCCTCAATCTCACCACTTAAAATGTGAAAGTTAAAAAAAAAACCCACTGCGATGCCGTTTTCCACCTGTCACGCGGGCAAAGCTCACAGATGTGCTAATGCCCCGTGTGGCCAGGGATGAAAGGAAACGGACACCCTCCCGACCCACTGTTGGGAGAGAAACGGGCACAGCTTCCCTGAGAGGCAATTTGGCAACATGGGTCGAAACCACAAATGCATATCCCCTTTTACCCCGGGCCTTTAGCCTTCCAGTTGAACTCCCAGGGTTACAAAATGACTTGTGTGCAAGGATCTCCGATGCCAGATTGATTTCAGTAGCAAGAGATTAGAAACATCCTCGATGCCCATGAATGGGATTCTAGTTAAGTGCATTTTGGAACAGCAACAGGAGGAAGAGATGCAGCTAGTCCCATGCATGAGTGTACTGATAAGGAAGGCTCTCCGGGACACACCGGTATGTAGAAAAGGGCCAGGTGATACGGTGTGCTCCCATCATGTGAAAATATGGGCACGTGGGTAATACGTATGCCTTACACCCATCCGCACCAATGCTCGTCCCATGCACCGAATCTCTCTTGAAGGCTTCACAAGAAAGCACTGTTTGCCTCCGATAGAGAGACCCAGGTCATAGGCCGGAGACGGAAAGAGACTTATGTTCCACTGCGTGGATGTTACACCCTGAATCCGACTCATCCGATCCCTTCTGCCTCACCTGTGTTCCAGCCTCACGCAGCAACCAGCTCTACCCCTGGGGGGCATCCCTGTTGATGTTGCCACCCCGGGACCACACCCAGGGCCCGTGAGTGCCCAACCCACACATGGAGGAGAAGTGACTTCGGTGGAGCAAATCTTCAGTCACTTGGAGACAGCACCTGAGGGACAATGTCTCCCCCCCTTGTCCCCTGCAATACAGTTTAAAAGGCTTCGCAGGGGACCGTCCCTTGGGATCCAGCAATCAACTGCGCTTAACTGCAGGCAGCTCAGCAACGCCCCCTTATCTAGGCTCTTCTCTGCTCCCCAGGAATGCACTTCCTAATAAAGCAAGAGCACGGAAGCCCTCTGCCCCAGGCTCTTTTTTTCTGGGGGTTTGGGCAAAAACAAGCCCTTCTTGTACTTTAGGGCTCTGTCCCATGTGATGTACCTAATAATATATGTGTCGTATAATAACATAATGCTGATATGCTATAAATGCTAATATGCACTTTGAATCTCCAAGAGGGTGCGAGTCTAGTCTAGGATACATATATACATATATATGTATACTCTCTACTCGGATGTGCCTCTGGACCCTTCTTTTCTGGAACACCTGCTGACCTCCTGGCATTCCGTGGGACACGGTTGGTAAACCACAACCCGCCCCCGTGCTGCTCTGAGTCCCAGTTCTGCCGTCTGGAGTCCCCCTGGACAAGTCTTTCCTCTACCCCTAACAACCCCCTTGCACACGGAAGGCCTCGTGCAGGTCCCTTATCCTCCCCCTTTTCCCATTAAAGATCTTCCGCTCTTTCAGTGAGGCCTTTGATAGGCTTCCCCAGGCCCTCCACCAGCTCGGCCATTCTCCCCTCAATAGTCTTCAAACCTCGACATGCTTTTTCATCTGTGACACCGAGAAATAAGCAGATGTCAGAGAGTGGCCGGCGAGGACGGCTGAAAGTGAGTCTACTCCTCCCCAGGCTCCGGGCATGCTGCCTCTGCGCAGCGGCCCCGTCAGAGGCCAGGAACCCCCCTGTTTAGCAGCTGCATCTCCCTGCAGGCTTCTATTGATCTCGTGGTCAACACCGCCGCCCTTCCAGATCTCTCACACGAGACCGGCTGCGAGCCAGCCTCCCGCATCCTGTACTTAGGCAATCGATTTTTCTGAACCTGAAATGCAAGCCGTAACATTCATCTGTTACGCTCTCTCCTGCTAGAATCGAGACTCACCCGTGGCCTGTGCTCGCCAGGACCATGTGAATCCCCACACGGTCCACACAAGCACAAGGGAGGTGGCAAACTTAGCTCCTGGGCTGGCTTTGCCACCAACCAACATGTGGCTCCCATCAAACTCTGTCTTTTCTGAGGGGGAGAGAGACGAGGGGTGACTCGGAAGCACGTGGGATGTCATTCTCCCTCCCAGCTGTGTGACAGGCCTGCTTCCTGTGTCTACATCCCCTTAGCTGTGGGTACGTGCGTGTTGGTAAGTTCAGGGCCAAGGAGAGACCACCAGTGACCTCCCTCTATGTGGAAATGGAACCATCCATCAGCCCACTGGGGTCGGGTTTGTTCAATGAGTTATGAAACCACAAGCTGATTTAATATCCAGCCTGTATTTGGGTCCATCTTCTGTATGCTCTTCTTCTTCCTTTTTCCCTGTTTGCTCCTCCGTGGGAAAACCCCTCGTGCGGCTTCTAGCCTGAAGTGTAAGCAAGGACTGGGTTTCTTTTTCTTAGATTTCAACCTTATGACTCTGGTCTGTTTCCTACCTCTTGGCCTTCTTTTAATTCCCGATAACCATGTGACTCCACGGCTCTGTGACGACCGTGTTTGGCCGGTGACCACTGGGGGTGTGTGGGATGGTTCCCAGGGGTCCCCATGGGCCCCCCTTGGGGAAAACCCCACATTAAATCCCTTTGATCATGGAACAAAGAGAGACACCATTGAACTTGTTTGTCTTATTGTAGAACTGGGTTTCATTTCCACTCTCTGGGTTTCTAAATCCTAGCCCCCTTTCAAAGACCATTCTGAGCACCTCAGGAAACTCTTCTTCCAAGGACGCATGGAACACAGACCCAGGAGTGATAATTTTTTTTAAATAGATATGTATCCCACAATATATTTATCTAATAGGTAAATAACTAATACTAATACAAGTAAAGAAAAAAGATAAAACCACTAGTCCTCTTCTTTGATGGGGACGAAATCCTCCCACGGGTCATTGGAAAGATTGAACACAACAACCTGTCTGGTCTCTCCTAGCACATCACAGGCATTTAATCCCACGCTCTTTCTTTTGCATGCCAGGGATATTGGTTCTAATCATTCTGAGCTGGAGGTGGGGTCTTTAAAATATGCCAATTAATCCTCTTTTTACGCTGAGTCCCAGGCAGGGGGCAAAGGAGACAGGGTGAGTCCCACCGGTTAGCTCATCGTTCTGCCAGGAGACTTTGCACGTTTGTAAAGTGATAATATGGTAATAACAGCCAACATGCATCGGATGCTTGCTACGTTCCGCCCCTGAGTTCTCGCAATCTCACGAGGTTGGTTGTTTTGTAATAATGATGAAAAATCCCTTTTCCAAATTTCAGATGGGGAAACAGGGACACGGAGACGTTATGTGAGGTACGCAAGGTCCCACGGCCAGAAGGGGCAGGGCGGGACTTTACAGCCAGGAGGCTCGCCTTGAGGCTGTGCTCAGTTCAACACACACACACACACACACACACGCGCGCGCACGCACGTCACCTCCTTCACAGCCGCCGAGGCTGCAAACCCTCCAGGACCGAAAGGGCCAGAGCAGTGACTAGGAAAGAGTGCTGTCCCCTGCTCCTGCCCTTGCACCCTGCGAGTCACCCTCCACACAGCTGCTGCCGTTGCCCTTGTCAACTACGAGGGGGTCCATGCCGCTCCTCTGCCCCCAAGGAGGGCCACGTAGGAATGAGAGCCACGCGTGCTTCCTCCTGTCCCACATGAGGACCTGGCCGGTCTCTCTTAGCGCCTGTTCACTCCTCTCCAGCCACACGGGCCTCCTTGCTAGGCCTTCACTGCCCAAGGTCATTGGCTACTCAGAGCCCACACACCTGCCGTCCCTTCTGCCTGGGATGCTCCTCCCCTGAGTTGCCTTCAGGCCTCCTCCCTGGGCATCCAATATTTCCTGTCCCTCTCCCCCCGCGTCCCTCTCCAGCCCCTGCTCTATTTCTCATCACACCCGTACGTACCAACACCCATTTGTTCCTCCTTACGGGGGGGTCTCCTCCCCAGCAGGTGGAAGGCCCTGAGAACGTGGCTGCCTGCCGCACGCACCCAATGACCCACATCTGTGCCAAGACTACCTGGTGAAATGGCCCGGCTCTTCCAGAGGCTCAGGCCGGGGCTCAGGCGGCGCCGCCCCACTGGGGGAGAGTGTCCGAGTGGCCAGGAGTCAGCTGGCCTTGTGCAGCCGGGCTGCTGCGTCCTCCTCCGCGAGCGGGGTCCTGGGGAGCCGGGTTTCTAGCCGTGCAGGGGGGCGGGTCAGCCCGAGGACCCCATCGTCAGGGTATAAAGGGCTCCAGAGAACAGAACTAAGGTTCAACTGAGGTCAGGGGCCGGGATGGGGCAATACCACGTGTGGGGCTAACCAGACCCTGAGCAGCGCCACTTCCAAGGTTCCCTTCCTCGGGGCTCAATGTGGGTGGCCAGGCCTAAACGCACAGACCCCGGGGCCCAGCTGGAACCCCTTGCTGGCCACGTGACCTTGGCTAACCGGCTTCCCCTCGCTGAACAGGCCTCCTCCTCTGCAATCTGGAGCACTAATAGCCATCTCCCCTGGCGTTTTCCCCATGCAGTTGGAGGAGACCCTGGCTGTAAAGCTGGCTGGCTTCTGGCAGTCTAGAATCTACTGTCCCCTCCCCCTTTCCTCCCCTCCTCTTCCCCTCACTCGCTCAAGCTCCAGTTTGGAAGCTGAGGCTTCCAAGTTGGTACATTTATCCACGAGGCCAGAGAAACACCCCTGCCCCCAGATTTACAGATGTTTTAGTTGGGGGCTTCTGGACTCGGTGCCCGACAGCCTCGCACACTTTGTGCACACACACACACACACACACACACACACACACAGAACAGTGCATTGCAGGGCCGGGGGATGCAAACTCAGCAGGTTTTTGTTTGTTTAACTGAGGTTCACATAACCTAAAATTAACCATTCCGGTGGCATGTGGTGCGTTCACGACGTTGTGCACCCACCACCTACGTCTAGTTTCCAGGACATTGTCATCAGCCCCAAAGGACACCCCCTACCCATCAGGCAGCCACACTCATCCCCTGTCTCCTCAGCCCCTGGCAACACTCATCTGCTTTCTGCCCATGGCTTTGTCTCTTCTGGACCTCTCATTTAGATGGAAGCCAGCAACACGTGACCTTTCGTGACGGGCTTCTCTCACTTAGCATGTTTTCGAGGTTCAGCCATGTTCTGGAGCATATACACGTCGTGCCTTTTCGTGGATAACTAATATTCCCCAGCAGCACTTCTTCATCCAGATGGAAGGCAGGGGCTCAGTCCACCTTTGAACAGGTGGAGGCAGAAACATGTGAAAGGAATTCAAAGAAGGAAGAGAGAGGAAGAAAGGAAGGAAGAGGGAGGGAGGAAGGAAGGAGAGAGAGAGGCAGGGAGGGAGGGAGGAGGGAGTAGGACAGAGGTGGGAGGGTGGCCACACTGCAACAGGGATGAATCCAAGTAGCAGGGCTCAAGCAGATGCGGCTCCCAGGCCAGGGCAGGGAGAGCAGGGTTTGGTGACCCCTGAGGATGAGCAAGGGGTGGACAGCAGAGCAGGATGGCGGGCTGTGCGCAGGCCTCAGAAATCACACACTTTGTCCTGTGCTTCTCAGTCCCCCACTTTCCTCACACACGTCCCTTCCCCCGAACCGGGCCTGTGAAGACAATGGAAATCCCCTGGTCCTCTGACACTGCCCCCAACTTCAGAGAGGCCTTCCTCCTTCCCTCTGCCAGGGGAGGCTAGGTGCTGCGTGGCCTGGCTGCTGGAGCCACTGGCCTGGGTGGGTCCCCTCTGCTGGGATCCCAGAGAGGCCGGGCCCCCAGCACTCAGCGGCGCGGGCCAGGGCCGTGGCCCCACGCTCGGAATTCAGGAGCCAGGCCAGGCCAAATGGGCCTCCAACACTGGACAAGGAGGTGGGGGTAGAAACGCAGCCTCCTTCACTGCGGGACCGGGTTCCCTGGGAGGGTTGCATTCAGTACAGACCCTTGTCGGCCCTGGAGCTGAGAGTGCCACTTCTCTGCACCTGGGGCTTAGCTAATGTCAAGCCAGGGAGCCAGACCAAACAAAATATTGACTCATGTCAGCCTTGAAAGCTTTTGATGTCCCCAGTTTGTTTTAGTTTAATGGTTTGGGGAATTACAGATTCCCTTCTGCAGCAAGCTGGTTGGAGAAGCGTCCTGCATTCCCCTCCCTGTTCTGATTTGAGCACAGGTTTGGTAAGTGGCTCACAAGAGAAATTCCTATTGGGGTTTGGTTCAACAATTAACAAAGATATGCAGTTAGTTCTGGTCTTGGGTTGAGGCTTTGGCTCAGAGACAGGACAAAGCTGGCTGTTGACAGAGCAGAGGAGGACACAGACAGCATGGCCCACTTGGGGCCACCCCCGGGGCCCCCGCTGCGGGTTCGGGCCCAGCCTGTGCTGCATTTAGAACAGGAGCCCCGGCCCTCGAACCCCAGCGAGTCTCCGGAGGGCAACACTGTTTGATTGATTTTGAAACTGTGACAGTAAAACGGTTAATAAAAACCCGATAGATCTGTACAGAGGTGCTTTCCACACGGCGCGGCCCCTGCTTAAATGAGTGCTATTCATCATGGCCAGGCCCCGATGCCCAGAGCGCCCTGCACAAAACAGGGGGTTGTGTAACCACGGCCGGATTCCTGCAGGGACCCCCGACTTCCCCTGTCTGCCCTCGCCTCCAGTGAAGACGGAAATGTCTGCCTCTGGTGACCCAGCTTCCCCTTTCTTTCAGACAGTGGTTCTCAAAGTGGGGTCCCCAAACCAGCCACAGCATCACCACCTGAGAAAACCGTAGAAATGCAAATTCTTGAGCTGCACCCCTAGTTGCTGATCCCCCAACTCTGGGGGGCAGGGCCCAGCTCTTGGGTTAGCCAGACCCAGTCTGAGAACCCCTGCTCTGCAAAGCACCCTCCACACTCCCTGTCTTCAGCACCCCGGGCTTTCAAACATTATATTTGCTCTCTGTCAAATGGTATCTGACAGATGCAGCTATAACACTAAGGCTGAAAGTCTCATGCCGTGTGGACAGGGGTTTACGTTTGAACAGAGGCTAAAATATGGAATCTCCAACATTGGAGATTTATGTGTCAGTGGAGAAGGGGGGGACCTTTGTGGGGATGGGAGGGGTAAAGAAGCACTCTCTGCCCCAAATCTTCCTGCTGGTTCACAGAATTGGGATGTGAGAGGTAGAAAAGCATAAACGTTAGGAGTATGTGTTCTGGAACCAGAAACATGGGCTTAGGTCCCAACTTGGCCTTCTGCTGGAGGTGTGACCCTAGCCAAGTCATCTCATCTCTCTGTATTTTTTAGTTCCCTGATCTGAAAATGAGGATAATAATAAGACCGAGCTCCTAGGGTTGTCCCGGGGATTACATCAGTTCATGCACAAAGGAGTTCTTAGCACCGGGCCCTGGCCCTCTAGCAGCGACCACCAGGGGCGCTCTCGAGCGCTCAGCCGCTCACTCCCTTTGGCCCAGGGCTCCCCACCGCTCAGATGGCCGGCGTCCCTGTCCCCCCACCCCCGTGCTCCTGTCCTGTGAGAAGCAGAAAGCCCGAGGCTTGGGCTTGAGGACGGTGATGTTCTCCATCACCACCACTGTCGCCGAAGGGGCTAGCCGATGCTGGCGGGGGGGCAGGAGGAGGGGAGAAACAGGAAACCAGATGGAGACAAAGAAGCAGGGGAGGACTGGAGGAAGAGAGACACACAGAGACCGGGAGAGAGGGAAGAGGGGACAGAACAGGGACTTGAGGAGCAGGCCACTCCAGGGAAGATGTGCCCTTGGGGCTTTCACGTGTCCCTCTGCAGCCCATTAACTAGCCAAGCTGTTGTCTCAGAGGGCTGAGAAAGATGCAGAGGAACCCCTTCCTCCCCACTCTGGAAACCGGTCAGCAGCGGCACCAGCCTCAGGGCCTGGCCTGGGGGCTGGGGAGGGCTGCCTGACCTGCTGCCACACTGTAGAACTTGGGGCCTGTGGGTCCCCGGCGAGGAAGCTGTGCCCGGTGCCGCGAGCCAAGGCCACGCTCCAGTCGGGAGCGTGGCTCATCCAGACTGCAGAAAGTGGACCTCTGAGCTGCATTCTTTCAGCACCTGCCCGACCCTGGGGGGCGCTAAGTCTCCCCTGTCTGCCTCACCCCGGCTTTGCCCAGCTGCTGGGAGCAGAGAAGGAGCCTGGCCTGCCCTCTGCCGGGCTGGCTGTCCCTCTGGGCACTGAAGGGCCTGCAGATGTGGGTTCCTGACGCCCCCACCAGTGGTTCCAAGAGGGTCCATGAGTGTCGTACTTCAGCTGCACTTGGAGTTTTGCCTGCAGTTTGTGGAGCTCCTTTGAACAACAGCAGGTGGTGGGGTACATGCCCAGGGGGTGGGGGGAGCGAGGAATCAGGCCTGGCTGGCGTGCCACGAAGCTCTCTGGAGCAGGCTGCCTCCGCCCCGAGGAAGAGACCCCTTCTCTAATTTGCTAAAGGCACCTGATGGGGTGGCAGGACCCTAGGTTCCAGGGGGGCCCACAGCCACCATGGGTGATGCGGTGCTGATCTCCTGGAGAGAGCCCAGCCCCAGCGCTCCAAGACCCCCACCATGCAGCACGCGACAAAATACCTCCCTACTCCAGACCAAGGGCACACACCGGCTGAATCTGACTCCCCGAACGAAGTGTTTTCGTCAGCCCCTTCAGGTGCTCTCTGTTTCGTTTCATTTCATTTGAGTGCCTTCAGATGGGAATGTGCCCTCTGGTAGGTCACAGTCCCCACCTCTCCCTCCCGTCCTGCCCAGCTGGCCCTGCGGGACCTGGAGTCTGGCTTGTGTTCTTGCAGGAATCGGATGGCCTCAGGTGGGCCCACTAGCCTTTGGGAAAATTGTGAGGAACAGAAGCATTTCATCACCCCAAGCGAGAGTCCACTCAGGCTGGCGACTCCTTGCTCAGCACCGTGGTCCCAGCCTGGGCCACCTCCGTGCCCTGCCCACCTCAGTGCCCCTGAGGCCTCTGGGGGGAAGGGGTCTTCTCAGAGAATAGAGGAAGGGGTGGGGGGGCGGGGTGGAGGTGCAGGGAGAAACCAGGGAGGCCTAATTAGCTCTTCACTGGGGAATGAAAGTGGCTGGACGCCAGCAGAAATTTCAGGCGGGAGTCCAGGACATTAAGATTTCTGGAGTCTTTCCCCCTCTGGGTCCTCACTCTTTCCTTTGTTTCTCCGTTCCCTCTGGCCATTTCCCTGTGGAGATCTGTGATACGGGCCCTCAAAACACAAAGGCCTGTGTGTTTATCTTCCCAGATCTGAGCTGAAGCAAGGAACCTGGGCTCCGTATCGCACAGCAGGGAGGAGGTGGCTTTAGTTGAGAAAGAAAGCAGATTACAGCCCCAGAAAGAATAAAGGGATCAGTATGGAGGCCATTGGAGACGGAGGGGAGGCACGGTGGGCAGGGGGCAGAGGGTCCCCCTGCCCTGGGATGGAAGGATCCCTGCAGACGCTGGTGACACAGGCCGCCCCAGCCCAGGCCTTGGCTCACACACGGCCCATCAAAGCCCAGGGTCAGGTGACCCTGACAAGGGCCTCACGCTCTGCTGATCCAGGCCTGGCTGGTGAGCGGAGGGGCGAGATGGATGAGATGGACGATTTCTGGTCCCTTCCCGGCTCACCTCTGCTTCTCCAAACTAGTGCCCCAGCCGGGCCCACAGCTCCCTAGTGTTTACCAGATAGTTCTCACTGTTACCTGGGCGCGCATGTTTCTATTTGAGTTGTGCTTTTATTTTTGGTGTGCATTGGAAAACGACGAGAAGGGAGACATCAAACCATGGTTGAGTGGATTTATTGCCTAGGAGGGGGCTAAGTTAAAAACATGAGTGGATTTAAGGAAGTACATGAGGTAAATTACAGTACGGGTGGTATGTGGATAAAGCTAGCTGTTACGGCGGAATGCGAGGCTAACGTTTGGGAAACCATCTGTGACCCCGGCAAGAATGGGTCCGCCAACTGGACTGGGGTTCTTCCAAGCCCGCCGTCTACTGCATATAATGCAGGTGCAGCCCCAGAGACGTGGAACGGGCTGGCCTTCAGTGCACACGTGGAGGTGACCACGGGCCCAGACTCAGTCCGGGCAGAGGAGCGGCTCAGGGGCCCTGGCTCTGGGGCTTCTGTCCTCATCCTCCCTCCAGCAGCCTTCATTCACCCTTCGATGGGTGCATCGGGGGAAGCTCCTTTCCTGGAGCGTCCCCACCATCCTGCTCCCCAAAAAACCCAAGTGGAAAGCGGTTTCCGAGATGCACTCGCCCTGAATGATTCCTTCTTTCCTGGGATGCCCTGTCACCAGCTGGGGGACCTCAGAGTCTCACTCTCCTCCTCCACCCAATGGGGGTCCCATTGTCATTTTGTGCTGAGTTGGGAATGACAGGAAGCAGGAGATGATGCCGTGGGAAGTCCATGGATGCATGGTGAGGCTCTGACCTCCCCCTTCCCGCCGCCTGCAGGTCAGCCTCACCCTCCCCACCCTGCCACCCAGAGCTCCTGCCACCAGCCAGAGAAGGGGACAGATGGAGGAGGAGATAGTCCCTGCAGCCTTCCAGCAAGCTCAGCGCTGGGAAGGTACACGGCCCACAATGCTGCTGCCTGCTTCGTCAGGGAAATTACTTTAGCCCTGCATCATTTTTTATGTGCCTGTTCAATAAAATAATTATTGATGGCCTCATCCATTTAAGTCACAATCAAAATAGCAGCCAAGATGGGGCGGCCCTGTATTATATCACCAGAGCAAAGACTATTTTCTATCAATTCGCAAATACATTCACATTTAGGTGAAAAATTATACCATCCAGGGTCAAATATATCAGAGGCTGGGAGCCTGGAGGGAGGGGGCCCAGGTCTGAGGGTTTCTTCATGATTCATCAGTGTGTGGGACAGCCTGCGGGTGGGCAGCAGAGGAGGGCACAGAAGTGAGGCCCGTGCCCAGTGGACCTGAGAGGTGCTGGCCCCATCCAGGAGCCAGGGGCCAAGGGCACCAGCTTCTCCAAGGAAAGAAAGACGAATACGTGGGAGTTGGACAGGAGACAGAACCACAATTCCCTAGGTGTGAACGGCCATGTTAACAGGTGTCCAGCAATTATTAGCATCCAAGATGGGTCAGCAGATGGGGGGAGAGCAGAAAGATGGAGCCTGAGACAGAGAGAGCAGGAGGGTGGGAGGGAGGGAGAAAAGAACCATCACCAGATGTTGCTGTGTGCCAGGCACTGGGCTGAGTGCTCGGCATCACTGAATCCTCCAATAACCCATGCGGGTGGCGTAATATCTCCACAGCCGAGGTGAGGGCAGGAGGCTCAGAGAGTGGAATTCACTCCTCCAAAGATGCACAGCTTGTAGAGGGCAGAACTTGACTTTCACATCAGATTTGCCTGAACCTGAGGTGTATTCTGGAATGGCCTCATTCAATAACTTATTGGTATGTGTTTTAGGGAGGTGTGGAATGGGGATTGATTTTTTGAAAGTGAGAATGCAAATTAATTGAGAAGAAAGAAAGGAGATACACCCCTGTGGGTCTTGGAGGTGATGTGGACCTGGCTGGGCCCCGGTGGTCTGGGGACAGCCCCCATGTATCTCCAGGGTTTTCCTCAGAGCCCTATCCTCTTGAGGCTGGCTCCAGCAAATGTGGCTTCTGGTCGGGTTTCCCCAGAACCCCCACCCCCGCCCTCCGACCCCCGCCCTCTTCCCCCCACCCACCTCTCCCATACACACCCAGAGGAAGCCTGTTCCTAGTGTTCATTTACTGCCTAGTACGCACGGGCTCACTTCCCCAGGGGGTCTGCACTTTACACCTGCATTCTAATTATGGCTTGAAAGGCTGTGACCCTGGAGATGAAATTTCAGGGGCTGACCAAAAGCATTTTAGGGTATGGGGATGTCTCTCCTGTCCCCCTAATATCATACCATGTAAGACATTGTCTTCTCCTGTCTGTTCAGCACCAGCCCTGAGCCTGTGTCTTCAATAAATACACAAGATTCCGGGATCCTGTGTTGGAGGCACAGGATGGGAAACATTTGGGGGGGTGGGGGGACCCTTAAATCTGCCTCCCCAGTATTTGACGCTTCTTTTGCCTCCTTTACTTAAGAGGACATCTCTTTATTTGCATGATCTTACCTGTCAAAGCATTTTACTTATAGTGCTTCTTTGGAAAATTCTAGCCAGATGCACAAACTCAATTCCTCCCCCCGCCCTCAGCACCCACCTCCCCTATTCAGGGGACTATCAGCAGCCTTAATCGCAGCCACCGGGCCATTCTGGAAAACAGTCTGGCCCTTCCATAGAATATTAGCCACAGAGCCACCGTGTAAGCCCCCAATTCTACTCCTAGGCATACGCTCAAGAGAAATGACAACAGAACACTTGTCCATAAATGTTCAGAGGAGCATTAAGTCCTAATAGTCAAAAAGCAGAAATACCCCAAATTTCCATAAATGGATGAAAGGAAACACTATATGGTATATCCAAACCCTGGAATTCTACTCAGCAGTAAGAGGTGAAGTGCTTATACGTGGATAAACATGAAAACATGTTGCTAAGTCAAAGACATCAGTCACAAAAGACCACATATTGTATGTTTCCACGTGTAAAAATGTCCAGAATAGGCAAACGCATACAGACAGAAGAAGGTAGATTTGTGGTGGCCTTGGGCTGGAGAGCTGGGGAGGAATGGGGAGTGACTGCTAATGGGGATGGGGTTTCTTTTGGGGGTGATGAAAATGTTCCACAATTGATTTTGGCGATGGTTTTGCCCAACTCGGTGATGATACCAGGACCACTGAATTGTACTCTTAAAATGGGTCAATTGGATGACATGTGAATTATATCTCACTGAGGCTGTTAAAAACAATCAAGACAATGCATGTTGCTTGGCCCCCCAGGCCTCTGACACCTTGCTTGCCCCAGGTGACGGCAGCCTTTTTACCTGTCCTTTCGCCACGTACACAGACCTGTCACCTGGTTTCCCATCCTTCAATCAGCCACCTTCTCCTAGGTGCACTTGCTTCTGCCCACCCCAGCCTGGGCTCCCCACCCAGTGTGCCCTTTTTCTCTGATTCACGTCGCTGGTCTCACCAACCACCTGGGCTGGAGCTCCTCCAGCTGGGGCCAGACGGGGAGGGCTGCTGTCCCGGGGCCCTGAGAGCTGAGAGCCCCCACCGGGAGACCTCCTCTGCGTGGGACCAGGGCCGCTTGCACCGGCCGGCTCGCCCCTTCCTGGCCATGCTAATGTCATGGTGCACTAGTCTCGAGTGCAGCGGCTGGGTTCGAATCCTGGCTCTGCCACTTATCAGCTGTTACAGGCTAAATTGTGCTCCCCAAATTCATAGGTTAAAGCCCCAACCCCCAATACCTCGGAATGTGACTGTATATGGAGGTGGCGATTTGAGAGGTAATAAAGTAAGGCGAGTTCCTAATAGTGGGCCCTAATCCGATATCACGGGCATCCTTCTAAGAAGAGATTAGGACACACACCCAGAAGGAAGGCCAGGTGAAGACACAGGGAGTCGACAGCTGTCTACAGCCATAGAGGGAGGCCTCCGAGGAAACAGCCCTGCCTACCCCTTCAGCTCAGACCCCTGGCCTGCAGAGCTGTAAGAAAATTAATTTCTGTTGTTTAAGCCACCTGCTCTGTGCTCCTTTGTTATGGCAACCCGAGCCAACTAATACACTAACTATGTGACCTTGGACGAGGCTGTGCACTTCTCCATGCCTCAGTTTCCTTATCTGTCAAAGGAGGATACTACCAGCACCTACTTCCTAGGGTGTCTGTGAAAATTAAATGAACTATACATGTGAGGGCCTCGATGGTACCTAGCACATAGTAGGTGCTATGTGTGTTCTTATTAGTAGTATTAATATTATTTTTATTCTACATCAGGGACACCACTCAATAAAGATTTCCAGGCTCGACAATGTCAATTGAAGGTCAGAGCTTTACCTTAACACTTACCCCTTTAGATTCACAAAAGCATGCCCAGAGGGGGGCGCTTGGGTGGCTCAGTCGGTTAAACCTCCAACTCGTGGTTTCAGCTCAGGTCATGGTCTCAGGGTTGTGAGATCAGGACAAGCCCCGCATCGGGCCCCACGCTCAGCATGGGGTCTGCTTGGGATTCTCCCTCTCCCTCTCCCTCGCCCCCCCCCCCGTTCTCTCTCTCTCTCAAATAAATAAAATCTTTTTAAAAAAAAAAAAGTATGCCAAGAAATGTGCACAAAGGTATTAGGATATTTTCACTGCCTTATTTGACAGAAGAGAAGCTGGAAATAATTTCTCATCAATTCACTAGTCAGATAACAGTATGCAACATCATACAATGGGCCACGATGCAGCCATTAACAAAAGGAGGTAGCTCTGAAGGTCAGGTCATGAATATATAGGGATAAGCAAACATACAGAAACACAGGGACATATAAGAACTGCATTGTTAAGCACAATGGGTACTGTGTGACCCTCTTAATGTAAGTAAATAAATATAGTATGTTATGCACACACAGAAACATCAATGCTGTTATGTATATTTTTTTTTCCTAGAAAAAAATCCGTTGACAGAGCTTATATAGGAGAGAAACTGGAGTACGAGCAAGGAGACTCTAACATTTTATTTTATACCTTTCTGAAATTAACGTTTTACTTAAAAAAATAATATAACAGGGATTATCTGGGTAATGAATTATGGATCATTTTGGGGTTTTTTTTCTTTGTTTTTCCTTGTTAAAATAACAACAACAAAAGCCCTTAAAAAGATGTTCTTGTAAAACCACCCCCCACTCCAGACGCACTGCACTATCCAAGCCCTGGGCTCATGGATTGGCCCATCGCTGTTCCCTACCATGAAAAGGTCAAAGGCCTGGATTCCAGCCCAGTTCTGCCCCAGCCAGGGGTGTCTTGGAGAAGTCCTTAACCAGCCTCAGCCTCAGCCTCAGCCTCAGCCTCAGCCTCCCCATCTGTAAAATGGAACACCTGCCGCCGCCCCACTACATTGCAGGTCATCCGAGTCATGGTGAGAACTCAGCTGTCCATGTCTTGTATTCCTCCCGTGGGGCCAGTTCTAGAGCCTTCAAGATGCCAAGTAAAACTGCAGGGTCCAAGAAACTCCAGGGAGGAAGCCGTTCTGGGCTCCTTCTGCTTGTGAGACTGTCACATCACTTACATCCAGTCCCTGGGGCGTCCGAGCCATTCAGTGAGCTGTGGACTCAGGGGACATGAGCTGAGACAGAGACCCTGGCTCCAGGGGGCTCCCGGGCTGGTGCACAGAACAAGTCCAGGACAGAGTGGAGCTCTACAAGGATGCAGAGGAAGAGGGAGAGGTTCCTTCCAGCTGGAGGATTGGGAAAGGCTCTCGGAAGTGGAGAAAGAGGGCATGGTCTATGCCTAGAGAGATGTGGGGGAGGGTATCCTGGGTGGAGAAAACTGCAGGAGAAGGAGCCCAAGTTGGCAGGAAGATCGAGAAAGAGCTAACTCCAGGTTCTCGGGGGACTGGGGCAGGAATCTGTCCAACAGCAGCACCCTGCCCAGCCAGGATTCTAGAACCCCCAGGCACTACCCACCTTCAAGTCCCAGCATATTCCAAGCCCTTGATCCCTGTTCGTTGCTCTGTCCCCTTGCATCCTCGGCTGGGGCTGTAGGCCAAGAGGATCTCCTCAGGCCTCTGTCTCCTGATATTCAGGGACAGCAGCACCTTCCCCTGAGGGGCCTGTCATTCACCCAAAGGCCACCAGACCCCTCACAATTGCATCCTTTTAGGGAAAGCATGTTTGGGAGTTTGTTCAAAGTCTCAGCCCACATGGACCAAAGGCTGGTGTCCTTGAGCCTTATCTGCTGCGTGAGATGCTGGTCACAGGGAGCCAGGAGTGGCCTCTCCCTGGCAGGCACCACCTCAAAACCACAGGGCTCAGGAAGGGAAGAGCTGCACGGTGTCATGTGGTTGGTCAGTGGAGGAACCAGGGCAGGACCTCAGTCCCTGTGCTCCTAACCCAGGACTTCCCTTCACCATCACTGCCCAGGAAGGATCCCGAAAGACAGCTGTCACTTGCCCTCAACTCCCTAACCCTGCACCGTTAGCACCACCATCTTACAGATGACAGGCGACAGGCCCCTGCAGAAAGTAAAGCCACAAGACTGGAACAGGGCCCGACAGGCATCACTGCTGTGGGCAGATACATATTCCAGAGTTGCCACCCAGAGGGGAGAGCCCCATCCATCCATCCATCCATCCATCCATCCATCCATCCACCCACCCACCCAACCATCCAACCATCCATCCATCCATCCATCCATCCATCCACCCACCCATCCATCCATCCATTCATCCATCCATCCATCCATCCACCCACCCAACCATCCAACCATCCATCCATCCATCCATCCACCCACCCACCCATCCATCCATCAATTCATCCATCCATCCATCCATCCATCCACCCACCCATCCATCCATCCATCCATCTATCCATCCACCCATCCATCATCCATCCATCCATCCACCCACCCAACCATCCAACCATCCATCCATCCATCCATCCATCCATCCATCCATCCATCCACCCACCCACCCACCCACCCATCCATCCATCCATTCATCCATCCATCCATCCATCCACCCATCCATCCATCCATTCATCCATCCATCCATCCATCCATCCATCCATCCATCCATCCATCTACCCAACCATCCATCCACCCACCCATCCATCCATCCACTCATCCATCCATCCATCCATCTATCCACCCACCCACCCATCCGTCCATCCATCCATCCATCCGGGAGGGCCTAACCCTCACTGCATTCAGAGGGCACACCAGGTAAATCAACAGCTCCCTGAGTCAGGAGATCCAGAGAGGGCAGCAATAGCTGAGTGTGAATGTGGTGATTGAAATAATGCCTGCTTACCCGGCGTCCTCGTGCGGACCGGAGCCTGTGCAAAACATTGCTGGAGTGATACAATCAGGCTGCTTGCGGCTGCCTGAGGTGAGGTCTCTGAGCCTTTCACTGGCGGGGTGCAGTCAAAGTGCAGTGCACTGTGGGGGCACTCCTCAAACCACAGGGGGCAATGATGGGGAGAGGGCATGAGTCGGGGGGAGCACCTGCCCAGGGATGACCCACCTCAAATGGACCTGGCAGCACCTGCCTGCCCACCAGCGGGGCAAACACTAGGCCCTGGCCTTCTGGGCCCTTCCTGCTGCCCCAGGTCACCTGTTGTAGCCTGCAGCTGCGGCGGCCGGAGAGGGGCTGGGGCCCCGGGAGTGCATTGAGGGCGTCCCCTGCTGATGGTGGGACTCCCTCTGCGAGCACGTGTGTGCCACCCGACACACGCACGCACAGACACAGTCACTCGGGAAATAGTCACTAAGCTTTTTGCACCAGAGCTGCTTTTAGGTGTTGGGAATATAGTAGTGGGGGGGGTGGGGAAGACGACCCTCATGGAACTTAAATTCTCGGCAGAAGGGGTGGCGATTAGAAAGGAGACTACATGGTCATTTCTCTGTCCACTATTTAAATCCAGTCCCACAGGCCACCGATTTCCTGTCTCCCTCTTCTTTCTGCCCACAACCCACTGCAGACGCTTGGGAATCTAGAAGGCCCTCAGGAATGGTCCTGCTCTGCCCTCTCTCCTCCTGCCCCCGAAATTAGCTTTGCCTTTAACTCTTGTCTTCCCTCGCTTCACCCCTGCCCTGCTCTCTGCACGCCACCTCCCATCTCCTCAAGGTCTCTCCCCAGAACTTTCTCTCCCACAGGGCACTGGGAGATAGGAGCTAGCCAGCCTCAGGGCTCACGCCAGCCTGGGGAGCTCAGGGAGGATCTCTGCCCGCTGCGGCCCTGCTGACAGGGTGGGCTCTGAGGGCTGGCCCACCTCTGAAGTCAGCCTGTGTCCCCTGGACATCCCCTGGGCCCTCCTGGGCCCTGAACTGTAACAGTCACCATTTAGTAAGCACTTCATCCAGGCCAAGCTCAGGCTCAGCCCTTATAAGCCTCAGCTCGTTTAACCCTCCCGACAACCAGGGCAGGAACCTTCCCTGTAACTTCGTTAGGGGGCCTTCCCAAGGTCACAGAACAGAAGAGTAGCAAGGTCAAGGCTGGCTCTGCCTAACCCCCAGGTTCATGTTGCTGCTCTGTCCCCCTGCTCTCTCCGGACACTTTCTCTGGGGGAGCTTCTTTTGTCCTCTAGTGGTGGCCAATGAAACCCAACACATGTGTCATCGGGGTGTCTCCTTTCATACAGTGAATGTCTTTCTGGACCTAGATAACGTATCTGCAGTGGTGGGATTTCAGGTGGATGGGGGCGAGGCAGAGAATTTTCATTTGGAAAATGGGCTGTCCCAGAGGTCCCACCACCACCCCCTCCAGCAGATCTGCGCCCATAAAACTGGCCCCTCCCTGCCAAGTTAAGCAATCAGACACCTCTGTCCCCCCCCCCCCCCCCGTTCGCTATTTACCCAGCTTGGCTCCAGGGCAAATGTTCTAGACCTATTAATTATCACAGGATAATTAGGGATGGGGAAATCCAGGCACAGATAAAATCAGCACCTCCCCCCACCTACCCTCACACTCCCCCTGGTCTCCCGAAATCCTGGGATATGCTGTGTCTCCCCATCATCCCCATCCCACGGCTCCCACCAGAATGAGCCAGGCCAGTGCCAAAGTGCCCAGAGGAGAGCTGAGCCATGCTCAGGCCTGTCCTGGCTGCTCGAGTCATGTTGAAATTCCCATAGAAAGCCTCCTTCCACCCGCCCCACAGATCTGGGGCACCTTAAGGAGCCACGTCCTGGCTCCTCACCCCCAAAATTCAGACCGCCGCTCCCCCTTCCCACCTCCCCACTGAGATGGCAGAAAACACTCGATAGGATAAGGGTCCTTAACCAGACATCCATGCTCCTAAGAATGGACCACTTCGTTTCAGGACCCCGAAGACTGTGGGCAACATTTTTCATACATGTTTGTATCTGCATTTCTCTGAGAAGATGCTAAGGCTTATGGAAGATCCTCAAAGAGCCCTAGGACCCCCAAAGGGGTAAGAATCTCTGGACAAAGGTGTCCCTGAGTGGTTGGGAGCACCAGCCACCAGTAGCAGAACTGTCTGCCGCCCCCAAGCCCCCAGCGCTGCTACTTGCCATGTCACCTCAGTTTCCCTCTCCGAAAAATGGGATCACAATGATCTCTACCACATGGAGTTGTCATGAGGATTAAAATAAAAGAGGTACACCATGCTAAGTACTAAACCCTATTCCTGGCCTGTAGTCAGTACTCGGTATCTGTCGACTACCATTTCTCATCCCCATTGAGGAAAGGAAGCAAGCTCAGAGAGGCTGACTGGACACGTGGCACAGCCCAGCCGGGAGCCCTCCCTGGAGCTGAGGCTGGGCGGAAGTCTGAGAAAGCCACTAGGGCAGCAGTGGCCAGAAGATGGTGTGGCAGGGGTGGGTTGTCAGGTCGAGGCGGGCCCGGAGAACAGAGATGCCTCCTGAGGGGTTGGGACACTGGAGGAAGAGCTCAGGCCTCGCTTGGCGTTTGAGCTCACGAGTTCCGCTCTGGCCCCAGCCACGGGCTGGGCAAGCTCCCCGCCCCCTCGGATCTCCTGTTTCTTGTCTCTAAGATGAGTTGGGCACAGAACCGATGTGGGGCCTTTTAGTCCACATCAAGGGAACAGAGAGGTGAGGCCCAAAAGTCTCAGGCTCCATCCAGGAACTTGAAACGTGCTGCCGTGGGGATGCTGGAAACAGCGGGGCCCACGGAGTCCCAGAAGCCAGAGGCCGTCTGTCCGGGAGGCATCAAGCACCAGCACTAGGACTTCGGTGGAATCCCAGACTCAGTGACCCTGTGAAGCCTCCCGAGCAGACTGGGGGCCAGCCGGGCACTGCTGGGATCCGAAGGGCTAGCCACAAATAAGGCTGAGGGATGCAGTGCCTTGGTTTCCTCCTTGGATCACTGCAGCTGGGCCCCTCCCGTTGGAACTTGAACATCACCGGAGAGACGCTAGGGTCACAGCCAAAAGGAAGAAGTGCTACCAGGGACCCAGGTTCAAGTGACAGTCAACCACCTCTTCCGTAAGGGAAGACCAGCACAGAGTCTCTCCCTGGGCGTCCTGTGACACCCTGCAGGGGAGCCCAGCTTCCCTTCTGGAAACACACCTCAGAGCTGTGCAGAAGCCCTTCAGAAGGCCTCCCCCACCCAACCCCGGGGGAGCCAAAACACCACTTAATCACACAACCAGGCCCGCCATGGTGGGCAGCCAGGGCCTGTGGACCTCACCCAGCTGCATACATCTGGTAGGCAGCCATGGCAACCCGGAGGCATGCAGAGAGCACTGGAAAAGCCGGTCCTGCCTCTCTGGGGTGGCAGTGTGGCTCAAGGCCGGAGCTGCCTCCTGTGCAGAGCCCAAGAGCCAGGCAGAGGCTCGGGCTCCTCCAGAGGTCACTGGTAAGGCAGGCAGCTTCAGGGAGGGAGGAGGGAGCGGGGAGGGAAGGAGATGGGGAGGGAGTGGGGGGGAGGAAAGGAGGGAGGAAGGGGGAAGGAGGGGGAGAGGGAGGAGGAGGGAGGGAGGAAAGGAGGAAGATAAGGGGGGAGGAAGGAGGGGAAGGGAGGGGAGGAAAAGGGGAGAGAGGGAAAGAGAGGGGAAGAGGGATAGGGAAGGAGGAGGGAGGAAGGGGGCCTATAGGGGGAGGGGGGAGGAGGCCCTTTAAGCCTCCCATCCCTCCCTCTTCCGTGCAAAATATTCTTTCTCTAGAAAATAATTAATAATAATCCCCCCTTCACCCTTCTCCTTTCTGAACAAGAGCTTTGTAACACTAGATGGCTGATCCGAAAATAACTATTTTGCCCTTAGACAGAGTCGTTTTTTAACAGGAGAAGCTGAGATATTTTGAAAGCCACCCCCGAGGCGAGGAGGTTATGCATAAGGCCCTAATTGTCAGCGCTCCCCAAAGGCAACGCTGTGTTCCAGGGGAAGGCGGCGGGAAGCTGGGCTGTCAGCGCCCCGGGGCCTGGGGGAGCCTACCTCCCCGCGCTCGGCCCGCCGGGCCAGCTCCCCGCCCGGCGCGGAGGAGATAAAACACGGGAACACAGACGATCTTACATAACCGAAGCGGGACTGAACATTTTCAGCAAATTACCTCTGTTATGAGCTCTGCCATAAAATCGCCTCACAAGTGAATTTAGTTTTTCTTCCCTCCGTGCCCAATCAATTAGCACATGAGTAATACCAAGCCCATTAGGACAAACTGATGCCGGGGGAGTTATGTCATCCGCTATAGAAATGATTGCTTAATATACCAGTTGGCTCCAAGGAGCTCTTAGCCACACACAATCTTGCCATAATCAATAGCAACAGTCAAACGAAGCTGTTTCCAACCAGAACACTGCTGGGCGGTGCGGGGGTCCGGGCCCCGTGCAGGTCGCAGAGCTGAGTGGGCCCCGAGACCAGTGTGACCCCCACCCCTCCTCCCCACTCAAAGCCACCAGGAGCAGCCCAGTGGTGACTAAGAGAAATGGAAACTCGCAGAAAGACAGGAAGGGCACTGGGGCTTGGGGCTTCGGGGCTGCACTGGGATTTGCATCCAAGAGGGAAAGGGAAGGGGTCTAGATTTCTCTCCTCCGCATTTCCTAGCAACCGCGGAATAGGCTTTCCCAGGGAACAGCTAGAGGCTCCCCTAAGACTCAAACCCTTATGGAATTGAGCATGTGGGGTGAGAACGTGTGTGTGCACTCGTGCACGTTGGCACACACGGGCATAAGCAAGGACAAGGACCTACACCCATGTGCATGTATTTACATGGATGCATGTATGTGCGGGGGGGGAGCGTGCAGCTAGGCGCGCGCATGTGTGTGCGTGTGAGTGCGTGTGTGTGCACACTGGCAAATACGCACGTGCACCTGAGTGCCTATCTGAATGCAGGAGCGTCATGTGCAGGATGCAGCAATCCCACACAAGAGATGGCCTGCCACATCAGTTTGTCCTGTTACAACCCTGGGCTGAGGGACCCAGAGGGAAAAGCTGAGAGCATCCCCCCCTCCAGACCTGTGGTGCTAATCCACCTGGGAGGCACCTGGAAGGGCAAGTCCCCTGATCTCCCTGGGCCTGGGTTCCTTATCTGTACCATAAGATGTCAGTATGCCCCCAGAGGGCTGCGATGCGAGTTAGAGCACAGAAAGTACGGAGCGTGCCCGCCAGAAGACGTGTCCACCGAAGCAGGGCTGTTGTTATGAACCCCGAGCTCCTGGCATCTGCTTGGGTGCTGAGAGCCAGATCTCCAGCCCCTCCCTGCTCCAGGTGAGGCCTTGGGAGCCGCTCGTTCCATTTCCCTCCCAGCTTTTCAGAGAAGATTTGCCATATCCCCGAGAACTGGCAAATCCCCAGGGGATTGAGAGTCTGCAGCCTCAGCCCCAGGCCTTTCTCCCCTGGACGGCCCCTCTCCCCCTACTAGTCATGGTGGCGGCTCCCTGGTAACAGAGTCCCTGGGCCCATGGTCAGGTGTACTGCTTTCTGCCAACGAGAAGCTCCAGGTCCAAAATATCTCAGCTACTTCTTCTTACCAGTTTCCGCCCCATCCCAGACCCTGCACTCGGGGACGAGAAAACCCTCCTGTGCAACCCTTTCCTCCTTTACACATAAGGAAGTGGAGGTTTCCAAGGTCAGCCAGCCAGTTAGAGTGAGGGTTTGCCCCGGGCCCAGAGATGTGGGTCTAACGTGGGATTTCGTTCCCATGACAATGAGTGTGGGGAAACAAAGCAAGCTGGGAGGCAAAACTGGACCTGGGGCTCTGAGGAGGGGCTCATTAACACCTGGTGTTGGGGAGGAGCAGGGAAATGGGTGCAGAACTGCTCAGTCATCTGAAATGCTGCATTTTTGGAAGCACGCTGACTAGCTTCTCCTCCTCCCGGGCCTTAGTTTATCCATCCATAAAACGGAAGAATGGACCCCTAACCCCCCTCAATAGTTTCAACACTTACCGTCGCGCCATGTTACATGCCCCGCACACATCAAGCGCAGCACTCCACACAGGTGTCAGCACCCGGGCTCGCTCACCCCCCTGCCCCGTGAACCCCCGGGGTCCAGGAGTGCTGACCACAGGAACTCTGCGAGACATGAGCGTGCCCGGGGCTCCAAGCTGCTGCGTCTGGGGAACTCGCTCACACAGTGGCAGACCATGAAGGCAGGTGTGGTCTCTGCCTCTTTCACCCGGCTCCGGAGGGCCGAGAAGCACACGGCGGGGTGGCAGCACGAGGCAGCGTGGGGCCAGAGGCCAGCTAACGGCAGCATCAGGGGCTCCTCTGTACGGAGGGCCCAAGGGCTGGATCATAAGAACTATCGCTCCATTCAAAGGCCTGCGAGGCGATGGACGAGCGGTGATCCAGAAAAGCAGACCATGCGCTCTGCTCAGATGTGAAGGCTTTTTGTAAAAAGAAGGAGGCGATGCCTGTCACAGGCCTGAGAGCTTGAGCCCGGGCCCTGCCGCCGAGGGGACAGCAAGCAAGCACGCTTGCCCGCATTGGAGGGGTGCTCTGATGTCAGGAATTGGCGCACTGCCCCCTCACCTGGTGCTTAGATTTGCAAAAGCCCAGAGTCTTACAGGAAGGGTTACTTTGCCATGATTTTAGGAAAAGCAGAAAATGGGCTCCTTGGCTCTCCTGAAGGGCCCGGCTACTCTCTGATTTTCACAGGTAATGGGGCAGGAAATTGCCCATGGCGAATGAGCAGGACCTGTTACCTGTGGGTGGAAATGGGTAATGAGAACTTAAATCCAGGCACATCACCGGATCACATTAGGGAGCCAGCTTGCAAAAATGATTAGGAAGGTTTTAATATCCACTGATCGGATGGATACCTATCTCCTGCAGTGACCTCAGACTCATTAACCTAGCGGTCCCTGTTCTGGCAATCAATCCCTCGTGCTGGAGTGGCCTCCATCCCGGACCTCTCACGGGGCCTCCCAGGACCCAGAGATTCGAAATAATTAAAATCCGATGTGGCGTGGTGCAACCAGCTCCCCTTAAGTGAAGCTCAGATAATCAGACCTTGCCGAGCAAACAGCTCTCACCTTCCTGCCCCTTGTGGGAAACTGAGTGCAGGGGCAAAGCCGCTGGGGCAGGATTCCACTTCTTTCTCTCTCTCCCTGGAGGCAAGGTGCTACCATGAGGCCACTGGCCCAGGGGAAGGAGCACCAGAGCCCAGAGACCTTGTTACCAGGTCCCGCCCCATCCCAGACCCTGCATTCAGGGACGAGAAAACCCTCCTGGCCCAGCTCATTTCTGGTCCTCTGTCATTTGACTGCCCATAGAACTTGCCTAGGGTCCCAGAGTCAGTTCCTCACATTTCTCCACCCAAAACTCACCCTCTCCTCCCCAGCCACCATCTTTCTTTCTGTACTCAATTTGGTACTTTCTTTCCCCTTACAATTCTTCAGCAAACCCCATCATCTGGTCTTTGAAAATGGGTCCTCCATCCCTGCACCTGGGTCTGTGCCTGGATTATATCAGCCTCCTCCTCTTAGACTTCCTACTTCAAGCCTCTTTGTTCCAGGAAATCTGCCCTTGGATGCAGTGCTCAACACACCATCCTTCTGTCTAAAATCAGCAGGGGCTCTATGGAACGTGCTGCTCTCCATAATCCCCCAAAGGGGCCTTGGGTCCCTCCATCCCTCTGGACATGCAGCTGAGTCCCAGTGGCCACTCCTCCTTCCCCACCAGCCTGCTCACCTCCAGGTGTGCTCTCTCTCTCTCTCTCACCTGGCCGCCTGGCTGCCTGGTTCCCTACCATTCCCCAGCTTTCTGTGCCCCCCCCCCAGCCTGTCTTGGCATCTTCCTAGGGAAGCTGGACCTCCCAGCTCCATCTTCTGTCGCTCCTCCCCAACACCTGGGGGCTCCTGCAGCACTGACCGTGTGTCCCTGGAAGCTTCTTACAAACTCCTACCTGCTGGGGCGTCATTGCTGATCTTGCTTTAATTCCTCCATCTGAACATTTTGTTTCTGCTGATGGATGAGATCTTGGAGAATCCTGTCACCCATCACCCCGGCAGAGCCTCGAGTGTGTCTCGTTCAGGGCAAATACGCAGCTAATGTTACTTTTTGTTTAATGACTTCAGGATACGCCCTCAAGGAGTATTCCACTAAATTTGTAGTCGCAGAATTTAGAGCTCAAAGGGACCCAGGAGCCCCCTGTCCAGATGAGGAGCTGAGCTCTGTCCTTCCCCCACTGCCACGGGGGGGTTAGAGTGTAACATGAGAAGCAACATTCAGGTTTTGTCTGGATCTCAAAAAATAAAAATAAAAAAGCATAAGCTGGGTATCGGGAGAGGTGGGTTTGGATCGAAGCTTTACCACTTCGTTGCTCAAGTGACTTTGGGCAAGTCATTTGACCTCTCTGGGCCTCAGTGAGGAAGCTGGGCAAAATGTAGTCCAAAGTGTGCATTTTTGTAGTATAGGTAAATATACATATTCATACACACGCGCACACATGCACAAACACACACACACAGAGCTCATTTGTTTTGCCCTCAGAGCTTTTGTAGAGTCATTGGCTCCAGGCTGAGTAATGGTAGAAGAATGTCATCTGCAAGCCTCCTGAGTCCAAGCTACTCAGAAGTGGCACCCATCCCATCTGCAGCCAGCCGCCTTCTCCTCCCCTCGTGGCCCCTGAGCCAGACGGGTCAGCCCACTCGGATGCCAGGCCAGGTACCTTGGTAAACCCAGGCTGTTGCACACGCTCCTCGAAATCTGGCATGGAAGGGCCCACACGGGGCCAGTCTCCCTTCCAGATAGGACCCTTGCAGAGAATGACCCCAGGCTGAGAGCCTGGAGGCTTTGCCATCTTTTGAGGGAGCAACCCACTGATGGTCCCAGCAGCCAGAGAGGGCAACGGTCACCTGGCCAGGCCCCTCCCTTGGCGGCAGCCTCCGTGCTTCTGTCCTCATCACTGTGGGAAGCCACCGTGTCCAGGGTATCCAGGCCGGGACCCCTCATGGAGACCCAACAGCTTTGCAATCTGAGGGCATGTATTCTCCCGAACCAATCCCGGAGGGCTGTGGGGTGGGTGTGGATGGTGCCCTAATGCAGGATAAAGAGGGGTGAAGATTCCTAATGAATGCGCGGTAGGAGGAAGTTCTGGGAGAATGAGGCCCAGAAGCGAGTCCCTCACCCCGGGGGGCTCTTCAAGAGCATCCCTGGGCCTGGCTGCCGACCCCACAGGAGATAAGAGGTCTTTCTTCCCCGGTTCTTTATTTTGATAGAAATGGCCACCCATGATTAATGCATGGAGCACTATTGGGGAGGAGGCCACTGGATACTTTCTGAAATAGCTCCCAACTTCCAGAAACACTAAAGGCCATTAATTATTGATGCTCAGGTGTGAGATCTGCGTCTGTGGGCAGAGCGGCTCTGAGATGCTTTTCTCTGTAAAGCTGACATAACCCACTGGGAAGGGAGCGCTTGGTGGGGCGAGGGGCCACGCGCAGGCCGACAGTGCAACCCCTCAGCCCCGCCCGCCGGGCGCAGAGGCAGACCCCCCAGAACCAAATTACCGTTCTATTAATACCATTATTGTCTATTAAAAAGAGCCCCCCCACCAAGGCAGCCCACGTTCCAAATCAGGGCGCCTCATTAAATCCCCGTTGCAAGCAAGACCAGGGCTTTGAGATCAAGAAAAACCCAGCACTGAAAAGGAAACAGACACCACCTCGTCCTTATTTATGACACAGCGCCTTGTATATATATGAGAAGCCGGCCATAATTTGCTTATAAATAATTGACTTCTCCTAGATTAAAATCTCTGGAGGGGCTCTCAGTTTATCCACAACAAGGCGCTCTGCCTACGTGCAAATTAGGCCCTTTCAGACCTGTCTTATCTCAACCCCCAACATTATGAAGAGTGATTTTTTTTCCTTCATCCCCTGTAATAACCTTCAACTAACCTTTAAACCGGAGTGAATAATTTAAATCTTATTTTCATATCAATGGAAGAGTCAAGCCAAGCAATTATCTTTTATCTGTATACTCTGTCGTCAGGGCGGCAGGCATAATCAAGTTTTCCCAAGCGAGCCAGATGAGAGAGGAAGAGTGGAGAAGGAGAGATGGTATCTGAAGACATTAACGCAACAATGAATTATTCAATAATGAGTACAAGATCTGTCATAACACACGCACGCACACGCGCGCGCGCACACACACACACACTCAGCTTTACATCTGCCCGTTGTTCCAGGCAAGCCAAGGCTGGTGGGCTGGGGGAGGGGTGCCAGGAAGGGGGTCTGGGCTAAGCATGACAAATCGGCAGCTCATCTGCTCAATTAGGACGGAGAGCAGGTGCGCGGGGCGCGTTTGCGGCCCAGGACGGCACTGTTGTGGGCCAAACAACAGGCTGAGGGAAAACACCTAATTTGCGTGACAGTGATGTAGAGCTGCTCGGGTTATGATTTGGCTAAAGAGAAGGGGGTGAGCAAGAAGAATTTCAGGGAGAGGGAAGATAAAAAAAAGAAGGGAAGATTTAAAAAAAAAAAAAAGGCAGAGAAAAGGTTGAAATTCCCCAAGGTGCTCATTAAAATTCTACTGCACGCATTTCTTCCCTGGGTCCCCCTGGACTGCCCGTGATCATTTTTATTAATTCATAAAATATCGCACCAGTGATTGAGGCTGATGATTAGTGGAGCCAACAAACACAAGAGCTGGTGAAATATTGCAGCAGCTCCTATCAGGTCCCTCCAAGTGAAGACACAGACGTCACATGAAAATTCATCCTCCAGCTTGGCCTTGGGCGGCCGGCTGGGCTGCAGGGGCGGGGGGGGGGGGGGGGGGCAGCAGGCGGAGGGACTGGTGCATCCGCCCCCCCCACCCCACTCCTGCCGCCCCAGCTGTCTCCCTCATTGAGACACCCAGAGGCACCAGCCGCAGACATCTCCCATCCCCATTTCTTGGTTGATGGAAATGCCTGCTGGAGACAGAATGTCCTTTCACCTACCACGTGAGATGGACTGTCAGGTGCTCACAGGCGGCCGCTTGGAGGTCTCCCCTGGAAGCACAGCTCCTGGCCTGGCAGGTGTGACGGCTGTGTGTGATGCCACCAGCCCTCACAAAAGCCAGGGGCTCCCACAGGTGCCCCGGGCTCTTTGCGAAATGTGCACACCCCCTCCCCCGGCCCACAGCTTCCATTCGGTGGTGCCACGCCCATTTTACAGGTGACGAAGCTTGAGCCTGGCCAAGTTCAGTAGCAAGAGTGATGTCTCAAGGGTAACAGGGAGAGAGGTCCTGGCTGCAGGGAAAGCAAAGTGGAACTGGTGTTCGCTTAGAATGATTGGCCTCTCGGGCTTCTCCTGTCACTCTTTCTCCTTCTAGTTTGCGACAGCACTTCCTCTTTTACTGACTGTTCTAGCCTTCATTTCTTTCCATATTTAAGACACATCATATACTTTGTGATGTTAGGTGGGACCAAAGACTAGTTCAGCTTTTCTCAGCACAAGCCTCACTCTGGGGGCTTACTAAATTAGAATCTCAGGGAGGGAGGGAGGCCCAGGAACCTGCATTTAACCGGCTTGCTAGGTCCATCTCCAGCACTCAACACTGAGGACCACTGGCCCAGAGAGATTAGAGCCTACAGTCCCAGCGGCACAACCAGAAGACCTTTTAAATGAAAATAACTCCCTAGGCCATACCTCAAGGATTCAGATCTGGGGTGACACAGAAACAGTGGTGTTTGTTAAAGATTTCCAGGTATTTCCAATCAGCAGCCAGCACTGAGAAACACTCAGAATGATGATACTAGAGGAATCTCCCCGATCCTACCCTCAGTTCCCAGTTATTAAATATGATCCCACCCACCCCCATTTATATGGTGCAACTATAGTAGGCAGGAAAAACATAAAACAGGTAGAATGAATTACTTTAAAAAAATATTCACAATCCCATTACTTTTAGACCTTGGACACAGAGTCCAGGCTAACTTGTATACACAGACGCAATATTTCAGTTTGTACTTCTAAAACAGCAATGCTATCTATAATGCAGGAATGAAGATATTCTAAGTTCTTATATGCTCTGCTTAAAACCCTTTCTCCTCCCGGTTAGCTTGTGTAGACATCCAGCTTGCAATATACACATTTTGCATTTAAGGTATTTGGATAGCTTCTACTGGGATCATTTTAGGCTTCTGAGCTCCCAAACAGAGAGGAGGTATACAAAGGCAGTTTTCATCCTTTGAGCTTGATTTCAAAGAGAAGCCTTGTTTCTCTTGAGCAAGGATTTGCATTCTAGACTTATTGACAATATAAACTATAAAACTGATTGGGTTACCTTCTTTGGTTTAGCCCCTGGGAAGCTCAGGCCAAACTTGCTGCTTCCATCCAACGAGGTTATGATGTATGTATATTGACCTTCATCTCTCTTTTCTGCATCAGGGTGTGAGTAATAAATACAGACAAAGGAAAATAAAGTAAGTAGGGGCTTGTTAGGGTACCTGTTGGACACCCATCTATCATCTCTCACACTGGAAAGTCACGGACTCAAATGCCTGTATGGATGAGGCAGAGAATGCAAATGAGTGAAGCAGGCCCTGGAGTGCCCTAGTGGGGGGCTGCGAAGACTATGGAAAACTGGGGGGCACATGCTCCCTTTAAGGGCTCAGAAATTTAAAAAAATAATAAAGTCACCACTGTGTTGGTCAGTCAAAACAATCTACAGGCCACATCGGGCTCACTGACAGCCAGTCTGCCCAGTCTATCAGGGGCATGCCCAGGGCCCAGGCTTCTAGGACAGAGACATAAGGGATGAGATTGTTTACACCAGCAGCCAAGTCCCCATGCCTTATTTTTTCACTTTAGAATTACTATTGCAGCCTGAATGGGAGGAAACGCATTCAGTTCCCGATTGAAGGAAAATCAGTGTTCAGGAACTCGTTCGTAAAGGGGCTACGGAATGAGGTTCATGGTTTCTCCTCCCAGAACTCTGCTCTGGAGTGATGGGAGTTATTATAAAAGCAATGCATGCTCATTGTCGACAAAACAGAACCATGGAAATACACCAAAAAGAAAACAAAAATACGGACAGGCAAAACACATAGAGATGAGCTAATGGCTGAGCATCTCAGTACACATATTCCGGGCATGTGTGTGTGTGCTCGTGTGAACGTAGTGCACAAATGTACTTTTGTTTCCAACTTACATTCCTTCGGGAACTTTCTTCTTCCAGGGAAAGATTTACTATTTTCCTAAATTATTTTCTTAGTCTCCAGAGGAACATGGTATGGGAATCACAAAATCTCTTCCAAACCTTATTAATCACGTGAGAAAAATAACTTAAAACAGAAAAAAAAATTCAAAAAAAAAAACTTTACAAAATATTAGAAGAAAACCTTCCTGAAATTAAAAATTATGACTCTAAACTAAAGGGAGAAAATGAAAAACAAATTATACCATGACACATCTCAGTGAAATTACTGAACCATTAAGAAGAACACAAAAATCTTTAGGATATTCTGGCTAAAAATATAAATCACTTTTAAGAAGTAAAATCAGGATGATTTCAAAATACTTCACAGAAACATTTTATGCCAGAAAACATTATAAAAATATCTACAGGGTTTGGGAATGGGGAAAGTAATCACCAAATTTTATACCCAGCAAAATTGTATTCATGTATAAAGATAAAAAAAAAGACACACCCAAACTGAATGTGAACACACAAGGGATCAGAGACCTAAACATATGAGTGAAAACTATAGAAGTTCTAGAAGAAAATATGGGAGAAATTCTTTGCAACCTTGCAAAGTTTTCTTCCATAAGAGTGAGCAAAGGTTTACCAGATAAGACACAAAAACACAAACTATAAAGGAAAAAATTGATTAAGTAGACATTACCAAAATTTAAAACTTCTGCTTTCAGAAAATCATCATTAAAAAAAAGGGGGGGGGGCAACCATGAATGGGAGAAAATATTCACGATATGAATATATGACAAAGAATTTGCCTCTGGAATGTAAGAACATTTATGGCTCAATCATAAAAGAAAACCGAATTTTTTATTTTTTTTTTTTTTCTGAGGTGAGGGGGAGAGGCAGAGGAGAGGGAGAATCTCAAGCCAGCTCCACACCTAGCAGGGAGCTCAACGTGGGGCTTGATCTCACAACCCCAAGACCATGAACCTGAGCCGAAATCAAGAGATGGACGCTTAACTGACTGAGCCACCCAGGTGCCCCAAGAAAACTTAATTTAAAATGAACAAAACATTTGAAGAGACTCTTTACCAAAGAAGATGTATGAAAGCTCATTAAGCCTGTGAAAAACTGCCCAGCCCATTCGTTATGGCAAATGCAGATGATAACCACAGGAGATAGTACTCTATAGCCCTAGGATGTCTAAGATAAAAAAGGACTGACAACACCAAGTGTTAGCAAGGACAGGGCAAAGTAGAATTCTCACGCGATGTGAGACCACCTTGGAAAACACTTTGGTGAATTTCTTATAAAGCTAAGCATACGTCTATCCTATGACCCAACCATTCTGCCACGAAGTATTTACCCAAGAGAAGTGAAAATATGTCCACGTTTATAACAGCTTTATTTGTAATAATCCCAAACTGAAAACAACCCAACTGTCCATTAACAGATGAGTAATTAAACAAGTTGTGATATTTCTGTGCAGTGGGACACAACCTAGCAATAAAAAGGAATAAACACGACGACATGGATGAATCTCAGACTTTATGCTAAGCAAAAGAAGTCATATACAGAAGAATACAGACTTTATTATTCCTTACCTACAAAGTTTTAGAGCAAACTAAACTAATCACTGTGATGGAAACCATATCAGTGGTTGCCTGGAGTCAGGAGTGGGGAGACATTGACAGTAAAGGGGTACAAGGAAGCTTTAGGGATGATGGAAATGTTTTATATCCTGGTTGTGGAGACAATGGTTACATGGGTATATACATTTGTCAAGTCAACAGCTTGACTTGTCTGTATTTAAAATACAATGTGTGAGTTTTAGTTTATGAAAAGTGTACCTCAATAAAGGCATACTTTTTTCTTAAATAAAAAGATCTCTTACAAATCAATAATTTAAAAAAACCATCAACCCAATAGATTACTGGGCAATGGATATGAACAAGCAAATGAAAACAAGTCAATGAAGGACAAATTAATGTGAAAAAAATGTTCAAGCTTACTTATAATTAAAAACACATAAAATAACAGTGAGTTGAGGCACCTAGGTGGCTCAGTAAGTTAAGGGTCTGCCTTTGACTCAGGTCATGATCCCAGGGTCCTGGGATCGAGTCCCACATCAAGCTCCCTGCTCAGTGGGGAAACTGCTTCTCGCTCTCCCTCTGCCCCTCCCCTTGCTTGTGCTCTCTTTCTCTCTCTCAAATAAATAAATAAAATCTTAAAAAAAAAAACAGTGAGTCATTGCTTACCCATTAGGTTTACAAATATTAACCAGATTTATAATACACAGGGTTGGGGCACCTGGGTGGCTCAGTCATTAAGTGTCTGCCTTCGGCTCAGGTCATGATCCCATGGTCCTGGGATCGAGCCCCGCATCGGGCTCCCTGCTCAGCGGAGAGCCTGCTTCTCCCTCTCCCACTCCCCCTGCTTGTGTTCCCTCTCTTGCTGTGTCTCTCTGTCAAATAAATAAATAAAATCTTTAAAATACACACACACACACACACACACACACACACACACATATATAATACACAGGGTTTTGTGGGATATGAGGAAACAGTAACTCCTATACACTTCATCATTTTACAATGAATTTGATTTATTATTATAATGAAAATTTTCAAAAACAAAACCAGTTCATCCCTCTCTTTTGTCCCAAGTCACTTTATGACTAATCATTGCTCATGAAAGTACACAGTCCGTAGCATGGCAGGCAAACCCTCTGTGCTCTGATTCAATTTCCCAGCATCAACAGTATTTATTAATGTGCACATTCTCTCATTTAATCTCCACAATAGCTTTAGGAGGTTGGGTCCTGCTGGTCCACTCGTTCACTCCCAGGACCTAACATGGTCTGGCCCATGGAAGGTGTTAAACAAATATTAATAGAAAATTGCCTGGACACCCCCACTACTTTCTTCTGCTCCTACACCAAGTCCCAATCTGTCTTACCTTTATGACGAATGTGCCTATTTGGTACACAATGCTCTCAGGTGAAAGGGTGGTAAGCAAGACTGGGTGAACGAGAGGTGGTCTTCGCCTTGCGGCTGTGGAAGGCAAAGAGCTCAGCCATGACTTCACAGTCGGGCCATACTACCACAGGCAACTGCCTAGTATGGGCAGGACTCCAAGGCTAGCACCCAGGGCAAGTGGGACAGAACCTCCAAGTTTGTCTGGACTTGCTCCTTCTTCCTTGATTTCCTCTCATCACTAAAGACCCTCTCCTTGCTCCCGTAGTCATCAGGACCTCTGGATGTTGACCTGGGCATCACTCTGTTCCTCCTCTCCTTAAATACAAAGAGCCACCAGATCCTCAGTGGTCTCTTCTCTAAAGCCAGGTACCAAATCTGGCTTCTGCAATAAAGATTGCTAACCAAGGCACATTTTTAACTGGAGGGATGAGTCTGGTGGGATGATTATCTAGGGAGAACCTCCTTTCTCCTCTATTCCTGTGGGCTCAAGGTATATCTGGCAGCTCACGCCACCAGGCCCACAACTGAGTCAGCTGAACTGGTTGACTAGACTGTTGTCCCCACCTCCTACACTGCTCCTTGAGCCCAAGGCCTGATGGAAGAGGCAAACCCATCAGACAGCGGAAGTCCCATCCTCAGTCAAAAGGCTATGAGTTAACTGGACAGCTCTACTAAGCATGGCACTGCAGCGACGCCCCCAACCCAACAACAGATGGAAGGTCTCCAATTAGGAATGGAGTTCTGAGCCAGGTTGGTTGCCAGCTTCTCCCAGACTCTTCCGAACCTGCTTGGACATCTCTTTGGGGAATGCAAAGAAAGCTGACTAAAGGGAGGAAGGAAGTTCCCACGTGGAGGCAGGAGTGGACAAGTAGCTTTAGGAACCAATGGTTTATCGACACTGAAATCTGGAAGCTCAGGGGAAAACTTTTTCATGAATATGTTTCTTTCAAATACCATCCAGGAGTTTACTGAAGGAAGTGATTCCTTCAGAAGCATGGGCAAGGGGGTGCAGGGTCTAGGGTGCTGACGGCCAGTTAAAGAGGAACCTCAGACTAGAAGCCCAACAGAGGGACTCAAGATGGAAGAGGAGGAAAGAGATCCTTGTGCTGGTGGCTGGCACCGACACGCGGCAGGAGACGAGCAGCACAGCCCAAACCTTCCCGGGGATCCTGGAACAGGCAGAAGGACACACGGTGGCCAGTGAGTCCTCTCTCTGAATCTGTTCCCTCTGACAGCCCACTCTCCCTCCACAAGACCTCTGCACACCAAAGACATACCCCCAGAAGAGCTCCCTGCGTGAGACATCTGGTCACCACACAACAGCAGTCCCTGGTGCCCACTCTCACTTGTTTTGTCATTTCGTGTTCACAAAATCCTGTGGGGTGAGAACCATTATCACCCTCACTGGTAAGATGAGAAACAGGGCTCAAAATATTAAGGAACTTGTCCAAGGTCATGTGTCCCAGGACCCAGACATGCTCATGGCACTGGATGCCATGTTCTCTCAAGGATCGTGTCAGAGAGGGCCCTGGGTGAGGAGCTAGAGATCCCATGAGGTCCATCCCCTCCAAGGGCACAAATGGGCAGGTTAACAAGCCAGCTATGCTCCAGCCAGGTGGGAAGGGCATAAAATCAATGTACTTAGAAAGTGTGAAATGAGGGTACTTAATTAGGATGGCAACAGGTACACAGAGCAGTACCGTTTTTATTCTCTTATCAGCTTCTTCAAGAAAAAAAAAGATTTTATTTATTTATTTGAGAGAGAGAGAGAGAGAGAGCACAAGCAGGGGGAGAGGCAGAGGGAGAAGCAGACTCCCCGCTGAGCAGGGAGCCTGATGCGGGGCTCAATCCCAGGACCCTGAGATCATGACCTGAGCCGAGAAGGCAGACGCTTAACCAACTGAGCCATCCAGGTGCCTCCGTACTCCTATCAGCTTCTTATCAGAAGGGACCAAAAGCTCCGAACATTATGAATTGGGGTAGGAGTTCTTTTCCAAAAGGGTTTTGGAAGCAGTGAGTTCCAATCCCAATTCTGCCCCCATCTGACCTTGGGGTAAGAAACAATAGGCACACCATAACTCTCGGAAGGTGGAGAGGATTAGGGGAGGACAAGGGTGGAAGGCTACCAAGGGCACCGTCTGGAGGCAGGCAGACCTCTCCTTTGAGGGCAATGGGTTCCGATCCGAGAGGGGACGGGCTGCACCCAGTGCTGTCTGCGGGGGTGGTGGCTCCCTAACCCGAGATGCTCACTGTCTTTTGCCGAAGTAACACCTGTTGTACCAACCGTGATGTACGAGATTCATCCATCACACACACCTCTCATCCTCCAGCCAAACTGGAACATAACATAAAAATCTGTCACCAGAGAGAGTGGTGACCATTTTGCTAAACAGATTGGATGCAAAGGAAACTATTCACATTCACGATGGCTCCCAAGGGCTCTCTCAGTTGGAGGTAGCACCCCGTGTCTGATTAGAGACCGTCACAATTCTGACAGTCACCGAGCAACATCCGACCTGGGGCCCTGCCTCCCACTTTCAAACAAGAACCAACCTGGACTCCAAAAGCAAACCAGCTAAAGAGAAGAAGCCACTCTCTATCTTTGAGAACACTCCCAAGTCTCCCAGACCGTCCCAACTTCCTAAAGAATGGTCTCGGTGCCAACTGAAATATTGCCTTTGGTTGGGAGAGGAGGACCCACCAACCCAGTCAAATTATTCCACAAATATTGCTTATTAAATAACAGTTTAAAAAATAGATCATGTTCAGTGGTGAAAAACTACTAAATTATCGAATTCCCCGAAGCATCCTATAGGCTTTAAAGTGGCTCATGAAGCCCCATAAAAAAAGAAAAATGCAATAAATAGTCGAAAAGGAACGCTGGGCTCCCTGTCAGAACGCCTGTATGAGCCGACGCTAGACATCTTCATGTAATCTTTCCACTTAAACCAACGATTAAACAGATTAAACAGATGATTAAACAAATAAAGATTAATGAAACAAGTAAAGTAATCAAATCTGTATGGGTGTATAAACGAATGATTCCAGACAATATTAGAACAAATTGTCTAAAACTAATAGGGAATGCGTCCGTTCAGTACCAACAGCTTTTGTCGGGCTCTCACTTGGATGTAATCAAAACATTTGTTTAAACTAAGTTGGATAGGAGGCGCTAAGATGTCAGTTTCTTGAAAGAGAAAAATAAAACAAAAGCAATGTCTTTGGTAAGGAGATTGGCACCGCCAACAAGGCTGCATTACTGAGGAGTCTGCGAGCTTCACGTTCGGGGTGCGTGGATGTCGCTCTGTCTGCTTGGTAAAACAGGCTCTGCCCACATAATAAATATGAGCAATCTGAAAGAAGACAGAGACATCTGAACTACTTGAGAACGTGAGAGGGAAAGAAACCCTTCACATCTCCTCTAGCTCTTTAGGAACTCCCTTTTAATTATTGGCCATTGATATGCTAATGACGGCGTGGGCTTATCTATTTCTTTTTCCTGGAGAGGCCAACTATTCCTTGTGTACTACTGAAACGAGTAAAATGCTCTTTCTTAGCATGGATGCTCTCTATTCAGACTTGTTGTTGTTGTTGTTGTTGTTGTTAATTAAAACTAGTGAGGGTTTTTTGCCCCTGCTTAGGGTAGTTGCTTGGTTTCAACCACGCCCCAGCTGATGGGGGCTTCTAATTGGCCACTTGCTTGTAATTCCTGGCATAAGGAGTTTAAATCCTTGCAAACCCAGGTGTGGTCCTTGGCCCAGCAGCATCCGCCTCCTGTGGGAGCTGTGACCTGCTGCATGGGGATCTGCATTTTTTTTAAATTTTTTTATTGTTATGTTAATCCCCCATACATTACATCATTAGTTTTAGATATAGTGTTCCATGATTCATTGTTTGTGCATAACATCCAGTGCTCCATGCAGAACGTGCCCTCCTCAATACCCATCACCAGGCTAACCCATCCTCCCACCCCCGGGGATCTGCATTTTAACATTTATCTCAAGGAGGGTTTGAGAAGCACTGATCTGCATGTTTTGAGCCCTGTGAAATTTCCTAGGCATGCTGGCAAATGGATGGAGAGGCAGAAGGATCATTATCATGCTCCAAGGTGAGGAGCCCCTACTTGTTTGTTTTTTATAAAGATACAAAGTGCCTCCCAGAATCCACAGATTGGATGGGGATTCAGTAATGTGCTGGAGCAACCATCTGACAGCCCTCAGGACGCCTCCCCCTTCTTGTTCTTCGGCTTCTCTCTGAGTCTCTGCTTCGGACTCTCTGCAAACCAGCTCCTTCTCCTCTACCACTTGTACCAATCACAGCCGCCTGCCCAACTCTACTCATGGACACGGATTACTTCCAGTCACCTAGAGATTTTGTCTTCTAGCCAAATTCCAAATGCTCTGTTTGGATAGTGACTACCCAGTCCAATCCGCGATGGCAGTGAGACCATGTAGAACAGCCATGCATATGGGGAGCCCATGCCGGAGCATGGAGGGTGTGTGTGTGTGTGTGTGTGTGTGAAACAGAGAGACACAGAGAGGGCTATCGTCAGAGAGAAGAAAGCACAGTAACTCCCTAAGGTCATGTAGTGGTGATACCAGGATTTGAACCCAGAGATGTCCACTAAGGGCTTCAGCCTTCTATGCTTCTTTATTGTTACCTTCTCAGCTCCCTGCCCATCTCTGGTCTCCATAAGGTAAGTGAACCTTGTCATCATTCCCTTATCCCTTCTTCATACTGACATCTCCCTTTCCATACCCAGACTCTGGTCTTCATGCTCCCTGGCGGTCCCCCTTGCTGCTCAGAAAACACCTTACCCACCGGGGCTCCTTACTCTTGCCATCCGAGACCCTGATCTCGGAAGGTGATTGGCTGCCTGATCCTGATACGGTAAATAGCCGTGCGATGTTATGGACGCTAAAAACATGTCAACCCCCTGGGTAACTCACTGGTGTTTTAACAGAGACAACACCTCCTCTGGAAGGTGGAAACTGCAGGACTCTGACAAGCTAATAGGGGAGATACTGGGGAGAGAAACTGCTTTTTGGAATTCCTGAATCATTCCCAAATCAAGGGCTTGAGAGAGAGAGAGAGATCGACATAGAGCAGGAGAGAGAAAAACTTGCTAAAATGTGAGAAACATATTATAGATACAGACGTCTTCCCTACACCTGCTCTGCTGGATGAGTATCAGGAGTTGGAACTGGGGAATCTGTATTTTTAGTAAGTTCCACTCCTCCCCCACCCACCCTCACAGGTGACTGCATGGCCGTCCCAGGTGAACACTTGGGAACCAGTCAGCTGGCCCACGGGGACCCAGAGGGCCAGGGAGGGAACCTCATCCTATGGTCGAACGACAAGTTGGTGGTGAACTTAAGGCTGAAATCTGGATCTCTTGATGCATGTTTTAGTATGTTCACAAAGCAGGGCCAGGCTCAAAGAAAAACAGGAAAAAAAATTTAAAAAGCCAAGAGCAAAAACTTTCTTAGACAGGAACAGAAAGATCCAGAAGTAAGAGGGGTTTCATGTGTTCAGCAGCTAGCACCGGGGTAGGAATTCCAGAATTGCCCAGAGTCCTCCTCCCCACCCCACCGAGGGCACTGGTACAAAGGGACCACCCCTACTTGTCATTAATATCAGGCCCTATGGAAAGGAGAATGTCAAAGGCTTTGGAGTCCAAGGGGCCCTGGTTTAAGCTTTGGTTCTATGCTTTGTGTGATCTGAGAATAAGTTCCTTAATATCCCATGCCTCAGTTCCTGGCTGAGATCAGTTCCACGCCCCACCCCCAAGCAGAGCCCAAGAAATAGGCTCATCTTCAGGTCATTTATTTTGGATGGGATCCAAGGAATAGGCATGAAAGACCAGCCAACACAACATGGAAGGCCGAATCCTGTATCATCCCATACTACTCAGGCCGCTGCTGGGGTGACCTTCTGAGCAGCCTCATGAAATACAGCACAGAACGGTGGCAGAGGAACGGAGAGAACATCCCACCACTGGCTTCTATTCCTCATTGGTCACAGGTAGCTCGGCAGCTGCCTTCTTGTACACTGGTTTCCCCAGACACCTTGTGCTTGGCCATCATAGAAACCCCAAGCAGGAAGCGAGAGCTACAGGGCAAAGTTGGGAAAACCAGCTGGCCATCACAGTGAGTGGAGCAAGACAGGGACCAAGATGTTCAGTGACACCAAAGGGTACTGATTTAGTTCTCCAAAAAGTCATTATAGCATAAGAGTAGAGCATCAGCCCGGAATCTGAGCTGCAAGCAACAGAAACTCGTTCTGCTTACTACAGGCAGAAAGGACTCTTAGGATCCACAGGAACTTGAAGAATAAGGCTTGGACAGTGGGGAAAACTGAGGTTGCTGCTGACAGCCAAACAGCTGACAGCACAACCAACTTTTGGGGAGAACAGACTAGCCGGGGTATTTGCCCCACGTCCACTGCCACCGGACCCTGTCATGGGTCCTTTCGAACAGTCCCTTCATCTTTGACTATTTGCTCACAATTCCGAGTCCGGACCGGAGCATCTGACTGACGAGGCCTGTGCCTCTTGTCCATACCCTAAATACTCCAGGATGACCAGGGAGGGAGCCTCTTGCTCTATTTGCTTTCCTTGCTGGAAGACAGGGCTTTGCCTCCCACCAAGACTTCCCCAGAGGAAGGAAGCAGATTTAGGTTTGGGCAGGCCAAAGAATGCAACAAGCCACATGTGAAATGTGCCCAATACAGAGGCTGACACGTGGTAGGTACTCCATAAATAGCCGTCCCCGGGGCACGATAAAGTTGTCATTCTGACTTTCTCTACACGTTCTGAAACCCATTCTGGTCTCGTACCACACACTTGACTGACCAGTGGATTTCTGTAAGAAAGAGCAGTCTTTGTTAAGCAAACCCAGAGCCCCCAGGGGAAGACTCCCCGTGGGAAGAGGTGGGGGTTCTAACAGGTTCATAGCTGTCCTCGCTTAGTTTCGCTCCCTGCAGGATGCACTTTGATCTCTGCTGCCCAGAGAGAGGTTTGATTCTCCTGCAGAAGTCTCTGCGCCTCTCAAGCCTGGAGAGGTAAAAGTTTGTGCTTTGTTTGAATGAGAGACACGCTGCATTACACCATCGTGGCTTGGGAGCGTGTGAGATCCGGGAAGTATTCTCAAGAGCATCTCATTAGATGAGGATGCTGAGTACAGAAAAGGTGGTCCAAGGACACACAGCTAGTGAACGGCAGGGCAAGAACAAGATTCACGTACAAAACCCTGTCCGTCTTCCCTCTGGATCAGTGGGCTACCTGCCTTACAACATAATGATTTAACCTAATCACATCTATAAGAACTGCATTTAAAAAGAGGCTCATCACCGGGTGTTATGGAAGACTGATGAATCACTGACCTCTATCTCTGAAACCAATAATACATTATATGTTAATTATTTGAATTTAAATTTTAAATAAATAAATAAATAAATAAATAAATAAGAGGCTCCTGGAACACAGGACCAGACAGCGCCCTCCCTTCCCCCACCACTCATTTGGGAACAACAGTCATAAGGCTGGTGTTGACAGCACTTCGAGTGACCATGACAATGAGCCAATTTGAAGACCAAATGTGATCTCAGCTGGATCATAAAACCATGTCCTCCTGGATCGGGAAGGAATTTTGGAAATTGTAACGTCCAATTGCCTTGTTTTGCCAATGAAGAAAAATCCAGAGAGAGACAGGGACGTTCCCACGGTCACACAGCTAGTCGGTGGCAGACCCAGGCTTAGAATTTACATTTGATTCTCCCAGTTTGGCGCTCCCTCCATCCCGCTAAGCTGGCGAATGTTTCCCATCCCAAATCGCTCAGCAGTGGGGTCATCTCTGGCAAAGCCCTTGGGCAAAAATTTTGCCCTTCTTTTGTCTTCAGAAACAGCATGCTTCTACTCCACTTTGCAATCATGCATTTGCTGTCCTAAAATTACTGCAGCCTCATTTGCTTATTTTAGCAACAATGGGGCTGAAATTTACAGTCAGCCTGTGTGAGCTTCTCAAAGCCAGAATCAATCCCTGGGCGCGTTTGTCTCTGAGTGGATGCCACAAAGTGCAGACCAGCTATGGCCCAAAAAAATCAAGGAGGAGAAGATTTAGCGCGCTTCTGCCTTCCCCACATTTCCCGGGTCACTAAAGAAGCTACTTCCATTAAGAATTCTCAGTCATCTGTAACCCAGGAAATAAATCAGGTGCTCAACTGATCCGCACTGCCAGGGTGGCCTCCCCATCAAGCATCAGGGGGTTGGCACTGCGGGCACCAATATTTACAGATGGGGTCAAGCAGTGACACATCAGCCACGTTCTGAGAAGCAGAGGTCTTTGCATGCTCAACATCCACGGGTGAGGATGAAGGAAATGGAGCAGGCGAGACCTGCAGAAAGAACATTGCAGGCAGGCTCCGAGGACCTGGAGGGAAGATAGGAACTCCCAGGGGATCCACTTCATTACCCAGTGGTCTTTCCAATTCGAAGTGGTTGTTTGAATTGTGTGTGTTTCAGCAAAAAGCACGCTCTCCAGCTTCAATCCATCTTTTATTCCCACAGGACCTAGTACAGTACCCCGCACGCAGCCGGCCCCCAGTAACCGCCTGCTGCAGGAAGTAATTAATGGGGTTAATGGCATGAGGCACTCTGCAAAATAAAGTGATCCAAGTTTTGCTCGCAGATCAAAGCTCTCCCCAGCCAGGGAACACTTCCTGAGCGAAGGCCCGGCAAGGGCCACACGGCTCCTGCCTTCCAGACCATGCAATGTGGCAAAAGAAGCAAGCGGCACGCACATGGTATGGCTGTCTGCCTTAAATGTTTATTTTTAATTTAATTTTATTTATTTATTTGACAGAGAGAGACACAGCGAGAGAGGGAACACAAGCAGGGGGAGTGGGAGAGGGAGAAGCAGTCTCCCCCGCGGAGCAGGGAGCCCGACGCGGGGCTTGATCCCAGGACCCTGGGATCATGACCTGAGCCGAAGGCAGACACTTAACCGACTGAGCCACCCAGGCGCCCCTGTCTTAAATGTTTAATGTATTTTTTCTATTGCCTTCTTGGAAGGTAATCTTCTTGGTCAGCACAAGGAACTGTCTCCTTTGGAAGGAGATTAGACTTTGTTTCAAAAGGGGTACAGAGAGACTGAGGCAATATTCAGTTATTGACACACAAAGTAGGATTATGCATCGGGGCAATAGTTGCATAAACCGAGCTGTTGTCTCAGGGAGGATTTCTACATTCCTTTATCTCCTCCATTAGTATGTCCACCGCCTCAGTTCACGGAGGCCTGCCAGTGAGTGGGCACGTCATGGGCCCTGTTCGCCATGAAGGCCGAGCAATGATTTGGAAATAAAAAGGGAGAGACGTAATGAGTGCAAGCCCCCACTGTCCCCTTCCACACATTGGATGGCCCTCTGAAGGAGGGAGAGGTGAGCCCCTGGACGAGGCTAGGAGCAGACTACAAGGCTAGTGTGCTGGACCCAGGGCTGGCCAGCACCCCCACCCCCACCCAGGACTGTATCCCGTGGGTGTATCAGCCAAGGGCGCCACTGAGGCCTGGCCAAGCCCAGGTCTCCCCCCACCCCCACCATGGGCTCTGTCAGTGAGTACCCCCGAGATAATACTCAGGTGGACAAGGCAGGGGGGCAGAGGAAATTCTGCCCAGGGGCTTCGATTCATCTTCCCGCCAAGGGGCTTCCCTTTTAAAAGCCCCTTTCTCTACCTGCACCTGGACCCCATCTTAGCAAGTACAGGAGCTGAGTGTTTTTACTCAAATGAGTAAAAATTTTCCTAATGGGACTGTTTCAAATGATCAGAGCCAACTATCTTCAATCATATTAGACAATTAGTTAATTTTTTTCCCCTGCTCACCAAGATGGGGAAGAAAATCTGGTTACACGGGGAAAAAAGAATCAACCCGTTATACTTCTTCTGCATATACAAATTTTGTGCGTGACCAATCCGATCAGTCATATACGCATCTCCAATGCGGGGCAGAGGGTAATTAGGGCCAAATAAATGGGAAAATGGTAAGCTAGAGGAAGTCCAGAGCAGAACACGGTGAGGATAGGATGGGCATTTCTTGTTTCTGTCTGAACAGCCCGTCTTTCTCACTTCTTCGGGTCACCCTCCTTGGAGAGCCACACCTCCCTCCACCCACGTGGTCAGGGTGAGGTTGTCAGTCACCCCAGCCCTCCTCTCACCAAGGCTCAGGCAGATACTCTTCTGACCAGTCAGAGAGGTGTGTATCTACATGAATGGGGTGATTGGTTCAGGGTGGATACTGTCCCACACAGGACAAACAATCCTCTCTGCTCTTTAATAGAGAGATGCTTGGCGTGGAGAGGGCGGGGAGGGGAGAAAAGATATGTCTTGCTTTTAAATTTCAAGTCATGAGGAACCAGGCTTAGAGCTACCAGGGAATACACTTTTTTACTCTGTATGAGTAAAGGCCCTGACTCACAGAGGGAAACAAGGAAAAGAGATGGATGGGGAGGACGTAGTCCCAATGACATAATTTGTTCTCTTGGATCCATCTGTGTCTAAAGTTAACCTTAGACTCCGCAGTTACATGAATCACTAGATTCTACTTTTTCTTCTCAAGCTAGTTCAAGTTTTTCACAATACTACCAAAGAAGAGCCTTACTCACATAGAAAAGCCAAGAAGGCTGCCTGAAGCAGGTAGATCCAGAATGACATCTTGGAAGATGGGAAGTTTATTTGCTTAATTTTTTGGTTGACGGAACGTAGAAACTGGAGAAGAGAAAACGAGCTCAGATACCAGTAATGGCTTGTGGCATGTGGGGAAGCACAGGAGGGCCCAGGGCAGGTGTCGGACCTAGAGTCCAACCCAGCTTGGCTGGGTCCAAATTATCTAGACCCTGAGCGGCAAAGAGAGGAGGGCCCTTCTTTTTCCTACAGACTACGAAGATCCATGAGAGGTGCTTGAGCAGAATATGGCGATGTGGAAACAGTCTCACTGGGGGATTGCTCTGACCTTGACGCCAGAGATTTCAGGCAAAGGAAGCTATGACCTCCAAGTGGTCATCCCTATGCATCTCTTTACATCAGTGTCTGTAGCCATAGTTGGAAGGAGCATGCTATGAGGGACCATAAGAAACACGGAGTCCCATTCCTACTTTTACAGAAGAGAGGGGACACAGCCTTCCCAAGATCACTGGCAAAACCTGGACTAGGGTCTGAGTCCCCATGTGCCTAGATCATAAAGAAATGGCAGTCTCTTTACACAACTTTTCTCACAGGTCAGATGCAAGGCTTAACACCATCAGTTTCCTGTTGTTGCACAACAAACCAGCACACACACAGTGGCTTCCAACAGCACCCATTTATTAGCTCGTGGTTCTGTAGGTCAGAAGCCTGGCACGGCATGGCTGGCATTTCTGCTCAGGGCATGACACCACTGAACTCAAGGTATTGGCCAGGTTGGGTTCTCCTCTGGAGGATCTGAGGAAAAATCCACTTTCAAGCTCATTTCTGTTGTTGGCAGAAGTCAGTTCCTTGTGGTGGTAGGACTGAGGACCTTGTTCTCTGGCTGGCTATCACCCCGGGGGACTGCTCTCAGTTTCTAAACCCCACCCAAATTTCTTGCCATGTGACCCCTCCATCTTCAAGCCATAAACGGTGTAGTGAATCCTTCTCATGCTTCAAATCTCTGATGCTCTCTTCTGCAACCAGCTGGAGAAAACTCTGCTTTTAAAAGGCCCAGGGGATTAAGTCAGTTGCACCCAATAATGTCTCATTTTAAGGTCAACTGACCAGTGATCTTAAGCACATCAGCCCAATCCCTTCACAGCAGAACCAAGATTAGAGGTTGACTGAGAGGAGAAAGTATATGTCCACTAGGGTCTGATAATCTGGGGGGCACCATCTTAGAATCTTACCTCCCACAGCACCACAGTACCCCCTGGGATGGGCTACCCATGAGGGGAGTCTGACAGCTTATTTCGTTGGGAAGGGGCACAAAATACGTCAAGCTCATCCCCTCGAGTAGAAAAAATAGAACTTGACTTAGGAGCCAGAGCAAGGGCCCTCTGGGCCAGCACAGCCATCGGAGCTGAGCAGCCCACTGCGGCTGCGTCACACAACTGTGTTGTTCAGTGAACTCTCCTCACAGTTAACAACACTATCTGTGATCCACCCAAGTGTGCCCATAAGACTCAGCGTAGCCACTAGTCATTTCTCGGTAGCTCCCTCAGTTGGCATCCCTGGCTCTGTTACTTCCTACCATTAGTTGGCCCTGCCCATTCCACTCCTCTCTTGCAACAAACCCATGGGCCTCAAAAGAAGCTGCCCCATCCTGCACCCTCCAGGGCCAGCTGCTCTGGTTCCCAGGCAGCCTGGTGGGGTCCCCAGAGTGGTGGTCTGTGCATGCGGCTAAGGGACCTTGCTGTTGCACCATGGGACCCAGCACCTCCTGGGCCACCGGATGGGGTCCTCTGTTGGTGACCCAGGATGTTCATCCAGAGTCCCATCCACCCCAGCCAAACACCTTTATGTCAGCAGGTTTGCCCATGAGCCATGCGGTCAGTATTTAATAAGTGGTCAGCACTTAGCTTATTTAATCAATTCCTCTACAGAGAGCTTGGAAGAGCTGCTCAAATAGAGAAATCCACAGGGAAACAAGGTAGAAGGAAGAACACACTGTTCCTCTCAGTGTGGCCTCTGATGTCCCTCCTTTCCCCCAGGAGCACTTGCCCTTTGGAGCACCCTGCTTCCCTCCACTCTGGAAGGTCAGAGGCCCCCGTGGGCCCCGCCAGCAGGAACCCCGGAGTCCAGGAGAAGCGGCAATGGCCACATTGTCCTGTGCTCCTGGAGAGGCCCGGCTCTGACCCTCCCCAGCTCCAGTAGGTCGGCTCAGCTCCGAGCAGTTTGTTTTTTGAAAATCTCATAAATTTCCAAGAAACTTCTCCAGACAACTGTCACGAGGCTGCACCTGCCAAACAAACACAAACAGAGCTCTCCTCCACCAGATTAGTTACTTAATTAAGAAGAGAAAGAGACAAGGCACATAATGTGGAGATAATTACCCATCTTGCCAAGTCTCCGAGTGTAGCGTGCCACACGCCAGCAAATTGCAGCACCACCGCTAATGCATATTCATCCAAAGTTGTAACTGCTGTGAACATTTTCCACACAGACAGCAATATGTTCAACCAACAATCTGAGCTCCTTCTCGAATTCCAGCATCTTCCCACACCCTTACCCTGCCTTCCCAGGCTCCTTCCCTGTCTCTCTGTGAAGGAATTTGCTAAACAAAGCAAATAGCAAACAAGTTACAAGTGATTGTGATCAAAACTCTCTCTGGGTGACACTGTTGGGAACAATCAATTCTGGACCTCAAGGGGAGGCAGTTGGGGGTTTTTTCCCTAACCTACTGCCTCATGCAATTCAATCTCATTTCATTGAATCACAAGGATTTATTGATTTATTTGCATTAGGGCCCATGCCAACCAAGCACTATGGAGGTACCAAGATGAGGATAATGAGGCCTCAGCCCAAGAGGCACAGCCCATGGGGAAAGGAGCTCCCCTCTGTGAGTTAGGTGGAGCGGGTATGATTTTAATCCTCTTTGACAGAGGAAGAAACAAGACCAGAGAGGTTCAGCCAACTGCCAAAAAACATAGTAACTAAATAGGTGGTGCGGGCCTTCTCTGTTTTCTGACTCCAAATCCTACGTACAAGGCAGACAAGAGGAAATTCTGCCCTGGAGGCAAAAGAAGAACACAATAAAAAATAGAGCCTCGGAAGAGAGAGGAGATGTGGGGTCTGCTCCCAGCTCTGCTGCTTAGTACCTCTCCTACCTCAGGCAAATCACTGGCCTACAAAGGTTACCTATTTTCTCGCAAGTAAAATGTAGATAGTGAGATCTAAGGACTAGAAATGCTAACAAGATTCAGTGAAAGCCGAGTCCCAAAACTGCTGCCTAGGATGTGCCTGGCACTTGGTCGGTGGCTAAGAAATAGTCAGAACTTTCCCTGGGCTAAAATGGAAGGACAAACTGAACAAAGTGGGAGAACAGGAGTAGGAGTTGTGCAGGAAAATCAATGAGAGGGAAATCACCTGCAGGAAGTATGATGTGAATTTATCTTAATATGGAGTAAGATCTTAGCAGACAGAAATGGAAGCAAGGACATTTTAGGGCAGATAGAAGCATCGAGGACCAGACACATTCAGGAGAGTCAATACAGCCAGAATCTGGGGTACAGTGAAGAGGAAAATCAGGCCAGAGGGTTAGGCTGGGGCCAGGGTATATGGGACCTTGAAGGCCAGGGTGAGAAGAACAAGCAAGGGCATTTGGAATACAGTTTGGAAGTGGAGGTCAGGTTAGCAAGCTGCCAGTCAAGCCTTTGGAGGAAGAAGACTGTAAGGAACCTGATAAATCCAGAGAAGAAGGAATTTGGCTTAATTATGTCCAGTACGTGCTCAAGTGGTAGGGAAATTGACAACGTTGTCAACTTTGTCTGAAAGCACCTTACACCACACTTACCTGATGTCCTACTCTCTCTACTCAGCCTTCCTTGCCCTGGGTCAGCTAAGAGAGCTGAGAAGAGACCACACCCAATTCTAAGAAAGATGAGGAAACTAACTCACTTCAAAGAAACTCAAAATTGTCTTTCTCACCTCCAGGTTAGGCCCCAGGGATCTCAAAGGACACAGGGGAAGACCATGGTCGGCCTCCCTGATAAAACCTTAAAAGATGAGGGAGAGAACACCTACTATCCCTCCTTCTCCTTGATCCTGTGGTACTGCCTTTCCAGACCAAGGATTACAAGAGGTTTCAGCCAGGGGGCCAGCTCCAGTTGGGTGGGGCTGCCTGGAACACAGGGTGTCGAAATGCTGTGAGGACACTTCCGGCTCAGAGACCAAGTGCGCCATGATTGATTAGCAGTGTCTGTCAAAGACATGGTATGGAGGAGTGGAGACGTAGGTATTTGCCCTCCTTGGCAATTGTCCCCGGGTCTTCAGCTAGTTGAGCCTTCATGGAGTCTTGGATGAATTTCCCCCATTCCTGAAGGAGCAGAGATCAGAAAAGAGCAAGAGCGGCTGCCATATAATGAACTCTTACAGTATTAGAACACAGGGAAAGTGCACTATTTTTGAACGGCCCTTCTATGGCTAAGGACGAGAGATAGCCGACTGAGGTGGTTCTCAGCCTTCACCGAGCATCAGAATAACCCAGAAGCTTTTGTAATAGGTTCGTCATCCCACAGAGATTTGGATTCGGTTAGGGAGGGGAAGGCGTCGCATTCATTAAAGTTCCTAGATGGTTCTGCAGTGCTGTCAAGGTGAGCACCTTTGTGCCAACTGCAAGCCCAACTGAGGAAGCAACATGGAGCCCATGATTTAGGCTCCCATCATGAGGTTCCTGGGCCTCTGAGGCCATTTGAAGGCTCTGGTCCTTGCCTGGGAGGTGCAGGAAGCTCCGCTGGTGGTAAGAGGTAAAGATACAAAGAGAAGAGATTTGTGAGAGAGAGAGAGAGAGAGAGCCCATGATGCTGCTGTTGTCAGGGAAGGGCCCTCGGAGATGGGGTCTGAGAGGAGCCTGGGGAGGGTGGGCGGGATTTAGACAGACAGACTGACTTGCATAAGGCAAGACAGGGGATCCTGAGCTGTGGGCAGTGGCTGGATGCTGGCCGGAACAGAGGCCCCAGAGGGGAATGCTGGGAGAGGAACCAAGAGAGGGCCTGGGACAGGACCCAGGTGGCCCAGAAAGAATTTGCCAAGAACTGAAGTTGTGAGCCTGGGGCCAGGTCCTGCCAGGTGTGAGCTCTCTCCAGATTTATCTGATGCCAAGTCCCCCTCTGGGAGCCCCACATCTAGCCAGCTGCTGGCCTGGAATACTGCCTCTCTGTTTGAGTTTCCTACTCAAAAGAGGTATGCAAAATGAAATTTTCCTTCCGACCGTAACTTCTTTCAATAAAGTTTAATTCCAAAAATTAGCTTCCAGGACTGACTTTCAGTGACCTGCCCCAGAGAGTTCATTAAGACCCCCTCCTTCCAGCATCCCTCCCTGCCTGGGTCCTAAGGCTCCTCCCCTCCAACGTGTGCTCCAGGGCTGCCCAGAGTCTCTGGTTTCAACTTAGCACCTGCCCACGTTGTTTCTTTTGTCCCTTCCTGTCTCCCACCTGTTCACAGGGACTTCTGAATTAGTCTCCTGTTGTCAAGGAAACACCCCACTTCCTCCAAGGTGTGAATCCTGAGGGATTCCATTTCAGGGAGGGGAAAGTGGTTTCCCAGGGCTGGCTTACTATACACCTTCATCAGTACCTGGACTGCAAAGGCTAGAATGGTCTCAGAAGGTGTGGTCCTCCTACCACCAGAGTTAGGATCACTACAGAGCTTTGTTACAATGCAGATTCCCGGCCCCGACCTGCGCTCCTGAATCAGTGCTCTGCGGCTGGGTCCAGGGACTGCGTACGGTGCTGAGACTCAAGGCCCGGTGGGAGAGGTGGCAGGAGGTCAGAAAAAACCATCTCAGGCTTCACTGGTATGCAGAATATGGTTCTGGAGGAATGCGGCATTTTCTCTAACTGACCGTGTATGGGGGTTTCCAATAGTTAGGTCTTCATCACTTGACATTTGTAGGAATGTGTGTGTGTGTCCAGAGCTGGAGAGCCAGAGACACGGGATTAAATAATACAGAAAACCGGAACCGTGCTTTGGAATATTTTCTCAGTGCCTGGATCAGCGGCATACTTGCCTATTCCCTGACAAGTCACTTTGAGCTCTCATAGTGAAAAGGGCGTTTCAAAGTTGTTAAAGACAAATCAACATTTAATTAGATCTCCATTCCTGATAGAACCAGGAGAACCAAAAGAATGGCGCTCAGAGTCACTCTGCGGAGATCAGACACTGAGAGCTTCCCCTATTCCCTGGAGACCCATGGAACCTACTCCCCACGGTTGGGGGGCCGAGGGCTTGCTCTCCGCTTCTGTATCCACCAATCACTATTGCTCAGCTCTGTAACCTATCCGAAACTGACTTGAAACTGTAAAGCCCTGTTCAAGTATGGAAGATGATTGTTACAGGAATCTGTTCTCTCCACAGATACTGCTCAGACATCTGCCCCAAGCCAGCGGCTTTGCCATAAATCATCTTGTAGGGGACACCCTATATCCGCGTCCCATTTCATAGATGAGGAGACAGAAATGGAAGTGACCTGCCCGAAGTCACATGCTCAGTGGGAGAGAGGGCTCCATGTGCTTCCAAGAGAAGCCCTCCTGCCTCTGGTCTTCATGCTTCCGTGCGGTCTTTCTTTCTTTAACCGAAGCCAGGACACTCTACACTGTTAGTGACATGGTACCTGACCCTCGTGGCCTCTAAAGGGGCAGTGACATGTTCAAACCAACTTGTTTTAATGTCTTCTGATGAAAAATGCCCTCTGGTACAGATCGGAGGCTGTTAGGAGGCTGAAGGCAATGGTGTGAAAGGCAGCAAACTCAGGAAGGTCGGGCAGCAGTGCCCCCATCATGAGGACCGTCTGGGGCGTCCTTCCTCCAGCCCGCACTCACTGGGCACCTGCTCCATGTGGGTTCCTTGGGGTGTAGGGGAGAAACAGAAAGCACAGCTGCCACCCAGAACTCTCCGTTTGTGCAGAATGCAGCCCTTGGTCCCTCCCATACAGAGGTTCATGGAGAATGCCCTTTGGAAGGCTTGGAAGAAGGTTATTGGGAGGAGAACGGGGGCATCTTCGTGGTAATGGGGTGGTTTGCAAGAGCAAATCTGGGCGGCCCTGGAGGCTCATCCCCAAGATGGCAGCCCATCCAACATGGCGGCCCAGCAGGTAGACTCAGCTGCAGGATGGACAGACCTCTTCATCACATTGACCAGCTGTTCCCTGAACCCCTTTCCTATGTGGAGTGAATCATTATGGAGGCAGGAGAGTTTTCCCGGTGTACCCAGTCCAAAGAGCCTGGTCTAAAGGTGCTCTCTGGGAGATCATCCAGGTTCCTGGGCTGGGAACCCCCTGCTACTTCTCTGCTGGGAAATTGGACCCCTGGACGCCCCATTTTACATGACCCTGCAGGGCACTAGGGGCGTCCGTGAACGTGCTTCCTGTGCATGACAATGGCGGTAACAAAGGCACGGGGCAAACAAGACAGTAACTATTTTTGCAATGTGGAGAGAAAGTATGCAAAAATCCTGAGAGTCGGGGCGCCTGGGTGGCTCAGTCATTAAGCATCTGCCTTCGGCTCAGGTCATGATCTCAGGGTCCTGGGACCGAGCCCCACATCGGGCTCCCTGCTTGGCAGGAAGCCTGCTTCTCCCTCTCCCTCTGCCCCTGCTCGTGTTCCCTCTCTTGCTGTCTCTCTCTCTCTGTCAAATAAATAAATAAAAATCTTTAAAAAAAAAAAACATCCTGAGAGTCCATCCCTGCCTCCAGTCTGGCTCTGATGGGTGGACTGTTGCTATGGAAAAGGCTTTAGAGCCACATCCTGAGACACAGGGGCACAGGGAAGGGCTCAATGACAGGCCCCAAGGCCTTGTGAGGACCCCAGATGCTCTCCAAGGGCACCCCGAGCTGTGTGGCCCTGCAGCCAGGCCTCTGACTGGGGGAACACTCTCACGTCTCTGACGCCCCCCCCCCCGACTCCGCATGAGGAAGCCCAGGTCCTGCCAGGACTATGGGGAGTTCTTTTCCCCACGTGTCAGAAACAGACCCTGGCCTGCCCATTCCAACCCTGGCAGGCACACAGACTTGTGTCCACTTCTTTCCCAGCTGACCCTCGACTCTTGGCCCACCATCTCCTGTTTCCTTCCTTATCCAGGCCGGGTGCACCTGGAGGCTGAGCCCTCAGTGAGCCCAGCCCCTGACTTCCTCCCCTCCTGCCTTATTGGATGTCTTTAGGGAGACAGACTTACTCTCTGGGGCCTTACGCTGGGTGCTTTTCACGTCTTATATATTGAATCACCACACTGCTCTCCAGAAGTCCGGGGTTATTCTCTGTTCTACAGTCAGACCACATTTCAATCTTTGCCTCTACCACTTGTGAGCAGTGTGAACTTGGAAACGTTCCCTGACTCCTGAGCCCTCCTCTTGGCATCCATAAAATGGAGCTGTTAAAAACACAGACCTCTATGTATGTTTCTGTGAGTTTGCCCTTTGGTTATTATGAGAGTTATTCTTCTGAACTCAGGGAGTTTTTAATGACTTGCCCAAGGTCACACAGCTGCTAAACAGTCGAGCCGGATTTGAATTCAGTTCTGACCAACTGCAGAGTGCTTCCACCAGAGCACCTTAGGGCAGTGGGTCTCAAGCCGGGGAGGAACACTGGAAATGCAAATTCTCTGGCCACACCCCGGGCCCACTGAGTCAGGGACTCTGGGGACAGGCCCAGCGCTCTGCCTGCCCCTCCGGGGGGTTCCTGATGCGCGCTCAAGCTCCCCAGGTAGGAGAGAGAGAGCAAGACACTCCCTCAGCCTCCCTACTGCCCGCCCACCTGTCACTCAGAAACTTCAGAACTTTCAAAGCCTCATGCAAAGCAGTATCAGGCAAAACACATCTATAAGAGTGGAGAGGATGAGGCACAAAGGAGCGGTTAGAATCACAGAGGAAGTCAGCACCAGCAGGAGGAGAGTTACTTTGAATGCATTTTTTAAAACAACAACATAAGGTAAGTCAAAGCTTCCTAAATTCATTAGATCTCCCTCCCACCCCTCCCTTCTCTGGGCGCCCCCTCACCTCCCAGTCCGGAGAAGGGGCACGGGGCCACACAGAGTGTGAGAGCTTCACCTCACTGCCTTCCTCCAGCCCATGGAACCTGGTGACGTGAGAATGGGGTGGCCGGGGGTCAAAAGTTGCCTCTGTGAGATCTGGGAAAGACTGATCACTTTTCCATCGAGACTGGGAGAAAAAGCCCAGGAGGCCCCAGGTGCTGTTGGTGGAGGCAGCAGGAAGGCCCGGCCAGGACTGGGGGAGGCGCCCAGGACGCAGAATTCAAGGAGATGCTTGCCTGCCCCTGGCAGGCAGCGCATCCTAAACGTTGGCTCCCTAGGTGCCTTCATTGCTCCCAGCCTGGTCCCAGCCCTGCGCGAAGGTAAACCCATCCCTTGATATTAGAATTTTGGTCTCCCCCAAATAAGTCACCTGAGTCAAGACCTCACTTCTTTCTTTGAGGAGAAAAAAGACACCTGTGCAATAGGCAGGTGAGAGCCCAGAAGCTTCTGCTAACACCTGTTTGCCGCGGTCCCACCAGGGGAGTGAGCCTCTCTCCCCACACCCAGGCGGGAACCCTGCTGACGGCACAGCACCCCGGGGACCCCTGCCCCCGGCCTCCCAGATGCCAGGCCGGCCCCTCCACACTAGGAGCCTCACAGACAGACGGCAGCAGGTGGGAGCCCCACTGGGGAAGACAATGAAACTCACAGCCGTAAACGAGTTTATTATTGTTGTTAACTCGGGAAATAAACGTCTCAAGCACTAATAAAACGTTGTGTTTTCTGTCTTGATGTCTCAGAGCCCGGGTTTTTCCCAGTACCACGGCTGCTTGGAGCCGGCGTGGCCGTCGGTGACACAGCCTCGTGGCAGGGGCCCAGGGAGGGCCCTCCTCCAGAGCCCCAGCCGCCCTGGGCTCCTTCAGGAGAGCAGTAGAGGGAGGCACCACGGAGGGACTCGGCCAGGGAGAAAGGTGCATATGGAGGAAAACACACAGACCCTGAGACGCATAAGGGAGCATCACATTTCCTCTCTGTTCCCGTGCAGTGTGAGCTGCACGTTCGTGTGCGTGTGCATGTGTGTGTGTTGCACGCCCTCCTGCTTTTACATGATGAGCACTTGACAAGGACTCATGATGACAGGCATGTTGCTGGCTCTGTCTGGGCCTCGGGAGAGATTATGCACGGACCCTGGCGCAGCTGACATTGGGTCTAAGACCAGAGGACATGGTTTCCTTGGCCTGGTGTGCCCTGGGCAAATGCAGGTGAGAACAAATCCTTCAGCAATCTTGGCTTTTACCTACCAGATGCTTGGATCAGGCCAGTGCTAGTTGTCATATCAAATAAACTTGAAATTATCAGGGACTGATCACAAAATAAGTGGATTTCTCGCTCCATGAGGCTGTTTCTGGTTGATGGGCAGCTCTCCTCCACATGGTGATTCTGGGCTCCCGGCTCCACCCATCGTGTGATCGGCACGTCCTCTGGGGCCTGTGTAGCCGCCAGCTGACAAGGCAAGTTCACATCCCATTGGTGAGAACTAGTCCCGGGAGCCTGGGGGTCGCGGTCCCTGACTGAGCCGCGGCCTCAGCGTGGGCTGGGAGTGTGACTTTCTGGCAGACAGCGGTCTTTTCTGCTGTGGGCTGTGGGGTTCGGCCGATTACAAGGCTGAGTAGAGAAGGCAAGGTCACGGGCCCCTGTCTACAGGGCTGAGACTCAGTCTTGCCTGGCTGCCCTCGGTCCTGGCATCTGCCCCATCAGAGGGCGTGACTGCCAACAGGGGGGCCAAGGGAAGGAGCATGATGAGTGACCACATACAGATGCCTCAATTTCTCCAACTGGAAAATGGGGTTTCTTCAGATTGTGTGAGGTTTAAATAAGACGACACCCGTGGGTACCCCCTAGCTCAAGGTAAGTACCTGCACTGTGAGTGTCGATTAATGAAGATGGCGCGGGGGAGACTACCTTAGAGCCAGTGAAGCCGGGAAAGAGGCAGTTAGTGTGGGGATGAGAAGGAGACAGTCTTCTCTGCCCTCTGTCCTAACAGATAACCCCAAATCTGAGCCTGTGGATCCTTACTTCTGCGCCGGGCCATGGCCTTGTAAGTTAGAACTGTATGTGTTCACTTGGTTTAAAATCACTCAAGCAAAAACAAACTGACCCCAAACACCTTCCCTCAGACAATGAATCACACACAATCACACAGAGAGAAGAGAGAAACAAATATAGACATTTTTTAAGGGAAAAAAAATGCAGTTTTAGCTATAGATGCTCTGTGCTATATTTAGGGTAGGTTTGGCATCATCCTATACTGCTTTACATTATTTGAGGGTTTAAGTAAGTATATCAATTCCAAAAATAATTAGCCTGCTAGGAGTGTGGAGAGAGAGAAAGATAAGAAATGCAGTATCTAGCTCTCAAACAGTGGCTGACGGTAGGAAGGTGAGAAAGACCAGCCTGGTGTGGGCCGTTTAAGTAAGAAGCCCTCTGGTAAATGCGGGCACGACAGCCTGGGACAGCTCCCGGGAAGGGCAGGGGGCTCTGCACTGGCTCCCCCACCAGGGAACCAGCCCGCCCTTCCTCGGTGGCCCCTTCGCTCAGTGATGGGCACAGGGGTGCTGGGGGGCGAGAGGAGCCCGGCTGGCTTTCCGACCGGCCCAGGGCCCCTTGGGAAGTGTGAGACATTGACGGTTGTGAAGTTATATGAAGCTGTGGGAAGGGTAAGGCAAGGCTCCAACGCGTGGTCAGCTCTGCACAAGCTCTCACTTCACGCAGAGGGACTGGAAGACCCCGTTAGCTGTCGGGAGCGGCCCGCAAGGGCCGGACGCTCAGCTGGGCACACGGGGAGTGCCTCCTACATCGCTGAATGAATCAATCAGTGATGCTGCTGCCTCATTCCTGCCCTTCCCTCCTGTCCGCCTTCGCCTCTTCTTCCCACCCCCTCTGTGCAGGCAGCTAAGACACTCACGCGTGAAGAACATCCTTTGCTTCACCGAATTCTCCTGTGCTGAGCTGAAGGAACTCACACAAGAGGCTCCCAAGTGGTGTGTGTGTGTGTGTCCACTCCCCAGCCTGACGGTGCGGAAAGAGTGCACACCTGGGGATCACTGACCTGGGTTCCCATCCCAACTCTGCCATTTCCTCACTGTGACTTTGGGCAAGCGTGTAACCTCGCCAAGCCTCCCAGTCCCCGTGTGCGAAATGAAGGGCTTCCCTACCAGGAGCACTGACACTGGGTTAGACTAGACAGCAGGTGGGGGCACCGCGTCTATGATTGTGTAGATATCAGATAGCTGTCGGTGTCTTTTTCTTGCATATTCTTTCAAGGACCTGGGCAGCCATGCAGCCCTCCTATGTTTCACACATGAATTTCCACCATTAGAACATCATCTCTTAAGCCGCTGATCCTTGTGAAAATATAGTGCCCATTGGGAGAAATTCTGTGTGTGGCAGAAACAGTGCCGAGTGGGCGCCTGGGTGCCTCAGTCGGTGAAGCCTCTGCCTTCGGCTCAGGTCATGATCTCAGGGTCCTGGGATCGAGTCCCGCATCGGGCTCCCTGCTCCTTGGGGAGCCTGCTTCTCCCTCTCTCCCCCTGCTCCTGCTCTCTCTCTCTTGCTCTCGCTCTCAAATAAAATAAATAAAACCTTAAAAAAAAAAGGAAGAGTGCCGAGTAAGGAGCTGGCAGGTGCTAAAAGCAAACATACACACACACACACACACACACACACACACACACACACACACAGTGGCTGGTGCCAAGCAGGTTCTAATTCTGGTTCTACTTCCAACCAATGGGTAGAGGCCACCAGGAGTGTCGTGCCGAGGATTCTGAGATCACCTCTGGCATGCACGATCAACTGACGATGTCTGTCTGTAACGACGGACATGTCTTGGGTCTTGCAGGGTGCGGGGGGCAGAGGGCTGACCGCAGCCTGGTTGCTTTTGCTCTTGACTGCTCTGCACTTGCCAGCTTATTCCTCCTCGTACTTCCGCCCGGATCATTCCCCCAGGAGGCCCTCCGGACTGCTCTTCCTACATACAGCCCGCCCTCTCCTCTCCTTTCTCTGGACCGGTCCAGCCTCCCCGGCTCCCGGGCATTGCCATGCTTTACTGCGAGCCCAGCTGCCTGCAGCCAGAGCAGCCCTGGCTCCCAGAGGGGCACGCTTTTGAGCATGCAGCACCATACCTCAGCATCGTCTCCCAGAGCCTCATTACGATATTGTCGATATTCCCCTCGAAAGGGCATCTCTCCCGACGCCTTCGCTTTTTTATTAATGTGTGTGAAGGCGAGTCAAGCCTGATTATCATGAAGACAATTGCTGAAATCCCTCCTGGAGAAGGCCCATCCAGACTGTGTAGGCGGTTTAATTTCAGAGACCCATTAATTGGCAAAATTGCCTAAGCAGCTGTTCGTGGTGTCATTTCAGGGCCACTTTGTGAGAAGCAGAGAGGAGGGGAGAGGGAAGGAAGGAAGTGGGCAAGCCTGCCCAGCCGGTGACACGGGTCACCACTCCGCAGCCCCCAGGGTCCCTATTCTCCACAGGCAGACAGATACATGTGACGCAGGACCACACTATGGCGTTGGGCTTGCTGCTCCCTCTGCCCTGCTCCCAGCCGGCCACTGGGACTTCAGACTTGCACACACACACCACCAGCCGTTCTACTGCTTCTTCCCTCTCCAATCACTTCCACCCAGTAACAAAGTCCCATTCATTCTCAACATCCGGTTCAGAGTGCCAACTCCTCCAGGAAGCCTTCCTGGGTTTGTCCCCATATCTTCAGTCTCCTCTTTCTCCCTGCTGTCATTGTTCCCTCAACGCTCCATTGATGCCAAGGTAAGATTGCATTGTGCACAGGGTTCATGGTGTCTTTATCCCTCTACCCCCAGCGCATAGAGCCTGTTGTAATAAATGGGTTGAGTAAATGTTGTCACGTGGAATGGGCAATGCTTGGGTGGTGGGTCATAAAATTGTCCATTTGTTCAACAAACATGTGCCAGGCATTGTGCTAAGTAAGGAGTGTGGGGCTCATCTCGGGCAGAAAGTCTGACGTGCTATCAAGGGATGTAGAGCTGGGACCTTCTAAGGAGGGTGTGGCATCCCCAGCTCAGAGCTGGAGAGAGTTTTTCAGGAGAGAGGCCTGGAGCTGGGCTTTAAAAAAGGCATATAGCAAAGCTGGTGATTGTTCTGACCCTAAAGGTTTCCAGAAAGCACATAAACACACACACACACACACACACACACACACACACACACATTCTGAAGACAAGTCCTGGAATGAATGTACTTTTAAAAAAATTATTGAAGCCTAACATGTATGCGGTAAGGAGCTAAATGTTTAAGTAGATGCCTCACTAAATTCTTCTATTAATATCCACCTCTTAACTACCACCCAGATCAAGAACTAGAATATTTCCAGCTCCCCAGAGAGCTCCCCAATGCCTGCTCCCAGGCACAGATGCCCCAGGAGTTGCCCCTCCTTCGACTCACCATAGATGACCTCCATCTAGAATCGTAGAGAGAAATCTTTCAGCTCTGGCTTTGTTCACTCAACCTTATGTCTGCAAGACTCATCCATGTTGTGTGTAGCTATCAGAACAAATAGGCTTTTAATGAATGCCTCCTGTGAACTCAATTCTGGCAAAGACTTCTTGTTACCTACCACACATCCATTTCTCCCTCCTTTCCTACTAGCAGAACTCCAATTCATGTGGGATAGTAATATGTGCAGTTGAAAAACCACATTTCTCAGGCCTCCCCGCAGCTAAGGGTAGCCAACGAGACAGTGGAAGCCACTCAGCAGAGCTTCAGGGAAGCTCTTTAGGGGCCACTGAGCCAGCCAGAGGCCTCGCTGCTCCCTCTTCCTTGTGCGTGGTGTGTGAACATGATTGGAGCTCCAGCAGCCATCTTGGGCCATGAAGAGATTTGAGAATAGGACCATGCGATAAGGATGGTGGAGTAGAAAGCTAACAGAGCCTAGGTTCCTAAGAGCATCATGGAGCCTCCTTGTGAGCCTTGAACTGCCCTCTCCAGGCGTATTTAAGCTACTGGTGCTCGGGTTTTCAGTTATAGGCAGGAGAACCTAATCCTAACAATTAGACCTATAAGTGCATAAAATCCCTTCATTGCATATTGAATAAAATTCAGATTCCTTTCCATGGCCCACATAGCCCTGTGTGATCTGGCTGCTGGCTTCCTTTCTTATCCCTTCTTTCATTCTCTCCTTTGATTTTCCTTCACATGACCCTTCTTTCACATCCTCAAATACTTGAGCTCTTTTTTTTTTTTTTTTTTTGCCTCAGGGCCTTTGCACGTGCTATCCCTCTGGCAGAAACAGTCTTTACAACACCTGCCTGGTTTTCCCTCATCTTTCCATTGCACCTTAAGTACCTCAAAGAGGCCTTCCCTAAGCACCTGACCTAAACTAGATGCTCCTGGTATTTTTCATTTTGAGACATATCACACTTTGAAATTCTATAGTCATTTGTTTGTTTATTTCTTCAAAGCCTGTTCACTTCCACTAAATCTTCAGTTCCATGATAGCAAACAACTGTGATTTTGTTTTGCTCACCTTTGTCCCCAGAGCCTACTACTGTTCCTGACACATGGTAAGTATTCCTTAAATATTTTTGAATTACTGAGTAAGTGGATGATGAATGAATTTGAGAGCCAGGAGTCCCAGCCTCCAAAATTTGACTGTCCATTGCAATTGTGTGGCCGGAAGCGAGTTCCAACTCCCTCCTGTCCCCAGGCTCCCATCTGCCAGCGATGGAGTCAGCTTGAGCCCCCAAGCCCCTTCAGTGGTTACAACAAGGCCAAGTCAGCCAATGAAAAAAAACAAAGCCAGGCTGGGATTTAGAGAGACGGGAAGTAGACATGGATCTTTGGAAAAGCTACGGTGATCCAGAACAGAACAACTGGCTCAAGCTTGGAGGGGGAAAGGGAGGTCGGTGCCGCCCCCAAGTGGACATGGCTTTCCTCTGAGGGTCTCTGATGCCACCACTCTGTCCCTCCCTGGCAGAACCACAGCCCAAAACAAAGTGACTGATCCAGTAGGCCCCTCAGTGAGGAGGCGCCGGAGCCGGAATTCCAGCCCGAGCTCCGGATCTTGGTGCACTGCCCTCACTACCTCACCAAGTGCCCTGCCACCCCATGAGGCGGAGTGACAATGGGTGTGGGAGCCCGCGGCCCCAGCTCTGGGTGTCACACACCTGGTCATTGTCTCCATCGAGTTCAGATTGAGCCTTGCATCTCTCCACCTGCCCCGCATCACAGGGGCCGACAGCCAGTGGATACCCCAGACTTGGCTGGCTCATGACGGCACTGGTGTGCCCCCACAGTCACACGGCTCTGCTCTCAAGTTCAAACAGCGCTCAGTCCCTGGCTGCCCCCCGCCCTGCTCTGGGCAATGAGACACTGGCCCACGGTGGCGGCAGCCCCGCCTTCCTGTCCCCAGGAAGAGAGTGAGCACATCTGCTTCTCCCTCGCCCAGCAGCCTGCTAGTGAACCTAGCCCTGGGGGCCACGTGGGCTTTAGACACCCCCTACTTAGGAAGGCTCATCCCCCTTCCCTGGCTTCTGCCCAAATACCCCTCTGGGCTGAACCCCGTGACCAGCACCGCCCCCACGAGTAAAGGAACAGTTGTTCAGGGCTCAAATCCAGGATCTATGACTTATCAGCTGTGTGACCCTGGGCACTTCAGTTACCCTCTCCGATCCTCATACATAAAACAGACACGATACTGCCCTCTTCAAAAGGTGGCTGGAAAGATTCAGAATTAACTTTTAAATCAGATAATGTATCTGATCCCCTCTGGTCTTTCTGGAACATCGTGGGTACATGTGCCAAATAGTGCATGTTGGCTCTCAGGACCACACTCTCCTGTTTGGACTCCCTGCCCAGGACTATCCCTGAAACTACACTTCCCAGGTTCCCTTGCCTGCTCGCTTCCCATTAGGTTCAGCCAATGGGAGACACTGGTGGGAGATTGGAAGGCAGAAAGAGGAAGAAAGCACGTGTCCGCTGCTGGCAGAGGCAAAGGGCCACATGCCTGGGAGCAGCCTCGGCCCTGGGGGCTCGCAGGTGGGCCACAGTCCCCAGGACAGAGGCAGCTTCCTGCATGGGGGGTAAGAACCTTCCTGTCCTTTTGCCCTCCGACCCGTGTAGCCCCCTGTAACCAATTCCTTGCATAAACCTGCCTGAAACATCCAGAGCAGCTCCAGTCTCCTGCCTGGGTACTGATGGATGCTGGGGACAGCAGGTGGCCGGCATCTGGAAGGCTTCTTACTTACTCTGTGCATCCTTCTCTGAACCTTAGCCCAGGCCCTCTGGGGTGTCAAGAACCACCTCGGCACCCCACGTACACATCCTGCCCCACCCTCAGATCAGAGCCCAGACTTGGGCCTCCGTCTGTCCTAACAGATCAATGACTTGAACCTTTGGCCTTCCCCTCTGTAAGGGGCTCAGCTCTTCTGTTCTGATGACTCCCCCCCACCCCAACCCCCGACACAGCAGAGAAAGGAATGCTTTCTGCCGTCAGCACGACTCAGAGATGACCTTCTGATCTAGCCTCTGCTTTTCGGCACGGCAAGCTATTATTATGCCCATTGTACAGACAGAAACAGTGACCTTCAAGGAGAGAAAGTGACTTTGTCTGCGACTTTCTTCTGGAAAAGGCTCTCATCCGACACCAGCCCCCACCACTTCCCCTTCAGGTGCTCGTGGGGCAGACACAGCCCTCAGCTACACAGAGCCCTCCCCTCAGGCTGAGTCCCATACCCTGGACTTTCCCACTCCTGAGATTCCAACACGACACTACGGCTTGGATTCTATCGGTGTCGGGTGCCATTTTCCACCAGGGAATTGAAACCATCTGTACTAAAGAGTTGGTGAGAAATACACTTGTTCTGAGCTGACCCCGACCTCCAGCTGTGCAGGCTGTGCCCCTCCCCAGCCCTGTGGGGGTGCCATTCATATCATTGTCCATGGGCACAGCCCCTCCCCCACCACCTGGAGGCATGCAGTGCACATTTGGACAGTGGTCCTGCCTTTCCGGCGACAAGGTTTAGTCCAAAGGGACACATTGGTAGAAGATGCTCATGACTAGGGGTCTCTTGACCCCTGGGTCTGATCTGGAATCTCCCACCAGCCACTGACCCTCTCTCCACGGAATTCCATTTCCTTTCTAGAATGATTGGGGATGTCTGTGCAAAGCTGGACACCTACAGATGCACTTTCTCATTTAGTCGTGTTGAAGGCGAGGCAGGCAGGTGTCCCCACTGCAGAGACGAGAGGATGGAAGCCAGAGAGTTGAGGACTTGCCCACTATCCCATGGACCAAGAGGGCCGGAGCCCGAACTTGGACCCAACGCTCAGGCTTTGTGTCTAGTCCCACCACACTCACCTGGGGCCCGGCTGCTTTCTAAGCTGTGAAGTCGGTTTGTGCCCAAGTGCCTGAGCACTGGCCATCTTGGGCAGCGAGGTGGGTGGTGTCCTAGAGGCTGTCCACCCCCATCAGGGACCTCTCTCCGGCTGCAGCTCAGAGTTGGCTCCACAAGCTGCCAGGTGGAATCCCAATATTCCCCTCAGCTGCCTGGGCCTGGCAAGAAGAGTCTGGGAACAGATGCTGCGCACCTTGTTCCTGGCACACATGACGGATTTGTGGGTCCCCTTCGAGGAGCCGCGCGCCCTCCCCCGGCATACGCTGTGTCAGCCCGTCCCGAGCTAGTGAAAATAAACAGTGCCATTATCCCTCCACGGACTGCCACATCGTCTATTTATACCACTTAAGACACAGGATAAATGGCTTCTCAGTTTCATAATGAAAGGAATATTTCATTTTGCAGAGCTGAGGAACTGTTTATTGAGCATAAAAACAACATTTATACTGTGTTTTGATAATAAACTGATCTGGAAGTCAGTTCATTGAGGCGGTGGCTTGTCTCTTCTGAGGTTGGTGTGGGTGGGGGAGAGGGGTGCACGGAGCCTGGGATGGAGGGTGGGTCTCAGGGCCCCCAAATGTCCCCTCCACCAGGTGTATTAGCTCAGGAGCCCTCACAGCAATCCTATAGGGGCCCCCGTTATCACCCCCAGTGAGACTCGGGGAAATGAAAACACAAAGACGCTAAGTAGCTTCTCTGGGTCCCAGAGCCTGTAAGTGGTGGAGCTTGAATTAAATGCACACTCTTAACCACTGGGCTGGAGATTTGTTCTCAGCCTCAGAAAGGCCTAGAAGGGGGAAGGAATACACCAAGAGGAGATGAGCGAGAGAAGAGTTTTATAGTTTGTGAAAATATGAGCCCGGCCCCGGGTCTCTGCGCCAGCATCGTCTCGCCAATCTGCCTACGGTTTCCTGAGAAGGAAGCCAGCAGGGAATCGGTGCTGGGGCCTTGCGCCTGCGGGTTCCCTCTGTTCAGGGCCTTCGGGGTCTCTGCTTTTCCCCAAAATACCTCCTAGTTACAGGCTCTGCTTCCACGGCTCCATTCTGTCACGGAAGCGCTGGTAAAGCCGGCAGTCCTTGCTGCTTCCCTCCCCTGCTGATGTGGGACCCTGTTGGGATCTCCCCTCTGCCCAGAAGCTGGCATCCCCTCCACTGTTACTCTCGTGCCCTGCCCTTATGGACCAAACCCACGCGGTGGACCCTCACCCCCAACATGATGGTATTTGCAGGGGAGGCCTCTGGGAGGTAATCGCGCTGAGGTCATGAGGCTGGTCCCCAGGATGGGATCAGTGTCCTTCGAAAAGGAAGAGACACCAAAGTGCTCTCTCGCTCTTGCTCTCTCTCTCTCGCTCTCGCTCTCTCTCGCTCTCGCTCTCTCTCTTTCTCACTCTCACTCTCTCTCTACCATGGGGGGCCACAGCAAAAAGGAAACTGTCTGCAAGCCAAAAAGAGAGCTCTCAACATGAACTGAAATCTGCTGGCACCTTCATCTTGGACATCTAGTTTCCAGAACGATGAGCAATAAATGTTTAAGCCACCGGGTCTATGGTACCGTTTTACAGCAGTCAGGCAGACTAACACGCCTGCAGAGGTCCTGGGTAGGGGGTTTAGGGTAATACCCCTAGCCTTTGGGCATTGCCATGTGCTGAGCATAGGGCAAAATGCTTTTCACAAGTTATTGCTTCTCTTTACAGTAACCGTGGCAATTAGGTATAACTTTCCCTGGTTTAAAAATTAAGAAACAGACCCAGGGAAGTCAATGGACTTGTCCAAGGCCACACAGCTGGTAACGGGCAGAGCAGAAAGGCGAGCTCAGTCTTGGCCATTCCCAAAGCCCTTGGACTCTCTGCTGCCACTCCTCTCAAAGACTTCAGGGCTGAGGCCAGAGAGTGGTTGTCCTGGGCTCCCTACCCCTTGCCCTCCATTCTGGAAAAGCACCCAACTTCCCTATGAATGCCTCAGTCTATCTTTGAAGTAGGCTGCACAGTGGTTCCCTAAGATATCCCCATCCTAATCTCCAGAATCTGTGAAGGTATTTTATGTGGCAAAAGGGATTTAGCAGATTTGATTAAATTAAGGATGTTGAGGTGGGGAGATTATCTTGGATTACCCAGAGAGGCCCTAAATGTAGTCACAAGTGCTCTCCAAAGAGGGAGAGTTGACCACAGAAGAGAGGAAGGCAACGTGATGTCAAAACCGAGATGGAGGAAATGCAGCCATGAGTCAGGGATTGTGGCCGCTATAGGAGTTGAAAGAGGCAAGGAACGGATTCCCCTCTGGAGCCCTCACAAGGAACCTCATGTGCTGACACCTTGATTTTAGTTCCAGGAGCCTCATTTCTAACTTCTGACCTCTAGAACTGTAAGAATGAATTTGTGTTGCTTTAAATCACCGAGTCCACGGTAATTTGTTACAGCATCCACAGGAAACTATGTAGTCCTATAAAATCCAATCTTCCAGTTTGGTCCTGACTTCAAAACTATTGTCCTGTGGACTCCGTAAATACACCTGAATTTGTCAGTACCCCAACATAGGATCAGAAAACTCCATTGCTATGTGTATGGTGTTACCATGGAGAAGAATCCTGAAGTTCAGAAAGGGGAAGTGACTTGCTTAAAATCACAAGCTAAGATGGGGAAGATGAGATCCGAACCCAGGACCCATGGTTCCAGATGAATGCTTTGTCCCCTTCTGCAGATTCTCCTTCCTCTATGGGCAGTCTAAACCTCTAAGGAGTGACAAAGCAAGGGTACCTGTGGGATCTCAGAGCTATGTCCTGTGTGTGTGTGTGTGTTCTCTTTGTGTTACATTGTTTTGTTGGTTGGTTGGTTGGTTGGTTGGTTGATTAGTTTATTTTTGTCCCCACAGCAGGTTATAGGTCTGTGGCACAATAAGGAAGAGGACCTTCTGAGTTTGGATCATCATTCCACCTGCCAGTTGAGGACTTTTTTGGTGAGAAGGAGATAACAGTAAATGTTCACTCAAACCATTTCATGTTCCTCCTGGGCATGGCCCTTGCATCCACGCAGGGCCATAAGACTAGTTCTGGTCAATGGAATATGGTAGAGGTGAGATTTACCACTTGCAGTCTTGGCCCCTGAAACCTCTACAAGCTCCCCTTTTTATGTCTGCCTTGCTCACTGGTGAGCTGGAAGCAGAAGATCCCAAGGAGGACCTGGAGGGTACTGTGGTTCTGGAAGACTACTAGACTCTTGGGGTTAGCCAAGCTAAGTAAAGTAAAGTAATCTAAGTAAAAAGAGTGAAATCCCTGTGGAGCCATCTGATGGCAATACCCACACTGGACCTTGCATCAGTCATAAGACAAATGGATTTTCATTGAGTTAAGTCACTGAGAAGTCAAAGCTTGTTACTGCAGCAAAACCCCACCGATCCTGACTGACAGAGCTGGGAAGATGGTACCCAATGCCTCTCAGGTGCTCAACAAATGTAATTCTAGAAGGGCCCATAGAAAGGAGCCATTTCTCTGGGTGAATATCAGGTGGGGTCTGTGATATATGTCCACATACATCCTTCTAGTTGCATCTATAAATTCACTAATGGATGAGGTGGCAACAGCTAGAGAAAAATGGCTTGGTAACTTTTCACCAAATGGTAACTTTTTTACCAAATGACTTACTACTGCCTTCTACTCTTCGCTTTCAGGCACCGTTCCATCTGGGAGACCACTAAGTCCAGGACTGAGCTTCCTTGGTCTGGCTTGAGTCCCTCCTGCTGGGATTTTCCTGTCCACTACTCTTGAGGGTCTCCTAGTGATGATAAGTGGTTCTTGCAGAGGGAGCCAAGCCCTAGAAGAATGGATGTGGCCCTGGAGGAAGATTGTGGAGGAGAGCAGAGGGACTCTACCTCTAGAGCAAGAGAGATGGCAGAGTCTATCCAGGTAAGGGGAAGGAATCAGGCCTGGGTTCCCTCCCTCTACCCCTCTCTCCACATCACCACTCCAACCCATTCTTTCCCTGGAGGACATGCCACCCAAGACTGTGGGAAGTAGATCCAAGCCTAACGGGCTCTAGAGGACAAATGGCTAGTAGACATAAGAATATATGTTCACCCTCCCAAGAAGCCTGAGAAATGGGAATTAAAAACAATATATTTGGGGAAAGTTTAAAGTAGTATATACGTTTCTTGGGCTCCTGGGTGGCTCAGTTATTAAACGTCTGCCTTCAGCTCAAGTCATGATCTCAGGGTCCTGGGATGGAGCCCTGCATCGGGCTCCCTGCTCAGCGGGAAACCTGCTTCTCCCTCTCCCACTCCCCCTGCTTGTGTTCCCTCTCTTGCTGTGTCTCTCTCTGTCAAATAAATAAAATCTTCTTTAAAAAATTGCAAAAAAAACCACATTTCTTTTCACATTTTGACATTGTGGAAATCACAATGCATCTTACAAACAATAGCACATCACAGTATATATTAGTAAGTGCTTTTTCTTTTTCATGGTACACAGCATAATGGTGGGCCTTAGAAGGGATGAAAGGTAGTCAAGGATGTGGTCAGAATCACTTTTAAAAAGAACACTCCTTTGTTCGACTAGAAATTTGAATGCAGCATTTAAGTCTCTTGGTACATATTAAGATAACAAGAGCTAAGTCCCCGAATCACGACATGGAGGAGAGTACCCAGCATAGCAAATTTCAGATTTAAAAAAAATACCTGAATGATGATATTTAACCAAAAAAGAAAAAAAAAAAAAAAAGCCAAGATTGCAGTATTTCAGAATAGAATGACATACGTAGTCCTGGGGTACTGAACATTAGAATTGCAATCTTTATATTGGGGTTATCTTTAGGCCAATGGGGAAAATGGCTAGGATATGACTTACACACAATAGACACTCAATAAATAGTTGCTGAATTAATTAATTAGAGTCTAGTACTGAGTAATCTTTCTTTAATTCTGTTTCTCTTACATTTTGTTTCTCTCTCTTTCCTCCCCACCCCCCCCCCATTCCTTCCTAATTTTCTATCATAGGGATGCATGGAAGAAACTCTCACAATTTTTACCTATTTAAAGAAAATCCTCAGTCCTTCTTTCAAGTCTGCCTTCTTCCTGTGCCCCAGCCCTTCTCTGAAAAGTATGAGTAATGTTAATAACTGTTTCCAAAATATGAACAGGTTTGATGCATCAGGTCCAATGCCTACCCCTTTCCAGACACTCTCTAGCATTGCTTATGGCTCTTAGTTCACCTTTCCTTGAATTTTAGTCACTTGTCTTCTTGTCAATTTGTTAAGGCAGGGATTAGTTCTTTAACTCCCTGTGACCCCTTTCCCCCCTTCACCTAGGGCTGTAACTAGCATTTAGCAAGTACTCACATGATTGAGTAGATGATGGGACTGTGGGTGGATGGATGGATGGATGAGTGGATGAGTGGATAAGTAGATGGATGGACAGCTAGATGAGACTATTTACCTAATTTTTACTCTCAAGTCACAGCAAACGAGTCAAAACAGAAGTTCCCTATGACAACAGAGTTCGAGGTCACTGAGGCAAGGACAGATTCACAAGGCACAGCCAATTTATTTAATACTGCAAATGAGTAAAAATGATAAAGTTCCTCCAAAGTCCAGAAACCCGAATGGGTGTCTGCCCCTGGCCAAATACGCATGATATATTCTTATTAATAAAGCCAGACTAGTGTCCTCAAATTATCCAAGGAATACATTTGCCCACCCACAGCGATGGGGGAAGCGATTACTTATTAATAAAGCAATAGCTAAATCTAATTATATCCCCATCAGAGGCAGCTGGTAATAAAACCGGGCTGGTCTTCCAGAGCTTGGTGACCTCGCTGACCTCAAATCAAAGTTTAAACCATCCGTCAGCTTCCAATACATTCCCAGCACACCTACCAATTACCAGCACCCTGGTGCCACGGTCTGCCAGGGGTCAGAGGTCACCGTATGCACTGGATAGCTGGGAGCCGGAATGGGGCTTTAGAAATCTCATTATCCTGTTAACCATACATTTATCTGACAAGATAAAAGAGACTAGGTGACCAAGCTATCATTAAAGATTAATAGAAAGTATAAAAAATTCAGCTGCAACCAGCATTGCTGTTTAGGGTTTGTGATCGGCATGACAGGGTTATTAATCAGGGAGCCAAAAAGATTTAGGTCTTTGCTCTTGATATTTTCTATTTTTATTTTTCGTTTGTTTTTTTCCTCCTCTCTGTCTCAAGTCATTACCTCGTCTCCTACCACCCCCAACCAGAGGTCAGAGGAGACTCCTGCTAATTGGCTCCTTCAGTTTCAAATCATAACCCATCGGGCCAATTATAAAATCGCCAAGACTCAGAGGTGACGACATGGTAGTGGCGGAGGGATGCTGGTGAGCTGGGACAGAGTCAAGCTGCGCACCGGGACGCTGCCCTTCCTCGCGTGCCAAGCCTGTTAATCAGTGGGGTCCGTCGATACATTTTTAATTTAATTCAGTCCTACAAGGCACACCCAAGCTCCAAGATGATTTCTCCTCATTCATGATTCCATTTCAGTCTTACGCGAAAGATCCTTGGCCGTGGGCCTGCCAGGAATCAGAGGGCGGGCTCTGTTTTAAGGCTGAGGGAGTCTTTTTATTCTTTTCGGTTCTATCCCTTCTTGCCCACCCACCCCCACTGCCCTGCTTCTTCCCTGGCATCTTCCTGCGCCTTCCTGATGATACATCAGTGTCCTTTTCCTCTGCAACCTCCGAAGCTGTGGGCTCAGATGACAGCTCAGCAGTCCCCCCTTATGCTCCCGGGCCAAAGCTGGAAGCCAGGAAGAGGAGGTGGTGAGTGAAGGAAGGTGTCCAGAGCAAGAGTGTGGCTGTCATCTGCCCCGTGGCGGGGATTTGCGGTCAACGGTCCTCAGAAGCCTGCTCAGGAAGGGAGTTGACCACTGCCCTGGGGTCAGCGCCACGTCAGCAGAGAGCACAGGATGCACATCGGCTCTGCGGGGCTTTCGTCTGCAGCCTCCCCACCGCTAGCTGGGTGACCTCCGGAGAGTCAGCAGGCCTCTCTGAGCCTGCTTCCCAGGCTAGGCAATGGGAACAACCCCTTCCCTCTCAGGGTTGTTTGAAGATCAAAAGGAATCCTTGAGTGCAGTCTCTTCTGTTGTAATCACTTCTTGCCTTGCCCCTGCTTCCTCTGGGTTCCATTAAGGCTAATCTGATAAATCAATTAAGGATAAAATTCCATTGACTGGCCTCTGGCTCGCTGCCAGAGTTCAAGGACAACGTTTTATTCTTCTGTGCAACTGTACTCTCCCCACCCTCCCAACATCACTCCCCACTGCAAATACACACACACACACACACACACAAAAGCGAGTTCTCAGTGAATTGTCCAATGGCTTCTTCTTCCAGATCACAGACACTGTTCATGCCTCCGTGGCCGAGCTAGCTCCACTAAGCCTCCATAAAGGAATGAATGTCTGGCCGGAAGGACCATCTAAGCCACCTGCTAGCCAGAGAGTCAGGTCAAAGATGGTCAAGTACGACTGACGATCTAGCCCAAGAAGCCAAGGAAGGTGAAATGGAAAGAAGCATCAGGAAGAGAAAGGACAGGGTGGAGAGAGGAGTGCCAGGTGGCTCAGAGACAATGGCTTTAGGACTGAGTTCATGCGTAGACTTGGCCTTTAAAAGAGTGACTCCAGCCAGCTGTGTGACCTAGGGCTGGGCCTAACGGTTTCTGGGACGGGGCATGGTTGCAGAGTGTGGAGATGGGGCTGTCAGGGGCGGCTGGAAAGTACTGTGCTTTCCCCTGGAAAGCCAGGCCGGTGAGGTAGGACTCAGAGGGTGGAATGGAGGGGGGGGTCTTTGGGCAGGAGCGTGACATGAGGAAAGTGACATTTCAGGGACATACTTGTAGTGATGCTCCACAGAACAGGGAAGAGAAGGAAAGAACGGAATTGATAATGAATCCCGTGAAGGTGCGGCCACGGTAGCCTGAAAGGAAGAACACGCTTTCTCCTTTCGATTCTGTCCCCCACTCCCTCAGACTGTCCGGATAGCTGTCCCGTCTGCAGAAACGGGGCACTTCCTATTCAAAGCAGCACACGTCTAATTATTTACTAGAGGGTTTACTAGATGTGTGTCTAATACATAATGACATTTTAAGTATTTTTTCCCCCAAAAGTAATTTTCCTTTAAGCCACCATGCCCATTGTTTGAAGAGCTTACATTTGGGAAACGAATCCAGAGAAAGACAAAGACCCTGTGACCGCAGCAGGTGAACAGGCTCACCTTGCAGACAGACACGGGGAATAAAATTCCTCCTGAAAGATTCTGGGGCTCAGAAAGGTATGTGTGTGTGTGTGTTGAGGAGGAACAACAAAGAAGGAAACCAGTGTTCGTACCTCAACCCTACTCAAGCCTCCACTTGATGCATCCATCTTATGGCTAAGGAAACTGATAGAGAAGTAAAGAAATGCTCAAAATTACTCCACTCACGTCAGAGCTCATAGTCAGCTCAGTCTTTGCTGAGAGGGCTAAAGAAACAGAAGTACAACAACCCCCCCACCCAGGGGCATGCTTAGTATTTTCGCAGATCCATTCGTAGACTTCGCCATCATTTACTGAGCACCTTCTGTCTTGGGCATGGTGGTTGGACCTGTACGTATGTGATCGAATGCAATGCTCACAACGTTTCTGCAAGGAGCTTTATTATTCCTGTGTCAGAGGTGAGAAAATTAAGGCACGAAGAGATTAAGCATTCCTCCATAAGTAGCTCAGTGCAAAATACAGGTTCCTTTAAAGTATTTTTCGGGGCGCCTGGGTGTCTCAGTCGTTAAGAGTCTGCCTTCGGCTCAGGTCACGATCCCAGGGTCCTGGGATCGAGTCCCGCTTCGGGCTCCCTGCTCGGCGGGAAGCCTGCTTCTCCCTCTCCCACTCCCCCTGCTTGTGTTCCCTCTCTCGCTGTGTCTCTCTCTGTCAAATAAATAAGTAAAATCTTTAAAAATAGGGCGCCTGGGTGGCTCAGTTGGTTAAGCGACTGCCTTCGGCTCAGGTCATGATCCTGGAGTCCCTGGATCGAGTCCCGCATCGGGCTCCCTGCTTGGCAGGGGGTCTGCTTCTCCCTCTGACCCTAACCCCTCTCATGCTGTTTCTCATTCTCTCTCTCTCAAATAAATAAATAAAAAATCTTTAAAAAAAAAAATCTTTAAAAATAAATAAAAAAATAATAAAGTATTTTCCCCCAGAAAATAAATTTCCTTTAAGCAACAATGCCCATTGTTTGGAGATCCTACATCTGAGAAACAAATCCAAAGCTGGAGCTCTTAAACACTACATCACACTGACTTGCTTCATTATGACCCAGTTTTGAGCCTTGAGAGTTCAGAATCTAGGTAGATAGGAAAACCATACGCATATGAAAACCAGAGTTGTCACATGATGATCTAGACAGCAGCTACCCGACATCATCAAAACTCATATTCTTTCTATCTTCCCATGCTCTGTCTTCAGTTTCAGCATGTCTACAGCCCTGGGCTAGCTTCCTTCATGGTTGCAAGATGGCTGCCACGGCTCCAAACATCACACACAGTTCTGACAATATCCAGTGTTAAGAGAGACCAGTTAATTCCTGTGTCTCTCTCTTTTTTTCCTTTGCTTTTCTTTCTATTTATTTCATGTAATTTCTACTATACCTGTCTAACCTTTTGTCTGCATATGTAGGGAGACATGTTGGGAAGATGTTCACCTAATGTTAAAAAGGCATGGTTTTTGTACTTTGATGCATGGCTTGATTTTTTTTATAATGAACTTACATCATTTTTTTAGGGAAAAAAATGATAAATTCAGGATTCAAAAGAAACACAGCAAAACAGATGTTACCATGCCATTCACCTGCTGAAGATGAACCAGTGTCTACACCATTGCTGACAGGACAAAGGACAAACTCCTCAGCAGAGTTTCTAAGGCTGCCTGTGATCGGGTGTCCGTGGTCTTGCCACAGGCCACGGGTCCCCAAAGACGCCGGCTATGGAGGTGTTTCCCCAGCTCGGGTTGCTCCCCACGGCCAGAGGATCTCCCATCCACTGCTCCCTCAGTAAAAGCCCTATCCTCCCTCAAGGCCCAAACCAAACATCACCCGCTCCTTACAGCCTCCCCGGGAAGCTCAGTCAGAAGGTAATGCTCCCCTGTCCAGGGCCCATAGACTTGTATTTATTCTTCTACTTTAGGGCGTCTTTCAGACTACCCTGCCAGGGGGTTAGTTTGGGTGGTATGCTGAAGCCAGCTTCCACTGGCTCTCAAGATGTTACATTGGGACCTTGACATAGACCACGGCAGGGATGTTTATACCACAGGAATTGGCAGATGCCATGACTGGGTCTTTTATCCCCGCTGTGGAAAGCTGGTTGTCAGTCATTCACCAGCCCACCCTAGTTTGGGTAGGCGTCCCTCTCTTCCACCTCCAAATCAACTCAATGAGGTCAGTCTTATTCCCACCCCTGAGCGCCTAGCCCAGCACTTTGCTCAAGGCAGGAGGAAGCTCACAGCTAGAGAATCAGCTTCTGGAATTGCCGAGCAAGCAGATGCGCCATCCCGGAATTGACTCGTCCTTCCCAGCTGTGGGCGTGGGCCAGCCCTCCGTCCGGGGCAGGGTGGCAGGGCGCGGCTGGGAGCCTCTGCCCGACCTTCCTGCAGTCTTCCTGGAGAAATCGGCCCCATCTGCTGGCGAGGGTGGATACGGGGGAGCTGTAAAATAGCCCCAGGCCTCCCCAGATCTCTAAATCTTAGTGAAGAGGCTTAAGTGACTCAGGAACTGAGCCCAGCAGTTCACATCTTGGAAAATGCAGGGTGGATTGTTAAACCGGCCCAAGTGGCATTGATCATCAGCTGACGGTGGGGTCACAGGGGTCGATCCAGTTCCCTAAAGCACTGTCTGTGCTTTTGCAGGGAGAAGGCAAGCGACAGGAGAGCAAGAGGCAGGCCCGGGCAGCACTCCCATGGGGTCCCGAATCCCCAGACTCACAGCTGTGACCTGCAGCATGCTCGGGTCTGTGCAGGGCCCTGGGGCGGGGCGGAGGGCCCCAGAGAACCGACAGCCACAAGAGCAAGCCTCTCACCTCACACGACTGCACGGCCACCAAACTCCGGCGATCTGGAACAGGGTCCCTCCAGCCCAGAGGAGGGGGCAGAGTCTTCATCAGCCGTGTTCCCCACCACCACGCCCAGTCTTCAGCCCATTCTGAATCACCTTTGTAGAAGGAAATCTGAGTTCTGGTCCTTGCCCTGAACGACCACAAACAAGGCCTTCCCCCTGGGCCTCAGTTTCCCCATACAGACCGTGACCTCAGCTTTATGAGTTTGGTGAAAGCCTTCCCACCCCGTTCAGCTTTGTCACTTTATGCTTCTAGGCATGTCCGAGCCGTGTCCCCAGCCCAGAGCTGCCCCTGTGCAAACCAGTCTCTCTCCTGTCAGCGGGGAGGGACGGCTCCCGGGAGCCCACCCAGCTGGCTGGGAGAGGTGCCTGCGTGTGGGAGCCAGCTGAGTGACGAGTGACAGGAGAGGAGAGGGAAGCTCAGCAAGGGTCCTGCGTCACCCCCAGCCAGCGGCTTCCTTGAGTGGGAGTATGTCAGAGGCACGTCAACACTTTGGCGGCCACTCTTGAGGGCAGGCAAGGCAGGGAGAGGGCTCGGGGGAGCCTGCACCCCGCAGAGCCGGTCTGCAGTAGATGTGGGAGCTGGGACACAGGAGGGGGGCAAGCTGCCTTGTCCCCCACCCCACAGTTCTCAGGGCTCTGGGGAGAAGGGAGGGGGCAGGGAAATTTCCTTTCCTGCCTTTTCTGCCCACTAGACACTTTATAACTGATCTCATTGCTTCCATATCATAACTCCACGAAACAGATACTATTGCCCCCAATTTTTAAACGAAGCTCAGTGAGGTGGCGTGTCTTGCCCCAAGTCACTGTGTCCCCCAGGACAGAGAACCTTAGGGATGACAGTTCAAAGGTACTGCGCACCACTCTTTGAACAAAATAAGAAAGTAAGTAGTACCCACACACTTGCTACCATCCTGATTTTTACACATAAACAGTGAGGTCTACCCCTCCTGCCCCAACTAGGGTGCACCGGGGCCTGGTGGTTCCCAGGCTGACCCGTGCCTAGAGCACCTTGCCCAGCGGTGTCCACGTGGATAGCTGATGGCCGTGAGTCTGGGGAGTCTTGCGTTCCCATTCATGGGAGGTCCGGGGCCGGGGGGCGGCGGGGGATGACGTGACCATGCCCCGAGGGGAAGCCAGCTGGGGACCCGACCCAGACTTCGGGCCAGCCCCCTGGGCCCAGAGCCCCACTGGAGATTCAGCTCAAGGGACAGGTTGGAAGTCTGATTCTCCCACCCTCTGCCTTTCTCCGTGTCCCTCCACTGGTCTCTCTGTCCAGGCCCCGCTCCCACCCACTTAGAATCCCCACAGAAAAAGGTCACCAGTCCTCGTCCTTCCCCCAATAAGGTCCTGAGGTCCATAAGAAATTGCTGTGAGGGCCCACTAACGATAATGTTACCAAAGTGAAAACAGGCTTTCCTTTCCTTGGAAACCAGAGCCTAGATGCTCCCCCCACCCACACCTGCATGTGGCTCTTCCCTCAGAGGGCCCTTCTAGAAGGGAGGGGCACAACGACCACAAATGAACCCCCCCAGTTTTCCTGTCCCTCACTGGAGCTCAAAGAGGTTGGCTAACTTACCCTAAGTCACCCAGGGGGTAATGGCAGGAACTGAAATCAGAGCCAGGTCCGAGGCAAAGGCTGTTTCCACCAGATCCCACACCCCTGCCACCGCTGTCTAGACCGGACCCCAGGTGCTTGGGGCACCACCATGGCTCATCCCTTCTCCCAGACTCTGGCGACCCCCGTCCTTCTCCACCGCGGACATCTGTCCTGCCTCAGGCACGACCTCGGGTCCCTTCTCAGTCCAAGGGCAGCCCTCGGTCACCCCTTCTTCCTTTCCTTGTCCCCCACCCTCCACTTGTCCAGGGGTCTCCTTCCATTTCCATTTTCAAAGCATATTTACGGAGAGCCCGTGAGAGCTCAGGGACTCCGCTGGCTGCTGGAGAGACAGAGGTAGGGAGCAGGGCACGGTGCGCGCTCGCCACTCTCGGGCTTTCTGTTCTTCTCGCGGGAGGCAGGTGCATTCGAAGAAGTAAGATAGCCTCTGACTCTGCCAAGTGCTGAGAAGGCTACGAAGCAAAGTGAGCCGCCCAGCCTGTCCCTCAGCCGCCCTGCACCACATTGGACTTATATCCCCGCCGGGGAAGGTAGAGATCGTCCCCAGTCACAGATGACGACACTGAGGTTGCCCAGAGACATCGGAGCCCATACAGACCTGCACTCTGCAGAACCCAGCCTCTGGACTTCCAGCCCAGGGCTGTTTCCAAATCCCACTGCCCTCCAGGTACCCTTCCCCCATTCCCCGAACCTGGGACACAAGGCCAGCCAACAGAGCAATCCCTCGGGAGGCCGTTCGGGAGCCGCCATCCATTCCTGGGGCAGACTGCTCGCTAAACTGATCTCAGGCCAGAGCTTTCGAGCTGGAAGTGCCGGAGAATGTAATCCAAATGCCTCATTTGACTCACTCCATCTAGTCCCTCCTCTCCCTATAGTCGCCTACATGCATTAAGCGCCGACTGTGTGCCTCACCCCGTGAGGCACCGGACATACCGTGGAGAGGGGACGGATAGATGCCTGAGCTCGTGGAGTTTGTGCGCCAGCGGAGGGCGTGGGCAGTGACCAGCCGCACGTGATTGCAGGATCACATGCCACGACGGCGACTGCAGCGAAAGGCAAGGAAGGGGTGACAGGAGAGCATCTGATAAGGGGGAGAACTGATTTATTCTGGGGGTCCCAGAGGCAGGAATGATGATCTGGCATTAAACAAAGGGTGGAGGGGTGGGGAGGGGAGGGCACAGCGGGAGGAAGAGCCGGCAGCAAGGTGCACGGTGCGTTCTAGAAACCGGGGGCAGGGCAGTGTGGCTGGTACGGCTCCAAAGCAGAAAACAGCCAGGGGTGCCGGGGTCGTGGGTGGGGGCCGCAGCGTGGGGCAGGTTATGGGTGTGATAACGCACTGGGCCTTGATCCTGAGGTAGCGAGGAGCCTGTGGAGCTCTTAACTGTGACTATGTGGAGAGGAGGGGCTTGCGTTTTTAAAAGCTCGCCCCGGCAGGCAGGCAGGCGGGAGAATGGCTCGGCGGGGCGAGAGGTAGCAGCACGAAGACCTGTGTGGGGGCCAGTGCAGGTGCCCCCAGGAGATGAGGATGCTTTAGAGGAAGGGTAACAGCGGGAGGAAGAGAAGGAGGCACATCCCAGAGAGACAAAGTCAGGAGGTGAGATCAGCACGGGTGGGCAGTGCACTGCAGGGGGAGATGCGGGAGAGCAAAGTCAAGCGTGGCTCCAGGCTCCACTCCATGGACGAACGTGGGGGAGGAAGCTCCGATGTCGGAACCTGAGGCCCAGGTCGGGGTGAGATGTGCCCAAGACCTCACAGCCAGGCTCCAGCCTCGACTCCTGGTCTGTTTCTCCGCATGCAGCTCGGGCCGAGCAGAGCGGGGTCCCCGGGGATAAGGCTTCTCTTTGTGCCCGTAGAGCATGAGATGCTGGAGACAAGCCCTGGTCGTCACAGCGTGCCCCACCCCCACCCACAGTATATGTCACACAGTCCGGGCGCCCCGGGCTTGGGATGGAGAGCCAGGGATCCCGAGCCCACTTCCGAATCCTGTCTCCAAGAAGTTACGTCGCCTGGGACCTCGCCTTCCATCTCTGTTTAAAATATTGTTACTGGGGCGCCTGGCTGGCTCAGTCCTTAAGCGTCTGCCTTCAGCTCAGGTCGTGATCCCAGGGTCCTGGGATCGAGCCCCACATCGGGCTCCCTGCTCCTCGGGAAGCCTGCTTCTCCCTCTCCCACTCCCCCTGCTTGTGTTCCCTCTCTCTCTGTCAAATAAAAAGAATCTTTAAAAATAAATAAATAAAAATAAAATAAATAAAATGAAATATTGTTTCTGACGGTAAAATGACACCAGGCACACAAAAGCTCTTCGGATAGTACCAAGTAAGTGAGTGGAAAATATTTGTCTTACAAAGCGTGGGGTGGAGCCGAGACATGCAGCCGGGAATGAAGGGCGTTACAGGCCGAGGGCACAGCCCAAGCAAAGGCTTGAGGAGGGGACGGGCAAGGCTGCTGAAGGCGCCGATGTGCAGATCCACTAAGCGCTGTGGTGTGTGTTATCTTGCTGCCCAGTCTCGGCCCACAGCAGCCCTATGAAGGTCAATGCCAGTTGCTCATTGTTCAGATAAGGAAACGAAGGTGAACACAAACTGGCAGGTTGTCCACACTCAGCCGCTCCAAAGTGGCCAAGCTCTCCGCCCCCAGCAGTGAGCCCTTCATAGGTGAGAAATCGCTTAGGGAAGTAAAAGCTAAAAGTGGCTTTTTCACGCTGACAGTCTCCCCAGGAACTCGGTGAGGGAACTTTTAGTGGCCAGGACCTCTGAAGGTCTTCAAGTGTGATAACCCAGGGCAATTCTGAGGAAGAAATTGGCCTTTCTTGGAACAGGCCCGAGCAAATAGCTGTGCTCCCCTCAATTTCAAAGGCCCAGATCGCCCAGAGGCAGGGGGCTTGCGGGATGTGTGAGGAGGGGAGCCACTTGGCCAGGCCCGGCCTGCGTGATTGTCGCCCCCCTCCTCCCGGCTGCTCTGGAGGGGCCGAGGGCGAAGAACATGCTGTCCGCTGATCCACAACTTGAGCAGAACTTAATTGCTTCCCTGAACCTGAAAAATATCAAACTGCATAAATAAATGTGCTTTAAATTATTAATAAAGGCATTTACATCTGGAGTTGGAGCATGAAAATTAATCTAATTTCTTATGCTAAACTGGCTGGTGTGGTATGTGATTTAAGGATTCAGAGACACAAAGGGCAGGGAAGAAAATGATGGGAGGTGGGCCGTCTTGGGCATTTTGCATTTAAGATGGGGAAAAGAATGAGAAAGAAGGAACGAGTGGAAAGAAAGGGTGGGCGGAAGTTCTCCTGCAGGCCCCGATGAAGGCTGCTTCATCACTGAGAATCAAGAACATAGAGTCCAGGGGCGCCTGGGTGGCTCAGTTGGTTAAGCGACTGCCTTCGGCTCAGGTCATGATCTCAGGGTCCTGGGATCGAGCCCCGCATCGGGCTCCCTGCTCGGCGGGAAGCCTGCTTCTCCCTCTCCCACTCCCCCTGTTTGTGTTCCCTCTCTCGCTGTCTCTCTCTGTCAAATAAATAAATAAAATCTTTAAAAAAAAAAAAAATAAATAAAAATAAAAAATAAAAAATAAAAAATAAAAAAATAAAAAAAAAAAAAGAACATAGAGTCCATATTTACCCCAGGTCCCCTCATTTTAACGGCACTAGAAGACACTCCCACCCAAGTACTAATGAGGCCTGACCCCGCTTAGCTTCTGAACTGCACTAGAAGGTCTCTGGAGGAGCCTGGGTTTCTGTGCAGGGTGAATCACTTGACTTTCTCAAGGACAGGCATAACGAAAGCCAAAGTTGGGATGAGCCCGTCCACTAATGCCTGAGTGGCCAGTGGGAAGGGACCCAGAGACCCCTGCCACCTGCCTCCAGCCCACCCTGACACTGTCAGGACTCCCTCCCTTTAGCTTCTGGATGCAAGGTGGTACCAACCAGCCCTGCATCTGAAGGCCAGCTCAGCCACTTGCTAGTTGAGTATCTTTGGCCCAGCTTCTCTCTGAGCCTCAGTGTCTCCATCTGTAAAATGGGTGAATGATATCTATCACACAGCATCATGGTAAGGATACAGCATGGCATTTGGGACTTGCTGAGCCTGGGTGCAGACACGATCAGGGCAGATGGTACTCCTACCAACGTTCTCCCATGCCTTTGCTGCCCACTGATATGCCAGACACTCTTGTTCTGTAAGAGAGAGAGAGAAAAGAAAATGTTGGATTGGCAGCTTGGTCTGAGGGGAGAGCAGAGGAAGAGAGATGATATGGGGCCTGTTGTCATCTGGTCTCTGGGACTGGGTTGAGCTCTGAAATCTAGAAGCTTGAGAGTCAGAAGTTAAAAGGTTTTGTAAGACCGTGGGCAGAAGCAGAGCCTGTGGCATGAAAGTGAAGACAGGTGCACCCTCCCGTCCTCCGCCTGGAATGTTCTGTGTTCCAATGGTCAATGCCCTGGCCGAGGATGGCCCCCTCGTGCAGCAGGGGCCATCCTGGGTAGAGGCAGGGGGCAGATACAGAGACGACAACAGGAGAGGTGGGGGGGTTGGATACCATAAGGGACTGCCTCCAAGGCCCCAAAATACCCAGCAAACACTCATTTCAAGCAGTGGGAGCCAATGAAAGCAAATGGGCCTAGATTTTCCCACCACAGGCTGGGGGGCTGGGACACCTGGGTTATATCTCTGAAACGCCTGTCCTTAGGCTAAGCATACAATAGGTGTCAAAGCACATCAGCTTCCTTCCCTTTCCCCTTCTTTCCTGAGTCTCTGTGCATTTGTCAGGACGTGATCTTTTCCTCCATCTGGTCTCCAAGGGAATCAGGGGTTAGGGTTCTGTACTTGAACCCCAAAGGCAACATGGACTAACCCTAAAACACTGGCCAACGTTTATCAAAACACCAGCTAACACTTAACTTTACATGTGACTCCTAACAGTTTAGTAAATGTTTTCACTTCTAATCCACTGAGTCTCAACGACCACCATGTAAAGTAACATCTCTACTGTGCAGTAAAGGAAACTGAGGCCCGAAGAAAGTGACCGGTCCAAGGAAACACGGCTTATACACCATAAAGCAGGAATGTAGCCCTGGGTCCTCTGCTGACTGGAGAGTCAGGCCAGTCAGAGGCCGCCCCTCCCTTAGCAAATCCAGTTTCCCCATGCGTCCAATGGGCCTGGTAGCACTGAGCTTGCAGAGCCGCGGTGAGGACCACAGCGGGCCACACAGCACCCAGCACAGAGGGCTCCCAAGGACACGCATTCCCTTTCCCGGCCACATGGCTTTCCAGACCCACCTGCGTCAGGAGGACTGAAACAAAAAGACAATAGATTGGTGACCAAGCAAGGAGGCCACCAGGAGGAGGCGCAGTCTGGTGCCCGCCTTGGACCCTGGGCATCTGCCTCCGCCTGCCTTGGGTCTCTCTGCCTGGCAAGGGGTCAAAGACATGGCTGATCCTCCTCTCAACAGTTTCCACTTTGGTTGCGATTATTTCATGCCCTGTCTGGTACCTTCTGCCTCATGCTGCTCAATTCTCTCTTTCTACCAATCTCGGAAGGGACACAGCTTCGTTGAAAGGAGAGTGGCTCCAGGGTGACGTGGGCCCACATTCAAGCACTGGGGGGCCTGGGGCAGGTTGCTTTGCCTCTGGGCAGCCCGAGTTCCTGCCTGGAAAAAGAAGGTGGCGGTCCCTCCCCAAGGTTACAGCCTGGTACAGGTCAGGGCTGTTTGTCCCACGGTTGCCCTGGACGCAGCCTCGCAAGCCTCAGAAGGGAACAGAGAGTCCTATTTGCTGCAGGAATAGGTCTTTAAAAAAGGGAGGGGGGCACCTGCTCCAACATTTTTTAGTAGTTTTTTTTTTCCCTCAGATATTATCCTGCCTAATTGTATTTCCAAATTGCAACACAATTTTAAAAGTTTCTTAAAGAAAAGTTTAATTAGGGGCGACTGGGTGGCTCAGTCGGTTAAGCGTCTGCCTTCGGCTCAGGTCATGATCCCAGGGTCCTGGGATCGAGCCCCGCATCGGGCTCCCTGCTCAGCGGGAAGCCTGCTTCTCCCTCTGCCTCTGCTGCTCACTCACTCTCTCTCTCTGTCAAATAAATAAATAAAATCTTTAAAAAAGTTTAATTAATGCTTATTAAAGTTAATATCGGGGTTGGGGTTGAATTGATGATACGGCAGAAGAGACCATTGTGTGGTCCATCCTTAGATTTTATAGCAAATAGGAACCCCTTTTGTAATCACGGTGTGAAGTAAACATTTATGTCCATTTTATAAGACTCGAAGAATTGTTTTCTATTTTACATTATGATAGACGTTTATAGCTGTTACCTCTTTTATGACACACTGTTGGTCACTGCTTTGATTTAGCTGCCTTGGGTCTTTTGTTGGGGACATCATCACCAATTACCGTGTGCCAGAGTAGAGTTGCTAAGAACAAATCGGAGAGAAGCAGGGTATCCCTGAATCCCACATGTTTTGTGCTGGGCTTAGGAGGAAAAAAAATCTCATTTTCTCTGAAATTGCTTTCACCCTAAGTGAGTCAAGAATTTCCTGGTCCAGCTCTGGGAACTCTGCCTCTGGGGTGAGGGCAGATAGGTAAAGAGCAGGATTTCACTTGGAAGACTGGAAGCTTCAGTACTGTCCTCTCTCCCTTCCTGGGCTTCCTCCCTCTCCCTGAGGGAGCACCTTGAACCCCCGGAAATTGTAGGCAAACCTACATGTACCTTCCTGTGGGGACATCTTCTGGGGACATATAAAATAGAAAGAACCAGACCCCTGCTCTTGCTGGCCCTGGCTGTCCTCAACCCACACTCCCGGGCCTGATCCCACCCTCAAACTCCTTGGCCCCCTCCTTCTCTGCTCTCCTGAGAGGCCCCCTGGCAGAGGGTACTTTCTGGAAACCAGAAGGAACTCCGTGGGGAGAGGAGGCTGATGCAACCAGCAGCCCCCCCACCCCCACCCCTTTGCTCCCACTCCCAACCCAGCCTTCCTCCAAACAGAGCCCCTCGGGCCTGCCCTGACCTGCCCCCTTGCTGGGCCAGCCTCAGTGGCTCTCCTCTGTCGCCCCCCAGGCCTTGCCCTGCCCCTCTTCAGTGTCTAAGATTTAGAAAAAGCCAAAGAAAGAGAGAAAGGAAAGTGTGGTGAGCCCAGCTCGGGCTGGGGCAGCAGAGGGGAAGGGCCTCCGGCGGGCTGGGAGCAGAAGCCGCTGATGCACTGTGGTCGCCTTGTGGTTCAGGCCCAGAGGCTCATGCAGGCGTTGTGGGGAGCACGATAACCTAACCGGTGAGCCGATTCGGAGAATTTCTGCAGGTTTCGTAATGCGAGGTGACAGCACAAAGCGGGAGATAACAAGGTCCCAGCAGTGACAATGGAGGGCGGGAGCTGTGACAATGGAGGGCAGGAGCTGTGACAATGGAGGGCAGGAGCTGTGACAATGGAGGGCAGGAGCAGACAGCGGCCCTCCTACTCTGGCGACGGAGCACACATGGGGCCGTTCCTGAGCAGAGACAATGAAGCCCCTTGGAAGACCTCGCTCGTTCAGGCTGGGGTGGGGGGTGACGAGAACGGAGATGAGTGCAGGCCCGGCTCCTCCTGTCGAGCTGGGCCTGCTCTGGGACAGGGCTCTGCACGGGTCTCGGGCTGCAGGCTGCCTGCCATGAGAGTCAACTTGTGGATGTTCCAGCTGCCGCCTCCTCACCTCCCTGCCCTCTCAGTGGGGACACAATCCTGGCCTGGGCGGTGAGCGGCACGGAAGGGGGTGCCTGCGAGGGAGATCCTGACCGGAGTCTAGACCCGGTGGTTCAGACACACCCAAGTTGTAGACAGCCACTCTGACAGGGACCCGTGGCTGCTCCGTGGCTGTGGGTCCCTGTCGTCTTTCCGTAGCACGGCATTCAAGGCTGGCTCGCTCTGGGCCAGCCCACTTCCTCAGCATTATCGCCTTCCACCTGCCCCGTGGACATGGCTGAACCACCAGACTGTTTGCCAGGCATACCACACACCCAGCTCTGATACCCCAGTGCCTTTGCACCTCCCAGGTCCTCTGCCCATAATGCTTTTCCCTTTCCTTCCTGCCTGACTGGTCCTTCAGGAACCTGTTCAAATATCTTCTCTTCTGTGAAGACTTCCCTGGACCCCAGGGCAGAACTCAAGCCAGCCCGTCCCCCGAGCTTGACTATACAGTCATCTACTCCGCACACACTTCCATCAAGACCATTTATTTTCCTGGCTGTCTCCCTTCCAGGCTGGGAGGAAAGGGACCATGCTTTAATTTACCTCTTGCTCCCAGAGCCTAGGTCAGAGCCTGGCCAGGCAGCTGATGGATGCGTGCATGTGTGCACAGGAAGTATGAAGGGCAGATCCAGGCAGGGCAGGGTGCCTCTCTGGAATTTGGCTGCCCCAGTCCTAGGACCTGCCTCTCCTCCTGGGAGAGAGGGCTGGGGTCCCCCCGTGTGCCACAAAGCCGTCCACATCCCCTCTCAGGCCAGAGGCCCCATTCAAGGCCCTCTCCTCCACCCTCATACTCTCATACCTTAGATCCCAAGTGAGTGCTTGACCCCTGTGAAGTGGTTTGGACCCCAAAGCCTAGAGGGGGTCATGGGAACCCAGCTCTCTCCTGAATGACAGATGCCTCCCCTTGGCAAGCCCCAGCCTGCTCTCTGCAGAGGGGGAGGGAGGACGGACCGGCTGCAGGTCGGCATCATTAACTACTCGCCACTCAAGCTCCTGCTGTGTTCCCTCCTTCAGAGAGTTCCCCCAGGTCTTCCCTCCAGCCCGGGCCTGGGAACCCTGAGCACCCCTCCCACGATCTGGGGTGATATCAGCGCCTGGCCCCAGGAAAGGGTCTTGCCCCCAGAGCACACAGGCACCCAGAACAGGGCCAGCCGTGCCTAGAGCAGATGGGCCAGGACCAGGAGGTGTGCGGAGGCTGACAGGAACTGGTTTAGACCAGACTTAGCCAGTTTTGCTCTGTCTGAGCAGCGGAGGAAGTGAGTGGTTCACACCTGGTGAGTGGGAGCGGCCAGAGGTATCTGGAGCCTGGGTGTTTCTAAAAGCTGGATCTCTTGCCCAGCACACAGGAAAGGTGGTCCCCCACCCTAGGGTTCCTTACTGACGGGCCCCAACGCATCCCCACAGAGACATTCAGAAACAGCAAGGCTGAGGCTTCCTGTCTCCTCAGCCCAGTCCTGGCCCAACCCTGCTGGGTGGAGACGTCTGGAGAAGGGGGAGCTCTAGCTCTCGGTGTCCAGAGAACTCTGAGGGCACCTGTGTCCTTGCCCTGGAGTCCTTAGAGAACCATGTATGCTCCTGGCTTGTGGGCAGCCAGACTGCCATGGGTGTCCTCCCTTCTGGAAGCTTCCATTCCCTCCATCCTCCATGGGGCATCAAAGCCAGGCCCCTGCTCCTCCAGCGAGGAGATGTCACGGCAGCCGGAGGGCCTGATGTCCCTGTCAGGTTTGCCAAGGAGATGCGTGGTACAGACAACCAGGCTTCTGCTCGGCTGCCTGCAACAGGACGCCTCCCAGCCCCGCGTCTACCTCACCTGTCTGACTCTCCCTCTCCTTCAGGTGATAGGGACCCATAACAGTTGCCACATCAGAGGGCCATTAGGAGGACTGAATGGGGAGGACACACGCCAAGTTTAAGCCCGTCATTGGCATGGAGAGAGCGCTCAGCAAATGTTGGTGGTTCTGTTGTTTTTATCCCACACACCCACGCATAGGCACACGACTCTCCTCCTGTGGGTCACAGTCACAGGCATCATGGCCCCTGGGACCCCAGGAGAGCCAGAGGGAGGTGCCACCCCAGCCAGAAGCCGTTTCATCATCCACACCTCCCAACCGGATCAACATCACCTGTGGGACCCTTGGCACCCCTGGGTCACCCACAAGGAACCCAGCTCCCAGGGTCAGGTCAGGAAAGGTGCTAGTGATTTCCCAGAACAGGAGAATATTTCCTTGCAACACTCCCACCGGGGGCCCAGGTGTGCGGGGCGGAGGGGGGCCACGCCTGCTCTGTGCGGCTGTCGGTGCGTGGCCCGGTTGCCCGGGGGGAGGGCAGCTACCGCGGGGCCCGAGCGAACCTAGAGCCTACTGGTGAGCAGAAGCCCAGGTTCAAGAGGGGGCACTCCTCTGTGTGTGAAGAGTCAGGTGACCGCCGGGTGACAGCCAACGCTAACGCACAGCCCCTGCCTCCCATCCCTGCTTTGGCCTCCCGGCCACACACTGGCATTCCAAGAAGTCTTCCTTTGCAGGCAGACGTGTACAGTTTTAATTTCTATGAAAAGCCATCAGTCTTATACCTGACTTCTGACCACTATGTTCTTCGACTTTTTGTTGTGGTTAATTTTTTTGTGGAAATTCACACAACAAATAATTAACCATTTTCAGTGTGCAATTCAGTGGCAGTTAGTGCACCACGATGTCCTGTGGCCACCAGCTCTCTTGCCTTTCACGACTTTTCAGCGCCCTGTAAAAACACCCCGTCCCCACCAAATAATCACTCCCCATTCCCGCCCCCTCCTCCAACCCCCTGGTAGCCCCTAATCTGCTTTCTGTCTCTCTAGATCTGTCTACTCCAGGTAGGTCTACAAAAGAAAGCATACGTCACGTGGCCTTTTGAGTCCGGCTTCTCGCCCCGAGCATAATGTTTCCGAGGCTCGCCCGCTCCCAGCACATACTTTATCCCTTTTTACGGCTAAATCATATTCCATTGCATTTGTCCTCGGATGGACATACGGATTATTTGACCATTTTTAAACATGCAGAAATAGGGAAAGAATAACAATGAGCACCCATCTTCCCGCTCCCCAGATTCTGCAGCTGGGCCAGGACCTGGGGTGAGACCAGTGGGCTGCTTCAGCACGCGGGGAAGGAGACACCAGTCCCGGGGTGGGCAGGTGCAGGGTGGCCCCTCCGAGTACTGTCTCCCTCAGTGAAGACCTGTTATGGTGCACAGGACACTTGTCTCCTCGTTGTTCTGCTCCCATCTGCTCCGAGGACGTTGGACACAGTAACAAATCCACTCCCCTCTCCCCGCCCCCCACAGTGACATGCAGCTGTACCTCTAGTCCATAGTCACCCTTCCCAACGGCCCCAAACCTGTCTTCCATCCCTTTGGTTTGTTGGCTCTTCGGTTTGTTTTCAGAAGGATCTTAGGAATTTTCCCACACGACATGTGGGTATCAGGTCTCTCTCACTCGAAAATGGCCTTGGCTTTCCCCCACCCCATAACATCAGCCTTTTGGAGAGTCTTTTAGAAAGGCCCACACCGTGGATTTGCCTTGCTGTCATTCAACCTGTCCCTCTGTCCCCTGTAAATCCTGTGCACAGGCAGTTGGGGTCGAAGGCTAAAGTCTTTGGCAAGAACACTCCATGGGTGATGCTGTGTTCCTCACATCACCTTACATCAGGAGGCCTGGGTTCCTGGCCAGATGGTTGTCCTATTACTTAATGATGCTAAGTATGGTCAACTGGGATAAACTCATGACCACCGAATCTCTCAAATGTACATTCCCCCTTTTAATTAGTATGTAGTCTGGGGGAAGATGCTTGGTCACTGCACAGATATCCTATCCCCCAGCACTCACCGGTTTTAGCACTTATTGATGGTCCCGGCCCGAATCAAGAATTACACTGGGGGTTGCAAATGGCAACTTTCTAACTTTATCATTGCTTCTACATTGCTCAGCGGGCACTCTCCTGTAAAGAAGAGCTTCTTTCCCTCTCCCCCTATCTGTTAATAACGATAGTCTTTTATTGATGCTCAGCAATTCCAAGTTTAGCCAGAGGGGTCTCTTCAAGTCTGCTTCTGCATCTTTTTGACATGACCCCACTAGGCACATCCTTGCCTCTTAGAACAATGAAATGTCCCAGACTTACTTGTACTTCCCTCACATCTGGAATCAGCCATTTCCCTAGAAAGGCTGAGTTGGTGGGTAATGGTCTTAGAAAGCAGGATCTGGACACCAGGTGGTCAGTCTCATTGCTCCTGCTTCTAGATTCTTTCAGTGGACAGAGGCGGGGAAAAAAAGAAAATCAATTCACAATGTTGTCAACTTAAATTGAACATTCTCTGGGAGCCTGGGTGGCTCGGTCAGTTAAGTGGCCGACTCTTGATTTCAGCTCAGGTCATGATCTCAGGGTTGTGGGATCAAGCTCTGCGTCGGTCTCCATACTCAGCGGGGAGTTTGCTTGAGATTTTCTCTCTCCCTCTCCCTCTGTCCCTCCCTACCTCTAAAAAAAACACTGAACATTCTGGGTGGTTCTTCTTAACTCTTTTTGTTGTTTGTTGTTAACTTAATGTGTGAATTTTTTTTCTCTTACGCAGAAAATCTTGGCTTCTAATAGCATTAATATATGTCCTTGCTTTATGTTGCAATATGCATAGTAACAATAAGCTACTAAACAAAGCTTAAGGCTTCTTTGTGGTTGTTGTTGTCCTTGGAATATATTCTACCACAGGTATATGGTCAGCGTATGTTTTTCAAGTTATTTGAAATCGCTGTCTTTGCTGTATGGCTAGGTTCTCAACTTAATTTGCAGTTTAGGTTCATCTGTTTATGTTTGTGCACAATCTAGGGGGGTTCTTTTTTAGTTTTTCCTTAACTTTTTTGAACATATAAATCACGGACATGGTTAAAAATACATAGCTATATTAAAAATCCTATTTGGAGAAGTTTTACTCCCATGCCAACGCTCTCCACCCTGTTCCCATGCTCCTCCACTAATTTCTGTTTTATTCTTCTTGTGTCTATATACGTGAGTACACACATGTACATGTGTGTGCATACATACATGCTGCTGTTCCCTCTTCTTTCCTGCAGAATTTGTGTTAAGGATATAGATGGGAACCCGGAGTCCTGGGAGAGGAAACGATTTTAAAGGAGACAACTTTGCTTCTGAACCTCACTCCCTGCTAGCTGTGTGGCATGCCCCGGTCACATAGGTGCTCTGAGCCTCTCATCTTCTTTATCTGGGAAATGGGATGACAATTGCTACCTTATATGGTTTGGGCTAGGATGAAGTTCTTTCTCGTATCACTTTAAAAAAACTAAATTCTAGGGGCGCCTGGGTGGCTCAGTCGTTAAGCGTCTGCCTTCGGCTCAGGTCATGATCCCAGGGTCCTGGGATCGAGCCCCGCATCAGGCTCCCTGCTCAGCGGGAAGCCTGCTTCTCCCTCTCCCACTGCCCCTTCTTGTGTTCCCTCTCTCGCTGTCTCTCTCTCTGTCAAATAAATAAATGAAATCTTTTAAAAAATAAATAAATAAAAAATAAAAAAATAAAAAATTAAATTCTAGGTAGTTGAACTGTAAGAGTTCACACATAGTCTTACATGTGTGGTGGGCGTGGGGTGGGGGGGCAGGGGATTCCCTTCTCTGAAGCTTAATGATGTGGGCTAACCCAGAACCCTGGAACCCTGGGAGCCAGATGTGTTTTGAAAATCAGAAGTTTTGTAGCTTTAGTAGGTGCTTGTGTACGAAGTTTGTCTGCTGCGCAGTACTCCTAGTGGAGTCTGGGGCAGGGCGTTAGAGTAGAACACCGTATTTCTGCAGCAAAACACACGAATGCTCACACTGGATATGAAGACTGCATGGCCACTGGTCAGTTTAAGTCAGATTCTGCTCCTAAATGAGTCTGTGCTGAACTGACAAAATCAACTGGTGGTGTTGGAGATCTTTCTGGGTTTTGAAACTGTGGCTAAGGGACCGTATCGCAAGATGACCCGTAATGAAGTCTTACCTTTTTAAAAACCATTTCGGACAACATAACGTCAGCATGGTGTGTCTGCGTCTCCGGATGGTTCTGTCTCCTCATGGTTGAGCACACAGTGGACACAATCGAGTTGAGGGAGCGCTGGTCCCCCCGAGGCCAGCCTTGGTCACGCTAAATAGTTCCCATGTTTGGCACAACTATATCAAGATTTGGACATCTGTTGTTCCTACGCCAGTTTTGCATTTATCCGTTTTCTACTCACTTCTAAGAAACAGTATAGGACAACATGCTACCGCATAGTCACATGCATGAACACACCACGGGGAGTGGACCGAGCAGAAGTGTGGCTGAAACGGCGTTCTCTCGCGTCCAGGCTCAGCTCGGCATTAACCAGTCGAGGCGGGGCAATCCAAAGTCAGCAAGTGAATGTCAGCCCCAGGTCATCCAGGACTAATGCACGCAATTTCATAGCGCCAGTTCTCGTGGGAGTCTGGGGTTCGAATCTACGCTGCCGGGTGTGATGAGGGAACCCCCAAGCTGGAAGAGTAAAGTGGTCGTCCCAGGTTGGCGGTGCCCCCTGGTGGCTGGAAGAAGCAAACACAAACCCTCTCCAGAGGCAATCTGGTTTATCAAAGAGAAACTATAAAAAAACACACTCCAGGGGCGCTTGGGTGGTTCAGTTGGTTAAGCAACTGCCTTTGGCTCAGGTCATGATCCCGGAGCTCTGGGATCGAGCCCTACATCGGGCTTCCGGCTCAGCGGGGGACCTGCTTCTCCCTCTGACCCTCTCCCCTCTCATGCTATCTCTCTCTCTCTCTCTCAAATAAATAAAATCTTAAAAAAAAAAAAAACCACACTCAAAGCAATGAGTCACCATGAGCAAGAGTCAGCAGAGACAACAAGCAACAGATTTCAAACACGGTTTCTCAAGCTCAGGGCTACTGACACGTTGCCAGGTAAATCTTTACCATGGGGACTGTCTGTGCATGTTTAGCAGCAGGCCTGACCTCTACCCACTGGAGGCCGGTGCTGTCGCCTGTGAGTGTGTGCGTGCCCACGCGCACACGCGCACGCGCACACGCACACGCACGGGTTTCGACAACCGAAAATGTCTCCAGACGTTTCCAAATGTCCCCAGAGGGAAGAATTGCCCCCACTTGAAAAACACTGACTTAGATCCTCAAAGATTTCAAATATTAAAATAACGAGATAAGTCATAAACTATGTATGAAAGGCTTAACGACTTGAAAGATGGAATGGAAGAAAATGATCAAGGAATAAGAAACTATCAAAAATTATAGGGAGATGTTTATAAAGACTTAAGTAGAACATGTGAAAATGAAAAAATTAAATTAAAATTTCCATGATTGTGTTAGATGCAGATAAAGAATGAATGAATTAGAAGAGAGATTTGAAGAAATTACTCCAACCACTTAGAAGAGCCAAAAAAAAAAAAAACAGACAAGGACATACATGATAGAGAGGTTAAGATATAACCAACTGAGGCACCAGAAGGAAAGAGTAAAGAGAATGAGAGAGAAGTAATATTTGCAGAGATAATGCCGGAGACTTTTCCAGATCCATATATGCAAGAAGTCCCAAAGATACCAAACAGGATGGAAGTACAAGTTGTTGTGAGTTGGATGTAGAAAAGCTGAGGAGAGAACCTCAAAGGATCATCACCAAAACGACACCAGTGTAACCCAGGAGTCCACAGGAAGGCCATGCTGGCATTAGTGGAAAGAGATGTGGGATTCCTGCACAGGGAGCAATTCCTGTGTTCAGCGGACCTGAGCTCCGCCTTGAAGGATGTTGAAGGATGTCCATCCAATGTTATATCAAGACACCTTGATCTGAGCCCTTTATTTTATAGGACAACCTAGGAGATTAACTAGAGGTGGGATGTGGAAATGCAAGGAGGAAATGGGATGTTGTTCTAAGTGGGGGGAAGAACATGAACAAAGGCTTGGAGGCAAGATTGAAGACTTCATGAGCAAAGAACAAAAGGAAGTTTTATTTGATAGGGATGGGAAACATTTAAGAGAGCAATTACAAACCTGATTGGATGGACAAGGTGAGCCCAACCTGGGGAATTCCCCTGAGAGATAAGTAGGTATGTTTGCACTTGAAACTTTGGGACAGAGGTTGGTGAGCAACAGCTGTGGGCCAAATCTGGCCCACTGCCTGTTTTGATAAATAAAGTTTTATTGGAACACAGCCACACTTATTCATTTATATATCATCTATGGCTATTTCTGCACCACCACAACAAAGATGAGTAGTTATGAGAAACACCTGATTGCTCTCAAAGCCTGAAGTATTTATTTTCTGACTCTTGGCAGAAAAACTTTGTCGATCCCTGATCTAGGCAGAGGCAACCAGCCGTGAGGCCTTTCAGCCAATGACCAGGATGAAGAGGGTAAACCCAGAAGTGGCTTAAGGATGGTGTGTGTTGTAAGAGGAGGAGAAACGTGCCAGACATTTATTAATGTCCTACTGTATACCATCCCTCCATGCGCATTATCATTATTACTTTTCATAACCACCCTGCTGAAAAGTTGTGACTTTTTTTTTTCCAAGCTGAGGAAAATGGGCTCCAGAGACGTTGAGTGGTGTATCCAAGGTCAGCCAGTATTTCAGGCTGAGTTGAGATCTAATTTCAAGTTGGTTCAACTCCAAAGCCAACGTTCTTCCCACCACACCTCACTGCCTCTCAAGGCACTGAAGATGGGTCCGGGCCAATGAGCTGGCTACTGGGTCACTGCCAGCATAGTCCAGATCGGGGAGGTGGTAAGTGTTTCCCTCCTCTCTTGAAAACAGATCCAGGGACCCACTCTGACGTGGGGGGAGGGACCTCTGGCCCACGGTTCCTCCAACGTTTGCTCCCAACTTGTCCAAACATTGACGCCACCCTGTTCCCCTCCACCCCATGCCTCTGGAGGCCCCGGCGTGGCCAAAAACACCTATCGTACATCTTCCCTCTGGTATCGTCTCACAGCCCGATGCTAAAGGCAGTTGGGTGATATGATACCATCTCCATATCTCTGAAAAAAAAAAAAAACACACACACACACACCACGAGGGTTGGCAGCCCTACACAGTGCCACCCACAAGAGATGACCCAGTTGATTTGCAGTGAAATTGCAAAACCGCCTCTGCTCCTGCCCCAGCCGGATCCCAGGGCCTGGAGCAGAGCCCACTGGGACTTGATTCCACCCCCAGACTGTCTCCTGTTCCTCCCGTGACTAATTTGGATCCTCATCTGACAGCTACCATGACCACTCTGCCCAGATAGGGCCGAACAGACCTGCTTCTCGGTTTTGCGGTCAAACTGGTTCTTGAAACTTCCCCAGAGTCCCAGCATGGTTTAGTCTGTCTGTGGGGAAGTGTAACTGGCTGCCCCTTGGGGTTGAGCTGGTTGAGGATTCGAGAAACCCAAAGAAAGAGATCAGGAGAGTGTGGATTCTACTTGAGGCCTTGGCTACCAAAATTGGTGTGTGATGCAATGGGAAGTGTCCCCCGCCCCCAGTGGACCCCAATGGGTGAGTCTGTTCCTTGCCAGCTCTCCATGGGCCCAGATGCCATGCCACATAACCTCTGACCCTCAATGTGCCTATGAGGAAATGGACGCAAACATAAGCAGACAACGTCCCCGGAGCAGATGGGAGGAACCCTGTGACCCCAGGCCTACTGAGAGCCGCCAAAATGGGCAACTGCTACCGTCTCCTACTCTCCTGCCTTGGGAAACAGTCAGCTACAGGGGACATGACCCACATCTGCTCGTTTGCCGTGCTGCCCGACTGTCCCAGATGCGGAGGGAGAGAGGGAAGTGAGAGACGCCGGCCCATGCTTGTCCCACCAGCCTTTCTCAGATGCAGCCTGCTGGCTTCTTTGCTGTAGCCAGTGTGAGCTCACATGGGGGGCCGAGGAGGAAAAGGACAGGGGGGCCAGGAGAGGACAAGGTCGATGAGCTTCCACGAGCATCTATGGTGTGCCAAGCTCAGTGCTGGGCCCATACAAACACCATCACATTTATTCCTTACCCAGCACAGTGGGCATTATTGATTAGATCAGTCGTGTGCGTTCCTGAGACATAGAGGACTCCCAACGTCAAGGACTGTGGAGCTGGCTCCTCCTGGATCCTCGCTGTGCTGCATGTGACCGGCCTGCATGCTCTCGGTCTCCTCCCCCAAAACGGAGAGGCTAAAAGATGGTAATGGTTTCATACAGTTGTTACAATAATTAAATTAGATCATCTATATGAAGTACTTAGAATAACGCCTGGCACCCAGCGTGAAATCGGAGTGTAAACTGATGGTGATTTTTTTTTTTTTAATTACCATCCTCATTTTACCATTGTGGGAAGTGAGTCTCCTAGAGGGCAGTGACCCGCCCGAGGTCACCCGAATGGCGGAGCTGGGGTCCACCTCCAGGTCCATCGGATGCCACTACTCCCCATTCAGATATTCTGAGGCCCCAGGGGTTGACACAGAAAGAGAAACTTGGGTGCCTTTGCGCCTCAGGGCAAGGTGACTGCAAAGGGAGTTGCCAGGAGCAGTGGCTGTCCCCAAAGAAGGGGGCGAGTCAACCTCACAAGGTCACGGGGTGAGGAGCCCTGGGAGGGGCTCCCCGTTCCTCCACACCCCCAGGGCCTGCAGGGAACCCAGGAGGGGAAATGGCTCTCGGTGAGTGAGTGTGCAGAAAAGGGTCAAAAAGAGGCCTCAGTCTCCCTCCCAGAGGGCGAGGCCGGCGGTGGTGAAAGAGCCCCTGGCAACAGATAAACAGGAAGCCAGCTGCCCGACACCACCACGGGACAGACACACAGATGTAGGACCAGCACCCACGCCTGCGGGCAGGTGCCGAAGCGGCGTGCACCCGCCCAGCATCAAAGTGCCAGAAACCCCTTTAGGGGCAGCATCCTCCCTCAGCAAGCCCATGCCCGGCCACAAAGCGGGCCAGGCCCCTGGCACCCGAGGGAAGGTACCCAGCTTCCTGTTTGTCCAGCTGTGAAACGTGGGGTATCAGATCCACCTCCCAGGGCAGCTCTAAGGACTGAGGTTAGATGACAGGGGTGGGTACAGAATGTCCTCCTGTTCTGGGCGGACAGGTGAGTCGTCTGAGCTGCCTGCACTTGAAGTCACTGGCTGCTTCCAGAGGTACTAAGCTCTCCATCATCCGTGGTTAGAGGAGCCAGGGCCACTTGGAGAAGAGGTGGCAAAGCAGACTCAGTCCTTCGTGGGGAGCCCCAGTCTGTAGTCTTTGAAAGTCTCCGTGGGCAGGCCGGAGCCTCTGACGCTGCAAGCAGAGACCAAAGCCTTCGTGATCGACAGCGCTATCTGCCTAATGAATGCACTTCTAGGGCATTCAAGTTCAAAGCCGGTACGATACTGGCAGACGGGGAGGAGAGAAGAATGGGGAGATAGAGTGGGAGCTGGGATCCCTGAGGCCGGCAGACTTTTCTACGAAAAGAGCCTCCTCACTTGCCAGGGAATCCTGAGATCAGCCCGGAAGCCCCAGAAGGCTGGGCTGTGACAAATCCAGCCCCCTCCCAAGGCCTGGGGCGCACCGGTGTGGGGAGAGAGCGAGGCTCCCGCTCACTCCCAGAAGCCTCTTTGGGTTTCAGAATTGTTGCTCTGAAAATCTGTCAGTGGCTCCAAAGGGCACCGAGGCAGCTCTTCGGAAAACAAGCAGACAGCAGCGGAGGGAACCCAAGCCTCAATTATGCTGGGGACTGGAGCCTTTGAAAAGAGATGGTTTTTAATGAAAAGGTGCTGTCGAGAGCTAACCATGTGGAGCGCAGCCTGTCCTCAGCTGCTTTTCTCCCTGTCCCGTCCCTTCCCACTTAGTGGGGAGCCCCTGCCCAGCCCTGCGGCCCCAGGACCTCAGTGCCTGAGGATGAACCCCTGCAGGGGTGGGAAGGAAGGGACCACAGCTCCCAGGTGCACAGGCCAGCTCCCTGAGGGCCCCAGCTGGTTGCCTGGAGTTTGTCCCCTGACCCAGGCTGTGACCCTGGGTGCTGGACACGTTCCTGCTGATGCACCATCTCCCATTCCCGGACTAGATGGTGAAGACAAGGCAACCACAGCGTTTCTCTAGAGCACCGTTCACAGTTTGACCAAATGGACGTTTGGCACAGAATTGATCTTTAATGAGGACTTACCCTGACAACTAACTTCTAATTTAACCTTGAAACAATCTTTTGATACGGGTACTATTCTGATTCCCATTTTACAAATGGGGTATCTGAGGCACAGGGAGCCAGAGTAATTTGGCCCCAGTCACGCAGCTAGTAAATGACAGAGCAAGGATTTGAACCAGGCAATCTGGCTGCAGAGCCACCTGTCACACTGTCCTCCTTGTGTAGCTCTCTCCAATGCTCACAGTGTCTTGAGCGGCCTTCCAGGCTGCTCACCTGATTCCTGATCCCTGGCCCCACCTTTAACTCCCAGGTGCTTCCAAGCCAGGCCTGCTCAGGCTCGCCCCGCCCCCCCCCACCCCCACCCCCTGCAACCCCCTCTCCAGCTCGGCTCTTCGTCCTGGGTTCAGGAGCTGCTGCCACCTACAGGCCTCCCGTGCAAAGGCACTGAGCTCTAACAGGCTCTCTGGGCAGAAGAGTGGCCCGGGGCCCCGGGCAGAAGGGTGGCCCGAGGACCTCTCCCTCGGTGGCTAAGGGATGGCAGAGGGCTGGAAGATTTGGACCTGGAAAGTTTTGCATCTGGGCTCTTCTGCAATGATGATCCAGACCCCGCAGGGGAAGAAAGGGGTTGGGGGCTGGTTTCCAAAGGAAATTGCACACAAGTGGTGGGAGGCATTGAGATGAGCTCCAAGAGAGACCTTAACATCTGGGATGAGTCAGTCTGAGTACAATCCTGCCTGCAGACAGGAATTAATTGAGCTCAGAGAGAATATTTCCTGTTTCTGTCCTACCTTTCTTTCCTGGCTCACGAAAGATTCTAACGACCTCACCCTAATCTAGGCAGAAGAAGTCCATGAAGCCACGAGTGTCCCCGTGCTTTAGAACTAGGATGAACTGTTCTCCATGTGAGAGGGACAATCAGCACAGATTGGTGAGCGATCAAGAGAGACCAGCCTCTGGGGACAAACAGGTTTAGAATATGGAGCCAAAATGCAGACTGGGCCGCAAAGCCAGCCATTGTCTGCCGAGGGACCGAGAGCAAAGGCAAGTCCTACGTCTGGTTTTGTTTCTAGACTTGCCACTGGCTTGCTGAGCCAGCCTCCTTAGCCACCTCCCTGGGCTTCAGTTTTATGTACAAGGAGGAAGGGGGAGGAGGGAAAAGAGAAGGGAGGTTAACTTTGCAACTCCTGAGAGGTAGGCACGGTGCAAGGTGCTTTACCCGAAATACCTCCCAAGCCCCCAGGTGGCAAGAATTATAGCCCTATCTTAGAAAGGAGGATATGGGCTCAGGAAGGTAAATTGAACATCACACAGCCAGAATGCCATAACCAGGGGTGCCTGGGTGGCTCAGTCGTTAAGCGTCTGCCTTCGGCTCAGGTCATGGTCCCGGGGTCCTGGGATCGAGTCCCACATCGGGCTCCCTGCTGCGCAGGAAGCCTGCTTCTCCCTCTCCCACTCCCCCTGCTTGTGTTCCCTCTTCCCTCTCTCGCTGTCTCTCTCTCTCTCTGTCAAATAAATAAATAAAATCTTTAAAAAAAAATAGAATGCCATAACCAATGCAATCACCAATGTGATCACAATAGTCAACACCTAGGCAGTGTGTGCTGTGTTCTGGATGACAAATGGACTTGTTTAAACCTCACCAAAAGCCACTCGTTAGATATTATCATCCCCATTTTACAGACGAGGAAACTGAGCACTTAGTGTAACTCTCACCCAGGGCCAGCAGCACCACCATCTTTCCTCCCCACGTCACAGAAGTCATGAGGACCGTGGTATAAGGAGCAAAAGCACTGCATGTTCCTCCAGAAGCAAAGTGGCCTCTGGGCCTGCCTTGGCTTCCTTCCTGAAGGGGGTCCTGCTCTGGCAGCAACAGGCCCTTAACCTCTGTTGGTGAGTTGAAAGCCCAGGAGCTCATGCAGTGTATTATTTTTTTTTTCTGTGTCCCCAGAAAGCTAGAGTAGGTGGTTTCTGAGATGCAGAGATGCAGGGAAAATCCTGGGGTAGGGAGCAAAGAATGGGTTTAGCTGGGAATGGGGAATGGCTAAGCGAGCAGAAGAATAGGCAGGGGTTGAATGGTTGAGAATAAGAAGGGTAGGAGGGGGAGGAAGGGACAGACAGACAGAGCCAGAGATGGGGAGAGAAACATATACACAGAGAGAGCAACGAGGCAGAGAGACAGCGAGGGGGGAAGCAGAAGCCCAGGATACCAGCGGGCAGGGGCTGGCCTTGGCAAGCCCCAGTGAGTGAGTCCCAGCAGGGGACACACAGGCTGACTGGTCCCCCAGGGACTGGCCCCAGCACACATCCATGTGCAGGCTGCTTGCAGAGTCCCTCCTTCTCCTCAAGTACCACGGGCGTGGGGGGGATGCTCAGTACTTCCATGAGCACTCCCCCAGCTGCTCTTCACTTCATCCCAAAGTGAGTGGGTCAGAGATTGGAAACTTAACTCAGAAGGAGAAGGTTCAGGGTCACCGGCAAGTTGGTGCCTCATGAAGACCCGGGGGTGTTGGCTCTTGGAGGTGAGTCAAAGGATGAAGTCCCTAGGCCAGAAGAGGGTGGTGGGCACAGAAGCCTTTTGCACCTGCCTTCCCCACTCCAGCACGGAATTCCACCCCAACAAGATATTGGAGCCAAGGAATCTGCATCTCTCCATTTCTGGTAGTCACTCCCCATGAGCTTCTCGTCCCCAAAGTCCACTTGGTTCTAGAATGCCCCAGCTCTCGGGGACCTGCAGCTCACCAGCTCCACCCTCCCCCCAAACCCACTAACCCTGCAGGTCCTGTCTGCTTGGGGAGCAGGGCTGGGGGCTTGGGCCAGTGGCGGGGCAGAGGAGGGGTGGGGGGCGGGCATCAGGCACTTCTCTGCATCAGATGTGGTCCCATGTGACCTTTTCACAAATAGCTCAGTGATGGCCCTGCCTTCCACGGTAGGGGATGAACATATGTAAGGGAACTCACCTGCCACGTATAAATGCTGAGACGGAGGCTTGTAGATAGTGCCAGGGGAGGACGAGAGAGCTACCTACTCACTCTGCGGAGCAGGAACAGGGCTGGAGCCTGGAGGACAGACAGACAGAGGAAGAGCATTCCTGGTGGGGGACCAGGGTACAAAGGCACAAAGGGGAGGGGACACAGTGGTGCCATGAGGCCAGAGTGTAGGGTGCATATGGGGCTGGGGCTCTCCTAGACCCAGTCTTACGGACCAGGCCAGTCTCTGGTCCCATCCACAATCCCCCGTGGAGTTTGGGCTCAACCCCGGAGGCCACAGGCAGATGCGAGGGTATTCAGGCGCAGAGGGGGCACTTTGCCATAGCACAAGCCCCAGGATGTGTCTGGGGACAGGTGCTAGGCCAGCCCCTTTTGAGCAATGAGCCCCTGCGTGCCCATCCTGCCTGACCGAGCTCCTCCATTCTCATCTCCTCCTGAGGTTTGCTGAAGAAGGAAGGACCCAGCCTCTGCTCCGTCGGACACTATCCCACACCACCTGCCACTCTTCCCGGTTTAACGGAGTCAGGAAATCATGTCGAAAGGAGAGACTTCTAGGGAAGTCATCCTGTAGGAATCGAACATTCTGTGGCTGCATGAAAACCACCCTGTCTCTGACATCAGAAGCCCCTGAGTCCACCAGCTGATTCCTCAGCAGTCCTGAATGTACAGTAAAAACTGGCCCAGTAGGTTTTCCCAGCATCCTCACAGCACACTCCAGGATTTCCTGTGTGTGTTTCTGTGTCATCTAGTGGGATGACATAAGCACCAGCCACGAAAGCAGTGGGGGTAGATGGGATTGGCTGAGGAATCTTGATGCCAGCTCTGAATCTAGTTGGGAAATCCAAACATGTCAGAGCCAAGCTCAGGGAGACGGTTGTTAATCGTGGTGGCTCTCGTAGGGGCTTTGGTGCAGGGGCTGTGGACTCGTGTCAAGCTAGGTTCCAGGACTTTGTGCAAGATTTTCCATGAGCTTGCCATGAGAACTCTTGTCCCTTCAGTGTTTTAATGCTCCCACCTGGCCTGGGACACAGACGGGCAATGTCAGGCTCAAGACATTGGCTGTTGCTCACCCAGTGCCCAGGCACTGGGCTGGATAACTGAATGTTACCTCTGATCCCCTGGGACCTGGGATCTAAAGGCCTGAGGATCAGGCTGGGCATAGAAGAGACCAGTGGTGGGAGTCAGACAGGATTTTGAGACTGACTTCTTCCACTTACTCACTGTGTGGCCCTGGAGGGGTGACTTAACCTCTCTGAGCCTTAACCTCTTCCCTCAACTTCATGGCGTGTGGACTAAACAAGGTAATGCCCGGACAGTCCTAAGCTCAGCAGTGACGGGCCCCCCAGCAGAGCTGAGTAAACTTTGGCTACAATTATAAGCTGTTATAAAGCACTTGGCATGGAATAAATACTCTACAAATAAGCACCATGCAAGTCTAAATAGTTATTAATTATTATGATGACTAATCATCATTATTGTTGATGATAAACGTGAGAACTGCTACCCAAACACCAGCTCCCCCACTCAATCTGTCTGCAGATAGTTATCACTCCTCAACCACGAAGAATATTCTGGGACTCAGAAAGATTGCTGGTCCCAAGCTGGCAAACAGGGAGCTCTGTCCTCCCCTCAACACTCTGAGCGGCACTTCATGGGCTGTCACCCCGACAGGTGACATTCACCCAAACACATCCCATCTGGCTAGTTAGGCTGCTTACACTCTACCTTGGATGGGCTCCTCTGCCTCTGGGTGTTAATAATTTTGGATATCACCGGGCACCTGGGTGGCTCAATCGTTAAGCGTCTGCCTTCGGCTCAGGTCATGATCCCAGGGTCCTGGGATCGAGCCCCGCTTCAGGCTCCCTGCTCTGCGGGAAGCCTGCTTCTCCCTCTCCCACTCTCCCTGCTTGTGTTCCCTCTCTCGCTGTCTCTCTCTCTGTCAAATAAATAAATAAAATCTTAAAAAATAATAATAGTAATAATTTTGGATAGCACCTAAACAAGAATACCCCTTGGCAATTCCTTGAGCCCTGGCTCATGGGCAACAGGCAGACCTGAGGGTAGAAAGTGACCTGGGAAAATCCTGGACTAGCTCTGGGAACTCTGCCTCTGGGATGAGGGCAGATAGGTAAGGAACAGGCTCTGGTGAGCATGCAACTCTCACAACCATCCTGAAAAATGAATTAGAGCAAGGTCTACAGAGGTACCCAGGCCTAGCTCAGCCCCAGCATAGTAGGGGCCCAATAAATACACAGATGGCTAAATGGATGGGTGGGTGGATGGATGGGTGGATGGATGGGCGGGTGAATGGATGGATGGATGCATGCATGCATGCATGCCTAGATGGATGGAAGGGAGGATATTAATCATGCCTTTTTATTTTTGGTATCTCTGACACTTTGATACCTAGTGCTTTGCTGACCCTGGAGAGACCGCCCCTCCCAAGGGTAGTCAATTCCTAGAGTTAGTAAACAACTTGCCTGTGAGTATACCTTTCATATGCAAACCAACCAATCCAAAGCCCTTGTCCCTCTCAACTACCTGCTTCCTCAGACACAGACTCCAGGCCACTATCCACCTTCTCTACTTACCCCAGGGCCAGGTACCAGACAACTAGGGACAGTCCCTATGCCCCAGAGCCTACTGACATTATTTATACTAACTAATCCTAAACCTGCTTATCCTGCCCCACCTGTTCCCTCCCTCAGAAACCACTCTAAAGACTCTGGCCCCGTTTTCCCCTCACTCCCTCTGCCTCCAGGCTGACCCCAGTCCTCCCACAGGTGACCCTGCTTGGTGTGGCATGCGTACCGGTTCCCGGGGTTCTCGGGAAGTGTAAGTAATAAACTCTCTTTTCCCTGGCAATCCTCTCCTGATCTGATGGCCTCACCATACCTGAATAATAATAAAACCTGCATTTTAAAACTCGAATGGAATGAGGGAGGGAAGGAGGGGGAAGACGGAAACAAGGAAGGGAAAGAGGTGAGGGAGCAAGGAGAGATGAAATTAATCTGGGTCTCAAATTTCTGTAGGGATGATCTGACCCACAACTTCGCTCCATGCTTTGAAAGAAGCAGCTTCCTCCTAGCAGCTTCTGGATGTGTTGGAGAGAACGTCTCTTCAAAGTATCCTAGGCCAGCGATTAACACAGCATGTGGGGACAGACCTGGATCTGAATCGTGGCCCTGCTGTTTACTGGCTGTGAGACCTTGGACAAGTGACTTAACCTCTCTTGACTCGCTTCCTCAACCACTACCTATATATACCTACCTTCCAATTTCTTTGATGCCAGAATGAGAAGATGCACACCTAGCCCAGTGGCCAGCTCAGAGCATGCACTCCATAAATAATGAATATTATTACTTGGATATCGCGCCATCCTGCACCCCGAGTGCCATCTGGCAGGAAGACTGTGCTATTAGGTCTAAATGTCTTCCTCACTCAGAAGCCCCTATTTGGGTCTCTCGGTCTGGGCCTCCCAGAAAGTTGTCTTAACCTCCCAGCGTTCGGGGCTCAGCGGACAGAACGCTTGCCGCCCTGTGTAAAGGAACCAGAAGGCCCCCCGCATGGGTCCTGTCCCTGACCCCTTCCTGCTGAGATTCTGTTTGGCTTCCCCTGCTGGTTTTAAAGTGAGGAGGGGATGGAGCTTTACACTGGGATAGCATTTCAATTTCCCCATCTCCCCTGTACACCATCACTCAGTAAAAAGAGCTAATTTTAAAATGGCTGCTCTTATGGACGAGATTAATGGATCTTGAAGAGCGGCCAGTATACCAACTGCTCCTGCAGCCATGATGAAAGCTAATAATGTAGAAAATTCTGCCAATTCCTTTAATTCATGAATATTTAAGCCTGTGAAAAATCTGTCAGATTATATCATTTTTTTCTGGTGATTTTCCGCCTAAGTACATTTGTGGCGGCCTGCCAGTTGCTCAAGAAACTTCAGTGGGAGCAAAATCGTTTTTGTTGTTGTTGTTGTCACCAGGGGCTGTCGTGTTCTTGCCGAATTTATCCCCCATCCCAGGATAGAGTCAGGTTCGCCAGAGACAGCCAAAGGCAACTCCTGGGATTTTACCTCAGCAAACAGATTCTTCTCCTCACCCAAAGGCTGGAAGGAGGGGCCTTTGAGAGCAAAGCCCGTGGTTTTCAAACTGTGTTCCACGGTACCCAAGGGTTCCCCCCGGGGGTCCCAGGGGATCTCTGGGAGGGGTGTGGGTTGGGAATGCTGAGTGGACGGGGCTGTGACCCTCCCCCCACCTCCATCAAGCATGTCTGCTTTCTGTATTGAGGTTCCATGTAAAATTTCCTTGGAAAGAAGTGTTGCCCCAAATTTAAAAAAAAAATTAAAAAGGGGTGAGTACGGAAACCACGGCTTAGTCCACTCCCTCCAACAACAGATGGAGAAACTGAAGCTCCCCAAGGGTAAGGACGTGTCTTTGTCCACGTCACAGAAGACATCGCGGCAGCACCCGAGCCCCGGCCAGGGTGCCCCTTCCAGCACATTCTGGCCGACCTCTCGACTGCCCAGCACCGCCCGTCTGGGGGAGGCAGGAAGTAGGGCTCTGAGGGCCGCCGCTCCCTGGCCACCACGGAGGGGCCCGTCCGAAGCCAAGACGCTTCCTCGCGGAGCCACGGGAGAGACAATGAGCACGTTCAGTGACTTGGGAGGGAGGGGCAGCCGACTTCAGAGATGATTATCGTTTGGGGACTTGGCGGGAGGAAGGAGCGAGCTGCTTTTTATAGGAGCTGCAGTTCCTCGTTTTGTTCTCTCTCGGGTTATTCTCCAAAGAAAGCGGCTCAAGTCAGCTGGCAGGAGAAACAGGCAGAGGCAGCCGTTCTGGCAGCCATGGCCCGGGTTCAAGCCTTGCTCCAGCTGGTCACGTCCTCACCGGGGCGGCCGGCCGGCCTTCCCACACTCTGCCAGGGGCCCAGGTCAGCCTCCGCCTCGCGGGCCGGAGCCCGGCCAAAATCAACAAGTCTTTTGTGCTTCTCCTTTAGACGCTGTATAATTACAGCAAACATGTACTGGCGGGGGACAGCGACCGTGAGGCAATCTCAGATGCACTTGGCACTTGGTCCTGGAGAGCAGCGCGAGGGACCACGGCTCCAGTTGGCTCAGGCAGGCCGAGAAAACAAGAGATTTTCAGAAGTCAGGAGTGGCGTGTTGGCACGGCGTCCACGGCATGTCGTTCATCAGCTATTTCCTTGATAGTGGCTTGCGTTCTACCACCAAGCCAACCGACTGACTCATGAGTCAGTTACTTAAAAAATAAATAGTTGAGGCCAACTGTGCCCGGCCAGCAAAACACGTCAGGCCGAGGCTGCCACGAAATGGGCCCCTGCCGCTTTCCGGGTGGTTTCATTTTTCCTTTTTGTCTTCTGGTTTGAAAACCCTGAAAGCGAAACCGCACACCTCCCCCTCCAGCCGCTCTGTTCCCAGGGGCAACCAGAGCAGACGGGAGGCTTCCCCCCCTCCCGCCCTAGGGGACGTTGTCCCTCGGCTCGGCAGGTTCACATTTCCACCAGCCGGGCCGGAACCAGGTACCCCGAGTGCCCTGCTCCCAGCCAGGTCCCAAGGAGGAGGCGGCCAAAGCCAGGTGACCAGGGACCATTGCCGGAAGCCACTGAGGTGTGGCCTGCTTCATCCTCTCCATGGCCTTATCAGGAAAACAGCTATAGCCTCGGTTTATAGATAAGGAAATAAAGGCTTCTCCGTTTTGTAATTCAGAGTCAAGCCCCATGTGTAGTAAGTGGCAGAGTGGGGGCTCGAACCCAGATTGGCCAGACTCACCGTCCCATAATAACTAATGTTTGGAGCGCACCGAGTGAGGTCGGTGGGCCTACCCGGTGATCAACACTGACGCGGTCCTTACCCACCCTCGCCCCCCACCCTCCAGGCTGACGGTCAGGCTGGGGAGGCAGAGAGTCAAGGTCAATCAGAGAAGTGGCCGGTTCACTGTGATTGCGGTAGCATCCTCAAGGAGAAGTGCTGGGGTGGTCACAGCATGCCGCAGAGGGCCCGGCTGGCCGGAGAGGCCTGAAGACCAGGAAGATGGGGAGCCGCCGGAAGGTCTGGGAGCTGGAGCACCCAGACGGAGGGGTCATGAGGGTGCAGAACTTGCACGGGGCCTTGAAGGCCAAGGACAGAGTTGGGGGTGGGAGCATTATCCTAACAGCAAGGGACAGCCCTTGATGGGTTTTAACCAGCAGCATAATTAGCTCTGGGTTTTTTAAAAAATCCCTTGGCTGTGCTCTGAAGGATAGATCGGAGGGGCAGGCATGGGAGTGGGGGGTCGCTGGGAGACTGGAGACAGTGGTGGCTCCTAGTTGAGGGTCAAGCCGACAGCACAGGCCCCTGAGGTCGTGTCTCTCCAACCATGGCACCTGGCTTTCTAGAAAGACGTTTCTGGGACATATCCACTGATTAAGGTAATCTTGTGATGGACGAATTTTATAGACATGGAAGTATCTCTCAAAAGAGCAGAATGGCCCGCCATGCCAGCAACAGATGGGTGGCCCCGATCCATGTGGCTCCTGGGGCTGGGTGAGGTCCCCCCTCTACCCTTCTGCGGGCCTGGGCCTCTCGAGCTGAGTCCTGGTCAGGGTGACGGCAAAAACAGCCCCCCTTGCCCCTTCTCCTCCCCGTCTTCACATCATTGTGAGTCACTCTTCCCGGTAGTCCCTTGTGTGCTCCTCACGCTGGCTTTGAAATCCACTTAACCAGATTACATCAGTGTTGAAGAAGGTGCGCAGGTTCCTGCTTCCCTGCCTTCGCCCTGGCAGTTCCCCGCCTCTCCTGGTCCTGCCTTACCCATCTGGCGATTTGTTGTCGAGGGAGATCCAGCGTCTGATCCCCACCCCACCCGCACCTCATCCTTACCCCTCCCCAAGCCTGGATGAGTCCAGGGCAAAGGGAGTTGCTCCCCTGAGTTGGCAGATGTGCAGGCGTGAGGGTTCTTTCCCTTCTCTCCGCTCCAGTGGCAGCTGGGCCAGCCGCTCTGTCCCGGCCTAGGAGGCCTCTGGCTGGCCTGGGCACTAGGCTTGGGGGAGAGCGCCCTCTCCTGCCCCTTCGTGCCCTCCCTCAATGTTCCCACCCCCTTACAGGACACAGCGAGACTCAGATCCGGGCCCCGGTGCAGGTTGAGGAGCAGGAGTTTCCAAAGCCCTGGCACCGTCGTTCCCACTCTGTAATGTCTTTTCTTGTGCCACACAAAGCCCTCAGGGAACTCATGGGGAAGGAAGGGCAGTGTCCAGGGATCCCTGGGGCCTTCGACCTAACATTACCTCAGAGCCATGGGAATCTTGCCACAATTTCTAACCTCCACTCCGTAGATGAGGAAGCAGAGGCTCAAGGGCTAAGTCACTCACTTTCTGCTAAGTGGAAATAAGCAGACGAAGCCAGGCCTGTTCCTTCTAGGGCTTCCTCGATCCGTGAGGAGGAGGAAGGAGGAATCACACCGGACTCTGTCCCCCTGAGCCAGCCCGCGGTGACACCCCCAGGGCCACAGCACACAGCCCTGCAGAAGCCTGGCATACAGCAAGGACCCTCTCTGCCCACACTGCTACCAGCCAGGGTGGGGGCCAGGGTCTGGGGACGGGAGGCCAAGTCACCGAGGTCCCACAGAGAGCGGTGATGGGCGCGCTCCCCTCCCCAGTACCGCTGAAAGCATCAGCTTGAGAAGGTGATTTGGGGCTGGGATTCAGTGACTCCGGAGCTCCTTGGCAGGGTGGTTGACATCTGTCCTGGTAGCTGCAGACAGACCGGGGCAGCACCCCCTCCCCAGCCCACCCCTCCTCAGTCCCTCTAACCCCGCACCTCACCACCACTCAGAGTGGGGCTCTCTCTACCCCCACCCCGCCATTATCTGATTATCCAGCAAAGTTATTTATAAGAGCGTGGTTGGCGGGGGCGGGGGGGGGGGGGATGACAAGCGAGATTCATGCACCAGCGGGTCCTGGCGGGGTAGCTGCCTCGCTCACCAAACACACATCATGAAAACTTATTGCTCAGAAAACAGTGCGGACTCTGCTAATTCATAAATATTCAATGCCCTCACCGAGGAGCCGCCAGCGTTCCTGAGGTGGTTAATTGCCACTCGGACAGGGGAGGCCAGGCTCCCCTCAGGGCCAAGAGACCTCTCCCTCCTGCCAGCTCCTCAACCCAGCCCGGCCCACCAGGCCCTTCCCCCAAGTGCTGAGCAGGTGGTTTCACTTCCTGGCTCTGCTGGCTGAGGATGCCCTCCCTGAGCTCCGGGGAGTGTCTATCACGAGCAGGCCGTGCTCAAGATGGCTTCCAGGCCCGCCCTGTCAGTTCCTCGGCCTCTCTGGCCCTGCTCAGCCCCAGTCAGGTGGGAGGAGAGCCCTGGAGGGTGAGCAGAAAGCAGCCAGGGAGACACTGGGGGGCAGGGGGTGCTAAAGGCTGTCATCCTCAGGTAGGGAGTGGAGGGAGGGAGAGGGGGCAGAGTGAGAGAGAGAGAGAGATTGAGAAGGGAGCTAAGAAGCCAGGCTTCACCAGGACAGTCAATGAGGGAGGCGCAGTCCCGGCCCTGCTGCTCTCCCAGATGATGCGGGATTTTTACCCCCGCCTCGGGAAAGCACCTGTCAATAAACAGACCCAGGAAGAGCCTGAGGAGGCCCTGGGGGCAAGCACTGCCATGCTTGGGGGAGAGGCAGGCCAGCTGATTGTTCCCTCCATTTGGGGCGGACAGGGACAAAAGGAGACACTCTGCACAAGGACAGCCACCCCTGGGTCTGCGCCCCGCGTCTTTACCACTGAGGCCCCACACCCCTCCCCTGGGTGCCCATCCCCAGGGGACTGGCCTCTGGGACTGCATGCTCCGCAGGCCCCTTTGCCTGCTCATTGTCCTGGGGTTCAGTGGAGGGGAGGCCCGCGGGAGATGAGCCGGCGGAGGAGACGAGGAGGGGTGGGCCGCCGGTGGTCCCCACACCCTCCCTGGCCGCAGCGCCTCCTCCAGGGTCCAGTTCTCACCAGGTCCCCGTAACACTGCTCCCACTGCCTCTCCAGACCAGGGGTGGTCACAGAGCTTCTGCTCTTGCTAGTCTCGGGGTGCCTCAGTGCCCCTCATGCGTCCTTCCATCCTGTGCACCCCTCGCTCCTTGGTGAGGAGCCTCTGCCCTCGGTCCCCTCATGGGAACCATCAGGGTGAATCCCTTTCCTGCTGGGACCCAGCTTCTCCTCCACTCCTCACTTCCTCTTCCCCTTGGCCCCTCAGAGAAGAACAAGAGTGGCCATCTCCAGAGGGGGTGGCATGGGACAGGGGAAAGACAGCGGCTCTGGGGGCCAGGCAGGCCTAGCACCCAATCTGGAAGGGTCACTTCTCAGCCGTGGGAACTCGGCTCAGTCCCTTAAATTCCCCATGCTCTGGTTTCCTAACCTGTGAGCTGGAGAACACAGAGCCAGCAGCTTCCTTGGGACTTAAGAAGATGCAAGAGGACACTCTGCCCACCCGGAGGCCCACAGCGAGCCGGTGGGGAGCGGGCCAGGCTCCCCCAGGGACTCCCCGGAGTCCCTCCTGGATCCCCTGGGTCCCAACAGACTGAACTCTCCATGGCAGCCTGAGGGGTCTCGAGAGCCCACACCCTCTGCCCCCAGACCTCAAAGCCACAAAGAAAGAAATGACTGTCGCGGTTCAGATGACAGCCTCAGACCACAGGGAGACGGCTGACTCACCCTTGGCCCCAGAAATAGAGACTGCCTTCTAGCCCACCCTGCAGGGCCCCCCACCCCAGCCCAGGGAGCCCACAGGATGAAGGAACGTGACCGTGAAGGTAGCCTGTCTGTCCGGCCCGGCCAACAGCCTTCCTCCCTGCTTCTGCTGTGACCCATCCCCAGGCAGTCAGAATCCTACAAATCGCCTCCATGTCGACACCTCCTCGGTCCAGGTGCAGTGAGTGGGCAGAACAGTGTAGACACAAGGAGCCTGGTTGTCAGCTCAGGCTGCCCGGTTTCCAATCCTGGACAGAGGCTACATCAAAGGATCATCCCATCCGCCCCCAGGTCCTGGCACCAACTGCTCAGAATTCAACAATGACCCCATAATCAGTGCCTGCTGGCCCTGCCAAGGGATCCTGAACCAGCCTCGGTACCCAGGAAAGCCATACCAGCCTACCTCTGCGGCTTCTTCACGGTAGAAATGATCTAACTAATCTCACAGAACCAATGCCAGTTTCTCTTATACCGCATGTTGGTTCGATCCAAAACTACTTACCGAGGGCCTACTATGTGCTAGGCACTGTGACAGGAGTAAGAGAAGATGAAAAGCAAGCAGAGACCAGTCTTGCACAAGAATTTTATCTTTTTTCTAAGAGCAGGCTATTCAAGTGTTTCACAGGGAGAGGGAATGTGCGATCAAATGTGTATTTTGAAAGAATCCCTCTGGTTGCAGCATGAAGGACATCTGGGTAGGGCTAGATGGGCATGGAGGCCACGGAGGGACCTGACAGCAACCATGTGGGACATGGGTGCCATGTGGACTAGTGATGGAGAAGGAGAGAGGCTGGATGGAGTGGAGAGATACGGAAGAAGTAACGTTGGCAGGGCTCAGTGAGGGATTTAAAATGATAGGGTGTGGGAGAGAGAAGGAAGGGCCATCCGAGTAGGGAGATGGCATGGCCATTCAGTGAGATGGGGAGCCCTGGAAGTGGGACCAGCTTTAGGGACCAGGGCTGGAGGGACAAAGGCCATGGCTTTGGTTTTCAACATATGAAGGTTCAGAGGACATTGAATATTCTTGAAAAGATGCCAAGGAGACAATGGGACACATGACCAGGGAGCTCAAAAGAAAGGTGAGCCCAACGAAAGTTGAAGAGATGTTTAAGGCCCGGGGGTGGACGAGATCAACTGAGAACAAAGATTTTGTCTTGTTTTGTTTGTTTGTTTGTTTTGTTTTGTTTTAAAGATTTTATTTATTTATTTGACACAGAGAGACAGCGAGAGAGGGAACACGAGCAGGGGCAGAGGGAGAAACAGACTCCCACCGAGCAGGGAGCCCGATGCGGCGCTTGATCCCAGGACCCCGGGATCACGACCTGAGCCGAAGGCAGACACTTAATGACTGAGCCACCCAGGCGCCCCATCTGAGAACAAAGTTTAGTGAGGAGCCAAGAGGTCCATGCCCTGGGACGCTCCAAAGTGGAAGGCCGGGTGGAGGAGGGGAAAGTTGCAAAGGAGGAGGGAAGCAGTGACCCAGGAGGTAGGAAGAACATCAGATAAGCATTGTGTCCTGAAGCCAAGAGACATGTATTAAGAATGAAAGTGAGGTGTTACATGCAAGGTCAAGGGAGACAAGGACTGAAAAGTGTCCACCGTGTGGAGCAATATGGAGGTCATTGGTGCCTTTGCAAGAGCTATTCTGGGAACAGTGGTTGGGCTGGAAACTGTTTCATCAAATATTTGCTGATGAGCTACTTCCTACCAGGCTCTCTGCCGGGCAGGAGGTATACTGTGGTACTCAGGAGCGCCGCTCCCCACATTCTTCTAGCTCCCCACCTTCCTGCTAGACTCCTGCTAGTTGGTGAGGCCATGTGACTGGTTCTAGCCAATCAGTTGTGAGTAGAACTGATGGGAGTCACTTGCAGCTGGGACAGGTGTGAGACCCTCCAGGGCTCATTTTCCTTCTGGTGTGGGACTGGCAAGGTTCAAGATGGTGGCTGTTCTCTCAGGCCGAGCCCCAAGTCATCATGATGAGCAGAGACTCCCCACCATCTTCCTTTGGTGTTACCCTGATATTCTGCTACAGTGTCCCACATTCAGTTCAAGGTTCTGCCTGCAGACATTCCCCTGTTAGTTGCACACACACCCCCCAAAAAATTAGTGAATTAATTAATAAGCTTTACTCAATGATTAAGATTTGACCTCCCAGCTGAGAAGGTTCCCGGCACCCCAGCAAGCCACAGCCCTCCGGCGGGGAGTCCCTGTTGGAGCAGGTCACGGGGGAGATGGCCTAGGCAGAAGATGATGAGGATGTGCACGAGGGAGGATGAGATGATAAGAGATAGAGATGAAAACAAGATGCAGTTAGAAGAAAGATCATTGATAAAACTAACTGGGAGCGTCCATACTGAAATGTGCTTGCTCTGGCCAAGAAGGGGATTGTTCTGTCAGAAGGTGGGGAAGTTTTAAGAATGCAGGCTCTGTTGCCAGACAGACCTGAGTTCAAATCACACCTCTTCCATGTATTTGCTCTATGACGGCATGATGATCACATTTGTCGAATGTGACCTCTAGCCCCCATCGTTCTCCTCCACATCTTCCTATTGTTCCCACAGCTCCTAAGTGAAACTGGAAGATGCATGACATGCTGGCTGTCACTCCCAGGGCCCAGGCCTAGGGAAGACATCACCAACTATTCACAGCATTCTTTCCTAAAAGACCAGATGCAGCCTCAGAATCCTTCTTAACACAGTGCTCCAAGCAGCCACCACCAATTCATCACAGGTGGCTTTCAAGATAAAATGTTCTTGCTGTCTTTAGCCTTCTAAATGTCTTTCAATGTCACAATTAAGCCCTACCTGTTCCGCCTGCCTTACCTCCCGGCAGTCTTCCCTACTCATTTTATGTCCCTGTGTGTATTTCTGGCAAAGCGCTCCAGTGGATGGCATCCGTGCACTGGCATGACAGTGACTTCCACCAGACCAGGGTTCCTTGAGGGCTGAACCGTGACTCTTCATGTTGAGATGCAGCCCACCTTTCTCACCAGCTCTGCCTGCTGGCCCCCAGTGGGTACTAAATAAAGATGGGGAAAAAACGAAGGAAGGGTGCACCGGGTGAAAGGGGAGAGACGCTAGAGCTCACACTCCTCATCTGTAAAATGGGATAAGTGCCTCTCTGTTAAGGCGAGCAAAAAAGTCAGACATGTGCAGAGCACAGTGCCGGGGATTTAGAACAAAATGAAGGCACGAAGGAGGGAGGAAATGGTGTTCACCAGGAGAACACACTGGAAAGGAGGGGAACTGGAGGCAGAAGGGGAGAGAACAAGTTCTTAATGAGCCCTGATCATGTACCAGGCACTGTTCCAGGCCCTTGATGGTGGAAAAAAAGACATATTGCTGCACCCATGAATTACAAGCCAGAGGGGAGCAGCTCACCTTCTTAACCTCAGTGTGGGATGTAGGCACTGCCATGCTAAGACTTTATTCACTTCCCAGGCCTTTAGGATCAAAGCTAATCTCCTCAGCTTGGCATTTATAGAGTCAGGATAGGTGGGATCATGCTGCAGTAACAAACAGTCCCCTACCCCCTCCCAAATTTCAGTGGCTTGCACAAGTTTATTTGTCACTCAGGCAAATCCACATGCATCTAGGGACACTCCAGGCATGATCTTGTCTGTGTTGGTCCCAGATCAAGGGCTGCTCTGTCCCAGTGGCACCTCCAAACATCATCGCCCATTTCTCTTCTTCTCCTTGGGGAGGTTGAAACCCCAATCCTATTGCAGAGCCCTTGCCGGGCCACCTTAGAGCTGTCGCATTTACTCTTCTCCCTGTAGAGAAGACCCTGCACCCACTCCTGCCCTCGTCCTGCTGGCAGATGCTGATGCATCCTGGGATTCTGATGCAATGAGCCAAGCGGTGCCGTGGGGTTTGGAAAGAGAGGAGGGAGGCAAGGTGCTCGCCACGTTCCCTTTGGATCTCAGCCTCTCCACCTGAAAAATGGGCAGAATGGCTCTTGCCGCCTCAAGGGGGGAAAAGGTTGCCTGTTTTGGCCTCTGGGAAGAATAATGAAAACCCAACTAATGGGATACTTCAACTCACCCTGAAGACAGTCCCTCCCTGAAGACAGTCCCTACCAGCTATGGGCCGGGCCCGTGGAGCAGAGAGAAGAAAGAAATTAGTCTTGAGCTTGAAAGCCCTCAGTCAGCTGAAGGGGGAAGCAAGCCAAGGGGGTTCAAAATAGAGAAAGAGGAAGAAGCAAAACCAACTCATCTCCCCGGTTCCCTCCTACCACTGCACTGTCAGAGATGCTCCCCTCATTTCTCTTCCTCTTGGTGTCGTGGGCAGGCCGGGGCTGGGGAAGCCATACGGTTCCCCAGTGTGGCCACGGCCACAGTCACTGGACATGGGTTCCAGCCCCCTGCCCTGCCTGTGTGGACAAGTTCCATGACCTCTCTCACCTCCCCTCGCTCCCCCCCACCCCTGCTGGCGCTCCCCTCCTGGCCTCCAGTTCCCTCTCCCAAGGCCAAGTCAGAGCACGGTCAGCCCCAACCCCCAGCCTGGCTTGGCCCAGCTGGCCCCTAACCGGGGCACAGGACGCAGCCTGTAACCACATCTTGCAGTGTGATTCACTCCATCTGTGGAAAGACTGATGCAATTGTGGGTGAGGAGTCATTTCTGCTGATGAGCAAACCACAGCAACCCAATGGGGTGAGAGGGTAATCCGTAGGGGCCATCGGGACCCACCCTGAGAAAGGACACAAGGGAGAGCCCTCAGGCTTCCCAGGGCCACCAGCCGTACCAGGGCCCGGGAGGGATGGCGGGGGCAGAGAACAGCCCCAGTGTCTGGCTGTCCCCCCAGTGTCTGGCTGTCCCCCCACTGTGATGCAGCAGGGCTGGGGCCAGGACTATTTCTAGGCAAGGGCAGCCCAGTTCCAAGACACCAACTCTTTCTGGGACCCCCTGGTCATCCATCTTGCGCCCTGTGTGATATAGAGATGGATGTGGGAGGTTCTTGGAGGAGGCTGGGCAACCATGAGCAGGACTGCCTTGTCTGGGGACTAGCTCCGGTGCCTGGTCTGAGATCAGAGTCACCTTGCTGCCCCCACCCACCTGCACTGGAAGCATCTGTGTCTACCTCTGGAACATGAGCTCCCATAGCCAGAGCAGGTGCTAAGGGAATATATGGAACAGAATCTGAAATCCCAGAGGCCCGATGGCCCTTGTCCTGTGACCTGCCTCATCGGGCACACTCGCCCTTGGTGCCTGATCCACCACTCGTCTCCAGAGGCCCCAGCTCAGCCACCTACCCTGTGAGTCCTGGGTTTGTCCCCCTGACTATAGAGGAGCAAGCCCATGAACTGCCCTCTGTGGGTTACAGCACCCCCTTCCTCCTCAGAGCTCGGTGCTTGCTTCCAGGACAGCCGTTGTGCTCGGGTCTTTCCCTGTATTTCTATTACGTCTCCACCTTCCACATAAGCCATTCTAGACAGGGGCTGCGCTGGCCTGGAGACACCAGCCCTGCCCGGTGGCCACACCTCCCCTCTCCAGATCTTGATAGCTCCCTGCAAGAGAGGCATTATAACCTCGTTCTACTGAAGATGAACCTGAGGATCAGGAGGCCATATAATCCACAAGGACACTGCTAAGAGGCAGACTTGCAACAGGGACTTGAACTCTCTGCCAAATTCTCTGCCCAGAATTCTCTCCAGGCTCCAGACACCTAAACCAACTTCCTTCATGGGGTCTCCTGGTGAGGGCCAACGAGATGAGGGGCCCTCCAGGAGGTACCAAGCAGAATGTAAATACAAGGGAGCCACATAGAGCATGGGCCACGCCCCATCCTCACTGCCCCTCTTGCTCAGACTAGAAGCCCCCTGGAGCACCACAGAAGGCTGAACTTGACCATCAACGTGCAAGCCTGACCCCTGGTGACCATAACCTTGAACTGCATGGCCAGCCAGGAGGGCAGAAGAGGTCAAGAGGTTTGACACTCATGGTGGTACCACGGACTGGGCCCAGTTCTGACCGGCGGAGCTTACGGATCAGGCCGCATCGCTCAGCCCTCTGGTCCAGACGGCTCTAGAACCCTGCGCAACAGGGCCTTCATCACAAAACCCCTCACGTGGAGTTTGTTCTTGGGGTGTGCTCTTGAACCATAAATCCCAGGTCACCTAGCAGGCAGATAGTTTTAGCCCCTTTGTACAGATAAATAAACTGAGACCAGAGCAGTGAAAGAAATCCCCAAGTCCAGTAGTCAGGGAATCAATGACAGACCCTATACTTGAACCCAGATTCTCTGACTTAAAAGGGTTATCCTCCCCGATTTTCCTAAAATCTCCACCCCCTGGGTCACTTAAGGCAAGAAAGCAATGGGGAAACATGGCCTCTAGGACATGCGCGCAATCCGTGTGCAAACCAAGTGCAACCTGCCGTGCTCTGCCTCATGAGAGTGCTTGCTTCCAGGACAGCCGTTGTGCTCAGGTCTTTCCCTGTATTTCTATTACGTCTCCACCTTCCACATAAGCCATTCTAGACAGGGGCTGCGCCAGCCAGGAGGGCAGAAGAGGTGAATTTGTTTTGGGGCGCCTGGGTGGCTCAGTCGTTAAGTGTTTGCCTTCGGCTCAGGTCTTGATCCCGGGGTCCTGGGATCGAGCCCTGCGTCGGGCTCCTGCTCGGTGGGAAGCTTGCTTCTCCCTCTCCCACTCCCCTGCTTGTGTTCCCTCTCTCGCTGTGTCTCTCTCTGTCAAATAAATAAATAATCTTTAAAAAAAAAAAGTGGTTGTTTTAAAGAAATGTATTAAAATAAATGCACTTACTTAAAATAAGCTTCCTTAAATCGATGTAATTTAAGATAAAATACCCACAAGATAGCTTCCCCCCATCTCCCAATAGCCCATAAGCACAGGACGGCGGATCTGATAACATCGGGTCTAGAGCGGATGGACAAGACTCTAGGGGACGGACGAGACTAGGGGTTGCCGGATTTAGCGAATAAAAATACAGGATGCTGAATTAGATTTGAATTTCAGATAAACAAGGAATGCACTATTTGGGACATACTTACCCTAAAAAAGCATTCCTTGTTTATCTGAAACTCAAATTTAACTGGGTGTCCCCTCTTTCGCCTGGTAATCCTAGACCAGCTGTCATTCCTCACAGAAGGAACAGCCTGGGCCCCCTGGGAGGCACGGAGCAGGTGACCTAGGCAGGGAGAGGGGAGCCACTGTAGGCTTTGAGCGAGGGAAGCGACCTGCTGATGTTTCTTTTCTCAGGGATTATTCTGACAAGCAGGTGGGGAATAAGCTGAAGGGGGAAGCTGCTAGCTAGGGAGGGCAAAGGGCTGGCAGGGCCGCATGAGGCAGAGCACGGCAGGTTGCACTTGGTTTGCACACGGATTGCACGCAGGTGGGTAGTGGAGCGTTCTGGACGTGCTCTGACCGTGGCCCCGGCTGGGATCCCCCCCTCCACCTCTGCTCCTTCGGAGTCTTGTTGCTTCTCACGTCAGTTCCCCCGGGGCCGGTCCCCTCTCGCACTCACACCCGGGCTCCCACACCCCCCTCTGACTTCCGGCTCCTCTCCTCCTCCCTCTGCGGGTTCTCCTCACCCCGCTGTCCCCTGACAGGCTGTCCCTGCGTGCATCTTCGGCAGCCAGAGCAAGCCTGGGAAGAGGGAGGGAAGCCACTTTGCTGTTGTTTTCGCTCTCACCTCAAGCTCCCATCCCCCTGGGGGACCCAGCCAGGGGACCAGTGTCCAGCTTTCCAGAGAGAAGCCTCCCCTGTCCCCAGGGGCCTGACAACCAGAGCAGGAAAGGCCTCCTGTCACCACCCCTCCCCCAAATCAGGAGGCCTCTGTGCCCTTCAAGAAGCTGTTGTTCACCCCTCAGACCTCAGGTAGAACGAAGCTACGAGCACCCAGGTCCTCTAGACAAAGCACCTCCCCACCCCGCTGCCAGGAAGGGCTTCCTGGTGTCCAACACCCCCCCCCTTCTCCTGCTGCATTTTTTTTTTTTAAAGATTTTATTTATTCATTTGAGAGAGAATGAGATAGAGAGAGCATGAGAGGGGGGAGGGTCAGAGGGAGAAGCAGACTCCCCGCTGAGCAGGGAGCCCGATGCGGAACTCGATCCCGGGACTCCAGGATCATGACCCGAGCCGAAGGCAGTCGCTTAACCAACTGAGCCACCCAGGCGCCCCTCCTGCTGCATTTTATCCTGCCTTCCCCTGAGCTGAATCACAGGAGATGGGGAAAGCTGGTTTTCCCACTCTAGCTAGATCAGAGGTCAAACTTATTCCCAAATTAGGTCACTGTGAGGGTGGAAAAGGGGGGACCTGGGGCAACTCCAGGGACCTGTCCCTCACTTCAGCCACATAAGTGCCATTTATCCTTGGTTTATAGACAGGAGCTCCTTGTAAAAGTCATTTTTTTTTTAAGGGATCCACCGGTGAAAATATTCACCTGTATACATTTGAACTCCATGGGTAAATCTGCGTGGTACCCTTTGTTCTCTTGTATGAAGACTCCCTGAGCTCAGCCTTCCCTGCTCCACATCCCAAGACCCTTGCCCCCTCAGCTTTTATTCCCTTCCTGTCTTTCTCCCCGAGGCTTTAAAATCCTGGTGCTGACTGACCCTCTCTCAGAAGGCCTCTTTCTCAGAATCCCCACAGCAGCTCCCTAGCTCCACATTGGCTGTGGATTCATGGTCCATTTCACAGATGCAATCACTGAGGCCCAGAGGCAGCAGAACCCAAACTGGATCCTGGGAGTCTGACTTTGGATGCTGGCCCTCCCTCGGGGGGCTCCCACTGCATCCCCAACCTGAGCTGCTCACCAGGATCCCCGTCCAGGGCACAGGAATCCCAAGTCTTTAGATGGCCTGACTCCTGTGGGAAGAGTTTGCCTCAGAGCTAGGAGCTCCCTGGGAGCTGTGCTCTAATCAGTTGCAACCCCAACTTCCCTGTGGGGAGAAGAATGAAGAATGAAATTTCTGGGGCCTCGGCCCTGGAGACCAATCCCCATGGAGCCTCCTCGCTGCAAGCATCCAGAGGCCCACCACCTGTCTGTCACCTGTTACGTGGCAGGAGAGGAACGTCCAGCCATGCGGGGAGACAGCTTCTGGCTGAGAGAGATGCCACGGTAGTGCTGTTGCTCACCCACATGCAAGCTAAGAGGAGACGCAAAGCCCTGCTCACAGCAGTCTAGGGCATCCCATGCAGCTGTCCTGTGTTCCAACCACCAGGGACCCCAGAACCATCCAGTGGCTCCCATCCTTCACTTGGCATCAAAACCAAAAACACAGACACTCCAATAGCACCCACAGAAGTTCAGTTGACCAGGGTTGAGGCCTGGGCCTCAGGATTGTTTGAAAGCTGCTCAGGTCATTGGCACCCTGTAGTCTAACCTCTCTCTTTCCCAGAGGAGGAAACTGAGACCCCGGCACAGGGGCTGGTGACACATTAAAGCTAGGCCCCAGGACCACTGGTCTGGAATTGGGGGGCCTTTGCACCGCCAAACCAGTGTGCCCCACAATAGTCAGGCCAGGTTGTGAGAGATCAAAGGAAAGGGGAGAAGGCCCACCTTGGTTCCCACCCCCGGTTGGAAAGGCTGGCCTGTCCTCCTGAGTGAGCCAAGTGTTTGCTCTCAGAATCTTCTTCATGAGTCAGGTAGTGGGAAGGTGACCGAGTAGGCAAACAGCCATTTCTGCCCTGGTTAGCAGTTTTGAGCACCTACTTTATGCAGACACTCTTGCTAAATCTTTTGCTGGCATTTGCTCATCCCTGAGATCCGCTGTTTCTGGCTGGAATTGCTCCACATTTTCCAAGAGAAAAATGCGAGCTGGTGTCCATCACCAGATGAATGGATAGAAAGTGTGGTTTATATACATAATGAAGTATTACTCAGCCATAAAAAAAGGAAATCCTGCCATTTGCAAACAACATGGATGGACCTGGAGGGCATTATGCTAAGTGAAATGAGTCAGACAGAGAAAGACAAATACCACATGAGCTCACTTATGTGTGGAATCTAAAAACATGGAACTCCTAGAAACAGAGAGCAGCTTGGTGGTTACCAGGGGCTGGGGGTGGGGGGAAGCAGGAGAGCGGGTAGAAGGGTACAAACTTCTGGTTATAAGATGAAGAAAATCTGGGGATGGAGTGTGCAGCATGGCGACTCTAGGTGACAATCCTGTACCGTGTACTTGAAGGTTGTAGGAGAGTTGCACGTGACTGTTCTCACCATAACAACAATAACAGCATGCTAATTATGGGGTGAAGGATGTCAGCTAACCTTATTCTGGGAAACATTGCATCAAGTCATCACTTTCTACATTTAAACTTACACAATGTTACATGTCAATCAGATCTCAGTAAAGCTCGGGGCGGGGCGGGGAGGGGGAGGCAGGAACCCAAGCGGGGCTTCACCCGACTTTACTAGGCAAGCCCTGCTTAACAAAATCCAAAAGGTCTTGCTTGGAATTTCTGTCTGACAGCCAAGGAGCTTCAATCCTTGCTCAAGGCAGGCAATGCCTGGTCCGGCTCCAGGCCTGGCCACGCCTGGCCACGGCTCCCGAAAGTGCCGAGCACAGCGCCGAGAGTCGGGACACCTGAGTTCTAGTCCCAGCTCTGCCCTCGTCCTCGGGGCAGGTCACTTCCCTTCTCTGGGCCTCAGTTCCACCATTCACTAAAATGGAGGGTTGAACTTTATCGAGGATCTTTGAAATTGTTCTGTGAGGGTCAACATTTTCTTCAAGTAAAGCTGCGTGCGGAACACACAGATGATTGTGAACCTGGCAGCAGGGCCCACACAGCCCTCCCACTCCCCGAAGCTTCATTCTGGTTAATGAGGCCCCCTTCCGTTCTGTCATCCTGGGATTCGGTGCGAGGAGGGGGAGAGGGGCAGATGGGGTGTGAGTAAGAGGGGAGAGTGGGGCAGATGGGGCCTGGCAGCCCCCTCGGTTCACATCCAGATTGCCCCTTTCCTACAGGACGTGGGGCCCGGATATTTTGGCGTGTTTCCCAATCTGTGAAGTGGGCACATCAGGGCTGTTGGAAGGATTCTAGAAGTCATGCAAAGGGCCCAGAGCAGAGCCCAGCAGTTACTCTCCAGCTGTTAACTATCTGCTAGCTGTGGTTTTCCGTGTTGTTATTTTGTTCCCTTGTGGTTTGCATGCTCCTTTGATTGGGTGGGGGCAGGGAAGAGTCATCGAATTCTTAGAGCCCGTGGAAACCTCCTCTTAGAAATAAAGAAAGAAAGTGAGGCCCGGAGACAGAAGAGGCCTTGCCCGAGTTCACGTGGTGAGTCAGAACCGAGCTGGGCCCGGACCAAGGCCTGCAGAGTCCAGGGGAGCCCTCCTGGCAGGCGGGGCACCCCGCGTGGTTTCCCCCTGCTGCAAGGCCTGGCACTGGCCTGCGTGGGCACGTCCTCCCACACGCCCTCCGCCCACCGGCCAGCAGTGCAACCAGTCACCCCTGGGGACGCCTCGGGGCCCCCCTCGGAGCACAGCCTCTCTTCCCCTGTAATTGCACTAACTAGCCCCTGGGGATGGGGGAACCTGGTCCTCGTCCACATGAGTCAGGTTTCCAGAGCAGAAACCTCAGGCAGCCACATCGCACAGCCTCGGCCTCGTCTCTGCTCCCCACAAACCACTTCCTGCCCGTTCCTGGCACCAGCAGACCCGAGGCTGCTGGCAGCGGCACGGCCCCGGCCCTCCCCCAGCCCGCTGCAAACCCACCCTCCCGCCCACAGGTGGGGGCAGGAATCTGCCTGTCCAGGTGAAGGGGCCACCAGCTGGGGCACCAAGGCCTTGGAAACCAGCCCCCCCTCCCCAACAAAACCCCATCCTGGCTGTTCACGAATCCTCAGCCCCTGTAACCTGACTGTCCTCACCTCCTCCATGTCTGCCCACTGCAGAGGGAGGAACCGAGGTGCCAGGCCGGCAGCCCCCCGCCCGTTCGCCCAGGGCTGGGGCCCAGCTGCGCCCGTCTCTCCACGGGACACTGCAGGAAGGACAGAAAGAGCACTGGCTTTGGAGTCAGGCCGATGGGAGTTCGAAGTCCAGCTTTGTCCTCACCCTACTGTGACTTGATCCGATGACTTCACCTTTCTTAGCCTAAGTGTGTCCACCTGTAAAATGGGGAGCATAATATTACCCCTTCCAGCTGCGACAGGAAGAGGAACTAAACCAATACACACAAAGCCTACACAGTGCCCAGCACACAGGAGATCCTCAATAAGCACGAGTGTCCTTCTTCCTCCACAGTGTGATGACACAGCACAGGGTTGGGTCTTCCCTCCGGTGGGAGTCAAGAGATTGGACCCGATCCCAGCACACTCTGACTTGCTGTGTGGCCTTAGGCCAGCTGGACTACCTCTCTGGTCCTCGGTTTCCTCATGCCAGGAACGGTTTACCAGGTCTCCCCCAGCTCTGACACTCCAGGACAGGGGCTGGGGGCTGATAGGACAGTGACACTGGGGAGGGCAGAGGTGAATGGGATGTGGTTATCACCACCATCATGGTGATGGGGCAGTCTCTCTGTGACCATGATGTGGGCAGGGCTGGGGCTGCAGTTCCGCTCAGAGAGGGCACAAGAGGCAGTCCCCAGGGGCACAAGCGCTGGGTGGGGTGATGGGCCCATGCTCAGGACAGCAGGCGCCCAGCACCTTCCTCCACCTGGCTGGCCTCACCGACCCCGCCCTGGGGTCAGGCCCAGTGGGTGGGCACCGAGGTCCTGAGAAAAACCAAGGCCCGTCTCTCCCTTTCAGAAGCCTTTGCCAGGGAAGGACAGACTTCACAGTGCATGATCAAGAACAATGCTAATAATAACAGCACATCATGACATTTATTCACCGCTCCCCCCCAGGCCATGCCTGTGTTGAGCCCTTAATGAGCATTATGTCATTTAATGCCCTAACAACCCCAATGAGGTCATCACTACCATGGTTTTGACTCTGCAGTTGAAACCAAAGAGAGAGAGACTACAGTCCCTGGATCTAGGGCAAGCAGCAGAGTGGGGGTCAGCGTGCAGACACAGGGTAGGGCCCCCAAGAGAACAGAGGTAGGAACAAAGCACCAAGGGGGGGCCAGAGGAGAGGACATTTTCTGTTGGGGGTCTTGGAAAGGTGTCCAAGAGGTGAGGGCGTTTGAGTCAGCTGCCAACAACACTAGCTGCCATTTATTGGGCACTTGCCAATGTCACGTACTTCTCAGCGGCTAGGTGAGGGTCTCATTTAGCTCTTGCTTCCCACCCATGTGGTGGGCACTATTATTATTCCTTTTTCTTGGAGGCACAGCAAGCTCAAGGCTTTACCCAAGACAGGTGGAGCAGAGGTCAAGCTGAGAGAGCAGATCAGAGCACGCCAAGCTCAGGAAGGAGCAGTAGCTGAGTGGCTGGAGCCTTAGGGCCAGAGAACAGGGCCCAGACAGGCAGGCGGGGGCCCCCGTCCTGACCCCCCACCCAAACACACCCTGCGGAGAAGGGACCAGGTCCTCACTTCGCACCAAAATTTGGCGTTCGAGCTTCAGGGCCTCCCTCTCCCCGAGTGAGGCTGTTAGTCATCCTGTGTGGGACTGATGCACAGCCTCTAAGTGAGCTAACAGATAATGGGGCCCCTAATACCCTCACACCCAGAAAGCTGGGGAGAGGCTGGGGTGCTGGGCCTGGAACTCGTGCCCTCCAGGAGAGACGGGAAACCTCAGTCTGCCCTCCTATCCGAACCAGCAGAGCAAATGCCAGTGTGATTCTTTTTTTTCAAGACACAGAGTAAACAAGGCGAGAGAAGAGTTTAGGTCTTCGTTTCCCTCGACTAAAGACGGTCGGAAAGGCAGGGTTGAAAATGCTGGAACCCAGGTTGGCAAACAGAAAATTAGTGGCAGATTAATTTCATTGTCTCACCGGGGAGTGGAATCCTGTACATTGAGTATAGGGTTAAAGGGAGATTAATTTTCCATCTAACCAGGCTGGAGGGAGTAGCCTGGAGGGGATTCACGGGGGTTCCCTGCCCTTGGGGTACAAGGGGGCCAGTTTCAGTGGAAGAGAAGCAAGGTTTGTCCTGGGGGGAGTGTGGTGGGGCAGGACTGGCAGGCGGCCCCAGCCCCCTGATAGCTGGGAGGGAGGCACTGACTTCTACCAAGCTGGAGCCACTATGGCTGTGACCCCTTTAGGTAGCTTCTCGGTCCTGCAAAGTCCTGCTCGGCTCCATTCCATCTCATTCACAAGCCCTTTGTGTACCCATTCTATCCTTCCTTCCTTCTAATGGATAGTAACGTATGTATTATAAACATGTAATATGCCCCACATAGTCTTTATGTCATGTTACTAAGTGTCAGCACGTCCCTTAGAGTCATTCAGTCCATCCTTGCAACAAACCCATGAAGAGATACTATGATTGTCCCCACTTTACAGATGAGAAAACTGAGGCACAGAGAAGATAAGTGGTAGAGCTGGTAAGCAGCAGAACCAGGCTTTCCCTCCAGGCCATCTGGACACCAAGTCTGTGCTCCTCGCTCCTGCCTCTCCAAATGCAGGCTTTCATAAACGGGGCATGCCTGTACTATGTGGTGTTGTCTGGGCTATTTCTGGGCCCCGCTGCAGTGGCCCATCTCGGACTGAGCCCCACCCTGCCCACATCCCTCACTCACACATGCACCATGAGGCTCTGCCCACACTGGAAGCATCTCAGGCAAGCTTTGCAAGTTGTCCTTGGGCCCGATGGGGAGGCCCTGGGCCGCAGCTGCTACACGCAGGTGGAGAGCGAGCCGGATCCAGCAGAGAGACCTGCCCACCCACGCAGTCCAGTGCTGGCCGGGGCTGGGCGGTGCTGCTATCTTCACTGTGGGGAGCGGGGGGTGGAACAGGCCAAGGCCAGCCAAACCTCGAATGCAGGCTGCTCCAGCTGCCTCCCAGACCCGCGGTTAGGACACGGAACCCAAAAAGGCCGGTCTAAGAGAAGGGAAGGCCACAGCCTGCCAGGCCACTGCAGCCCAAACCACAGTGTGGCAAAGCCAGGGAAGGCTTCATGAGACTCCCGGCTGGGGGCAGGGACGTGCGAGCGGGTTCAGGCTGGACCAGTATCTAGTCCTCTCTCGGGGATGGCAAAGAGCCTTCAACTTACAGGTCGACGCCAATCAGCTGGCAGTGGCTACCTGGAGAACTCAATGATGACGCCGCAGTCACATCCTGGCTCAGCAAGGAAGAGCTCTGGGATTGATTAGCAATGTCTGCTGCAGGTGCCAACGCACCAGAGGTGGCCGCGTGATTACAGCTTGTAGCCGTCCTTGTTAGCTCCATCATATTCGCATTAAGGGCCTCCCCACCCAGCAAGGCCACGGCTTCATGTCCCACTCCCCTCCCATCCTGCTCACCTCAAGTCACTCCCGCCCCCCCCGCCCCCCCCCCCCCCCCCCCCCCCGCCACGGTTAAAGTTCTCTGACCACATTCCTGAGGACAGTGCATTAGCGTATGCTTCAGGCAGCCTTTGAAACATCGTGTTCCCACCGCCTCCAAAGCGCCCCCATCCCCACCTGCCTGATGAACTCATTTTCCTCCTCGGAAACTCATCTACCTATCATTGCCCCGATCCCTACCTTGATGAGGTCCTCACTTTCTCTTCTGCACGTTATAACCAACAGAAGTAACGCTGCTGAGTCATTCCCAGGCCCGACAAGGGGCCAAATTCATGACGTGCTTCACCCTCATACCTCTTTAGGCACCCTGCGTTACGTTCAAAAATGATCCCGTTTTACAGATGAGGACCCGACACCGAGCGACGGTAGGAACTTGCCCCAGGTGCCCCAGCTGGGCTGTGATGGAACCGAGCTCCGACCCCACGTCTTCATCGTTACGCTATGATCCGGCGATCGCCTTCCCTCGCTGTTGCAGTAACACACCGAGATGTCCTTTCTTAGGACCTGTGTGCCTGCCTTTCTGGACAGTTGCTTCCTCTAGGGGTGGCGAGGGCCGTTTCTCGCCCATCCTCAGCAGGGAGCCCCGGGCCCAGCACACCCAGGAGGCACTCCTGCAGTGGTGGAGAGCTTACTTGTCCCTGTCCCCTTGCCTCACAGCTGCCCAATCCTCCCCTTCCGGGACTTCCCTCAGCCCGGCCAGTCTGATCTGCACAGTCCAAGTTTAATAGTGTCCCATGGGGGCAGACAGAGCCTCTGGGACCTCTCAGGCTGCGCAGGGGTAGGAGTCTTTTCTATATGAGTGGTTTCTCTCCCCCAAAGAGGTTATAAACTCACAGTGAAAGAGACAAAGTATACCTTTTCTATTTTAATTGAATTATATTATAGTTTTTTATTTTATTTTTTATTTTATTCCTTGTTTTTGCTTCTAATTTATTTGAGGCTTCCATTGTATCAGGCATGGGCTGGGTCCAAGGGAACAGGTCCCCCTCCTAACACAGTGTTATCAAAGTGGGCTCTGTGGACAATCCATTGTTATAAAACACAGATTCCTGAACTCCCCCAACCCTCCAGAATCCAATCCTGTAGGACCAGGAAGGAGCTCTGGACTGCCCAGCTTGAACAAGACACTTCTGATGCAAATCCATCCACAGTAACCATGCTGTAGAAGTCCCCAGGTTGGCATCCCAGCCATCAGCTAGGCTGGAGGTCTGGTTGCATGGGGAAGGGGGCGCACGGGGGCTCCTGGTCTTCCTGCTGCCCACAAGGGCCACGGGGTTCCTAATTCCAGCTGTTCCCCCTTTAGACTTATTTAAAAATCTCTTGCTTGGGAGGTTCTCTCTGCTTCCTCAGGCTGGGTTCAATGCACCATCACTTCATCCATACACACGCCACACGGTGATGGCCTGGTAATTTGTCTCATACCCGTCCCAGACTGTGAGCTCCTTGAGGGAAAAAGCCTCTGCCTAACCAGTGTACCATGTCTAGCCCATGATACATTTTTGCTGAATTAAATAAAACATGTTAACCTGCTGGGTACAGCCTGGCTTAAAAGCACAGGGGCTGGGGCGCCTGGGTGGCTCAGTCGTTAAGCGTCTGCCTTCGGCTCAGGTCATGATTCCAGGTCCTGGGATCGAGCCCCGCATTGGGCTCCCTGCTCTGCGGGAAGCCTGCTTCTCCCTCTCCCACTCCCCCTGCTTGTGTTCCCTCTCTCACTGTGTGTCTCTCTCTGTCAAATAAATAAATAAAATCTTTAAAAAAAAAAAAAAAAAAGCACAGGGGCTGCCTATCTCTCTGGGTTTCAGGGGCAAGTGGGTCAGGGTGGGGGTCAGAGAGGAGGAGGGGAGGCTGGTACCACCTGGTACCAGCCCCCCAGCAGGCGTGGACAGGGAAGCCTGGCAGAGCCCCTCCAGTGGGACAGTGGGATGTGAGCACAGACATGTTATGATCCAAAATGCAGCCCCAGATTCTGCCTCAGAGAATCCTGAACTGCCAAGGACAGAAGGGACCTCTGGAGGTCTGCACCATGAGCCCCCGTCATGCTCTTCTCCCGATGAGCTCCAAGGGGTAGCTGCTTTTGTCCACCCAGAGGTGGCTGAATCATCACTTGGCTCTCCCATGCTCATGACTAAGAGCGGATGCTAACTGGTGGCTTAATTAGCGAGTACATCCAGCACTAGCAGCCATGCGCAGAATCTCCAAGCAGCCACGCGCAGAATCTCCAAGCAGCCGTGGCAATAATGCAGGCTTGGGTCTTGCTCCCGGCGGTGTGACTTTGGAGGCACAATGCCTGCCTCCCTGGGCTTCATTTCTCTCTCCTGCGAGATGGCCATGCCTCACAAGGCTGTGCGGAGAAATCAATGATAAAGCCAGCCACAGGGCCTGGGATTCTCCTTCCCTGCCCCGCCGTGACCGTGTCCCACCTCTTACCCTGGCAGCTGCCCCACACTGGCCGTCTGAATGTCCCCTTCCAGCAGTGTCTTCCTTGATCAGGCCAACCTGCCACTGCCAGGCCCTGGGGAGAGCAGAGGTCTTCTGTCCACGCTGCTTACATGACTCATAACTTCTCCAGGGCGGAAACAGGCCTTTTCTAAGCTTTGGGAGGCACAAGACATGACCCCCCGAGAGGTCCTGAGCTCCCTAGGCATGCACTGGGCTCAGCGACACCTCTGTAATCTGGTCACGTTCCCAGGGATGCTCCCCCTCCCCGACGGGCCTCAGGAGAACGGTGTCCTCTGTTCAGCATTTCTAGGGGAAGCTCAGAACCTTTAGTCCAGGGAGACCCCCAGGGCAATTGGCACTACTGGGCACCTTCCATTGCTGACTCACACGCCTTTGATGAGTCGTGTGGGCTCCTCCCACACGTGGGCACAGCAAGGGTCCCATGGTGACCAAGGGAGACCCTGTCCCTCCACCACCAGAGATAGAGCTGCGATGGGCAGAGCAGACAATACGGCAAAGTGAGGATGCCGAGAATTCGGAGTGTGGCTCTGGAAAGGATTCGTAGAGAGGACCTAATACGTTGTGAATGCCTCCCACGGGCCAGACACTGGGCGAAGGCTGTTTACAGACACCTTGTCTCATTGACCTTCAAGTGCATCCTAAGAGGTAGATGCTGCCCTTAGCCCCATTGCACAGATGGGAACACTGAGGCACAGAGAATGTAAGTGACTTGAACCTGGCATGTGATAAGTTTGAGAACAGCCGAAATCCAAACCCCCGACGTTTGACCCCAAAACCTTCTCCCAAAGCACAGAGGAGGCACTGGGGACTTTTGGGCTGGAATGCAGTTTGTCAACTGCTTCCCCAGCAAGCTCCATCCCACCTGCCCCTGAACAGGTCCCACCCGGATCCAAGCGAGGAGAGTCGGAGTCCCCAAGCTAGCAGGCAAGGAGCTCGCATTTTCCAAACGTGACCTCACCACCCAGAGGCTGTGAGCACTGTTGCTCCCTCAGGAAGCCACATACGTGGTGCTGACCTCAGCTCAGGCCTTCGCGGCTTACAGACTCACGTTGGAGACCAGCTCTGCCAGCCTCTAGCTGGGTGACTTTTGGCAAGTCACTTCACCTCTCTGAATGTTGATTTCCCCACCTGTGAAATTAGGGGAACAAATCCTTAGCTCACAGGGCTATAGGTGCAAATAAAATGAACTCAAGAATGTATGCAGTCCGTGGCATGCAGTCAGTATTCAATCAATGCTGATTAATCACGAGTTCCCCATAAGGTAACACGCCCCCACCAGAACGAATCATCCCCCCCATCAGCTGCTTCTGTTTTCCTCCAAGGCCTTATCTCTTGCCAGGAAGAGAGATCACTAACTATCTCTAGGCAGGAGAGAGGAACTAACTAGGTAGGACCCGGCTGCCTCTGCACATTAGTTTAAATTTTTATGAAATGAGGAAATTCTCTCTCCCACTTCAAAGTTCCTGGGCTTAATGAACCCAGTCAGGAGGAAAACACTCACTGCTCCTCTCTGGGGGCCGGCGGGTGGGAAAAGCAGGTGGTTCCTGGTGCCCACCACATCCAGGCCAGCAGGAGAAGAGGGGGTCCCCTCTCCTCCCCCCATGCCAAGGGTAAGAGGTGAAAATATCTTGAATTTTCTTGCATGGGGGCTCACAACAGAACGTACTTCTAGGCTCTGGGAACATCCAGGATTTGAAAAGCCAAACATACAGAGCAATTCTATGAGGAGACAGGGACATGCCAGCCCCCAATAGAAGGAAGAGGAGTCAAGAGTGCACGTATAAATGCTTGGAGATCCCCCCCCCACACGTCAGAGGCAACGGCTGCCTGCTTTAAATATCCTTGTGACCAGTCATCAGGCCAAACATCTTGACAGTGTACATCGGAGTCCAGAATCTCAGACTCAGCCTCTGCAGAGGTAGCTTCTGAGGTCAAAACAAACAGCTTTTTACAGGAACTTGCAAGACATGCTCCTTGTCTGGGGGCAGCAGATGAATGAAGGCACATAATGTCTTCAGCAGAGAGCATGACCAGGTGCTACATGTCAGACCCCCTTTGCCAAGATCCCATTCCCTCCCCTGGACAGGCCAATCAGAGTCCTCACGATGACTAGGTGTGTCTAGGGTTGGGGGTGGGGGTGGGGGGTGGAGAAGGAACATCACCTGTGGGTACTCCAAATCTCCAGGATCTCAGAGCCCAGCATCACCAAACGCCTTCCAGTGTGGTGCTTGGGCCTGGCTCTGGAGCCAGACTGGTTTTAGATCCCAGCTCTGCCACTGGCGGTGTGACCTTGAGCAAGTCACTTAGCCTCTCTGAACCTCCGTTTCCTTTTCAGGCAAAGGAGAACAATAAAACCACCTCACTAGTTGTTGTTGGATGGAGTGAAAAACAATGAATGGGCCTGAGATATTGTTTGAGATCACTCTGTGGAATCTACTGATTTATGTTAACCCTTCTGATCAAGGAGAAGGGCTTGGGCTGCCCCTCCTCCTCCTCCCTCAAGGTCCACAGCTGCCATCAGGGTACCTTCTGGGGGCTTCTTCCTCATCACAGCTGCCCTGACATGACAGCCACTTTGCTTGGATACCGCCTGCGTCCTCTGTCACCCCTTGGCTTCACCTCATCTTCAGAAAGCATGTGGGAGGTCACAGCACAAGCTTAGCATGCAGGAGGAGAGACTCAGGTCTCCGTGCAGAGACCAAAGGGGGCTCTTTGAGAAGTTACAGCTAACCTGGAAGACACTCGGGGCACATGGCCTCCAGTCCCCACTCTGCCATCAACCCGCTGAGTGACCTTGGGCAAACCCCTCTCCACTCCGGGCCTGGCTCTCTTTTGTATGAAACAAGGGGGTTGGACCAGAACTATGGATTTCAAACCACACAGTTCAGGGACCCCTCCCCACCCATCTATGGGCCCAAGAGGGCAAGGCTGAGATGGCGGAGCTCTCTTTGATCTGTTTTATACCTTGGGGCTCTATGGGTATTTTCTTTTTTTAAGATTTTATTTATTTGACACAGAGAGAGAGAGAGCATGAGCAGAGGGAGGGTCAGAAGGAGAGGGAGAAGCAGACTCCCCGCGGAGCAGGGAGCCCCATATGGGACTCGATCCCAGGACCCTGAGATCATGACCTGAACCGAAGGCAGACGCTTAACCGACAGAGCCACCCAGGCGCCCCTCCATGGGTATTTTCACCTGAGAAAAAACAGCTCTTGCCAACCACGCAACCAACCATCCTGGAGTGCGCCTAGCCCCTGGGCTGAGTAAGAAGGAGGCGGCCAGTTAAGTTGCTGAATGAATGAAGGGAAAGAGAGAGCCATGGAGACAGGGAAAAGCCAGCCCTGACAGAAGGGCGGGGCCAAAGGTGGGGGGGAGGGGGGAAGAAAAGAAACACTGGTAAGCGAGGGGCGGGGGAAGCATCGCTAAGAGGGGAAGGATTAAAGGCTGGGGTACAGGTTTCCAGGCCCCCACGCATGGGCAGGCGCATCAGCCTCAGGGAGGGCTGGCTCACCTGGAGGCCAGGAGGGGCTGCTCGCGCTTGTCTGGCAGCTCCGCCATCTTCTGCTCTGAATATCTGATGGCCCCGCAGGAAGGATAGCGCTTCCCGGGTCGGGAGCAGGGAGCGGTAGAGGCAGAGCCAATAATGAGCCCCCCTGGGTCCCCTCGTGCGGTAGTCATGCCTGCATCTGGAAGCCAGCTGGGCCCGCCCTCCTCGACACCACCCCCTCCATCCAAGCACTGCTTGTTTATTCCAATTGAAGCCCACAGCACAGGAGCCTCGGGCCTCACACGGCTAGTGGCCGGGGCCGGGGTGCCAGGCTGGGTGCCCGCAGCGGGGCGGGAACGGCCATCATCCCACCCGTGCACCTGCCGGACCCTCAGCCCGCGACCGAGCCCGCCCAGCATCCTTCTCTGGGCAGAAGAACCAGAGGAGAGGTCTCGATGCTCAACAGTGACGGGCGCTGATACCTACCGCCTCCATCCCCTGGGAAAGAGGCAGACCCAGGTTACAGATGAGCAAAATAAGGTCCAGAGAGAGCAATTTGCCCACATCCACGCAGCGAGCTACTTGAGCCCTGGTCTTCAGATACTAAACCCGTGCTCCTTCCAGCAACAACAACCCCTCCCTACCAGTCATGTCCTACCAGTGTCTGTTGTTCATTTGATCACAAGGTGAAAAAGGAAGAAGCCAGAACAAGGGAAAAAACAGGAAGGCTTGAGATAATGGATTCTCAGTGTCAAGTCAAAGGTGAGGAGGGACGGTTTATTTGTCATCACTTTCTCCCCTTTGGGGCCGGCCATTTATACCCTCAGTTTACAGATGATGAACTTGAGGCTCAAGGAGGATAAAGAACTTGCCCCCAGATTTCATTGCAGCAGCCCTGCCAGCATCCAGCAGATGTGCTCATTCTCCTCCCCACTCGGCCTCCCAGGGCTTCCCAGGGCACCGCTGGCGACCCCGCTAGGCTCTTTGCTAAGGAGACACCAGAGGCAGAGATCTCGAGGTTTCTGACCTCGAGTTGCTGGCGGCATTCAGGAGGGGGTAGAAGAATGTCACCTCCCGCAGGACGATGCCCTGATTGGCCCACCCTGGTCTAGGACTTAGTTCTACACTATCCCGGTAACCTGTGCTTTTCCTTCATGGCATGGGCCACAGGTCTCATTACCTGCTGGTGGAATTATCCATTTGAAGTCTCTGTCCCTTTTCTAGAGGGCAGAGACTGGTCTGCTTGGTCCAGAACGGAGCCTGGCACTTGGAGATGCCCACAAACACTTGTTCAATGAAGGAGTGCATGGATGGATGGATGGATAGACGGTTGGATAGACGGATGGATGGATGGACAAATGGCTGTGGTAGCAAGCAGTTATGTGGGAGGTCAGAGAAGAGAGAGAGAGGAGTACCAACTCAAGCCCCAGAGAGAGTATAAAAGAAAGTTTCCGTGTGTGTGGGTGGGGAAAAACAGAAAAGCGGCAGCTGATATCTATAGCAGAGCTTTCTGGAGAGAGAGATGAACCCAGGGTCACATGGAAAGAACAGTCAGGAGACCAGGGTCAGTTTCCACCCTGTTCCCAACTTGCTGGTGACCTTGCTAGGGGCCCTGACCCCTCTGGGCCTCAGTCATTTCTGCTATAAACCAGGGGGTGGCGTTGACCAAAAGCCCCAGGCTCTGGAGCCCTGAACCCGTGGCAGGCTGGCATGGCAGGGCTGACCCTGATGTGGCCACGTGGCTGCAGAAATGTGTGTGTGACTTCCCCTAAATCACCCCAAGCCCACCAGGGGCAGCTGGACCCAGCTGTGCCTTGCAGCCACGAGTCCTGGCTCTGTCGAATCTGGGCTCTGCGAATCTGGACAAGTCACCATGAGCCTCGGGGTCCCCATCTGTGATGCAAGAGAGGGGCTTTGCACCAGCTCCCATCCCCCGCAAGCATGAAGTTACTGGGAGCTCCAATAGAGTCAGGTTTGTGTAAAAACTTAGTATCAGTGAAGTTCTGCCTGCAAAGATGTCACCCACCCCTCACTGCACAGACAGGACCTCGAGAGAGGCCGTGAGCCGCCCAGTGTGACCCAGCAAGTCAGCCCCAGACCCCCGACTCCTGACTGCACAGGCCGCCTCCCCAAGGTGCTCAGAGGCCATGTGAGCCGTGGCGGTGCAGGATGTGAGTGTGGCGGAGCCCTAGGGGGGCTCAGGGGGTCCCGTGCCTCTGTTAGGAAGGCTCAGATTTGGAAGCCAAAATCAAGCTTGGCTGCCAAAGAATTGCTGGCAAGAGGCGAACACCCTCATCCCTAACAGAGTGTCAGCCGCTTCACTTTCCAGCTCCCAGCCTCCCCCCAAACCCAGGAGCAGCCCTCCAGTTTGGCCTTCATGCCAAAACAGTGACCCCTGCTGGCGGCCAGGTGTTCGAGTCACTGGGCTGTGACACTGACCTCTTAGGGCAGCCTGGACAGCAAGCTGGCAAGAGGCACGGCCCATCTACACCTCACCCAGGGAGCGAAGGCCCAGAGGAAGACCACCTGAGTTCCCAGCCTCCTGGGGCCCTCCTGGCGTCCCCCAGACCTGCCCTCCCCAAAGCACGTCCATCTGCTCAAACAAGGCCTTCTGATGCCAAGGGCAGCTCTCTTCTCACCCGTTATACTCTGCTGCTTGTGCGGACTGACGTGGAGCTGGGGAAATTCTGAAAGGCAGAGGGATTCAGGCACTGGCTCTACTTCGTCCGAAAGCCCTTCCCTTGGGGGTGTTCATGGGGCCAGCGGTCTGATTGAAGTAATTCACACTCAAGTGTGGCTGACTAAGAGCACTATGCGGGGGAGTGGGGAGAGGTGGTGGGGATTACATCTTGGGTGTCTTGTCAACCCCACACAGAGGGGGCAATCTCAGACAGCTGCCAGCCCCTGACACCAGCCCCAAAGACAGTGAGAGAGAAGAACCATGGGGGTTGTCAGGGAGTTCCCTGGTGTCCCTGCCTCGGGAAAGGCCTCCACAGTGCATTATGCATTCAGGAGGTTCATCACAGAATCACAGCCCTAGAGTCAGAAGGGCCTTCCGGGGGGCGCCTGGGTGGCTCAGTCGTTAAGCGTCTGCCTTCGGCTCAGGTATGGTCCCAGGGTCCTGGGATCGAGCCCCACATCGGGCTCCCTGCTCAGCGGGAAGCCTGCTTCTCCCTCTCCCACTCCCCCTGATTGTGTTCCCTCTCTCGCTGTGTCTCTATCAAATAAATAAATAAAATCTTTAAAAAAAAAAAAAAAAAAAAAGAAGGGCCTTCCGGGCCAGCTGAACCCTAGGGGGATGCAAATGAATGCAGACTAACATGGTGGGGGGGCGGGGGGCTTCACGCTGTGCAGTCACCTGCTGAGGGAATTCTGTGGAGCAGAGTGACGACGCTGATGGCCAGAGCCCAGAGTGCCGTCCAACGATCTCCTACTGGAAATGCCCAAAGGGGCCTTGGAGAAACTCCAGAGAATACAGAGGGATTGGCCTGCTGAACCTGGCCTTGGTAGACCAGCAGTTCCTCCTCAGCCAAGGGAGAAGCACCAGGGAAAAGGAAGTGCAGGAGATAGGGGCCCAGCCGAGGTGCCCGAGCAGGGGCCTGCAGCGGGGTCCAGGCCCGTGTGGTTTAGTAAAAGTGAATCCTGAGAAGCCGGTGTGAAGCCAACTACAGGGGAAAGGCCCCAACACAAGTCTCCCCCACTCTGCCCACCTGCTAATGGTCCCAGAACCCTGACAGAGGCCGTGCAGAGAGGCAAGTCAGGGGCGAAGGGCTGGCGTTCCCGCCACTCCCAAATGTCCCCTGCGGTCATCCCCTCTGTCTGCGGCCACTCTGGCCAGGCTCCTGTGGCGGACGTCACAGGGCACCCGGCTGTGACTCGGGCACGGGGTTTCCCCCAGAAGAGGCCGGTGGAGCCACACGCACAACCCTGAGTCCCTTCAGACGCACTCCAGGGACAGCACTCTGGACGCGGGCTGTCCTCCACCGTTCGCGCAGACAGCCCAGAGCCGAGCATCAGTCCCCCCGGCAGGGCCCGCCCACGGCGTGGCACTCACGTTGAAGAAACCTGCCTGGTCAGGCGCAGAGAGCTGGATTTGAACAGAGGGGTAGGAGGACCAATATTTCTTTAGCCTGTGGTGTGAGTCAGGCACTCATTCATTCCCAGTGGCCTTAGTAGGGAGGGATATAGCATCTCCAATGTTCGGCTGAAGATCTAAGGTTCAAAAAGGCCAAATGACCCGCCAAAGCCACACGGCTAGAAATTGGTTGGACCTCCAAGCCTTCAGAGCAGCCAGGGGAAGCGGAGGGGGCTGAGGTTAGAGTGGGTGGTTTCAGGGGTAGCACGCTACCAGAGGCCCCGCCCCCAGTGCCGCGCTGGCCACTCCCACTCGAGCTCACACTGTCCTGCCTCCTCCCACCCATCCCCCCAGCATGCGCGCACAAGGCACAGTGCAGAGCGCAACTGGATCGGCAGGCAGGCGAGCGGCAGGGCTGGGTTAGGCGAGGAGGAATCTGGTCCTTAGAGACCCCTCCCCATCCCTCCCTCCCCTCTTCGGTCAGAGACAGCAGCTGCCTCCCCAGCGTCCGCATCAAAGATTCATCAAAGCTGAGGCCCTGCAAAGCGGGTGCTTCACATCTCTAAAAGTGCTTCTTCCCAATGAAAAATTCAGTGGAAAACGCAGGGAGTAAAAGGGGGAAAAAAACAGGTTCAGGAAGGAAGCAGGGAGGGAAGGAAAAGAAAAGAAAGTTATCTCCGAGTTGTGGTTCTGCTGAGTCCACCCACATTTACTGAGCATCTGCCTCACTTAGGGCCCTGAGTCAGGCACCAAGGCAAGGCTGAAGAATACAGTGGCACGGGCTGTGCACTCCACAACTCCAGAGGCTCCATTCCTAGAGACAACAGAGGTGATTCTGCAAAGGGAGGAGGCTAGCTCCTGTCCACATGGTGTGGGCGTCCAAGGCCTGGGTCTGCTCCCCCACTCCTTAGTCATCTAACATCCTTGAGTCTTAGATTTCTTATGTCCAAACAGTCGGGGAGGGGAGGGAGGCGCTTTACAGTATTCACCCTTCTCATCCCCAGTGTTCCAGGGAAGATGTGCACTTTGTAAACTTTGTGATAAAAAGAGAGAAAGCAGATAAATGGTCCTATAGAAAAGCCCAAACAAAAGGTTCAGAGATAAAGAGGAGGAAGGGGTGGGCGCCTGGGTGGCTCAGTCGGTTAAGCGTCTGCCTTCGGCTCAGGTCATGATCCCAGAGTCCTGGGATCAAGTCCCACGTCAGGCTCCCTGCTCAGCTGGGAACCTGCTTCCCTGCCCCTCACCTGGCTCGTTCTCTCTCTCTCTCTCAAGAAAATAAATAAATAAAATCTTTTAAAAAGGGGAGACTGCTGGGGAGTCTCCAGTTGGGGAGACTAGGGGAGGCTTCCTGGAGGAGGTGATATTTGATCTAGGTTGTAAATGATGCAGAGGAGTTCTATAGGCAAGCCAGTGAGACAGACGAGCAGCCACTGCAGGGCCAGGCAAAGGGACAGTGTGGGCAAAGGCCTGGCAGCAGGAATGAACAACTTGGTAGCAAAAGGGAATGTTTTGGCCTAGGAGGAGGAGAAAGGGGAGGGGGGTGGACTTAGTCTGTAATACCATGGGAAAAGACCCCAGGGTCACTGTTAAGGAAGGTCTTGTGGGGCCCACAGGTATGGTGAGGGCTCAGGAGCCAGCTCACCTTGGCCCCTCACTGGTTTTGCCACTTTAGATGAGTCGCAGCTCCCCTCAGACCTCAGTTCCCTCATCCAAAAAATGCAGATATCAGACAAAGTGATCTACAAGTTCCACTTTTGGTTCATTTCATCTGTACTTCTAGTTCTAAGAAGTTGGTTCTGGTGGGCAGGGGGCATCGCAGGAAGCTTAGACTGACAAGACCTGCCCAGGCTTCTCCATGCCCCAAAGGGCAACCCCCCATCCCTACCCCACAGCCCCATTTCGAAACAGTCTCCTGTTACTGTGATCCATGGACAGGGAGCCTCAGGGTCGATGGACATGGGCCTTCCTGGGGTGATTCCACACCTTCCCTCCTTGCTGGAGACATGACTCAGTATGACCCCCAGCCCACCCCAAAGATGCGTGGGGAGCACCCAGGCCTGGAGTGGTTCCTGAGTTGGCAATAGCCTTCACAGCCCTGGTGTCACCCCCAGGGTGAGCAGCCATGCCCCCCACGCCCCACACGATACCCTGCACCCCCGCATCCCCATCAGATCTAACCTGAAGATAAGCCTCCCCTTGCTGATCAGGCCCCACGGCTCTCTGCAGAAACCAGAGCAACACCTGTAACAGGGCAGGTTTCCGAGCTACTGAGCTGTGCACAGGGCTAGCGGGCCTCCCGCTACTGTGCCCAGACTTTGCCCTCCCCTGTGAGAAGGGAGGTGCTTTCTCAGCCCAGCTCTGGGGCAACCCAGAGAAGTGGCTCCAGGCGTGGGCTTCGGGGTTAGTGGTGTGAGTTGGGATTCTCAGCTCCTCTCCTTGCTGGCTGGATGATCTTGACCTTGAACGATTTCCTGATCCTTCCTAAGTCTCTGTGTGCTCCCTCCTGTGAAATAGGAATTATGGTGTCTTTCTTATAGGGCTATTGTGAGGATTAACTATGATCAAGTTTTTAAGGTGCCCTACCCAGGTGCCTGAAGGCCCTGCACATAATAAGCGTTCAATAATGTGGTGGAATTTGCTGGTGAGGCACCTTTGGACCAAGCAGAGGATTTGCAACAAACCAGGTGGGTCATCCAAGGTGAATCCTTCAAGGTGTGGTTGGGGGTGGGGGGCGGGGCGGGCCGGGCCGGGGCAGACTTTCAAGGGCTTGACGCCTGGCTCCACAGCACCCTCTTCCTGCCAAGCCGGGCCACTACCGCTGCTAGCACCGCCCAGAGACCCCAGCGCCCCCTTGGCACCAGGGGAAGGGCAGCCCCAGCAGACGCCCCACAGTGGCGCTCAGACACAGCAGCAGGGGGCCCTTGGTCGGGCCACCCAAAGACAAAGCAGCTGCACAGCAATACCTAACAAGCTTCTGGAAGCTCACACTCTCCCAAATCAAAAGGGATCAAGTTTCTCCAGTGGGCATATATTAGTTAGGTGAAAAAAAGAAGAAGGTAAGTGTTGATTTTAAAACAGCAACAAGACATGCTGGAGGTGTAGGGTGGGGGGAGATGGGGTAGGAAAGAGAAAAAGTCAATCTTCCGCCAGCCTCGTTGCAGGGGTGAAGTGAAGTGGAGAACAAGGAAATTTGGGTCCCTAGAACCACTCCTGTATACGTTGCCTAAAATACAAGGTTGGCAGAAGAAAGTCCAGCTGGGACAGCAGCCTGCAGGCTCTTATAGGAGCAGGTGGGATCCCAGGCAGAAAGCCTGCTCTCCAGCCCCCTGCCCTAAGGGATCGCACCCACACCACTCCCTGCTCCTGGGATCTTGGTCACCTTTGTCAGCTGGCTGCAACTGGCTCACGGCCCTCCCCTTGGCCATGGCAGAAAGCATCTTCAAATTCAGGGTTTCGGGGCAGCCCCCAAATGCCCAGGTGAGGAGGACTGGGCATCCACTGTGGAATGAGAGCGGACAGGTGCACACTCGGCCCGAGCGCCCTTACGTGTAACCCCCATGCCTCCAGGCCTCTGCGTTGCTGGGCTCATCTTTCCTTTAAGAACCCACCAACTGCTGCCCCAGCATCCATCTCAAGTGCAGGGGGGGCTGCTGTTTCCTGGGACTCCCCTTCAAGGATTTCTGAGCACATTCATGGGACATTCTGGTTATTTCTGATGATTCACCCCCCCGCCCCCGCACCTGCACCTGTTCGGCTACTATATGGGGATCCCTGCCTGCATTCCCGTAATCCGATTGTCCAGGCCGCTGCCCCCAACATCCTCACATCCTCATGAGCATTGCCTCTCAGCCCTGGATGCAAGCCAGTGTCTCCAGCCTCAGACTCCACTAAGACCACTAAGACTTGAACTTCTGAGTCTCCTGCAGTGGTTCCTATAGCACTAGCCAGCTCTGTCCCTGTCGTTCCCACAGACTTAGTCAACATCCACATTCCGCACGATTTTATTTAAGGTTGAGGAATGATGTATGTGCAACATGGAGAAGTTGCTAGTCTTCAAATCCGGAGTCCAAACCCTGGCTTCACAATGTCTGCCCACCTGCTAGCAGGACTCCATGTGGAGGGGAACGGCTTCGTTCCCGGGAGCCCCAGGAATCTCCAGGAGTCTCCACACCTCACACTCCACTCCTTTTGGCCCCAGAGAGAGGAGAAAACCTTCTCCTCCCCCATGGAAGGCCTGTGTCCTTTCCTACCCCAGCCATCCCTTTCCTTTGGGACGGCTCCCAGGGTCTGCTGGTGTGGTCTGAGCAGCAGGGCCCAGTCCTGACGATCAAAATGCTCTCGGGGTAAGGTGCTGTCCTGTTCAGTGAGGGAAGTACCAGAGGGACGCATGCCCAGTTCCACACACGGTCACCCCCATCTGAGGGAAACGGGGTGCGGCTCGCACACCTCTTCTGGTCTGGTTCAGTCTCAGCTCTGGGTGTGTCACGAGATGAGAGGACATGAACAAGCCAGCACAAGAGTTTTGTAAATCCAGATGTTGGCTGGGGGAGTAGGGTGCAAGTAGGACCCTGAACTCCCCGGGACCGGGCTCTCCTGACCTACCAGGTACATTCGGAACAAGACACCGAACATCTCAGGCTACGGCCTCTGCGTTGGGGGCCTTCACTCATGTTTCAGAGATCCCTCAAGAAAAATGGACAGGTGCTTGCGGCCCTGACCAAAGGCCTCAACAAAGGGTTCCCTCCCAGAACTTCCCAAACAGGAATTCCAATCTCCTTTCTAGACTGCTTCAAATGTTTGCCGGCCCCCAGACACAGTGTTTCACTTCCAGCTTTATTTTAAAATCCAGTCTCTAAAAGACATCCCATTAAATTCATGCAAGATTTGAGAAACCCTTCGTCCCATGTAGGGAGGGGAGAAGTGTTCCAATCAAGATTCTTTTGTTCTTCATCATCTGGCTCTTTCCATCCAGGATGCTCCTCTGGATCCCATTCTATCCATCTATCTATCATCTATCTATCTATCTATCTATCTATCTATCTATTTATCTATCATCTATCTATCTATCATCTATCTATCTATCTGTCATCTAATCTATCCACCCATTATCCATGCCAACCGTTGCCAAAATAGTCACGTCTTAAATCAAAGAGTCCGTAGGCTCTGTCTGCAGTCGGTCACGGGTTAGACTTGAATTTATGAGTCTCCTGCAGTGGTTCCTATAACACTAGCCAGCTCTGTCCTTGTCATTCCCACAGACATAGTCAACATCCAGAACTAGGGTGATTTGCTTTCCTTCAAAGTGTGCCTTTGGCAAAATACCTGTGTCTTTGGGACACCTGTGTTGCTCAATCAGTTAAGCACCTGCCTTCGACTCAGGTCATGATCTCAGGGTCCTGGGATCGAGCCCCATGTCCGGCTCGGGCTCCCTGCTCAGCAGGGAGTCTGCTTCTCCCTCTCCCGCTACCTGCCCTCCCCCCCAGCTTGTGCTCTCTCTCTCTCAAATAAATAAATACAATCTTTTTTAAAAAAAACGTCTGTGTCATCTTCTTTATTTGCATCACTTTATTGAACGTAGAATTTTTCATTTTGAAATATTTGAAAAACACAGAAAAAAATACTAACTAGAAAAGAAAATCATCCTATTCCCAACACGCAGAATTAAAAACACTGTTAACTCCTTGGCATAATTATTTTCAGCGTTTTCTACTTTACCACAACTAACAGGGAAAAAAAACTCACTGTATAATTTTTTTTTCAAAAAATCTGTGTTTGTTATAAAGAATTTAAGCAATGCAGAAAATCACAAAATCAAAGTGAACTATCACCCAGAAATAACCATTACTAACATTAGGTAAACATCATTGCAGATAACTGTCTCTGCATTTATAAGAGGAGGAAGCCAAATAATCAGGTACATATGTAGAGAGAAAGTCAGAAATACTTTAATAAAAATGGGATAATACCATATATGCTAGTTTCATAAAAAGTATTAAATTTAATTTTACATGAATTTATCAGAAGAAGAAAAAAACAGAAGTGAAACAGAAGGAATTGTTGAATTTGAAATAGTTCTTTACCAAACACACACACACACAAATTTGTTAACAATTCCCATAAAGTTAACCAAAGAGATTATGAAAAGCATTATATCTTGTGATCACTATTTTCTTAAACTACATGTTTGTATTATAAACAATATCAACTGATCCCCCACTCTGTATGAAGGTATCTTTTATTTTCCCATCTTTATTAGTTATTATTTTAATAAGATTTATAATATTCATATTTGACAACTGTAACCCTCACAATTGTTTGCAATTCTATTTTTGGATGGATTCTGTGATCCCCATCAGTTTTTCTGAATTCCTGAATTCTTTGCTTTTACCCATCACTTATTTGGCTCTGTCCTTACCAAGTAAAGCCCTGCCTAAGGGCTCATGGATGATGTGCTCACAAGTTCTTTTACATTTAGGAATATACATCTGCCTGGTCTTTATACTTAAATGATAGCATACCTGTATAGAATGTTCTTAGGCAACACTCTAAGATACCCCCAGAGCTTTGGGGACGTTATTTCATGGTCTTTGGGAATTGATGATTTCTATGGAGAAAGCCCATGGTCAGCCTGATTTCCAAACCACCCCCCCCCCAACACTTGTAGGCAATTTGCTTTTGCTTTCTTGATGTCCAAAGATATTGGGGTTTTTTGGTTTTGTTTTTTGTTGTTGCTTTTGTTTTTATTCTGGAAGTTCCATAGCCTACCTAGGCTACATTCAGCAATGAGTATTTATAATCACCTTTTCCTGGAACGCAGTATGCTCATTTGATCTGCCAGGGTTTATGCCACCTGCTTGGAGGATATATTTTGTCACCATGGGGAATATCCTGAGCTAGGGATCTCCCCCCTCACTGGGAGTGTAGCCCTGAAGCCTTGCTTTCTGTTAGAGGGGATGGCTTCACTGTCCACTGTCTCCCCTTTCCATCTCCCCTGTAGCCTGCCCACTATACAGAGACAGAAGAGGAAACAGGGACAGGAATCCAGTCATTTTGCATATCTTAAGACTTAGGAGTTCAGCTGGTTAAGCATCTGCCCTCGGCTCAGGTCCAGATCTTGGGGTCCTGGGATCAAGCCCTGCATCAGGCTCCTTGCTCAGCGGGCTTCTCCCTCTGCCTGCCGCTCCCCCTACTTGTGTTGCTCTCGCTCTCTCTCTCTCTCTCAAATAAATAAATAAAATCTTTAATACAAAAAAGACTTAGGAGTCTTCTTGGAAAAAGATGTTTTATCTACTTAAAAAGGATCCTTGCTGGGCTACATCTCTCCACCCCATTCCAGACCCTTCTATTTCTTCTCTTAGCCATCAGTGTTAACACTTATGGGACCGGGGCATGCCTCTCCTCTCGGGGTTGCTACTGATGATTGCTTACTTATTGGAGTTTCCAAGTTTTAAATTCATTTTCTTAAGTCTTGCGGGAGGGGAATTCTGAGATTGGGTTTCCACTTCCCCTATTCCCGAATCCCTCAGACAGCTTTGGTAGCTGTAGTAGTTTTAATAATAAGAATCAACATTTATCAAGTGTTTGTCATGTTCTAAGCACCATACTAACCCCTTTGATAATTACCGCCTCACCAAATTCTTCAAACAGTGCTTTAAGGAGAGTATTGTTCATGAGTCCCATTTTAAAGATGAGAACACAAAAGCCTAAAAAATTTAAATAATTTACTCAAAGCGATTGCAAATAGGCGAAGCCTGGGCTAGCCACCAACCAGCAGAGAGGGTAAGAAAATCACCTTTACCTCGATGTCTCCGTGCCTGCATTGACATGGACAGAGCTCCTGCAGACAGCCCAGGCTTCTACGGAAGCAAAAGAAAATGTGTAGGCTGACTGTGCCAGGACAGGCTCCCACTTCCATCCTGAGCAATGACAGCCAGTGATTTCCAGGCACGTCCTGTGTCATGTTAATCAAAGTCCACCGGGGAGGCTGGGAGGCCGGGAGGCCGGGAGGCACGGCCACCAGCGGCCACAAGTGTGTGCCCTACTTCTCAGTTTTCTGGATGGACGTCAGGGCCCTTAAGGCTCGGTGAGGGCACAGCAGCGCCCCTGAGAGTGACCTCCAGTTGCCGCAGGGAGGTTGGAACTCGGAAGTCTCTACCTGGGGTTCAGAGCCCAGTGGCCCCACATCTAACCCAGAGTCACTCAGACTTTTCCTGCCAAGCAAGTCTTAGATGGGCCACCACATAACTGAAGGGCCCCTTCTCATTGTGAAAGGCCTCCAGATTTTTGTTTAAAAAATTCATGGGAATTTTGCCTTCTGACATGTTTGATATTAAAATCTTCCAGGAAAATCGGCCTTCCAGGAAGATCCACTGGGCTTATCCTGTGGGTCGGCTTCCCTGGCCTGCTGCCTTTCTTGGGAGGGTGACAGTAAGTCTCCCCCCTGCACAACCGTCTCAGCGACCGTAGGTCGTTATCATTTATCAGTTCAGAATAGGAGAAGACAAATAAATGGTTCTTGTGGGCACAGGAGGGGGCCCCCGGCCTGGAAGGTTCACCCTCTCCTGGATCACCAGCCCTGTTTCACTGCCTGTCCACACACCAGCCAGGCCATATGCAGGGGAGGCCATTTTTCCTTTTTCTTTTCTTTTTTTCTTTTTTTTTTAAGATTTTATTTATTCATTTTAGAGGAAGAGAGAGGGAGCCCTCAAGCTGGGGGAGGGGCAGAGGGAGAGAGAGACAATCTCAAGTAATCTCCACGCCAGCGCTGATCGACCTGGGGCTCGATCTCACAACCCTGAGATCATGACCTGAGCCGAAACCGAGAGTCAGACATTCAACTGACTGAGCCACACAGGCGCCCCTGAGGCCGCGTTTTCTGAATGCATCTCCAGACCATCCCATAAGAGTAGAGGGTTTTCACGGTGTAGCCCTATCTCCTCAGACACATTCATCATGCCCAAAGGACCCAGCAAAAGCCTGCTGCCAGGCAGGGTGCCAGGGGCCCAGACACAGGACTCCCCAAGGCCTTGCCAGTTACCCATGGTCCCCTCCAAACCCCTCCAAACTCCAGAACCACACCCTCCCGCTCTAAGCCTTAGGGTCCCTCCGATTCACTGAGCAATGATGCCCTAACGGGGTGTGAGGTGCTCTGAATTCATTACCTTGAATCTTCTCAAAAGCCCTGCAAAACAGGTGTTTCTGTGCCCATTTTGCTGAGTCAAAAACTGAGGCTAAGAGTCTTACTTTCAGCCACACAGTCAGTCAGGGGCCCAGCAAGATTCAAAAACAGTGGAGTAGCTGCATGGAAATCTTACCTCCCCAATGGGAAATCCCAACCCCTGTGGGCCAGAGGCACGGCTTTTCCTTCTCTGAGTCTGAGCAATGGACAGTGTGAGGTACACTTAAAATCACCCCATCGGCTCTGAGCAGGGTCACACCTGAGCACTTCCCTCCTCTTTCCCCTAGGGTGAGATCTTTGCCCTGAGACCTTTTCAGTCTTCTTGCAAATAGACCTCCAATGGCCCGAGAACTCCGCTCTGCAGGGCAACCCTCTTCACGTGGTCCTGCCCAAGATGGATGGGAACCCAGTGGGCAGCGGAGTCCTTTTCCATCAGTGAGTCCTGACCTGTGCCCTGTAGGGGGTTCCTCTTGCCTCTGTCCCCTGCAGTCACCCTGGACTCCTAAGCACCCCTTTATGCCACTAAGTGCTGTGCTGGTTCTGCAGAGCTACCCCTGAAGGAGGCAGCACTGGAGCCCACAGAGCCTGGCTGCAGAGAACACACACACACACACACACACACACACACACTGTGAGAAGTTGAACAACGCAAGGAGTATCAATTGGCACTCTGTGCTCAGAGCCTTGTACATGATACAGGGAAAGAAACAGAGGCAAAAGATAATACTTAGTTGGGGTGGGGTTAATCAGGGAAGGCTTCAAGGAGGAGGTGAAATTAGAATGGAGCCTGAGTTCTGTCAGTCTTACATTGTAGCAAAAAGTGAAAGGAGATGCTGGTAAGGCGAGATAGAGAGCAGTAAAGATGCCTGAAACTGCATCTTCTGGTTAGAGAAGAGGGCAAGGGGGTGGATGCCAGCCAGGGGGAGGTCAGGCTTGCACCTCCGGCTGTTGCTCTCCTTCTCTGTATGTTTCTCCTTACTCCCTGCCTCGCACCAGCCACTAGGGGATAGTACAGTGGGCTCCAGAGGGGTGACTGCTTCAGGACTCCCATTCTCGGCGATCAGCCCTTGATGGATGCAAGAGTGGATTCCCAGAGTCATGAGGATCTTCCAAGACCCTTCCCCAGGCAAGGATGACAACCCCAACCCCCCCAGCTTGGCCAATCAGACTCTCTCCCCTGGTAAATTAAAAAACTAACTGGGAAGGGCGCCTGGGTGGCTCAGTTGGTTAAGCATCAGCCTTCAGCTCAGTTCATGATCCCAGTTCCAAGCCAAGCTCTCTGTTCACAGGGAGCCTGCTTCTCCTTCTCCTCCCGCCCTGCTCATGCTCTCTCTCTGTCTCTCTCTCTCTCTCTCTCTCAAATAAATAAATAAATAAATAAAATCTTTTTTAAAAAAAAAAGGAAAGAAACTGGGAGACACAAGGTGGTCAGGGGATGGTCGGGCAGAGCCAAGACCTACCAGTCAGCGGCTACAGGACCCAGGAGCAGCCCGGTTCCCGCCCTGTTCAAGGCAGGAGTCTTCCAGTGAAATTTTTTATTTTGCGTGAGCCCACTAAGATTGGTTTCTGTTGTTTGCAATAAAAATAACCTGGGGCCACCTGTGGCTTAGTCAGTTGAGCTCCAACTCTTGATTTAGGCTCAGGTCATAATCTCTGGGTTGTGAGATCGAGTCCCATATCGGCTCCATGCTCAACTCAGAGTCTGCTTGAGATTCTCTCCCTCTGCCCCTCCCCCTGCTCTCTCTCTCTCTCTCTCTCTCTCTCTCAAATAAATAAATAAATCTTTAAAAAAATAGCCTTAGGCAATACAGAAAAGAAGGTGCAAGGACGACTTTCCCATTGAGCTATAGGAAAATTAACCCTGTCTTCTCTCTTCATCTTTCCCATAACCACGTGGGGATAGGTATTATTATTCCTATTTCACTGATAAGGAAACTGAGGCCGGGCTCCCGAGGCCAGGCCTGCCATGCCCAGTGCACCCAGCTCGAAAGGAGTGGAGCTGACAAGCTCACCCTGGTCTGTTCAAGTGCAAAGGCTATTGTCTTTCTACTCCTCCATCTTCCTCGAATTTCCCCACAGCCTATTGCTCTAGGCCTGATGTTGATATTGTCTTGGAGTCAAACTTATTTCCCTTTGGAGAAACCAATATAGCTTTTTTGTTGTTATTTTCAGGGTAAAATGTACATAATCAATCATTATTGACATCTAGCACATTCACCATGCTGAGCATCACTATGAGTGACCATCACCACTACCTAGCCAGCTACCCAGAACATTGTCATCACCCCAAAAGGAAACCCCATACCAATTAAGCAGTCACTTCCCATTTCCCCATTCTCCCATAGCAACCTGGCAACCACTAACTTACTTTCAGTCTCTATGGGTTTGCTGACTCTGGACATTTCAAATCAACAGAATCAATCATACAATACGTAGCCTTCTGTGCCTGGCTTCTTTCACTTAGAACAATATTTTGGAGGTCTATCCATGTTGTAGCTTGTGTCAGTCCTTCATTCCTTTTCATGGCTGAATAATATTCCACTGTATGGATATACCACATTCTATTTATCCATTCAACCGTGATGGACATGTGGATCGCTTCCACCTTTAGGCTATCGTGGATGATGCTGCTCTGAACATTCCCATACAGGTTTTTGTTTGAATACCTGTTTTCAATTCTTTGGGATCTATACCAGGAGTGGAATTGCTGAGTCATATAGTAATTCTATGCTTCACTTAATAAGGAAACGACATCCTTTCATGTCCTTCTTTTCTTGAAAATTTCCCTAGCCTTCTCCCCAACAGCAAGACACTGTGGCAAAGGACAAAGAAAGACAATGTTCAGAGACAAGAAAGAAACCCCTTATAAAATTCCAAAAAAAAAAAAAAAAGTTTCAACGGGGGGCTGAAGGTTTACCATGGACAGGCACAAGGTTGAACACTTTGCACCAACTTTCACCAGTGCCCAGAACCGAAAGGAGCCAAGGAAACTGTGTTCCCCCAACCACCCCAGGACTGAGGGGGATGCTGGGAGGGGGCCCTGGCCAGGGTAAGAGGCAGCTATATTAATCTGGCTCCTGCCACTCCAGCAGGGAAGGGGGTTGTGTGTAATTGCAAATTTGCATTTCAATTCCCAAATACAAATTCAACCCAAAGTTGTCATCAAAGGAAAGATGAAGATGAGGATCAAAGTGATTCCACACTCCCGGAAAAGAAGAGATTAAAGAAAGTGAATTGAACACAATCTTAAAGAAGTTTAAAAGGTGTTAATGCAGGCTAATGCAGTTAATGAAGGTTAGAAACATAAGTGGCTGCTCAATTAGCATTTTCAGTTAGAAGAAGAGGAGTTTTTTGCACCTTCCCTCATATCAAAGCCTGGATTTTTTCCTCTTCTGAAAAGACAGCCTCGATTATTTTAAAAGGAAGAAGAGATTAAAAATAGATTGATGATAATTGCTTCATCCATAATAGTAACAATTTATTTCTCTGCTCCCCAAACTGAGCCTCATAATATATGATATATTTGGCTGCCCCCAAGCAGTCTTTGAACCAACATGGTGGGGGTTGGGGTTGAGTTTTGTAAAACCAACAATTAAGACCAAGGGTCCGACTTCCTGCCAGATACTCCTGTTCTCCTGACATGGTAGAGAGAAAAGGAAGCCCAGATGGACCCAGAAAGTCCTGAGTTTGGATCTTTTGTCCAGTTTCTATTCTGAACATCAATATTATATAATAAACAAGAACCAAGCCATGGGCCCTCCCACGTGGCTGGTGGTCAGGATTCTGCATGCCGGTTTCCAGGAGGAAGTAGACGTGGGTAAGGGCAGGGACGGTTTCCCCACAGTTCCTCCCAAGACAAATCAATTCCGAGAGGGTAAAAGGTGGTGGCCTGCACCAGGTGGGTGGGTTTTCGGGGAGGGAGAAGCAAGGTGTGGAAGCGTGGTCAACCAGGAGTACCGGGTGCTTAAGGGTGGAACCGGATGCAGGTATCAAGGGGTGGTAGGCTGGGCAGGCGGAGCCCTGGGGCTGTGTCACACACGCAGTCGAGTCAGGTGCCAGGGCAGCGTCTAACCCACAGGGACACGAGGCCGTGAAGGACACTGAAACCTCAGAGGACAGCCTAGAGGAGGTACAAGAGCAGGTGGTGGGGCCCCGGGCAGAACGCCGGTCCCTGCCAGGCGGGTCCGAGAAGCCAGGCAGGTCTGACTCAGAGGAACATAGTCACCCAGCGAGGAGCCGGGGGTACATTCTAGGCCATTGCTTTTCATCACTGCTGGCCCAGGAGCTGGAGTCAACAAGTAGGGCAAACTTCCCTGTGGGGGTGGAAGAATCGGGAAGGTCTTGAGTTATGGAAACACTGCCCTCTTTAGGCTCTTAGGTCTCTGCCCGCACACGCAGAAGCCACCTGTGGGGGCCCAGGAGGGACGAGAGCGATGCAGGCCGGGAAGCATAAGGAGACCGTGGTGACATCTGAGCCGACTTTGCTCAATACAAGCTTATTGGGCATAATGTCAGACGGTTCCACATTCACTCAACAAACAGTCATCAAATGCCAAGAAAACGCACCTCCTATCCTCAAAAACTCTCAATTGAGCAATGGGGAGGAGACTCCGATGCAGGGAAGGATACCATTTATAAAACAATGGGGTAAGTAAGATGGTAGTGAGATGCACGGGCTCTTGCCAAATCACTGAGAAAGAGCACCAAATCCAAGAGGGGAGGAGGGCATTCAGGGAAGGCTTCCTGAAGGAGGTGGTGCTGGGGAACGGTCATGGTGGGGCTCACTGTGGGACCCTGGGCACCCAGGCTGCAGATCTAAATAGTTGCCGAGAGAAGCCCTTTCCAGTTTGTTAAGTGTAAGGAGAGCTTCCAAGGTGGGCTGTCCAGTAAGGACCATGTAAAGGCAGCGTAGTAACTCCTGTGACACAGTGCCTTTATTAGGCCTCCTCTGGCATCAGAGATGCGGCAAACGAGCAAACTCTTCTGGTTGGGGCACCTGCCTCTACAGATTTATCCATTTCACTTGATAAAATGTCCTAAGCCCCAGAAAGACAATGGAGAACAGAGGACACCAGCTCCCGCCTTCGCGGGGCTTACAACCCAAGAGACCTGGGCTACCCCTGATTTATTCCAGAAAAGCTTGGGAGAGGCTCAGGAACTTTGGTGAATGATCCTACCTAGGAAAAAGGAAACATTTCACAAGTGACTGAATCCATGCTGGTGAATGGCCTTGGCCTCGCCATAGGAACAGCCGCGTTTGAAAGCCAGCTAAGCCAGCGGGCAAACGATGTGCAGAGTGCTGATTCTTAGACACACCTGGACAGGACCCTGCGGGGAATCTAGGGTGCTGGTTCTCAAAGGGTCATCCTGAGGACAGGTTAGCAATGAGGATTCCCAGGCCCCGCCCCCCGGCGTGCTGCGCCGGAATCTCTGTGGGTGGGGCCAGCGATCCGTGGACTCCTATTGGTTCTGCTGCACACTCCCGCTCGAGAAGCACAGAGCTGGAGAAAAGGCACAGTTCTAGCTGCACCCGGTACCTGTGCTGGGGCAAGTCCAGGAGCCGAGGAGGCCCTAGACATCCTCCCCTCCAGCCCTGGCCTGCGGGAGTCAAGAATGATGGTGGAGGCGATGGTGGCGGTCGAGGTGAAGGTAGGGCGATAACCAAAGACTGCTCCTCCTCACCGTTTACTGAACACTTACTAGTTGCCCTTCGCATTCCTTCCTTACCCACGAGATCAGCATCGACGTTACAGTCATTCTACAGATGAGCAAACTGAGGCATGAAGAGATTATGTTTCTTGCCCAAGTTCTCATAGCTAGCCAGGTGCTTTTTTTTTTTTTTTTAATGCAGATCTGCCTCCCTCTGGGGTCCGTAGTGTCATCCAAGTTATCCAGTTAAGTGTGTGCAAAGCAAAAGCAATCGCTCGATGCAACAGCGTATTTCCCAAGGATTCATGATTGTGAGATTCTAAGGGCAAGAGCCAGATGAAACGACAATCCTTCTCTCCTTCCTGCCCCCAAGTCACTTACAGCGCGAACACTGCGTCCCACAAGCAGAAGCATCCTTAAGATAATTGACCCTTGTCATTTGCAGATTTACTATTCTTGAATTTGGTTGTTTGCTGGCAACCCTAAATCCCAAGGTCTGTAATCAGCTGCAGTTTCAATGAGTCACACACGGAAATCCCAGGCCCTGCACGGCTGGAGTGGAGAAAGGAGACCACCAAGTGGGCGAGACGTGAGCAAGAGCCTGGCTCCAGGCCCCTCTCGGCTCCCATTCCCTGTGGTCTTCTCATCAGGTGCAAAGACTATTAGAAAGTGATGCAGAGTCTGCTTCCTTTTGGAAAATGACCCCAGAAAAGGCCAAGATATTTATGACGCTGTGGCTTTGCTCAGATCTCAGGAAGCACACCTCCTGTTGGCTGGGTCTGCTGCATGCTGCTAGTCTGTGCTCATGATGATAATGATATATTTGGATTTATGCTTCTCTCCAACTGCCCCCAGGCATGGAAAGCTATGGTGCACCTCCTACACCTCCCTGCCCTCCATCCCTGCCCTAACTTCTCCGAGTCCTTGCTCACTCCACTCTGGTGGACATCACACCCCACACCATCCTATTTGCACACTGGTTTCTCAGAGGAGGCCTCAGGCCAAAAGGCAAGCCTCGTTCCACCTGTCCGCTTCCCCAACACCTAACATAGCGTTTGGCATCAAGGTGCTTGGGAAAGTGTTTGTTGAGTGGATACATGAATCAGTTAGTTAGTTAACTGATTAATTCATTTCACCTCAGCTTTGTGGAGGTGTAGGTATTATTTCTCTTTGTCTCTGAAGGAAACTGAAGACCAGAGAGGGTCGGTGACTTGTCCAAAGTCACATAGTCAGGGCATCCCTAGCCTCCAGTCCAGAGTTGTTAGGCAGAGCACCTAGCCTGATGCCTGGAATGCACATAAACTTAACGTGTTGTAATCTTCCCACCTCCGCCCCTTCGCATGTACAGTTCGGCAAAAGAACCGGGACTAGTTTCTTCTTTACCAGTTACTCCTCACATGAGGAATTTGAGTTAGGAACCTGCCTCTTAGGGTAGCAAGCCCATCTGCAAAGAAAAGCCAGCACTTGTGCCTCTGTTTTATTATCACAGTTGGATACCCAATCTATGCCTAGGGCATCGAGGAATAGCAGGTGGCTGAAGAAAAATCAGGGAATGAACGAGTATATTCTGCCACGCCTCCAATGATAGGAGACTCCATTTCATTTTCAGACAACACTAACCCCGAGGAAATTTGCCCCAACTCGTTCTGCTATGCTCCCCCTTCGAGGTCCTAAGGAAGCCCCTGAGACCTCAGAGAACCAGTCTAATTCTTCTGCCCATGTGGCCACCCCCCATTTGAAGAAAACCCCTTTCATTGCGACCATATTCCTATAGAATGCATGGTCTTCCTGTTATTATCAGTCGTACTCTGGCTTGCAATGCTTCCGATGGTGGAAGGAAGATGTGTTTATGTTCTTTATTCATCTCCCAGGTGGGACGCAGACCCTTACTTTATATCAAGGCCATGTCTCCTCTCAGTTTCGGGCTCCCCGGGGTCAAGGTCTCTGCCTTCCCCTTAATGAAGTCCATATAGCATCCAGGTCTCCATGGGGCCCAGCACTGAATTGGCACCAGGCCCAGGGCACATGCAGGGGAGCAGAAGAGCATCCCTGGGACGGGGGGGAGGGCAGGCCGCCTCTCACTGTGCCATCCAGACTTTGCAAATCACCCAAATAACTCTCTATCCAGGAGCCACGTCTTTGCTGGGGGAAGGGAGTTTTAAATTGGTAGCTTCCGAACATAACAAGCTCAAGACCAGACAAAGGCTGCTGAACAGCCCCCGTGGGAACCAGTGGTTTTATGAGCCCGTCATATTTACTATTATCCAATGAGTCATCGGCAGCGTGTTTTCATTTTGAGGCTGCTGGACGAATGGGCTCTCATTGGAGCCTCTCTTGATCCATTATTTATGCCCGCTCTTTGTCCTCTCGACTGTACCCTTGCAGGCGGGAGCCTTGGTCGACATCCACCAGCAGCATTTGCTGGGCTGATGCACATCCTTCATTTCAAGCAAAGCCTGCGGTGCTTAAAAATAGCCAACTAGGCAAACACTCTGATTATGACATTTCTAGCTGATATTTCCCTTGCCTTTCATTAGGGAGAAAGCTAGCATTAGGCGAACCCGCAAGTCCAATGGGTAGAAATTAAGAACACCGTGTTTATGACTTCTGCTCAGACCTGTTTCCCAGGAAGCTTATGTGGGCACTGTAACAACTGGGATCAACAATTTGAATATGTCTGTCTTGCCTAAAGACCACTTTGCTGATGCCACGGAAGGAGGAACAATTCGCTAATTATAAATCGTCCTTAAGTTTGCACTTAACACCATAAGAACAAATCACTTGTGAGTGTTCAGAATTGTGCCTAGACATTTGGTGCCATGAGAAAATATAAGGCTTGTGAAATTTAAAGTGACTCATCGAATCCAAATTTGCTTTATGTTATTGGCCACTAATGACGCGCCATCTTGGCTAAACCGAGAAATGGTTTCCTTTCTAAGACGATGGGTCACCAGGACAATTCCCTTGGTGGCTAATTGTCTTCCTGCTGCTCATCTCACTGCTCAGAGGGCTGCCTGGCACCCTGGGGGAGGTGGGTCTGGAAGCCCCCACCGTGGGGCAGCCGACGCAGGCCGGGGTGGGTCCAGGGGAGATGGGTGGAACTGGGCGGGGGGGTCTGGTAACCAGAACACAGCCAGGAGGCCGGGCAGTGGAGGTCGAAACAGAAGCGTGTTCTAGGTCCACCGGAGCCCTCCATGGGGTTTGCCTCTGGAGCACAAGCACCAAAAGACTGAAAGTGCTTGGCTCTCACTTGTGCAACCGTAGCGGCAATGCGCGGTCCCTTAAGGACTGTCCTTTCATCACCAGTGCCTGTTTCTGAGACCCACACCCCACCTGGACGCTGTCCTGGCTCCAGTCACCCTGAGCTGGCTCCCCGGCACTGCTTCCAATTCTATGAGCTCTGCCACGTGGTCCCAGTAAACTCCCTTAGGCTGACACTAGCCAGAGGGGTCTCCATGGCCAGTGCCCAAATCGCCCTAGCAGAGGAGAACGGGAAAATGAAAGCAGGAGAGGGATACATACCAAGACCCAAGGCCCTGTGGTCCAGGGGAGGGGTCGAATCAGAGAAGGAGACTCGGACCCAGGGCTCAGGGCCTGAGAAGTCAGACGGAGCACTGGAAAACCAGGGTGATGCCTGCCTGGGAGCACAGACTCCATTCTCTCGGGCAGCGGAAACTGCTGCTAATAATTTAGACTCACGGATAGTCAACTGTGGGGTCGCTCCCAACCTTGCGTCTCAGTGGTGCCAGAAACAATATGACAGCTCAGGGCTCAAGCCACAGAGTGCTTATTCTAATTTTGATGACTGGTGGGAAGTAATGTTGGAAAGGGAAACATGCTTCCTGCCTGGGATGATGGGAGCATCCCTGTAAGAAAACAAGGCGTTGGAGTAGAATTATGTACTTCTTCATTGAACAAACGTGTGTTGAGCTCCTATTTCTGCAAATATCTGCTGTGGGCACTGGGGAGACCAAGGGGACCAAGTCACGGGCCCGACTTGCGTCCTTGAGGCAGGAAGGGGCCTGAGATGTGTCAAGAGACTGAACACACACGGAGTTCAGAAGCAGAGAAGGCCTTTGAGCTGAGAGGAGGAGGGAAGAGGCAGGAGCGGTTGGCATTATAGCTGCTTCTTGAAGGAACCGGAAGGTCTCACCGACAGCAATTCCAGACCCAGGGGCAGACAGCAAAAAGGGAAGCGGTCTCATTGGGCTGTTGTACCTTCAGTCCCGGGTGCCATGGGGAAGGTAGGCTGACGTCAGATCGTGGAAAGCCAGGCTGGGAAGTGTGGATTTTATCTCCTCGATGGGGAACCAGTGAGGACTTGGAGCCGGAGAGGGACAGGATCCAAGCAGCGACCTGCAGGGAGTTTCTTGGGGACAGTGCACAGGGCCAATGAGAGACGGGGAGAGGCTGAGCAGAGTTTAACCAGCTCGGAGGCTACTGCAAGCAGGAGCCCTCCTTCAAGGCTAACGGTGGGAATACAAAGGAAGACAGAGATGAAAAAACCTTGAGGGTGGAAGGATCGAGAGGTGTGGCATTGGTACCCAGGTGGGTATGGAGAGAGAGGGTAAGCCGAGGGTCCTGCAGGGTTTGGGCCCAGATGGCTGCTCAGTTCCGTTAAGTAACATGCATTTCCTGAGCACCTGCTCTGTGCACAGCATGGGTGAGGGGTGGAGAGGCAGAAGGGGTGGAGAGGAGGCATTCGTGGTAAAGGAAAAGACGGGAAGGCCTGGGTCCTGGAGGGCCTGGGATACCACGTTAAGGAGCTGGGGCTGTTTCTTTAAGACGGGGGCTTATCCAAATGTGCTCCATGCACACGAATTTCCCCTTTAGCATCAGTGAGGGGCACCGTGCCTCTTAACTCCCCCACCGCCAGTTTCCTGGAGTGGAGGCTGGGGGTAAGAGAAAGGAATTACAAGCCTGAGGAAAATGCATGACTGTTACTAGAAGTGGTTACCCTTAAGCCCAGTGGTGCCACCCCAGCCCCGAGCCACGGTCTTCCTTGGGGTCCCTCCTGGCCTGGCTTCTCAGCTGCCTCAGACTCCTCTCCCAGCATTCACTTCATCCCAAGACAGTTACACCAGCCCATATTTGTTTCGGAGCGAAATGTATATGCTGCGGACAAGACGCTCATAGGAGTGCACAGTACATTGTCCCAGATGGGCCTCACGAGAGGCCAGGACCCAGTCAAGGCTCAGCCGTGTCCCGCCAGGGCTACCCCTGTCACTGTCTCCAGCACGCAGGGCCAGAGCCAGACCAACACATCCTATAGGATAGTCTTCATTTCCTGCCCTCTTTGGAGCAAAAGCTCAGACACATGCGTGCGAGCGCACGCTCCACATAGAGAAATAATCATTTTCAGGTAGGGAACATACTTCCTCCAAAGGAAGGGAGGAGGTTTTCTCTAACTCTGAGGGGAGCAGTTCTGTCCCTAAGCCCAGGCAGAGTAGAAAACTGCATTGAAGAGCAGCTCAAAGCGTCCTGGGTGAGGGCATTCAGGAGCAGCTTGGGGCCTGTGTCCTGGGCCTCCAGCGCCCCGGCCCTCCCGCACCCCCAGGCTGCTTCCAGGCTCCAGAACTCTTCCGCTGAGAAGAGTCTCCATCCAGTCCCCACTGGACACCTTGTGACAGAGGAGCTACGGAGGCTCAGAAAACATCAGTAACTAGCAGAGTCCAGCACGGAAAGCAGAGCTGGGATTTGAACTCAGGTCTGCCCGTGCTCTCAACGAGTGGGCGCGTGGCCCTCCCGGGCAGGCAGCCACCGGCACGTGGGGAGCCGTGGAACACTGAAGCGGACCTTGACCTCGGGAGAGCTGTGTCTAATGTGGGAAGCTCCGCCATTAACGAAGATAAAGCGGGGAGAAATGCTGTGCTTCTATCTTGTACGTGGGACTTGGTATCTCAAGTCTTTCAGATTCAGCACGCGGTTGATGCCGGCCCTCGAAGCGGCTGGACCTGGCTGCTCCCTTGACCTTGAATGATCTGGCCCAAACGAAATGGCCAACCTTACCCAGGCCTGCCTGCCAACACCAGCATGATAACCACCACCAGAGACTTATATCTGCTCCCTCGTCTCAAGCGTATTTGCTTGCCTTTGCCTTTTGTTGGAGGGAAGTTAGGGGTGAGATCTGGAGGAGAAATGTAATCCCTTTTCCCTCTCTCAGAAACAAAAGAGAAGTTGTGAGATAAGCAATTACTTTTGCTTTTGATTTCTCTGCTTATGATGAAAGTGGGAAGGGTGGAGTCTGGGTCGAGAGAGGCGTGTAATTAGCAGGATGGTTTTGTTTTGCACGCGCTCACGCACACACACAGAACCAATTAAGTAAACTCTGGGGTGACTTGTCATAGATGAGTCATGGCATCACAGGTGGGGAGCTCTTGAAAGGTTGTTAGCAAACTCATGAATTCTATGATAGCTGCTCAATAATTCCCAGGGCTGAGGTTAGCTCCTGGAACATGTACTTTTGCTGGAAGAAGATTGAGTTAAAACCATGTGGACAGTGCCTCTGACCATCTGTTTCCTGCGAACATTTGCACCATGAAGAACCCATGGAGGTGGAAGGCCAGGGCTACTGGGGAGGGAGACCTCTGAAAAACACTTGGCTCAGGGGACTAAAAGGTAAGAGTCATCTCTAAGTCGGTACCACCCTCGGGACCGTCATGGTGGTCACAGGCAGTCAGGACTGAGCTCTGAGCCTCTAGGGTGTGCACTGGGAAAGGAAACTAAATCAGAAATATGGTTCCGGACCTCAAGAAGATCCTGCTTTGGTTGGGAGACACTGTCCCTACTTTGGAAAACTCCCAGGGAAGACAGCGTACCCTCCGCTTGGGAAGCTCTCCAGCTTGTTGAAGACATAGGTCCTTCTGAAGTTTCTGGTTGGTGGAGAAGACACGGACTAGGCCCATGGGAAAAGCCAAGCCGTCTGAAAGATGGAGGGAAGGGAGAAAGACAGTGCTTGCCTTTGGGGGCCCTCTGGACTGATGGGGAAGATAGAGGCCTGCTCTGATCAGGGAGGGGAAGGGCCCTGGGTCTCGTGGGGAGGTAACTTCCCTCTAACAGGGACTTGGGGCCCAGAAAGTGGTGCCCGTGCATTGTGCTTCTGCCTTGCAGCACCTTTCTGGAATCATCTCTTATACTGATGGCGTATCTTGATGATTTCCTTAAAAATGTATCACCTTTTGCCTGTAAGTCCCCACCTGCCCCTGGCACCTGATTTAGCCCAACCCCATGAAGACCCCATCCATGGGTCCACAGAGAAGCTGGTCCCTGCAGGGCCTCTTCCTCACACCCTGCACAGCTCTGTCATCCCAGGCAAGTGGCCCCAGAGGCTGGCAAGTCCAAGAGAGGATGGGCCACAGTCGGCCACCATCAGTTTCTCTAGTCTCAAGAGGCACAGAATGGACAGTGGAGAGAGTTAAGGGGACAAATGAAATCTGCTTCTGCTTCTCCCCACTTCTCCCCTGTTATGCAACTCCTACTTCCCAGGCCCCACCAGCCTGGAGGACCAGTGGTGACTTGAGTGAGAACCACCAAGTTTTCTAGATTTGAGCCCCGCCCAGTTAGCTGCCTGCGCACCAAGTCCCCGGTCCCACCCTCCCCATGGTCCCCATGGTTGCTACCCACGACATGATGGAACTTTCTGTTTCTCCAGCTCACGGAACCTCCCAGCGCTTCTGCTATTGCCCTCACAGGCAGAGGGGCCTCTTTCCACCATCCTGGACATGTTGCTTCTAGAAGAAACCACAGCTGATTTCCAGGGCCTGTGTTTGGCTTCCTAGTTCACTTTCCCTAGGAATTTCGAATACGGACCTCAAGGGTGGCTCAAAGGGCCGTTTGAGAAATGCACTCACGGGCCAGTATCAATACCGAACCGGGCACCCACCGGGAAGCCATGGGCTTTGACTGTCTCCTATTAAAGTTCAAGTCCCAGCCTTCAGGGAACCCGGTAACCACCTCCTCCCTGCCCCCCAGGACATATTGGAACTTCCCTCTTTTGTTTGAAAGTCTCAGTTCTAGTATAGATATAGCTGCTCTATGGTCCAGCATTTCTGAAGGGTGGTTTCCAGGTTATAGCCCACACGATGACCACACTACTTTATTTACTTTATTAAGAACTACTGCCTTGAGAAATAAGTCAATCAGAGAAAGACATGTATCATATGAGCTCGATGATATGAGGAATTCTTAATCTCAGGAAACAAACTGAGGGATGCTGGAGTGGTGGGGGTGGGAGGGATGGGGTGGCTGGGTGATGGACACTGGGGGGATATGTGCTATGGTGAGCACTGTGAATTGTGCAAGACTGTTGAATCACAGATCTGTACCTCTGAAACAAATAATGCAATACATGTTAAGAAAAAAAAAAGAAGAAGATAGTAGGAGGGGAAGAATGAAGGGGATATCGAAGGGGGAAACGAACCATGAGAGACTATGGACTCTGAAAAACAAACTGAGGGTTCTAGAGGGGAGGGGGCTGGGAGGATGGGTTAGGCTGGTGATGGGTATTAAAGAGGGCACGTTCTGCATGGAGCACTGGGTGTTATGCACAAACAATGAATCATGGAACACTATATCAAAAACTAATGATGTATGGTGATTAACATAATAAAAAAAGAACTACTGCCTTGAAGAAAAGTCGATAAACAATTTAATAAGTCAGGCAATGTCTTCTAAGCATCACAAGTTTGGTTGACTGGGGGAGGAAAGTCACTCTGACTTGTTTAATAATCTATGAAGACTTGAAGCTTACGAGAACATTCTAGCCATCGCTACAAGCACGGCAATGCACCAGGGGCTCTCATGGGAAGCAAACAGTTGCATGTTGCCCTTTGAACCCACTGCACAGGGACCACTGATTTGAGCCAGGATTTCTGAACAGTGGGACCAGGTTGACAGGTCTCTGGGTGCCAGAAAGGTAGAGGGGCACCTGGGTGGCTCAGTCAGTTAAGCGTCTGCCTTCAGCTCAGGTCATGATCTCAGGGTCCTGGGATGGAGTCCCACATCGGGCTCCCTGCTCAGTGGGGAGCCTGCTTCTCCCTCTGCCCCTCCCCCCTGCTCCTGCGATCTCTCTCTCTCTCAAATAAATAAATAAAATCTTAAAAAAAAAAAGGTGGAAAAGCAAAAAGACGGAACTTGGAGTCAGAGAACCTGATGTCAGGCTATCTCCTACTCACTGTGCAGTTCCAAGGAGATATTTAACCCCTCGGTTTCTTCACCCACAGAAAGAGGGAAATGGTACTTGTCTTGTGGATTATTGTAATGATCTTGAAAGAGACACAAAAGGATCCAGCCAAAAGAGAGGCCCGACTGAGCATAGTCATGTGCTTCTCCTCCTGCCAATGTCTCTGTGATCCCTGAAGTGATACCTTTTGAAGAAGGAGGAGACGGGGTGGAGGAGACAGGGGAAAAAGAGGAGGAGGGGGAGGGGGAGGAAGAAGAGGAGGGAGGAAGGGTAAGTGGTGCTAACAGACTAGAAAAGTTGAGGAATCCCTGGAAGCCAGGCAGCAGGGGGGCCTGAATTGACAGGGAAGCAGGTGCAGAGAAAAATCGCAATCCAAGACCTGAGGAGCCCCATGAGAAACAGGGATGCCCAGGTGCAAATGTGAATACACAACCAAGAACCGCCGACCACGTGAGGAAAACCAACACTAGACAAGAGAGGCCCTGACCTCACGAAGAAGAACCCACGCCTGAGGGAACAGCGTCACTAGGAGCCACAGAAGGCAATTTTAAAGCAATAATTAATAAGAGTCAAGATGATGACACACTTACACAGGATAATACATCGCAACGAAAAGCAACAATTCGAGAATGAGTTCGGATTCAAAATACGATTATAAAAACTAAAGTCATCATCAGGGGCTGAATAAAGGAACGAACAGTGAACATTCAATTAATGAGCTGAGTGGTGGGATGCGAGAGGTGCCCCAGTCCCAGAGGGAGAGGCTGGAGCCGGAGCGGGGGGAGAGCGGGGTGCCCGTAGGAAGTGGGGGCTCAGTCACTGCCCGTAGAACCTGAAAGGAATCCTGGGAGAGGCAGCCTGGTGTCGGGGAACTGGTTTTCCCATCATGACACCAACAGTATTCATGAGTGAATCAAGCCCTTTTCTGTGTGAATTACGCAAGAGTAGCCTTCAACCTAGTGCAAGTCAAAAAAATTACATATTCAGAATCAATAAGGTCTGAATTTGCCAATTTGAATGCACTGAGCTCTCAAAGGACACACACACACACACACACACACACACACACACACACACTCCTGAGCCGGCTGTGTAGAAGGGTCTCCTCTGGAGATCATATAACCCAACACACTCTTTGCACAGCCGGGGACACAGAGGCTCTGAGGGTCAGAGTTGCCCCTGCGTTCCGCGCCCCCCCAGCCTCAGTCTACACTCTCCCAAGACCCCAAAGTGTCGCGGTTCGCCGGGTCTGCAGGCTTGTGTGTGTTCATCCCCTGCTGTCTGCTTTGTCACCATCCCTCCTCTCCCTCAGGGTCGGGGCAAGCCCCAGGGGCCTCGGGCAGCAGTCTGACCCAGGGCGCAGCTCCGGGGCAGCCAGGAAGGTGCTCGAGAGCTGCCTTTAGATTTGTTTGTGCGGCAGAAGGCGAGGGAAGCTAGCGGCTCCGGACAGCCGTGTGTCAGCCTCTCGCACAGGCCGCTGACAGAGGCTTTGCTTGTCTGTCGGTGCCATCGGGACCCAGCTTGTTCTTCTCAACCCCCACCTCCCAGGTTTTCAGTGAGTATACTTTCCCTTCGGGTTTTAGTGCAGTAGTCTATCCGCCCCTCGCTTAGTGAGGAAGAAATCACATTTATAAAACCCCTCCTCCTCTGTGCCAGACCCTCGCTGGGACACTGGATGTCCTTGGCTCAGTTTACTTCTTGCAACCACTGTGTCATACAAGCATCTTTCCACTTTGACGAACGGGAGACTGAGTTCAGAGAGGGTAAGTGACCGGTGGAGGGCCACACAGCCAGCAGGTGGGGAAGTCAGGATTAAGCCCGGGCCTCTCAGACTGCTCGCTCCTCCCATCGCCACGCCGCCTTCCTGGGAATTTTAAGAGTCTCCTGAGGCTTTTGGGAAAGGGCAATATAGTCGGAGTGACGAGCCATGCCAGCTTGGGACTTAGATGACCTCACTCCAGGTAGCAGGTAAGTAATGGCCGAATGCGGACCTTGCCACGAGATTGCAAGCCACATGACCGGGGAAGCTTCGTGGAGGAGGCATTCCTCCTAAAAGAATTTGAAGAGCCAGGGAGAAGGAAGGAAGACATGCCAGGCTCAGCAGGCAAGATTTTAAATTGCTTTAAAAAGTAAAAGACAGTAACTCCATCTGCCTTTAAAGGGGGTCAGGGGTATAGAATAATTTATATCAGGGAAAGATTACATCATGGTCTGGATCCCTTTACTGACTGAGTCGGGTGGGGGAGTGGGGAGCCCCATGGAAAGACTGATCACAGTAAAGATGACAGGTCAGAGCTTCTGCTGGGTCCTGCCCATGTTTCTGATTCACGGAAATGGGTCCCAGCCCAAGTAGTGGGTGGAGGGCTGAGAACTGCTCTTCTGATAAAGAGGAGCTAAATTCGGGGGCAGGGGGGCAGCCCAAGGTACAGGGGTGACAGAACAGAGAAAGCCAAGAGAGGGAGAGAGGCAAGGAGGGTCCCGAGAGCATGAGGAGCCAGGGAACCCAGGGGGAGAAGGCGGTAGAGGAGCATCTCCCGGGAGGGAGTGGCCCGGACCTTCAGAGCGGCCATGAGTGTCGTTCAAGTTGAACTTCACTGGACTACGCTGTATGTGAACACACAGCCCATGATCCACAGCAGAACACGCATCGGTCTAACATTGTGGCTGCTGTAGGGATTCAGTGGCAGAAGAGACCAGCCGCGGACTTCCCATGACTCAGGACCTATTTTTATCTCAAATCACAAAGGGTGACCCTACACATGGCAGAGTCTGGGGACAGCTAAAGGGCTGACAAGAGGTGACGAAGGCAGAGAGGAGAAGGGAGACCACATGTATGAAAGAAGTGGATGGCTTTCATTCACAGGAAAAAGCCTTATCCTCAGCAAGCCCCACTGGCTCCGTGCACCTACGTGTATTTAATAGGGCTGTGGCACCATTCCTATGGCCTGGCGCCATTTCAGTCACTTTTCCATAGCAGCTGAAGCGAGTACATCAAGTGCTGACCATCTGCCAGCACGGTTCTGAGTGCTTCACCAGCATGCAGTCAACTCATCCTCACCGCCACCCCGTGACAGAGGTTGCTCTGCTTATCCCCGCCGTGCAGACAGAGAAACTGAGGCACAGACAGGTTACGTTAGCTGACTCCACCCCAGGCGGTGTGGTTCCAGAGTCTCACCTTATTCATCACGTTGCCCCCTTGCAAAACCACAGCGTCAGCCACTGCCTCTCCCGGAGGCTAGATGGAGGGTCTCACCTCTAGGAGAATGGCAGTAGAAAACCTACAGACCCTCATGATTCCATAAAGATTTAAATTTGCCTTAGCTCAAGGTTACACCTCTTCCCCGGGAGCATTGCATTCCAATGACTGATTGCGGTGGAGGAACGTGCAGGTCACTCCAAAGGATAAACTCAGAATCAATGAGTGGAAGCAACCAGGAAAGATCAGTAGAAGAAAGACTTTGCTAACATGCTGAACCGTCTGCACGAATACGTGGCCTTGTGAGGTAGTGAGCTCCCTGTCATCAGAGGGATGCAAGCAGAGAGTTCCCAACAACTCGGTATGGATGCACACTCAGCAATGGGAGCTTTTAAGGGTCTCTCCAGCTTGAGATTCTATGACTCTGGGAAATTTTCCTGATCTAGAAGGAACTACTCGAAAGAGTCAGATAATCAGGGGTTGCAAGTATCCGTGGGCTTCAGGGTACCCTAAGTTTGTTGTATTGGCCATTCCTGAAATCCCCTTCCTCTCTGTGCACTTGGTTAACTCCTACTCATCCTTCAGAGCCCAACACGAATACCACCTCCTCTGGGACACCACACTCTGCGTCTTCTCTACCTTTGTCTGACCTATGCACACTCTGTAAATGATTCATGGAGGAACAATGTCAGGGGATCCCTCGCAGCTTAGCTCTCCAGGGTCTACAAGAGGCGGTGTGGCCTGATCGTCAGGTGCCACATTTCCAACAGCTGAGCTCTCTGGCCCCAACCACGAAGGGTGCTTTACTCATCTCACGCCTGCGGCACACTTGGGTGCAGATGTCTTTGGACAAAGGTCTTGTTGGGAGGGCCGTGGCAGGCAGCCTTCGGTGGTCAGGCCCTTCGGGGACTGCCTTAGCTCAAGGTTACACCTCTTCCCTGAGAGCATCATATTCCAATGCCTGATGGCGGTGGAGAAATGTGCAGAAAAATATTACCATAACCACGCAAGACTACTTTCCTAGAAAGGCCTGCTTGCAAGGCTGACCCTTCGCTGGCATCCGGGAACTAGGATCTGGGGGAGCTTCCCTGATAAGAATGGTTCACCATGCCTAAAGTGTCCAAGCAATATGATTTATGCTGAACACCTGCTTTCCCGCTGGGAGTCTGGAAGTCTGCTACGAGGCAGGCAAAAGATGCCTATGTGACCAGGCCTCCGCATCTCCCAACAAAAACCGGGGGCGCAGAGTCTCTACGGAGCTTCCCTGGTTGGCAAACACTTTACACGTGTTGTCACCATTTGTGGCTGGAGGGATTAAGCTTGTCCTCTGTGACTCCTGGAAGCTCGAGCCTGGTTTTCTGGACTTCTTCCGTACACCTTTCCCTGCTCGTTTGGCTTTGCTTCCTTTGGCTGCAATAACCCACTGCTCTGAGCTCGACTATGTGCTGAGTCCTGGGAGCCCTCCCACTGAATCACCGAACTGGTGACCTCCAGCACAGGGGGTAAAGGGCCCCAGAGCTCCGCGAGGGTCAGGTGATGCTGCAAGTGGGCCTCTCCCTCTGCCCACATCCGCTCCTTGCCCTTCCCTTCTGTGGCTCTTGACCCCAAGATCGCTCCCTAATCAACATCCTGAGCGCTAAACTCTGTCTCAGGGTTTGCTTCCCTGGGAATCCGACCTGCAACGGATACAAATGAGTGTTTCAGGACCCCCAGGTCATCGGGCACTTCGTGGTGTGTTAATTTCACCGTCACACCCCCCTCTGAGGGTTTCACAGGGGAGGACGGGCACCGAGAGAAGCCAGGTGACTTGCCCAAGGTCCCACTTCGAGTGCGTGTTGGAGCAGGGAGTGGACCTCGGTCAGGATGTCTCTGAAGTCTGCGGCCTGTCTCCTGAACCAGGCCACCTTTCCCCTGTGGTTCTGGAGGTCCAGGATTCTTCCAGGCCCCTACGAGTGGCCATGCAATCCCCTACGAAGACATTCCAGGAGGCATCTGGGGGTCAGATCTGGCCAGCCCTGAGTGGGAGAGAATTCCAGAACCAGGAAAGCAGGCAGAATGTTTTCTTTCTCCCTGAAGGATGCCAAGGAGAGGATGAGTACACACAACTCCTGTCTGCTCACACCCACCTGCGCACCCTGGCTGGACCCTCTGGCCTCCCAGGGCTCCCCCCCCCCCCCCCGCCCTGGAGCCTGTGCCGAGGACTGGAGTGATCTGGGGTTATCTCATTAGCCCCAGGGCATTACAGCATGCACCCTGGCTGCCGCTGCAGGACCTGCCCAAGGAGTGAGGCCGCTGAGAGCGACGGGCCTTCAGGCCGGAGAAGGGCTACTGTTCCACAGAGCCAGCCGGGCCAGCTGTCGGCACCAGAGAAGATGGGGCTGCAAAGATGTGACAGACAGAGTCCTGGGGAACTCGTGAACCCCATCTGCCCGCAGGCGGCCAGGGGAGAGACACCTGCCCCCAGGGAGGCCCTGGCCGCAAAGCTGACTGGCATAGAGCCCCACGGGGGGCCAGGGGTGTCCAGCCACTCCCCAGAAGTCGGAGGTTCCGAGGAGGCGTGTCACGTGCCGCGGGGCATGAGGGGGCTGGTGGGCCGCACTCCCCTGTCCCCCTGCACACGGGCAGCTCCACTTCTGTGTGCTGGAAGCTGCTGAGAACCAGTGGGGCCTGAGTCTCTCTCTGTCCACACCAGTTAAATGAGAGAGAGAAAACCAAGATAATCTCTAAAGTGCATTCACGGCTCGTCTCCAGCACTCTATCAACCCAGAGGGAAACCAATCTGCGTGGAGAAGGTTCTGAGCCTGGTGCCTCCCTCCTCCCAAAAGGTCCCAAGAGGCCGTCCGGGGCGGCCCAGGGTGCCCACCACGTCTGAGCTCACCGCACCCCGCCGTTCCCACTCCCTCGGGCTCTAGCTGCAAATTGGTTCACGTGATGAACACACGCTGCCCGAATCACTCATAGGATGGCTTGAGAAAAAGCAATTAAATGCTTTCTTAATTGTAGGATGGCAAGAGGTTAATGAGTTACTATAAAAACCAGTCCCTGCCATCTGGTGGCTGTCACCAAAGCCCGCACGCAGGGAGCGATCCCAATTTGTAAGACAAGATGACGGGATCACTCCAAGTCAGGAGAAGGGGTGGGGGCTCTCGGTGCTGAAGCTGGGGGCCCAGAGCTCCAGAGCCCAGCACACATCCCGGCTGGCCTCCAGACGTCCCAGGGCTGCAAGGGAGGTTCAAGACCAAATGGAGGAAAATCAGACAGGGAGCCAAAATCACACATCGGTTCCAACGCTGTTTTTCTCTGGGATTCAGCTCCAGGGAGAGATGGCCCTGACAGCCACTTTGCTCAGCACGAGCCAGGAGGAGAAGAGAGAAAAGTGACAGACTGAGAACTTGGCCAACGCAGCGGGAGGGACAGACAGAGGCAGGGACTGCAGACCCTGCAAAGGCAAAGAGAAGCAAAGCAGCCTGGACAGACAGAGGGACAAAAGAGAAAGGATGAGAACTGAAATGCCAGGAGATGAAAAACGGCTGTGACATGGGCAGGCTGGGAATGTGACAAGCAGATGAAAGGGCCGGTAATTTTCTAGAATCAGAGACAGGAAAGAACCTTTGAGGGTTTTGCTTTGTTCTGGGCAAATGTGTCCTCTGCGATATGCCGCAGCTCCCAGGAATCAAGAGGAATAGCCCTCCTCCTTCCTCCCGGTGGTGGTTGTGAAGGGGAGGCATGGGGCAGGGCCGGGCCAGCCTCTGCCCTTTCCCGACCACCACACACATGCACATGCACACACGCACGCATGCATGCACATACGTTCACACATATGCAGGTGCTCACATATGTTCACGTGTGCACATTTGTACAATACATACACCTGTTCACACGTGCGTGCACACGCATACATATACACACGCACACATTTGTACAATACTACACCTGTTCACACGCGCATGCACACGCATATATATACACACGCACACATTTGTACAATACTACACCTGTTCACATGCGCGTGCACACGCATATATATACACACGCACACATGCACACATGTTCACATGCACATTCACACATGGACACATGGACACGCGTTTGCACATACGTATTCATGCATGCACACGTGTTCACATATGCCCATGTGCGTGCACATGCATACACACACGTTTGACCATATGTAAACATATGCACGTTCACATGCATATGCACACACGTGTGCATACACACGTTCATACATATACACAGTTCACAAATGCGCGCACACACACACACACACAAGTCCTCATCAGCCAAGAGCCAGCTCTCCTCATGCAGAGCAGGCCACAGGTTTCCAGCTGTCTTTCCTCCCAGCTCCCAGAGGTCCTCTCTGCAGTTCTCGGCCTGGCAGAGGCAGGTCTGCTTTCCTGATACAAAGGAAGGAACCCAGGAAGTCCACATATCCCCAGGGCTGCACGGCCTGCGGTTTCTGGAAGGCTGAACTCGCCACCGGCCCTCTCGGCCAGCTCATAGGAACTGGCTGGGAAATACAAAGGGCCACCCCTCCCTGGCTCTCCAATTTCCCTTCTGGTCTGAGCCCTTGAGACCCTCCCTTGCCCAGACTCTAGAAGCCGCCCTCCCAGGGCAGGCCCGCACTGGCCACAGCAGCCCGCCTGCACAGAGAGGGCGGGCTCCTCTTCCCGCTGCTGCCCACTCCACCGTCCCCGCTTTCCACCTCCGAGGGCCATGGCAGCTTGCTCCTGTAGGTCCAGGTCTCCACTCTATGGTCCAAAATAAACAAAAACACAGGTGCGCAGCTAGAAAATGCCAGAATCTCCATTTTCCCCATTGTCTTGAGTCCTGGCTTTCACTTCTCCTCCCTCTCTCACTCCGGTGCCATGTGGCCGATTGGCTTCTGAGGAGCCTCTGCTCCTGCGGAACCAGAGCATCCGGGAGATGTCCCGCTGATGCACCCATCTTACCAGGGTCAGAGATGTCCCTAACACATCTAGGGGAGTTTAGGGAAGGGACTGCTGGTGTTCCGGGGTAAAATTCGAGTTTGAAATTCCTCCTCTGCCCTCTGTGCCCAACTAGCACAGGACTTGACCATAATTGTCCCTTCTATTTCCAGCAATAAACCAGAATCCCAAGGCCCTACCCAGCTGGCCCGGCCCCCGCCAGCTGGGTTCTTTAGGGACTCCCATCACCTCTAAGGCTCCCAGCAGGGGTGTGCCAGGTCTTTGAAAAGCTTCCCTGGGGCCTTTGGGAGGTCTGTGTTCCTTTTCCTGGTGATTCTGTGAGCCACCCAACAGCTTTTCTGCTTCCAAAGAAAAAGAGTGTGAGAGAGAGGCAGAGACTGACAAATCGACAAAGACAGAGAAAGAATGAAAATACTCTAGTCCTTGGAACTAAGTCAGCTAAGTCATGGGCACTGCTCTCTGCTCCCCTCCTGCTTCCTCCGGACTGAGCCTTCAGTCCCCCAGCCCCATCCTCGAGGCCCCGTGAGTTCAGATCCCAAGTCTTGTGCCCTGACTTTAAGCCTTACTTCTCGGCCTGGAACAGAGACTCAGCCCCTGCTCATGATTAGCCACCCACTTCTGCCTGCTGCCCCACACCTCTTCTGACACAGGGAAACATATACACACGTGTGCACACATCACACCCACAACGACGCTCGCTCACGTTCCCGTTCTGCGTTTCCCAGAAGTCACTGCAAGGAGTTGGCACAGTCCATCCTCCAGCCCCCGGCCCGCTGGGGTTCCCCTCACCCCAGACTGCAGGCATGGGAAGGGAGAAGCCACAGGGCCAGGAGCAGGGGCAGGGGGAGGAGGCAGAGGTGGGCAGCATTGGGGGTCTGAGCTGTTCCATGGAAACAAGTCAAAAGCCACAGAAATGTACTCCATGATTTTAAACTCTGTAAAATCAACACCCAAAGCATTGGACCCAAGGGTTTTTCTTTAACTTCTTAGTCCTGAGGAGTAATTTTCACCCGGGTGTGGTGTATGCACAGCCAGAGAGTGCCGCCATGCCATTTGATGCCCCCGAGTTCCTTCTGAGCCCCAACATACCTTTCTTCTTCAGAGCGAGCTGGGTGCTGCTTTGTTGAGAAGGATAACTCAGATGTCACTCCGAATGAATGAATCAGAGGAAGGCATTCAGTTTAGAGGACAGATAGTGAACATTTCAGTGCATTTTAATAAGCTCAGCCCTGTGAGAAAACACTAAGAACAAACCGCCAGAGGATAACTCTAAAGCAAAACATGAGCAAATGCAAGATGCGGGGAACGTTCTGTGTACCCTCGGAACGTCAGGGAACACAGGGTAAAGGACAGATCGCCGCTCGGAGGTGATGTTGAGATGCGTGTGTCCCCCAGTCCAACTGCCGCAGTGACCTGCTTGGGGAGCTGCTGCTACCGCCCTCACGTCGGTCCCAAGCTGATGACAACTGCCCGGTCCGTGTTACCTTCAGTCAGACGTGCAGCACCAGCTGCTGTCCACATGGCTCCCTCCCTGTGATTCTCTGGGGCGGCGGCTGAGAACATGGGCCCTGGACTAAGAAGGCTTGAGGTGTGAGTCCCGGCTCCGCCGCTTGCTCTCACAGGGCTTCAGTTTAAAATGGGCCCAATAAGAAAAACTGAGAGCTTTCCCCTAAGGTCAGGAACACAGCAGGGATGTCCCCTATCACCACTGCTATTCAACACAGTACTAGAAGTCCCAGCCTCTGCAATCAGACGACAAAAAGAAATAAAAGGCATCCAAATCAGCAAAGAAGAAGTCAAACTCTCACTCTTTGCAGATGATATGATACTTTATGTGGAAAACCCAAAAGACTCCACCCCAAAACTGCTAGAACTCATACAGGAATTCAGTAAAGCAGCAGGATATAAAATCAATCCACAGAAATCAGTGGCATTTCTATACGCCAACAACAAGACAAAAGAAAGAGAAATTAAGGAGTCGATCCCATTTACAATTGCACCCAAAACCATAAGATACCTAGGAATAAATCTAACCAAAGAGGCAAAGAATCTGTACTCAGAAAACCATAGAATACTCATGAAAGAAATTGAGGAAGACACAAAGAAATGGAAAAACGTTCCATGCTCATGGATCAGAAGAACAAATATTGTGAAGATGTCAATGCTACCTAGAGCAATCTACACATTTAATGCAATCCCTATCAAAATACCATCCACTTTTTTCAAAAATATGGAACAAATAATCCTAAAATTTGTATGGAACCAGAAAAGACCCCAAATAGCCAGAGGAACGTTGAAAAAGAAAAGCAAAGCTGGCGGCATCACAATTCCAGACTTCCAGCTCTATTACAAAGCTGTCATCATCAAGACAGTACGGTACTGGCACAAAAACAGACACATAGATCAATGGAACAGAATAGAGAGCCCAGAAATGGACCGTCAACTCTATGGTCAACTAATCTTCGACAAAGCAGGAAAGAATGTCCAATGGAAAAAAGACAATCTCTTCAACAAATGGTGTTAGGAAAATTGGACAGTCACATGCAGAAGAATGAAACTGGACCATTACCTTACACCACACACAAAAATAGACTCAAAATGGATGAAAGGCCTAAATGTGAGACAGGAGTCCATCAAAATCCTAAAGGAGAACACAGGCAGCAACCTCTTCGACCTCAGCCACAGCAACTTCTTCCTAGACACATTGCCAAAGGCAAGGGAAGCAAGGGCAAAAATGAACTATTGGGACTTCATCAAGACAAAAAGTTTTTGCACAGCAAAGGAAACACTCAACAAAACCAGAAGACAACCGACAGAATGGGAGAAGATATTCGCAAATGACATATCAGATAAAGGGCTAGTATCCAAAATCTATAAAGAACTTATCAAACTCAACACCCAAAGAACAAATAATCCAATCAAGAAATGGGCAGAAGACATGAACAGACATTCTGCAAAGAAGACAACCAAATGGCCAACAGACACATGAAAAAGTGCTCAACATCACTCAGCATCAGGGAAATACAAAGCAAAACCACAGTGAGATACCACCTCACACCAGTGAGAATGGCTATAGCAAGTCAGGAAACGACAGATGTTGGCGGGAATGTGGAGAAAAGGGAACCCTCCTACACTGTTGGTGGGAATGCAAGCTGGTACAGCCACTCTGGAAAACAGTATGGAGTTTCCTCAAAAAGTTGAAAATAGAGCTACCCTATAACCCAGCAATTGCACTACTGGGTATTTACCCCAAAGATACAAATGTAGTGATCCGAAGGGGTACATGCACCCCAATGTTTATAGCAGCAATGTCCACAATAGCCAAACTATGGAAAGAGCCAAGATTTCCATCAACAGATGAATGGATAAAGAAGATGTGATTACACACAGACACACACACACACACACACACACACACACACACACACACACTGGAATATTATGCAGCCATCAAAAACACCGAAATCTTGCCATTTGCAACAACGTGGATGGAACTAGAGGGTATTATGCTAAGCGAAATAAGTCAATCAGAGAAAGACAAGTATCATATGATCTCACTGATATGAGGAACTTGAGAAACAATACAGAGGATCATAGGGGAAGGGAGGAAAAAATGAAACAAGATGAAACCAGAGAGGGAGGCAAACCATAAGAGACTCTCAATCTCAGGAAACAAACTGAGGGTTGCTGGAGTGGTGGGGGATGGGAGGGATGGGGTGGCTGGGTGATGGACATTGAGGAGGGTATGTGTTACGGTGAGCACTGTGAATTGTGTAAGACTGATGAATCACAGACCTGTACCCCTGAAACAAATAATACATTATATGTTAAAAAAAAATAGGAAGGGAAAAATGAAGGGGGGAAATCGGAGGGGGAGACGAGCCATGAGAGACTATGGACTCTGAGAAACGAAGTGAGGCTTTTAGAGGGGAGGGGGTGGGGGGATGGGTTAGCCTGGTGACAGGTATTAAAGAGGGCACGTTCTGTATGGAGCACTGGGTGTTATACTCAGACAATGAATCATGGAACACTACATCAAAAACTAATGATGTAATGTATGGTGACTAACATAACATAATAAAATAAAATATTTAAAAAAAAGAATCTTATAAATTAAATAATTAAATAAATAATAAAATGGGCCCAATAATAGTGACTCTAACTCCTTCTGGAGAGAATTAGGTAAACTGATCCATATGAAGGCATGTGGGTCCAGGTTCAATTGTGGAAATAACACCAGCAGGAGGTACGTCTATTGCAAAGAACTGGCTCATGCGATTGTGGGGCTGGCCGGGTGAGTCTAAAGTTCATGGGGCACCATCAGAAGGACAGACTGGACACTCGGGCACGAACGGAAGCTGCAGCCCACAGGCGGAATTTCTTCTCCTTCAGGGGAATCTCAGTTCTGCTCTTAAGGCCCTTCAACTGATTAAATCAGGCCCACCCACCCTCTTCCTTAAAGTCACTGCTTTGGGACTTTAATGACATCTACCTTCACAGCAACACCCATATTAGTGTTAGGTTGCATAACTGGAGACTAGCGACAAGGCAAGGTGACATAAAACTGCCCATCACAGCAAGGTTAGCACAGTGGCTGGCTCACTCAGTGACGGATCACTCAATAACATTCGGCTATTACTGTTTGAGGTCTCCAAAGCATCTACTGATGAAGTCGGCACAATGAGTCAAGCTTCTCCCCTTTCTAGGCTCCATCTCACATCGCCCGTAGCATCCTTTCCCTCACCCCAGGGAACCAAAAAGAAGATGATCCTCTTGGATTCATCCCCTCAGCAAAGACTCCCTGGGAGCACCCTGTGCCAGCCCAAGTCCAGGGTTGTACATCCAGATGAGGCACACCTGGACTCAGCTCCCCACCCTCAACTCCTCTTCTCTGGCCACATGCTCCCCGCCGGCCCACTGTGGGAGCCAGGGCCTCCTCTACAGCTGTCCTCCACGGCCACCTCGCCAAGGGGACAGAAATGCAGCCCACGCTCTGATCTATGCACCGCCCAGAGAGGCATCTTTTCCAAACCCTTTGAAGGAGCCAAGAAGCTCCTGGCACCCTGGTAGTACATTTGACCATAGACCATCTGCTCATCAACAGAAGGGTGATGTCCCTCCTCCCCGCCAGGAGTCACATGCCATTTACCATGAGATGTCCCGCTTCTCCAGTCACAGAGCACACATATGATGCAATGAAGAGCCCCTCTCAGCCCCTCTGAGCTATTCCAACCCCCATTCGGGTCTGCAGGTCCTTCTCAGCACCCACCCTGGCAGCCTCTGCCCCCTCTTGCCCATTCCCAGTCCCCTTACCCTAATCCCTCCAGTCCCCGGATGAGTGATGCTCTGTCCGGCGGCCACACTCATCCCCTTCTTCCTCCCGGCCTGAAGCCACCTTGCTCAGTGGGACTGCAGCTGTGCCCATTACCCTAGGACTGCCCCGTCCTGGGCCCATGATTCTCAAGCCAATCTACCATCTACATTTGCCCGTGCCAAATCTCTGATGCCCCAGGAAGCCCCCACAAGCACCACTTTCGAGTTACATGAGCTTGGCCAAGTTAATGAACCTCTCTGAGCTTGAATTCTTCTGCAGAAAAATAGATACGATCGTGAAAACCCACTTCAAGGGGTTGTCATGAGAAGCAAGTGAAATAATGGGTCCAAAGTGCCTGACACATGCTCATCAGTCCATCTCCCCCATGTCCAGCCTCCCTGGCCGGCTCTTGCTGCCCACCCCTTGCTGCCCACCCTCCCTCCAAACTTAGATTTATCAGGTACATGAAACCCACACTTAACCCATCTGATTTCGCCGCATCCCAGCTCCAGCCAAGCTCACCAACCTCTGTCCACCATGGCATTGGGAGAAAAGGTCGACTTGCCTTCACATCTGCTGGGAAAAGCCTCCCTCTCATGAGTGGAACCTGGCATAACGTGCAGGGTTTGAATCACTGAGTTATGATCAAAGGGAGAACGTGAAGAGTCTTATGACAAGGAACTGATTTCAAGGGAGAATGAGAAGCAGGTGTAGCTTTCTCCCTGCTCCCCCCCACCAGCCCATGACCTAAACAATATGGGGGGGGTGCAGAGGACCCCAATCTGTACTAAACTCAAGCATTTTGTCACCTGTCAAGCACTGTGTCAACATTAGTATTATTAGAACTTAATTCCTCCCAGCTCCTCGGAAATACAGCCCCTCAGGGAGTTGGGTGAGGGGAGGACTGGGCTTGTTCTCTCCACCTGGCCTTGGACGAATCTGCTTCTCCTCTGGAATATGAGCACTCCAGCCAAGGATCTTCCAGATGTGGGGCCTTTAGGACCCCACCCTTCCGGCAGCAAGGCTGATCAGAGGGATCTAACTCTGGGCAGGCTTTGAACTTTCAGCACCATTGAGATGTGGGACTGGGTGATTCTTTGGCTGTCGGTGTGTACTGCAGGCTGCTCAACAGCATCCCTTGCCCACTACTGACTACCCACTCCCTAGTTGTAACAACTTAAAGTGTCTCCAGACATTGCCAGATGTCCCCTCGGGAGCAAAATCATCCCCGGTTGAGCTCCACTGCTCTTCACGAGGCTCATTAAGCCCACCACGACCTGGCCACCCACTGTTCCTCAGCCTTGGCACTCACCTCTGCTCCACATCTGACCCGGATGGTCCACAGAGCCCACGTGCCAGCTGTGCCCAGAGCCCCTTCCGAGTCAAGCAGCTAGAGGTCTTGTGACCCTATGACTCTGGCCACCAGCAGATGGACAGGGTCTCCGTCCTGGACTAGCCCCCCGTGACGTCACTTAGTTGGCTCAGGGCACTCTAACTGCATGGTGACTCCTAGCCACTGACCAGGTTTGCTTTGGGTACTGGGGATTGGAACAGGATGTCGTGGAAACAGGATGCTGGGAAGAAAACACAGAAGCAAATACACGGACCACGGTGCGGGAGGCATCAGCTTCTGGTGGTTCTGGGAAGAACCAAGGAGATGACCACTCGTTCTATCAGCTCTGTAATTCCCCGTTTCTGCAGTGATGATATGCTACCTTTTAAATCATTTTTAAAGCCTTTATTTAAAATAATTTATCTGGGCGCCTGGGTGGCTCAGTCGTTAAGCGTCTGCCTTCGGCTCAGGTCGTGATCCCAGGGTCCTGGGATCGAGCCCCACATCGGGCTCCCTGCATGGTGGGGAAGCCTGCTTCTCCCTCTCCTACTCCCCCTGCTTGTGTTCCCTCTCTCGCTATGTCTCTCTCTGTCAAATAAATAAATAAAATCTTTTAAAAAAATAAATAAATAAATAAAATAAAATAAAATAATTTATCTATCGCTAAATAGTAACTATTGGAAGCTCTCTTTCCAAACTGGGATTGTTATTTCTGGCATGAACTAGATGTGTTATTTTTCAAGAATGTAGTTTTGTTCCGTTTTTATTTCATTCAAGTGAAGTGGGCACGGGTAATAAAAAAATAAATAAAAACAGAAGAGCAGCTAGCTTTATTTTTTTTAATCCCACCACTTTTTTAGGAAGAAAACAAATCAACCTACTCTCACTGCCCCTTCAGTCGCTCCCACCAAATTAATCTTCCTATAATTATAGCAACGCAAACATACATATAAACAAGATAGATATATTATATATGTAGTCACACACATTTTAACCAAAATGCAATTATGCTATATCTTTCTGCAGCTGGCTTTTTTATCCCATAACACTTAACTTTTATCGGTGACCCCCGTCCTAGTCCATGCCTCAGGAGTCTCACTGCCTGGCTCAAATACCAGCTCTGCCTTCTCATGGCTGTGTGATCTTGTGAAGGCTAATAACCTCTCTGTGCTTCTGCTACTACGTATGGATGATTACAACACTGTCTACTTTATAAACTGTCGAGAGGGTTAAGTGAGGTCACGTATATGAAGTACTCAAAAAAGAGCCTACCGTGGCAAATGCTCAGGAAAACATTAGTTCTTATTACACAGATCTACCTTGTTTCTTAACAGTTGGATAAAATTCCATTACATAAATATACCATGCTCTGTGATGGGAATTTTAACTTTTACTAATGTTTGTTCTCATGAGCCACAGTACAAAGAATGTCCTTGTACGTATATCTTTACTCATTCATGCTATGATTTTTGGAGGATGAATTCCCAGAGGAGAGATAGCTGGATTATTCAATAAGCATATTCTAAGTGTATATATCTCTTGACAAATTACCCTCAAAAAGGTCACAGGGATTTACATTCCTACCAACACTGTGTGTGCTCATTTCTTCAGTCTCCCCAATTCTGAAGGTTATCAATCTTTTTAATAAGGTAGGCAAAAAGAAAAAGAATGCCACATTGTTGTTTGCATTTAAATTTATTTAGTTATTAGTGAGATAGAATATCTTTTTACATTCGTTTCCTCTTTAATGGGCCATTTGTAGTGTGTGTGTGTGTGTGTTTGTGTACATTTCCTGTTTGTTTTTGTTGTTTCTGACTGACTTGGAGAAATAGTTTCTATAGCATGGGTATTCACAGTTTTACTGCTAGTATATGAACCCAATACTTTCTCCCCTGCTGTCATTTATGCATTTATATTTAGGGTTTTTTTTATGGCGCCTTTCACAGTACAGTTTTGGGGGGTCTTTATATTTTGCTTTTTAATTTTTAGGTGGTCCAACTTGCCAAACGTTTTTCTTTTGGTTTCTGGGTTCGGTGCCAGATTTAGAAAGCCTTTCTTCACCCCAAGATATAGAGATAGAGATGAACTAGGGACATGACATATGCCCCTCTACCTGGCCTTGAGAGAGAGAGAGAGAGAGAGATACGCAGATAGATACATTGATACACTGATAAATAGATACATAGATACATAGGCAGATAGACTGACTTACATGTAATCTTACGTAAACATAATCTTACAGTCTTTTAATTTCTTAATATTTTATATTTGATGCACGAATCTTTAATCCATCTGGAATTTGTTATAATACACGGCATGAGGTATGTACCTCATTTTATCCTCTTGCAAATGGATAGCAATTTACGCCACGGTTCAAAGTGCCTTTGACCTCCAAGTGGCTCACCTGAAGGATAAGAATCACTGGACTTGAGTCTGTCTAGCCTGGGAAGAAAAGTGGGCTGGGAAGGATGCAGATTCCCCCCCCTTCACAGCCCCCTCCCTTTACATTTATCACATCCAGCAATAGCAGGTGTCAACACACCTCGTCTACTCAGAGAGCAGGGCAAGGCGGGCAGGCTGCTGAGGGGGCCATGAACACTACATCACTTGAACACAGCATTACGGGAATGGTCAGAGCCTGAGCTATAGTTACCCTGGGACCACAGTAACTTATGTGCCCAGAGAAATCATTTTCCTGGAAGATGCATTTTAGGCAGTGCGGAGGCTCAGGTGACCCTTATATCATCTGGTCCCAGGTTTCTGTGGATTTACACATGCTGGCTTCCCACAATAGAAAGAAATCTAATTACCAGTGGAATAACTTACAGGTAAGGGGACCTCCACTGTGCACTCAAATTGGTTGTAAATCCTCCAAGCTGGATCCCGAGGAAAGTGAACTGGTGCTCAACTGAGATACCTCACAGCTCAGAGAGCAAGCATCCTTCCTAACCCAGGTGTGGACAGGGGAGCACGTAGGTTATAGAGGAACTAGGGTATACAGGGCCCAAAAAATGGAAAGAACATCAGACTGGGCACCTGGATGCCTGGGTCTTCATTCTCCTACTAACCACAGTGTGACGTTAACCTCCTGCATGACATCCTTCCTCAGTTTCCCTGTCCAAAAACACTGGTTAACATGTATTAAGCCGCATCCCAGGGACATGTTGTGTGTTTCAGATACAAATCTCCAATGTTCATGACACCTCTGAAAAGGGAGAATGAGTATTTCCATTTTGCATATGTGGAAAAAACATCAAAGAGGGTAAGGATCTCTGTTCAGATGACATCGCTGGAAAGCAGCAGAGCTAAACATCAAACCCCCCACCCGCCAAGCACAGAGCGTGAGCATTTTCCCCAGCATCCGTGTTTCCAGCACTGTGTACAGAAGCTCAAGGGTGCGTGGAGGAAGCCTTTCTGGGCCTCCTGCTGAGGCCACTGTGGAGGCTCCCGGGGCTTTTCTCTCCCTTGGCCTTGGTGTGGCCTGGACACTGGTGAATCATGCACACAGAGTCAGCTGTGGCCTGGTCCACACAGCTGCCCAGCACTCCGCACCAGGAGCTCCTGCCTCACTAGAAACCACGTCTTCCTGCAGCTGTGCGTGCGGAAGGGGGGACGCAGACGTGCCTGAATGTTGGCAGGGCCAGGGCCAGGGCCAGAGACGAGCGGGGCCCACACACCACGGGTCTACACATGCAAGTTCTCACACCGCCGACCGTTGCATCAACTACGATGTCCTACGCACCACCTGGACCAAAAGACCTTCGTAACCACACAACGTGAAAAAATTAGTACAGTTGTAGCCTTTAAATAACTGAAAGTCTTCCATTAAATCCAACTGAATTTAACTATTAGTGTGCATGTCTGAGTGTTCCATGAATGGGCTGGTCATATTTAGATAAGTATTAAAATAAACGGACACATAGGTCATTTATTACTTTATATTTATTTCATAACATTTTTGCCTTCACTTTGGCGAAATCTCCAAGTACGTCCATTTTCACAAAACTTGATTCAATGGACAATAATCATCTAATGGTTGAAATATAAAATGTGATTGTATTCAAAGACAATAAACAGTGAATGTACTTTCATTTTTAAAGTACCTTAAAATATATATAAAAAAACTGGAAAAATTAAAGTTATGTTTTGATATGATTTCAGTGAAAGTCATTTCTCTTCTAAAATATTAAAAATGGCTAAAAAAATTAAAAGGCAAAATATAAACCATAATAAATATAAAATACTATAGTCAAAGCTACTTAAATAAAGCTGAAACTTTTAAATTTAATTTCTTAAAAATTTGAATATTAAATATGTTTTAAAAAACAAAACAGATTCAGTGTCCATATAGCTGCCAGTGGACAGAATCGACATCATACTTCACACATATTTTGTCTTGAGCTGCATATATGCGAATTTAAGAGTAATATGAATTGTTCGCTACAGTAAAATATGTCCCAGCATCCATTCGCAAGCGTTGTGAGCACTGTGTTAATTCTTATCTCCAGAACCAGGGACGGGAATATGAAGAGAAGCAAGAGAATGAATGCTTGACACTGCTGAGAAACAATAATTTGTTGTACAAGCATCTACTGCATTCAAGCTGAGAGGAAGGATTTGACAAGTTAATTAATTTGCCTTTTCTCTTACCCAGCCCTTCCCCTGCTCCGATCCGCCCTGCTCTCTGAAGCGCGGTCTGCCTCCAACATTGCTAGACGTGTAGAGCACATGACCTTCATGGCATCTGATCCAGTTTTCCCGAACATCGGCAAGGGATGCGCAGAAGGGCTTCCCTGGGGTCTGAATGGTGATTGTTAAAGAGCTGCTCTTTAGGGTTACAGGTTGCGCTGGGCCAGCCCTGAGCTCCAGATCCCAAGTGTCAGAGGCCTGCGCACACGTGTGTGTGTGTGTGTGTGTGTGTGTGAGTGTGTGTGTGTGTGAGAGACAGAGAGACAGAGAGACAGAGAGTGATATTCAGGCCCTCCAAAGTATAAATCTCAGAGCAGAGGCTGCTCTATTCAGAGTCTCAATGTGGTGCAGGAAACAGAAGGTTTGGAGGAGTGCTGAGGTCCCCCCAAGACCACCCCCAGGTGGACTCATAGGACTCAGCGTACAGTCATACTCATGGCTATGATTTATTACAGCAAAAGGATACAGAGCAAAACCAGCAAAGAGAAAGGCACATGGGGCAAAGTCTAGAGGAAACCAGGCACACGCTTCCAGGAGTCCTCCCCCTTTGGAGTCACACAGGACAAGCTTAATTCCCCAGCAATGAGTTGTGACAGCACGTGTGAAATGCCGTCTCGTGGGGAAGCTCATTAGAGACTTGGTGCTGGTGGCTTTTGGTGGGGATGGGGGTACTGGTCACATAGGGGCCCTCTGCCTGTCACATACCAAAATTCCAGACTCCCGGGAGGAAAGCAGGAGTTGAGCGAGAATCATATTGTTTGGACGGTTTAGGCACGGTGAGCCACCCTTACTAGGGAACGGTGGGACCCTCCCCACGTTGCTGGATGTCAGTGAAGGGCCAGTCTTGCAAGCAGGACTTTCTGAGGACAGCAGTCTGAGCGGCTATATCTGCGCTCCATAGAAAGTAGCCGGGCTGTGGAAGGTGGAGGGAGGGGAGCGCTTTCCACGCCACCCACCCTCCAATTCCACTGAAGGTGAAAGCTGGAAATGCCTGAGTAGACGAGTCAGTGACCAGCTTCCTGCCTTATGTGGATTAACCCGAGTGGTCGCATGCAGCCTGAGGGGGCTCATTTCCTCCTGGAACAGTATAGACACACGGTAGCCAATTACCCGTCTTCTAGAAGATGCTAACAGGATGACGGCATTTTTATAAAGCTCATATTCAAGCAAATCTAAACAATACACTGTTCAGGAATGTCCTAAATGGTTAAGCTATTTTTAAATGCAAAGGAATTCAGGACAATTTTTACCGGAGGAGAGGCAGGGAGGGAGGCAGGGACTGGAGGCTTCTCTGGAGAGGAGAAGTTTATCAGCAACGCTCCGAAGATGGGGATGGGTTCACAGGCTCATTCTGTAATTACGGTTCATAACTCCACATGAAGTAAGTTATGAATGCATCTATTCTTTTACCTGGACCAAAAGATACGCATACTAAAATACTTTAATTGTTTAACATTTGTCTACCACCTGGGCCATGGGAAGGCACCCTTTCTGGCTATGAACACATGTAAGATGGGATTCTCAGTGCTGGTTACCCCAAAGCTAAAAGACATTATAATTTAATTGATGTAGAAACCCGTGGTCATCTTAACTCAAATGACATCAAGCTTAATATTCTTTTATTAGTGGCTGGTCCTAAGCCATCCCGTTTTTCTCACTGAGGGTCTCATTTTTGTGAACCAATTAGATCTTGTGAATCAATTTGATTTTTATTACGCTGAATTTCATTGTTTATTTCAATTCATAGGTAAATAATATTATTTTGTTTTTAGTATATTTATTTATAGTTACATTCTATTTATGACAAGCGACTGTAAGGGAGGGAAAAGTTTTCCCTTCTTCCTTCTACATTCTTTGGCTGGTCTAATAATTGAATTGACATAAGGCAGATTAACATTTGTACGTATGGGAGCCCCACAAAGACATGAGACCCTGGCAGACAGTCAGGTAACTGAGGCTTATAAGCCATCCTAAGCTAAGCAGAAGTGGGTAGGGCTCTGGGGCTTCATAGGGGAAGAAGACAAGTTACAGGAAAATGAGAAGAGAATAGCTCTCTTCCTGGTACAGGCCCTCCATCTAAAGTCTTTTAGGCCATGTAGGGGCAGGTAAAAAGCTCTCCCTGACTCTGTTGGTCCTTGAGCGTCTTTAGCTTGAAATAGTCCACATGCCAAAGTGGCACATTCTGGGGCAGCCTGCCCTGAATCCCATCATGATGCTGGTTTTCTATTTATGGTAGAGATGCAATGTTTCCTTTTAAAATAAGTTTCTACTTGGGGCGCCTGGGTGGCTCAGTCGGTAGAGTGAGCTCAGGTCATGATCTCCGGGTCCTGGGCTGGAGCTCCGTGACCTACGGGCTCTGTGCTCAGCAGGGGAGTCTGCTTCTCCCTCTCCCTCTGCCCTTCCACCTGTTCATGCTCTCTCTCTCTCTCTATCCCTCAAGCATGTACTCTCTCCCTCTCTCTTGCTGTCTCTCAAATAAATAAATAAAATCTTTAAAAAATAAAATAAGTGTCTACTTATCTAAGCTAAAATTGGAGACAAGTTAAACACAGATGTTAATCGAACAATAGCACAAACAACATAGGGATGTGGCCAAAGTCATCTGAGAAGTGAGTGAAAGACTCGGCTCGGAAAGCACTGTCCAGCCTCCAAATATCTATCACCCAGGTTCACTTGGTGAGGCTCCGTGGAAGGCCACAGAGTGACGGGGTGTGTGTGTCCATGAGCTTTCTCCCTGGGGAGTTTCCACCTGGAGAAGCGGCACGCACTGTTGTAGAAGATGGGGAAACAGTTGCTGCTGAGCTCTCGATGCAGGGCAAAGAGAAAACTGAAATACGGGATGGGCCCAGCTTGTGAGGCAAGTGTGACATTTCGAGTTGTACTGCCTTTCAAAGCACTTCCTAGACATTAGGCTACAGCCAAGCCCAGCACTTCAAGGGCTACGTACAAATCCAGGGGGTTCCCGCTGGCTCCCCTGGTCTATTGTACTGTGTGTGCTTTCCTGAGGCAGGGTAACAGGTATCAGGTTTACAATAAGAAACCAAGAGCCCAGGGCAGTAGGTGACAGGGTCTGCACCCCCTCTGCACTGTGTGTCAGGACTTGCAGGGAAAGGCCCTACCGAGAATACTCGTCCTACCTGCCTATGGAAACGAAGCCCCATTTTACTAGCCTGAACTGACGGAGTTGGCATAGCACTCGTGGGGCTGTGGATGGGCCGTGCTAGGAAGAGCCCTCATAAGTGTGACCCAGGAGTCGCTGCAGACAGCAATCCTCTGATGTCACAGCTTCTCCCCTCCTGCACTCCCCCCAATGCCTATGGGCAGTAGAAACGGGCAATGAAAAGCATTCACTAGATAATTGTATAGGACGCTGTTGGGGACCAGGCCAAGCAGGGTGGCAGATGCCCAGGAGGGCTATCCCCCCAGTCACCCAGGCCCAAGGAGATGAACACCAAGAAGGCCAGACCCTGAACGTTTAATTCAGAGTCAAAGGGTATTATTAGAGCCATCGTAGTAGTTAAGGAAATTATAGACATATAAGGAAGAATGAGAAGGATCGTAATGAGAGACCTGGTCACTGAGTCCCAACTATGTGTCCCATCCAGCACTAAGTACAGGTAGGAGAGGTTAGCTCAAACTTCCAGTGGCTCAGGGAAATGGAGGGGGACAGGTATACAACAGGTGTCACTGCAGTAGAATGGGATGATCGTGCTATGTCATAACACCATGCTCCAGGAGGGACAGAACCCAGGTAAGGGGTAGCTCACCCTGCAGGAGACCATACGAAAAGGCTTCCTAAGTCTTAATGACTCTTGGGCGCCTGGGTGGCTCAGTTGGTTAAGCGACTGCCTTCGGCTCAGGTCATGATCCTGGAGTCCCTGGATCTCGTCCCACATCGGGCTCCCTGCTCGGCAGGGAGTCTGCTTCTCCCTCTGACCCTCCCCCATCTCGTGTGCTCTCTCTCATTCTCTCTCTCTCAAATAAATAAATAAAATCTTTAAAAAAAAAAAAAAAGTCTTAATGACTCTTGTTGCCTGGAACAGAGCCTAGCAGATAGTGGGTGCCTAACAGATATTTGCTGAAGTGGTGAATGGGTAAGAAGCCTGTGATCGGCTGCATGATGGTCCACAAAGATGGCCACGTCCTAATCCCCGGACCCCGTGACTATCACGTTACATAGCGAAAGGGACTTGGCAGACGGGATGAAGTTCGCACTTGAGATGCAGAGATGATCCTGGACAATCCAGCTGCGTCCTAAATGCAACCCCAAGTTGCTTGTAAGAGGGAGATTTGGCACACAGAGAGGAAAAGGCAATGAGACCCCAGACGCGGAGAGACGGGCCACGGACGTAGAGGAGCGATGTGGCCACACGCCGAGAAGCATCAGCAGCCACCAGAAGCTGGGAGAGGCGGGAAAACCGTGCTCCCTGGAGCCTCCCAAGGAAGCACAGACCTGCCGATGCCCTAGTTTGGGCCCCTAAGACTCAGTGCAGGTTTCTGGGCTCCGGGACTGTAAGAAAACAAGACTCTGTCGTTTTTAAGCCCCCGAGTCCGTGGGATTCACTCCAGCAGCCACAGGTAATTAATATGGCCACCGCTTTGGGAAGAAATTGCAGGCAGAGGAAGCTACAAAAGCTGTCTGGGCAATGCCAAATAGTTTGGAGAGCCTAGGGACCCCGAGCTGAGGCACCCGTCGGATGCAAACGGCTTGAGAAAGAGGAGTCTGGCTTGGCCGTGCAGGATGGATCGAAGACGCAGAGGCCAGAGGCAGGGAGCTCTGCCAAGAGGTTCTAGAGGCAGCTCAGGCGTGCAAAGGGATGAGAGCCAGACCTCAGGGATTAGCAGTGGGAACGAGAGAAGGGGCCGGTACAAAAGAGATTTCAAAGGCAAAATTGATGGCGCTTCGTGAAAGATTGAATATAGCAGATGAAGGAGAAATTTCTTCCAGCTGTTAGAGCTGAGACTGGCAGAGAGGGAGAGATTGGAGGGAAGGGGAGACATTTCTAAATGTTGCTAATGATAGCCAGTTGGTCGAAGAACCATCCCAGTGCCGTGATTTGAGCTGCTCCAAGCGTCAAAGAAACAGCTAGTGGATCAACAGTCTCCGTAGCTGGCCACCAGTGGCTGGAGGAAAATGGGATTGCCAGAGCTCCTGGTTAGAAAGTATGAAAGCATTCCTTCCAGCCTACCTCCTGATCTCCTCTCTGCTAAAGCCTCCCACGGCCTCGATTCTCCGAGTTGGGGTGGGCAGGAGAGGGGGTGGAGCGGACCAAGTGAAGAGAAGAGAAACGGGGGGAGAGGAGAGGAGAAAACAGAGCATGGGTCAAGCACGCAAAGACATCTTCCAGCTTCCATCTTGCCAGGGGCCTGAGCAGGATCTCAACCAGCCCATCAGAGTGAGATTTCAACCTTCACAGCTCCGTCCACCCCGCTTCTCACTTGGAGCTACTTCCTTCCCCAAGGACCCTCGGCGTAAACAACCTTTCTCACCAGAAAGGCAAGTGGATTCTGATGTGTCTGGAGACTGCAGAGCACAGAGAAGTCAATGGCCTGTGCAGGACCTGGTCTTGAGGCAAACAGCTCATTGAGAGTGTAGCCTCAGACCCCGGACAGCCCGGAGCCTGGAGCAGGGACCAGAAAAGACAAGGGTTGATCCCAGAAGCACATCTCAAGAGCTGTTGGCTGTGGTTCGGGAGAGTGTGAATAATAACAGAGCACTGCCCCGAGCATTCAGTCCCCACGCTCACCCTGTGGTCACCCAGCGCCCACTGGGGAATCTTGCAGATGGGTCAACTCACTGCACTGAGCCATTCTCCCTCCGAAAAGGCCACAGCCCTCACTCAGGTCCCCCTTGGTACAGAAGCTGCCAAGCCTCGGTGTTCATCTTGGCTTGGGGGTGGGAAGGAGAGAACACAGAGATTCCTGCATTTACTTATTAGTTATTTATTGAGCATCTCCTGTGTGTCAGGCACCTGTTAGATGCTTAAAATCCTCAGTGAATAAGACAGGTCCAGGCCCCAGTCCCCACAATGCTTATAAATATTACCAAAAATAGCCTTTAAAAAAAGCCTGAGCAGAAGCTTGAATCAGAACCAAATCTCCGTATTTTCCAAAAGCATTGAACTGGCGAACGTGCAGATGTTCTCTGGACCAAACCGAGGTCTCATTCCACTTGAGTCTCTCTACTTTCGGGGACTCCAACAACCTGCTGAACAACAGGAAGTCACGTGGCCTGTCTCTTCAGACAAAGTCCCCGGAGGAACGTGCCTCGATCACTGAGAAATCAATTTAATCGTACCACTTTCCAGCAGTGTTACCTCGCTCCTCACGCAAGCCCCTTCCCACGTTCATCCACTCCCTCGACAATGATTTATTGAGTGTCCGGAGTGTGGCAGGTGTGGACGAAGGGCCCACCGCCCAGCAGGTGCATGCCATTCACCCGCTCTTCCTGTCAGCCTTGGCCGGTGGGCAGGAAACACCGCAGCCCTGGTCAGACAGGCAGAAAGCGGAGGGTCAGCCGGCACAAGAAACTGGCCCCAAAACCAAGGGCTGGCAAGAGGCGGAGCCAGGAAAAATGCCCAACGCCCTCGTTCCTATTCTAAGGCTTTCCCCCGACGCTCCGCCCAGTTCCATCCCTGAGAACCATCCACCCACGGAGCCATGGCCCGGCCTTTGGCATTATCCAGCGCATTCACATCCATCACTTCACCTGAGTCCCCTGGCAACCCAGGATGGGAAGCTTTTTCACCCCCATTTTACAGACGAGGAAATGGAGGCACAAGAAATGTCAGAATTTCTCCCAAGTTACACAGCTGGTAAGTTGCCAAATGGAGGCAGGAGCCCAAATCTTGAGACTTCGGTGTCTTCTCTTCTCTTAACCCTGAACTGCTCCTCTTTGTTCCTGGTATCTTGTCCTCCCACCCTCCCCCCGCAAAAAAAATCACAACCCGACCAAAAAAAAAAAAAAATTAAGTTAAATTAAAAACAGAAATGTCTTCTCCTCTCTAGAATCTGGCAGCAGGCAGCAGCCAAGCCTCCCGAGAACACTTAGCGATTTCCAGGGGAAATCTGACCATCGCTAACGTCCAAAGATACTGTAGTGGTTTCAATTAGGGAGCTGAGGGCTTTGGCTTCAGAGGCAAGGGAACAGTGGAGAATGCTCCAGGAGAGAAGGACTGACCTCTCTCAGAACCCCCTCTGTTCCTGGCTAATATGTCAATACTCTCTTAAATGGAACGTTATGTGTCTGGGATTTGACTGTCAGACTCATCCTTTTGGGATAGGGTTTAGGGTTGTTTTTTTTTTAATCTAAAGTTGATTGCCTCTCTCATTATCAAAGCCACCATCCATCTGGTCCCACTTTCTTAAGGGCTGCAGCAAGGAATAGAGCTGGAAATGTGTTTTTACTTGAAGTTTTAGGATTCCCTCCTCCCGCCTTGTTGAGGGTTGTTCAAGGTTTAATGTTGTCACTGCAATATGATCTTCCAGTAGTGGGTGGCCCGGCTGCGCCATTTGAAACTAATTTACAGCTTCATCTGGGACTATCGTCACTTTAAATTAATTAACCAAAAGCACCAAAAATTATATGAGGGAGGGAAGGATGCAAGGAAGGAGGGAGCGTTTTCAGCAGTAAGAGAGGACTCCTCAAGCTTGGCAAGATACCGCCTTTGGGCACAAAGGGCAATCTTTCCTTTCCTTCCCAGCCCCCTTTTTGAAACCAAAACACACATATACACCGTAAAAAATGCAGTCTGTTGTTTTCTGAAAGGTTTCTTTGGGACGATAAGAACCCCATGTTACCATGTTGGTTTCCACAAAGCCAAGCCAAAGCTGTTACTAGGGAAAAAAGGTACATAGCACAGCGTGATGGGAACTTCCTCCCACAGTACACAATGAACCAGAGAAGGAATCTTGGTGCAGGAATTGGGGGGGGGCTTCAAGAAGAGGCAGGGAGGAGATTTACCTCCAGAAGCAGTTTCTTCCCAGGCTGTAGGAGATCATTTATTCCCCGCACATTCAATAAGTGTATATTAACCTCTTATTATGGAGCAAGCACTGTAGGGGAAAGAAGAGCCTCTAAGAGGCTTACAGCCTTCATCAAAATGACAACCAACATTCGTGCCACTCTTAGCGGTCTCACACGTTCTCACATAATCCTTGCCACCATCCTGGGAAGCACGCAGAATTATCAGTACATTTGACAAGACTCAGAGAGGTCAAGAGACTTGCCCCTGACCACACAGCTAGGAAGCGACAGAGCAAGCACCCAGACCAAGGTCTGTCCCTGAAACCCATAGCTGGGGATTATAAACACTAAAGCAACGGGGACAGAAGGGGCATTAAATCTTTGGGGACCTCCACATGAATAAGATTGAGAGTCAGCAGGCATCTTATTTTTCTGCAATAAAGTGTTCCGCCGCCCCCCCGCCTAACCGCCGCCATCTTGAGACTCATGTCTGTGACGTGGCCCAGAGACACCGCTCTTTGACTAGCTCTAGGGAGTTCTGTGCCCTCACTCATTGCCCCGTAAATCTGTCACTGACAAAACCAAGCACATCATCTCTGGCTCGACTAGACGTTCTAAAACTGAAACAGGCAGATTATAATCTATCTGCTCCTACACGCCAACAAGTATCTGAAAGTAATTTGAGAGCCATTAACTGCTGCTTGCATAATGTCTGGCTCATACTAAATACTCAAAAAACACTGCCCATGATCGTTATTCCCCAAATCCTTCCCCGTCCCCTCAGAGCTGGAATCTCAGAGTTGGAAGGGAGAGATACAAAGGTCCTTGATCCAACCAAAAACACGGGTATCTGTTATAGAATTATGTACTCTATAGCAAGAGCTAACACAGAGCGCTTAGCATGCAGGAAGTACTATTACACTACTTTACGTGCATTAATTCTTAGCACAACCCTGTGAAGTCTTTGATTACCCTGACAGATGCAGACTCTGAAATAAGAATGAGTGAAACATCTTCTTGCCCAACCAGGATTCAAGCCCAGGCAGCTTGCCTCCCAGCTAGGAAACTTAGCCTGCCTGAGTCTTCCCTACCATCCTGAACAATGGGTCGTCTAGCCTTAGCTCGACCATCCCAGTGCAGGATGCTCACGCCCTCCAGAGACAGCCTCCTGTTGCATTTGAGGGCAACCGTCTTGGGTAGAAAGTTCATCTCGACGTTGAGCTGAAATTCCACTTCCTGCCATTTCTACCCATTGCTCCTGATAATCCCTGGAGCCTCCCAGAACAACCGAACTTTTTCCCAAACTTCAGTAGGCTCAGGGGATCTCCTGAAGGGCAGGTCTGTGTCTACAGCTCTAGGGTGGGGTCTGGGGTCCCGCATTTCTCATAAGCCCCTGTGATGTCGACGCTCCCGGTCCAAGGAACATACTTTGTGGGTTGAGGTTCTAGATCAGGAGTGGGGTCAAATCCAGCCTGCCACCTGTTTCTATAAACAACGCTTTATGGGAACCCGCCAGGCCTACAAAGCCTAAAATAGTCAGCCTTTTATATGAAAGGTTTGCCAACCCCAGTTTTAGATGACTACCCCTTAGGTTTCTAAAAGCACCGTCATGCCCTCCACCCATGCCCTCTGAGCATTCTCACCTCAGGCCTCAGCACCTTCCCCACCGGCCTGAAACTCAAGTCCCCTCAGCATTCTGGGGTCTGACTCCCCAACACACTCAGCTTTGCCAGAAGCCCTCGTAAAGGAGGACCATCACGCCCCAACACTCACGGACCATTCCCTCCTGATCCTGAGGCTCTATTCTCTGCGTGGGAGGGTCAGCACCTGAATCTCTGCCCAGTGCCTCTGCCCCGCCCCATCCTTACCTCCCACCCCCACCTTCCCCACCCCCCATCCTCACCGCCTCCCTAGCGTTCTGTCTCCTCCACTCCTCCCACACTCTCCACTGCCCCACAGACTCTCCTTGGGCTTTCTGCTTAATATTGATACCAGTTGCTACAGAATGTCAATTGTCAGGAGCATAAGGAATTCCACACCCAGGCTGTTGCTAAACTGGGTCCCACTCCGGAGGCTGTGGGGAGCAGCTCTGCTCAGTTCCACCCTGTAAGTGGGCCTCTCTGGCCATCTGGAGATGGCATCCAGAGCCAGAGGGCAGGGACCCAGGCCTGGGAGATGACCAGGGGCCTGTTCATCCCCCCAGGACCACTGCTTCTGTGATCTCAAGGCCTGTGCTCACTCAGGGACACCTTTAGTGGCTGGGTGTGGCTCAGTGAGGAAGCCTTAAGACTTGGCTCTTCTCTTAGGTGGAGCAAGAACGTCTTCACCGAGATGACTCAGGACTGAAGGTATACACCTCAGAACTGCTTTTTAAAATATGCCTTTCCTTACCTCAGCATTGTCCGGTGGGGCTTTCTGTGATGATGGAAACACACTGTGCAGGCCAATAGGGTAGCCATTAGCCAGACAAGGCTACTGAGCATTTGAAATGTGGCTACCGTAACTGAGGAGCTATATATATTTTTTTAAAGATTTTATTTATTTCTTTGAGAGAGAGAGCATGAGCTGGGGGAGGGGGAGCAGAGGGAGAGGGAGAAGAAGACTCCCCACTGAGCAGGGAGCCCGATGCAGGGCTCGATCTCAGGACCCTGGGATCATCACCTGAGCCGAAGGCAGACACTTAAAGACTGAGCCACCCAGGTGCCCCGAGGAACTATATTTTTAATTTTAATTAAATAGCAACACACAGCTAGAGGTTACTGTATTGGATAGTAGAGTCTAGCTCATGCGGGGAACTTACTAGAATTTGATCTTCCCACTCTTCGGGACCTAGTCAGAAAGTCCCTTGGGAGAAGTCACAGTTAAGGCTATTTGAAGTCACTGGTTCCTCAGTATGAATCCAGGCACTGAGAATAGGGATTAATTTGGGGAGGCCAAGGAAGGGGGTTCTGGAGGTCACTGGGAACCAGGGATGGATAAGAAAGGGCAAGATCAGGCCAGCCAGAGACCAACTCAAACAAACAAACAATCAAAATAACAATTTTGCCAACCCGACCCAGCCGGGACCCAGAGGCTATCCGTCAGTATGGAAGAAAGTCCTATCCATTTCTACTGAAAGACCTGACACTCGATAAATGGCAGGAAGGGAGGAAGAGAAGGAAAGAAGAAGAGATGGTGGAGAGGAGGCTGATTCATCCTGTCCTGACCCTCAAGGAATTTGTAAGCTAGTTTAAGAAACACAGTCGCAACAGCTGAAACTGGAGAAACTGGAGAACAATGAGGTGCTATAGTATGGCAATGCTCCTGTAAAAAAGAGAAATTCCAGGAGTGGGGACGTCAGTGGGAGCTGAAGAAATCCTGGAAGATGTGGGAGTCGGCACGGGCCAGGCACTGGGCAGGTTTCGTTTTGATTACAGAGGAAGAGGAGGAACTCTGGGCAGGAGGAAGTCTTTTTTTTTTTTTTTTTTTTTTAAAGATTTTATTTATTTATCTGAGAGAGAGAATGGGAGACAGAGAGCATGAGAGGGGGAGGATCAGAGGGAGAAGCAGACTCCCCGCTGAGCAGGGAGCCCGATGTGGGACTCGATCCCGGGACTCCAGGATCATGACCTGAGCCGAAGGCAGTGGCTTAACCAACTGAGCCACCCAGGCGCCCGTGGAGGAGTCTTGAGCAGATGTGCAAAGGCGGGGACCAGAGGGCAGACTGGCTAAGCGGGCAACTGACCCCATCCACCAAAGGGGGTGACGGGCCAGCAGGGAAGAGAGAAGCAAGGGGGGATAACCACCTTGCACTTGGGGGTCAGGAGAGCTGCAAGGCAGGAGTTTGGACTTCGGTACTTTTCTCGTTGTCTCAGAAGGTGAGAAGGTGAACAGGGTTTCCTGCAGAGGCGCCCTGGAGAAGCAATGCCCAAGGTCAAGGCTCAGGAGGGGCCAGGGGCTGAGCCCGGCACGGAAGAGCACCTCGCGTGTGGGACACAGGTCCCTCTAACTGGCTGAAGGTTTCTCAGAACTGCACTGTGGTCTGAGTGCTTCCTGGCCGGTGCCCGCTCCTTCCCTCCCTCCTTTTCCAGGTGTCAGACTCCTGCCTGCTCCTTGCCCTTCATCCTTCACGGGAGATTCCCCCAATAACCGTTGTGCACGCCTAATTCTATCTCGGGCTCTGCTTTTTGTAGGACCTGAAATAACACAGTAGGAGATAGAGAATTCTATTATGTCCTAAGAGACTGTTGTTCCTTGAAGGCTGAGGCAGCCCCATGACCGAAGCAGTCCCTGACGATGTCTGGAGCATAGCAAGTACTCCGGGCACATGTATAGTATGAATATGCATCAGCACAAAGAAGGGGTCAGGCCACCAGGAGCAGGGGCATGGGAAAGGCAAGTTTTCTAGTTTGCCTGGGCAAATCCTGACGATGGCCCCCAGCAGCCTCCCCCACCCCATTCTAACCCCGCCAGCTTCTGGCCGTGACCACCAGAGTTACGAGTCGTGTGAGTGCTCCCATAGCAGTGTCCCCTGAAGAGTGAGCCAAGTCTGCTCACATCGGAGACCCCCCGCTCCACTCTTCTCAAATATGGACACCAAATGTTTCAAGCTTTTGATGCCGCAGTGATAACAGAAGTGTGAGGGATGGAGGGGAGGGGGTAACAGAGATGCACTGAGTTGCTGGTAATGTGTTCCCGGTGGGGGAAGGAGTAGGGAGTAGAAAGGGCATCTCTCACTCCAGTCCCTCCCCTGTCACCAGCCTCACTGTTCAAGTAAGTCAAAGGCTGGGGGCGCCTGCGTGGCTCAGTCCGTTAAGCATCTGTCTTCCGCTCAGGTCATGATCCCAGGGTCCCGGGATCGAGCCCCATATTGGGCTCCCTGCTCAGTGGGGAGTCTGCTTCTTTCTCTGCCCCTGCTATTGTGCACTCTCTCTCTCTCTCTCTTTCTCTCTCTCTCTGTCAAATAAATAAATAAAATATTTAAAAAAAAAAAGAAACTAAAGGCCATCAGAGGAGACACTTTCACAGACCTCACCTACTCACTGGGTCCACTCATTCCATTGTTTAAATCGGACTTCTCAACCTCAGCACCAAGGACATTTAGGGCCTGGCGATGCTGTGTTGGGGTCACGGGGAGAGGGGCTGTCCCGTGGGTTGTAGGATCTGGTCTTTACCCATCGGGTGCCAGCAGCACTCCCCACCCTCGGTGGTGACAACCAAAAGCGTCTCCAGATATTGCCCAAGTCCCGTGAGGATCAAAAGCATCCTGGTTGAGAACCACTGATTTAAATCATCAGGAGCAATCCCATTTTGGACAGAAGAAAATAAATTTGAGTCCTGTGGGTTCTCTCCCATCAATCTCCCTATAGTAAGTGAAGTTCTCAGATCCTACTGGGGCTCTAGCTACCCTGAAACTCTCAAGACAGCTTTTCCAGACCTGGTCCTGGGGGCTCCCTGCCCCTCCCCAGATTCCAGAACCTTCTCTGTGTGTCCAGCCCCATCTTATCAAATGCCATCCGCCAGGCAGCCCAGCCGAGCCCAGCCAATAGCCGCAGTGGTGCTGCATGGCTCGAGAGTCTTCAGGTATGCCAATGGTTTCTGGCGTGGATCAATAATGTAGCTCTGCTTCCCCTCACTGCATTTAAAAGGAACTAATCCAAGCAGGGATTACATTTGCAGCCCATCACCGAACATCTCTTGATTTATTTATTCATTCAACAAATAGTTACTGAGTTCCTTCTAGACAGCAGGCACTGTGTTAGGAGCTAAGGATATAACCGTGAATCAGACAGACACAACCCTGCCCTTCCTAGTGGGGGAAGGTGCAGGCTCCAAAGTCAGGCTGCTGGGGTTTGAATCCTGGACCCACCATCTACCAGCGACATGACTTGGTCAGGTTTAACCTCTGTAAGACTCAGCTGCTCATCTAGAAGGAGACAGTGGTGGCTCCCACCTCGCAGGGAGGTGGGCATGAGCTGGCGGAGAGCATACAGAACACTAGCGTGGTGCCTGGCACGTGTCACGGCAACAAAGAGCTCAGCCTGCAGTGGGGGTTGTCATCATTATTATTCAAGATGTTGCATTCACGACGTTATAGCCTGGTGGGAGAGACAGACAAATTTAACATGCAATTATATAAAGTGTGATAAGTGACCCGAGGACAAGAGACACACAGAACTCATTTGGGTGCAGGTGTGGGAGGATAGGGCTCAGAGATGCTTCTGCCAGGAAGAAGTGCTGCCTGAGACCTGAAGCTGAAGTTGAAATTGGCCGGAAATAAATGAGGTGGTGGGGAGAGTGCTGCAGGCAGAGGGAAGGGCATGTGTTAAGGCTCAGAGACCAGAGCATGGGATTGGGGGACCTGCCGGTGTTTGGTGTGGCCGGAGCACAGCCACTGCAGACAGAAGCTGGGGTCACACCCATCAGTCCCAAGGTCGCTGACTTGCCCCCAGAGCAATGGAAAGCCATGGAGAGTTTTCAGCAAAGGAGGAGTGTGATCAGATCTGGTTTAGGAAGTTCACTCTGGCTGGAGAGAAGAGGAATGATTGGAGGGATGGACACAGAGGTGACAGTGGCCTGGCCTAAGGAGTGACAACAGGAACGGGAAGAGGCGGACGGGCTCCAAGTCCACAGAGCAGCAGACTCTGATGACTACAGCTCCAAGCACATGGTAGATGACCCATAAATATCTGAAAAATCAAGTGAGTGAATGGGGTACAACAATCCAGTCTTTGGGGGATCATTTAGGCTCTTGGCAAATTCCTGTAGCGTCCAGCCCAGGGGCAGCTTGGGGAAACTGATTCAAAACAAAATAGAAAATGCCTTCCTCCCGACATCGTCTTCCCCCACAGGCAACCAGGACCTGCACTCACAGAGAGAGAGAGAGAGAGAGAGAGAGAGAGAGGGGATGAAAACCAGGCAGTCAGAGAAGACAACACAATGGGCCGGGCTCAAGGGGCTGGCATGTGTGGTGAGGCTAAAGAAATTACATCCAGAGTCTGGAAGGGCAGGAGCTCAGAGGGACCAGATCAAAGGCTCCAAAGTCATGCCACAGCCCCTGAGGCTGGCTGCTAACAAATGAGCTCACACAGGTAAAGCGCCTGGTATGTAAGGTGCTCTGCACGTGTTTGGGGTTTCCACACGGTTGGAACACGAGCGCGCTCCCCATGGCACAGAACGCCAGCTTGGGGCTTAAAACAGGTAGTCTGGGGCAACTACAAGAAAGAGCAAACTTTTTTAAAAATTAGTTTTTAATGAGACAACTAATTCTTATAAAAAAACATTACAGATAAGCTAAAGTCCCTCTGCACCAAGCTCAGTTCCAGACCCTTCCTCCCCTCTCCCCAGAGGCAGAGGCGAACATTCTCCGGGTCCCTGAGAATGTCTCCTCGCCTTTTTCTATTTATTTACATGCATATGAGGTGCCCAAGGAAAGCGCATTATACTGTTTTGTGGGGAGTCTTGTTTGCTTGCTTATTGTTGTGGCTGTGAATAGCCGCATTCTCCATCTGCAATTTGCTTTTGAAATTCACATCATGTCTAGAGATCTGCCTGTGTGGGGGCACAGGGCTCTGCCTCACCTTTCCTACCTGTAGCCCAGGTGTATATGTTACACCTGGGGGAACTCGGCCACTCCCCCATGTACACTTTATACAACAGGTAGAAAATCCAAAACACCTTCCCCTTTAAGGATAGTATAGGCCAAAAAACAGAAGTATCTTCCAAAAGCTCAGGATAAGGTCCAGAATGGTAGAGTCTACAGGGCCCCCAGAAGCTTAGACGGAGCTGGGGGAATATCTCCAACCTCAACAGTGAGGGCCCCATTTGGGCAACAGTTCAAATGTAAGATTGAAAAGAGTTGCAGTGGGTGAGAAGCTGGGCAGAGAAATCGCTTCCAGCCTTGTCCATGCCTGGCTTAACCCATACCACACACAGCTAAGGTGGTAAAAGGAAGGTTCTCCCAGCCTTCCCCTGGGGTGGATGTCCAACCCTACACTGTAGCCCAAGCTGATTTCGGAGCTGGAGCAGAGACAGCTCCTTCTCACACGTTGGCAGATGGAAAGAAGGAGGTGAATAAGAGGAGTTCCTTGTTTCTGTAAATGTCTTCATTGGCCATGGCGGACGGCCTCCTGACCCATAAACACACATGCCCGCCCTCTGGGAGAGAGAGGGGGTTTGTTTGATTGTTGTGCCTTCTATATTGGGCCCCTTCAGGTCACACCTGAGATTGGGTGACTCAGCCCAGGCTAGATTCTATCAGACATGTCAGGTCAGAGGGTAAAAACCAAAGCAAAGCCAAGGATACTGGGGTGGGGCTGCAGGAGCTCTTGACTGGCCCTATCTGTAGGCTGGGTGAGTGGTCACCCCTGGTGATGCCCGAAGTTCCACACTACAGCTCTAGTACTCGCTCAAGGCCCTCTACTTCATCCTCTTTTCGAGACAAAACTACCCTCCAAGCCCACTAGCCTGAAATTCCACCACTCAGTAGGAATAGGCCACGCAGCACCCAACCTCCACAAAGAGGAGCTGCACGTCATCAGGGTTACTGCAGGGGTGGGTGAAGAGCCACAGAAGAGACCCAGGGGATGGGTCTGGGCTACCACTTTGTCTCCAGGTCAAGTCCTGGCTTTGAGCCTTACAGTGTGTCACAAGTAAGTGACCCAGCCTCTCAGGGGCACCCTTTCCCAGTCATATAAATGGGAGCCAGACTGGGCCCGGTCTACCTCCCAGGGCTCCTGGCAGCTCACATGAGCTCTGGGTGCGCTGTCCAGACAGGCATGGGGCAGGGGAGCCAGGAAGGGACTCTACAGCAAGCCTCAGTTTTGTTATCCATAAGATAGAATAACAACAGCCCCTACCTCGTTGACTGTTATGAAGATTGATGTAGATGCTGCAGGAAGCACGCAATAAAAGGCAGGTGTTAATAATCATCATTGAAATAATAATTATGGGGGCGCCTGGGTGGTTCAGTTGGTTAAGCGTCTGCCTTCAGCTCAGGTCATGATCTCAGGGTCCTGCGGTCGAGCCCCAAATCAGGCTCCCTGCTCAGCGGGCAGTCTGCTTCTTCCTCTGCCCCCCCCCACTCATTTTCTCTCTCTCTCACAAATAAATAAAATCTTAAAAAACAAATAATAATTATGTATAATGAAGCTTACAAGCAGTAGTCTGGGATATGGCCCTTGAGTCTCAGAGAGGACTTATAGCCTCCAGCAGACAGCAGCTCAGCTAACCCCCAAAGATTCCAGGTTCTTGAGTCAGCTTTTCTGATAGGAGGTGCACCCACACGGCTGCTGCCTCTCCAAGCCTCCACCCGCCAGCTTTCTCAGGCCTCCCGAGGTCTCCGGCCCTTGTGTGACCTGGGGGCTGCCACCACCACGCCGAGCCGCCCCCCAGTTCTCTCCACCCTGGACCTCAGCAGCTGGGCAGGGGAACAGCAGGGCGGAGAGTGTGAGGACACAGGGCAGGTTCCTGCCCAACATTGGCTACAACGATGGGGGGGGTGGGGAGGGCCCAGCGGCTTGCAGCTGGGCCTTCCAGAGAAAACTCAGGCCTGTCCGCCCAGCAAGTGGGTAGAGGCTTTGTGGCCCCTCCTCCGGTTGTTTTGAATTCTCTTGGTCCTGACCCAGCTCCCACTGGACCCTCCACATTGCCCCTCCTCCTCCGTGAGGCCTCATACCATAAGATAAGAACGTCTGAATTTTGTGTGGCCCCCACTAAAGCCCAACACCAGAGCCTTCTCTACCTGCCTTACATTAGACCGGAATAACCTCCCAGAAAGACCCAGATGTGGTCCCAATCTCCTGAAAGAACTGGCCTCGGTTCAACAGTGTGGCCAGGGGGGTTGTGCCAAGTCACTCCCTGCCAAGTCATTCAGAAGGTCAGAGCTCAAAGGTCAAGACCTAGCCCCATCCCTTCACGCAACAGATAAGGAAACTGAGTCTCGAGCGAGGAGCGATGCGCCCAAAGTCGAAGCTAGCAAGGGAACCAGGAGCCTCTTGACTCTAGCCCCCACCCCCCCTCGCAAAATAAATAAACCCCACCTGGAGCCTCGCGTCCTGCTTTTCAGCAAAACATGGTAATAAACCCGTTCACAATTCTTTCCTAAGTGCAGTCCTTTGCGGCTGTGGCCTTTAATGAGAATCATCTGGGCAGATTCCGTGTGAAACGTGGGCTGGCTCGAGAGGACTTGGGAGGCAGCTCGGGTTGGAGGGAGGCGGCGCCTGGCAGAGCCCTGCGGCCCCACGGCACAGACCTGCGGAGAGCCAGGAACACGCCCCCGCAGGTGTCGGGGCCGGGGGGGGGGGGGGGGGCGGTCTCCAGGCCGCAAGCCCCCGCTGCCCCCCACTTCCTGCCCTTCCTGCCGGGGCGCCCTAGGCTCGGCTCCTGCTGTGAAAGCACGCGCTCGCGGGTCCTCGCCTCTCCAAAATCTGGGAATTTCCTTTGAAGTCTGGAAGGCCTTTCATTCCGCCGCCTTCGCTTGGAATTGGGCGAGCGGGTCTCCGGCGGTCGAGGGAGCCCCACCCCTGCCCTGCGGCCCGCGCAGCGCCTTTGCTCGGGTGCGCAGCGCCACCTGCGGACCGCTCGCGGCTCCCTTTCCAGCGGAGGGGTCCTGTCCCTCAGCCCGCGGGAGAGGCTGCACCCGGTGGGCGAGCCCCGGGACAGCAGCAGGTCCAAAGAATCCGGGGTTCAGCCTCCAGAGTTCTGGGTTCGAGGCCAGCCGCGGCAGCGTGAACGTGGGTCACCCGTGAGTGCCACCGGTCCACCGACGGAGGACCCGCAACCTCCCGAGCTGCTGGGAGGATCCCAAGCAGTTGAGGTAAGGCCCTTGGTAATGCCTCGCCTCCTCTCCCCCAGTCTCTCCACACCCCTCTTTGATGCCCACGTGGCCTCCCCCCCACCTCCGCAGCCCCCTCGGCTCTTCTCCCAGCGCCCTTCCCCAACCCTCTACCTGCGCGACCAGTCTAGTTGCTGCTAAGCCTCAAAGCCTCCCTCACCAGGATCCTGAATGCGACTTCTTCTTTCTAAGGTGACAGTCACCCAATACGACAGACAGACAGGCGCAAGCACTGGGACTCCAGTCAGCTTAGCCGACAGTCCTATGACCTTGACCTTGGATACTTCACTGGCCCCTCTCAGGGCAATTTCCTCAACTTTGAAAAAGGAGAGAAACTGTTTAGATCTTCACTCCTTGACTCAGGTTCTCTTTCCAAAATCTGTACACAATGAGAAGCGCTCATCTTGTCTTCCCCGACCCTATAACGGCCCCTCCCACTCCCTGCCCCTCCTGGGCTGAATTAGTAAAGAGCACCACCCCAAACTCATCACCCACCTACAGATCTGGGGAGGGGGCAGCATAGACTCTGCTCCTACATCCGAGAGTCTTCAGAGACAGCCTCTTCTCTCCAGCCTCCTCTCCACCCTCCTGCCTCTCCGCCTCCTGCTAGAGCAAAGCTCCCCGCCTCCACACACGCACCCACGGCTGCCAGAATGGCCACCCAAAACACGCTTCCAACCAGGTCACTCCCTTGCTTAACACTCTCCAGTGGCCTCCCAGAGCCTTTAGGATGCAGACCAGGGTGCATACCCTAGCAGAGTGAGCAAGGGCTGTTTGCCCCTGCTGCTGTTTCCAACGTCATGCCCTGCCCCTTCCCACCTTAGACTTGAGAGCCCCGTACCTGAACCTGCTTGTGATTCCATACACGCCATGCTGACCCGCACCCCTGCACTTCACTTACAGGGTCCCTTTCGCCCAGGAGGCGCCTTCCCTCAACACACCCACAGACACACTGTGACTTCTGCACCGGTGCCTCTCCCCTCCCCTCCCCTCCCCTCCCCAGCCAGGCCGTTGGTCCTCTGTGCTGCAAAGCCCTCCATGCGTACATCTATTGCCTCCCCTAACCACATTATATTCAAGCGTAAGTCAGTGCTCTTGTTGTTCCAATTAGGCGTCCGTCTTCCCCTTTAAATCGTGAACTCTCGAGGGCTGTCTTATTCATCTCCAAATAACCCAGATGGCTCCCGGGACCTCCCAGCCCACTTAGCTCTAGTTTAAATGAGCTTGGTGGCAGACACGGCTAATTGCCTCCCCAGTAGCCATTTCCAAGTCTCCCGTAATGATGGAGCCCAGATTTTGTTCAGGGCGGCAATATGCCCAGCTAAATTAGTCTCCTTCCCAGACTCTCTTGCAGCTAAGTGTGGCCATGTGACTTACGCCTGGCAGAAGTCACTGGATGGGGCTTCCAAGAAAGCTTTTCGAAAGAGGACAGATTCATGCATCTGGCCTTCCCCCCCCCACCCCCGCCTTGTTCCTTTCCTGGAACATAGGCAAGATGTCTGCAGCAGCATCAGCCATCATGGAATCATGAGCACAGAAGCCACACACTGAGTTAGAGCTGCAAGACGGAAGGAACCTCGGTCCCCTGTCACAACCTTGAGACAGGACACCAGCTGCCTGCTTTCAAACCACTCTTTGGTGGTCGTGGAGGCTGGGGTGGGGGGGGGCGGGGAGGGGCGCAGCGGTGGCGAGTCATCTCTTACTTGCAATCAGATGCAATCACAACTGATACAAACACCACTTCCTCACCCAGGAGTTCAAAGTCCTCCCCTACAAGAGGTCTGCTAATTCCCAGTGGGCTCACATTCTCACGGTCACCACAGGCAGTAAGATCCTGCTCACTGTTCTCTTTCACCTTGGAGCCCGACACAAGCCACGAGCCTTCCATTTTTAACAGTTTCACAGTAGGAAGTAGGTTAATTGAAAATATTTTATAGTAAAGACACAGACACTCTGCATTGCAGCATCTCACATTTACTCAGGCTGAAGAACAGTAAGCCTCATTCCTAGCAGTCCATCAGCTACTCCAGCCCCCTGGGGAATAGATTCTGACCACATCAATCCATGTGGTCCCCAGCCTCACACCCTCTGGCCTCCTCTCTCTTCTTTCCCTCTCCTCTGATCTTCCCTCCCCAGCCCTCCAAGGAGCAAAACCCAAATTCTTCTCATGATCTCACTCACAGCAACTTAACCATCACTTCTCTGGCTTGGGCTCCTATGAGCACCCTCACTTTCTGTCCCAGTGGTTTGCCAAGCTATTATTCTAAAGCGATTATTTCTCTCTAAGAGGAATTCTGTTACTAGAGGTTAAGATCATTAACTTCTCACTCTCCCTACATTTAGAATGAGCAAGGGCTGGGGCCCCACAGTGTAGGGCCCCCATGAAGGAAGGTGGGTTGAATTGACAGGGCTGGAAGAGAACCCTAAGATACCCACACCCCAATACTCACCTCTTTTAAGAGGTGCCATGGCCTCTGATTCAAAGGAATAGTTCTGCATGAAATGTCAGGCCAAGTCAAAAGAAAGATTGGTGCTAAGGCCACACAAGTGCAAGATGAACCCATCGACTTTGTGTGCAAGTCACATTTGGTCTCTGGGCTCAAGTTTCCCATGAAGAACTGTGACTGAAGTTAGGAGGACTCTTTTTTTTTTTTTTTTAAGATTTTATTTATTTATTTGACAGAGAGAGAGACAGCGAGAGAGGGAACACAAGCATGGGGAGTGGGAGAGGAAGAAGCAGGCTTCCCGCTGAGCAGGGAGCCCGATGCAGGGCTCGATCCCAGGACCCCAGGATCATGACCTGAACCAAAGGCAGACTCTTAACAACTGAGCCACTCAGGTGCCCCAGGAGGACTCTTTAAATCTCATCTTTAAAAAACTAAGAATGATATGAGATTCCTTTGTAAATTGGAGATACTTTCGTGTTCCTTAGACTCTGCCTATTTTTCTTGATCGGTCTTGGCAAATATTTACTTTTCAAAACAGTAACTTGGAGGTGTTTTTTATTACCTCTACCAAATGTTCTTTTTCTTTGCTTGTCTTTATTATCACTTTCCTTCACTTTCTGCATTTATTCTAATTTCTGAAGTTTGATGCAGCCTCATAAATTTTTAGGCTTTCTTTGTTTCTAATATAAGTATTAAAGGCTATAAACTTCCCTAAATGTATGGTGTTGGCTGTGTCATCATGTTTTGATGTGTAATATTTCTGTGAGCGTTCAATTCTAAATCTTTTATAATTTCTGTTATGATTTCTTTAATCCATGAGTTGTTGAGAAGTATTTCTTTTTTAACTTCCAAAATAATGGGGAGGGTTGTACTTTCTTATAAATATAGTTGTTGATGTCTAAATTAATTGCATTGAGATTACATAATGTAGTCTGTATGACAATAATCTTTTTGAAATGTTTGAGGCTTACTTCATGGCTTTTCTCATGATCAACTTTCATAAATGTTCTATGTGTTCTTGAAAAGAATGTGTGTTTTCTATTTGTGTGCAAAAGTCCTTGTATTTCTATTGTCAAACTTTGTATTGTTCAGATATTCTGTATCTTTGTTAATTTTGTTTCTCCTAGAAAAATGAGTTAATAAGAAGGAAATGTTAAGGGCGCCTGGGTGGCTCAGTTGGTTAAGCGACTGCCTTCGGCTCAGGTCATGATCCTGGAGTCCCTGGATCGAGTCCCACATCGGGCTCCCTGCTCGGCGGGGAGTCTGCTTCTCCCTCTGCCCCTCCCCCCTCTCATGTGCTTGCTCTCTCTCATTCTCTCTCTCAAATAAATAAATAAAAAATCTTTAAAAAAAAAAAGAAGAAGGAAATGTTAAATAGCTACTTTGAATTCATTGTTGATTTCTCCTTATAGTTCTGTCAACATTTGCTTTATATATTTTAAGCCTATTTTTTAGGTTTGTGTCACTTAGATTTGTTACATCTTTCTGGTAAACAATGTTCCATCATTACATTGTGGTACTCTGCTGTTATAGTTATGCTTTCTTCTTTAATTAGTATTTTGTCTGAAATTAATATCCCCACACCATTTCTTTTCCTTGGCTTAGTATTTGCCTGGCATATATTTTTTCCATGCTTTTACATTCAGCTTTTGTATGTCTTTATGTCTCTTGTAAACAGCATACAAACTGAATTTTGCTTATTTAAAAATAATCAACTCTGAAAATCTTTGTATTTTACCAAGAGATTTTAGCTACTTTATATTTATTGTGATTACTGGCATAGTTTTATTTTTGCTATCTTACTTTGTATTATACATCTGTCCCACTTTTTCTCTTCCTCTTATTTGGTTTTTCTTTACTTGTCATTTGCGAGGGTTGATTATTTTTCTCATTCAGTTTTTTTACCTCTATTACTTTAATAGTTACTCTAGAAAATTTAATGTGCATATTTAACAATGTCTAAAGTTAATCAGTATCCTTACCTTTTTCTTCTGAACAATCCATGGACTTTAAAATATTTATCTCTGGGGCGCCTGGGTGGCTCAGATGGTTAAGCGTCTGCCTTCGGCTCAGGTCATGATCCCGGGGTCCCGGGATCGAGTCCCGCATCGGGCTCCCTGCTAGGCGGGGAGCCTGCTTCTCCCTCTGCCTCTGCCTCTCTCTCTCTCTCTCTCTGACTCTCATGAATAAATAAAAAAAAAAAAAAAAAAACATTTATAAAATATTTATCTCTGATCACTCCTCCATACTTGTAAGTTATTGGGATCTATGGTTTTAGCCTATTTTTTCTTTAATCAAAAAATAGGCATTATTTTATAAAGTCAACATTTATTTATATATACACACATGTTCACCACTTTCTTGGCTTTTCCTTTTTGTGTGCCATAGCTGGGATCTGGGATTACATCTGAGAATACACTCCTTCTGTGATAAGAACATGATTTTTAATCTAAAATGACTTTAATTTGCTCTTCCATTATAAGATACTTTGGCTGAGTATACGTAATTTTAGGCTAATGGCATTTTGTCACAGCACGTTTTTCTACTGCCTTCTGGTTTCTATTCTGCTCATAGTGTAATTACTTTGTAGGTAATCTATTTTCTGGCTGCTTTTGCAATGTGCTCTCTGCCTTTGGTGTTCTACATTTTCACTATGATATGTCTAGGAGTGAATTTTGTATGCTGCTTAAAATTCAGAGCATCCTAATTCTGAGGTTTTGCATCTTTCAGCAATTCTGGAAATTTCTCAAGCACAATCTCTCTGTCTTCTCATCCTGAAACTCTGACTAGAAACTGCTCTGTCCTCCATGTTGCTTCACTTTTCTCTCATATTTTCCATTCCTTTTTCTCTCTGATCTACATTCTAGTTAATTACTCCACATTTATCTTCTAGTTCATGAATCTCTCTTCAGCTGCTTCTAATCTCTGTATCCCCCATCTACTGAGATTTTCCATTTCAATTGCTATAGTTATTGTTCCTAGAAGTTTTATTTGGTTCTTTTACAATTCTTCTTGGTCTTTTTCTTTATTTTCAAAGTATCTCTTTACTTATTTTCTTTTTTGTTAAAGTTTTATTTATTTTTTTACTAGAGGGGGGAGGGGAGAGGGAGAATCCCAAGCAGACTCCCCATTGAGTGCAGAACCCAACGTGGGCTGGATCCTGCAACCCTAAGATCACAACCTGAGCCAAAATCAAGAGTCGGACACTCAACCTTCTGAGCTACCCAGGCACTGCTACTTATTTTCAAGTATCTCTTTAATTTCTATAAGTGTGCTAAACATACTTATTTAATAATCTGTATTCTTCATTCCAATATTAAAGTCTTTTCAGGTCTAATTCTACTGTCTTTTTTTTTCTGCTGATTCTTCCTTACAGTGCCTTTTTCATGTCTGTTTTGTGATTTCTGACTATGAGCACAAGTTCCTTAGAATTTTATCTGTGAGAATTCTTTGAGTCTTGGGATGAAGTTGTGTTTCTCCAGATAATTTCTGCCAACATCTGAGTTAATACAAACCTAAAACTACTCTATTTAAAGTTTTTTGAGACTACATAAACAGAATGAATTTGGGCTGGAGACCTGTATTAGGGCCAGCTGTTAATTAGGATTTCTCAGAGGATCTTTTTTCTCTCCACTCAGTGCCCAGTCTTGTCAAACAAAGGCAAGCTTGCTTTTTGTCCTCCCACCTGCCCGGTGGGTTTATTTTCCACTAACCTCTCCACTAGGGATGTAGCCCTTCTGAGTCCCAGCTCTAGATGAGGGTCTCTATTGGTTTTACCAACCTGGGTGGGTCCAAGATATTATTTCCCCCCATCACATCTGGCTGTCAAAAACTAAAGCTCAGGACCATCAGTTCTTGGTGGAAACACTCAGGGTGAACTGGCTTCTGTGCTAGCTTATCTACCTGGCTTCCCTGTTGTTGTTCTTGTTTTGTTATTCTTCCTCCTCTTCCTGCTTTCCTTCTCCTTTTGTTTTTGAATATTCCTTATTTTTTGATGAGCTCAGCTCTTCACTTAAAACCTTTGGTTTTCCAAAATAATTTATCCCAGTTTTGGTTTTTTTGTTTTTTGTTTTGTTTTGTTTTCTCCTAGAATCTAATTTAGGATGTTCAGTCCACCAAACTTTGCAAAACAAAGTCTAAAGACATTTTTGGATTATAACAGTTGTCCCTAAGTGTATCTGTGATTCATACTGTCTTCACAAACTAAGTCCCACAGGTACTGCAGTGATTTCATTGTCTTGCTTCCATGCCCCCTTCACCTTTACCAACACCAGACCCTGTGGATGACTGACAAGTGACTTGTATCTTGTCTGTGTGGAGCCCAAAAGGGTACTAACATTTCAGAATAATGAAAGTTCTTCAGGTCATCTTCTGATGGAGATAATAATGACTGCTAACTTCTAGTGGGCACTCACTATGTGCCAGTCATTAGGCTAAATGCTTTTTGTGCATTCTCCCATTTCATTCACACAACAGCCCTATGAAGTAACACAATTATTATCATATCCATTTGAACTACAAAGAAGCTGAAGTCCAAGTGGTTAAGTAAATCACTCAAGGTCACCAGCCAGGCAGGGCCGAAGTCTGACCCCCAGGTTGTGTCTAACTCAGAACCAGAGTCTTAACCACTGTGCTATACAGTATGAGTAATGCTCTTTGGCCATGATGACCAACAGCCACAGAAAGCATGAAAATGGTACAGGCAAGGAGGGGTGGCTGAAACGACCCCAAACTCTACCCATCCCAGAGCACTTTCAGCCTTCAGAAGCCTTAAAACTAGAGGTTTGTCCTTTCAGGTGAAGGTGTTATGTCTTTAACCTTTACTTCTAGGAATGGCAGCATACAATGGCTGATAATGGAGGATGGAAAGAAAATTCTCATGTATATAGCATCTGTTATGTGCCAGACCCTAGCCAGTGCTTCCACATTAACCCTATAAAATGGATATTCTCACTACATTTTGCAGATGGAGCAACTGAAGCTCTGAGTGGGCTTGGGGTTCAAACTCAGAACTATGTGATTTTAAAGCCATGGTCTGCTTTCTACATTAATACTGAAGATGGTAAGGCAGTGGAGTGAGGCACTGTTCCTAAAGTTGTGTGGAGAAGAGAGAGTCAGAAAGACCAAGAAACTCAATCAGAGAAGATCAGCCAAGGTCCCCAAAGCACAGACTGATGGGGAAGAGAAAGATACTTTTGCAAAGACTGGCCTAACCTGCTCAGCCCTGCCATCCCTGGCACTAAGACAATTGGCACTAGACCCCCAGAATGGGATTTGGAGCTGGATCCCTTGACAGTCCTACAGCAGTAAGGACCCAGTGCTGGGGATAAGTGGGGTGTTGATAACCCCTGGAAAGCAGCTATATTACAATTTCTAAGACTCACCATGCTGGACAGTAGAGTGCTGGTTTATGTAGTAGCTCTGGCACTTGAACAGTATGGGGACAGCGGTAATTATAAAAATTGTGCTAGTTGTATGGCTTTGGCTAACTGCTTTGGAAGATTTAAGAGACAATGATCTACAAAACTCTAGTGAAGGATATCAAAGAAGAACTAAATAAATGGAGAGATATTCCATTTTCATGGATAGGAAGATTCAATACTGTCAAGAGGTCAGTTCTTTACAACTTAATCTAAAAATTCAACGCAATCCTAATAAAAATCCCATCAACTTATTTTGTTGATGTCAACAAACTGATTCTAAAGTTTGTATGGAGAGGAAAAAGACCCAGAAGGGCCAACTCAATATGGAAGGATAAAAACAAAGGTGGAGGACTGGTGTTATCTGAGTTTAAAACTAATAGAAAGCTACCATAATCAAGACAATGTGGTACTGGTGAAAGAACAGACAAATAAACCAATGCAATAGAATAGAGGGCCCAGAAACAGGCCCACATAAAGATGGTCAATTGGTCTTTGGCAAAGACAATACAATGGAGCAGAGATAGTCTTTTCAACAAATGGTGCTGGAACAACTGGACATCCACATGCAAAGAACTGAATCTAGATACAGAGCTTACACCTTTCCCAAAATGGATGATAGGCCTAAAATGCAAAGTGAAAAACCATAAAACTTCTAGAAGATAACACAGAAGAAACTTAGATGACCTTGGGTAGAGTGATGACTTCTTAGGTACAACATCAAAAGCAAAACTCCATCAGAGAATTGATATGCTGGAGTTTGTTAAAATTAAAATTTCCTGTTCTGCAAAAGATATTGTCAAGACAATGAGCAGACAAGCCCTCAGACTGGGAGAAAATATGTTCAGAAGACATATCTCATAAAGAAATGTTTTCCAAAATATACAAAGAACTCTCAAAATTCAACATGAAGAAAATGAACTACCTAATTAGAAAATGGGCCAAAGACGTTACAGACACCTCACCAGAAAATATATGCAGATGGCAAACAGCACATGAAAAGGTGCACCACATCATATGCCATCCGGGAGATGCAAATTAAAAAACAACAAATTACTACTACCCACCTGTTAGAACGTCCAGACTCTGTAACACCTGACAACATCAAATGCTGGTGAGGATATAGAGCAACAAGAACTCTCATTCATTGCTGGTAGGAATACAAAATGGCACATCCACTTTGGAAGATAGTCTGATGGTTTCATATAAGACTAAACATATGTTTACCATACAATCTATTAATCTTGGTGTTCACCTAAAGGACTTGAAAACTTATGCAGCTTTCTTCATAATTGCTAAAAGTTAGAAGCAACCAATAATATGTCCTTTGGTAAGTGAATGGATAAATAAACTGTGGTACATATAGACAATGGAATATTATTTAGTGCTAAAAACAAATGAGCTATCAAGGCATGAAAAGACATGGAGGGACCTTAGATGCATATTACTAAGTGAGGAAGCCAATCTGAAAACATACCGTATGATTCCAACTCTATGACATTCTGGAAAAGGCAAAACTATGGAAACAGTAAACAAATCAGTGGTTACCAGGGATTAGGGAAAATGGCAGGATGAATAGGTAGAATACAGAAAATTTTTAGGGCAGTGAAACTATTCTGTATGACACTGTAATGGTAGGTAATGTCATTATACTTTTGTTACAACCCATAGAACGTTCACCATTTGAGTGAACCCAAATAAAAACTATGGACTTTGGGTGATAGTGCTATGTCGATGTGGGTTCACTGTGTATAACAAATGTACCATTCTGGTGCTGTATGTTGATAGTGGGGGAGGCTGTGTGTGTGAAGGGATTGAGGTGTGTAGAGGGTATCTGAGAACTCTCTGTACTTTCCACTCAATATTGCTATGACTCTAAAACTGCTCTAAAAATTAAAATCTATTTAAAAAAAAAAATGAATGGAAAGGGAAAAAACTAACAGGCCCAGATCAGGTGGTGACCAACTCAGGGTTCACTGTGAAAGCCAGAAGACCTGTGTGGACTCTCATCTCTCTTACCCACAGGGACTCCTGGGCCAAAAGTCAGGCCCCAGATCAAATTGTAAAGATAGCAGCATTACTAGGGGGAAACATCTTCTACATCAAAGTCAAAGCCTTCAGAGGAAGAGTGGGACCCTGAGCCATGGAACAGGGACACTGAGTGGACAAGCCTGAGAATTTTTGAACCTCCTGAAGTTCTGAGTCCTCAGGGCTAGAAGAAGCTCCCTCCTACTTGCTAGAGAAAGTGGCCTCCCCAGGGCTGGAGACCATGTATAAACCTCACCTGGAAGGGCCACCTCCCCAAAGGATTCTTGACCTTCTCAAGATCTTGCTTGCTGCTTCAGGCCATTGCTTGCTGCTTCAGGCCAATCACCAGGGTCAGGATTCAGCAGAGCCCAAGCAGAGAAACACGGCCTCTGCTCTGGAACCAAACAGCTTCCACATCAAAGGAATGGCAGCCCCTGGCTGGTGAATACCTGCAAGAACCATGGGAATATTCGTGGAAGTAGATCTTGGGAGTGTGGGCTCACTACAGTTGACTAAAGATAAGGTGGAATCTCTTTTATATTTATTGACATGGGAGCATGTCATAACTCAGGACCTTTGGAGCCAGCCTAAGACACTGCTGATAACTTCTTCACGGCGGGGCTCAGTGATGGCCTATGGCCCAGGAGGTGGCAATGCTGGAATGTTTGGCAGAATTCTCAGGAAGGTGAGAGTGTTAGAATGGATGCATTATGCGAAAGCACAGAATTCACTCTGCTTCCTTAAAGTAGCCAGAGCCCACCCCCATTATAAGGCAATAAAACTGCACTGCTAAGAGGACCACCAGAATCGCTGAGAAGCTTAGTAGTGGTGGTGGCCGTTCTCTGCACGACGGGGTTGAAAGTAGCAGATGCTGCCACAGAACCGGGATCCCCAGAATCCTAGCGCGGATGATGGGATTCCAGAAAGGCTGATGCTAAGGAGAGCAGCTGACCAGCAGCACCAAGGTGGACAGAATGACTGTAACAGACAGCAAGGGCCATCAGACTACCCTGAGCTGCAGGGATCTTGGTGGTTGCTAATTGATGATGCTATCGTGAGGGGCATGATAGATAGACAGCTGACTAGAGTGTTATTTGACTTGAAAAACAGAAAAACAAAAACCACTCAGAGCTAGCGAGCAGAAGCTGACGCAAGCTGCTGCAAGCTGCCACCCCAGAACGCAATGGTTCTGCATACAGTTTTCAGATCTGAGTCAGTTCACAGACCTGGGGCCCAGGGATTGCAGAGGAGGCCAGATCTCCTTGAGAAGGGACCCCACCGGAACGCCATCACACGTGTATATGATAAACCATTTCTTGATCCCTTCCCAGAGTCATGTGGCCCGTTACCATGGTAACTGTGCACTGGGAAAGGAAAACACCCAGACTTTTCAAGGAACTTTGGACACCGGTCTGAGCTGACACTGATCCCAGGGGAGTTGAAATGCCAGCTAGAGCGGGGACTTACCGAGGGCAGGCACCACGGGGCGATGGTGAGAGTGGATGCTTTCAGATCACATCCTTCTCCTCTGCAAAGTGGGGACCGTGACAGCTTCGGCCTCAGAACTGAAAGAACCAAATGATGTGCTTGTGAGAAAAGACCATATAATCATCCTGGCTGGTGAGTGATAAATGCCTTTTCTTTTATAGCTTAACCATAAGAAAGCTAGTCCCTAAATCAACCATTGAAGAGCCAGAAAAATTAAAATTAAAAAATTGTATTAAAAAATTAAAAAAAATACAGGGGCGCCTGGGTGGCTCAGTCAGTTAAGCGTCTGCCTTTGGCTCAGGTCATGATCCCAGGGTCCTGAGATCGAGCCCTGCATTGGGCTCCCTGCTCAGCGGGGATCCTGCTTCTCCCTCTCCCTCTGCCTGCCGCTCTGCCTACTTGTGCTCTCTCTCTCTCTCTGTCAAATAAATAAAGAAAATCTTAAAAAAAAAAAAAATATTTTAAAATACAGTCATGTCACCCAACCAGTGTTGGGCACCACCCCACCGCCCCCCCAAGTTCCCCATGGGAAGGGGCCATACCTTCTGGGCCTTTCCCAGTATCTCCCAGCTTTGGGCAGGCTCTACACCCTGCTCTCCCATCTAAGAGGTGGTTTTGCCACAGCCTCAGCATGGAATGGAGCACGCTTGACTAAGAATCAGGAGCTGGGGCCCTAATCTTGGTTCTTCCCCAACCCGCTATGTGACATGGGGAGAGTTCCTCACCCCATTCGGGTTCCCATGGTAAAATAAATGGGGGGGGGGGACTGGATGCCCCACCAAGGCCTCTCTCATCTTCAGGACCCATAGATTTACCAGGACCCAATCCCAGTGAATACATCTCTGGAGCCTCAGCAGTTCAAAGAAACTAAACCTCGTTATAATTGTCTCTGCACAAAGCCCTTCAGAGTAACTGTATTTATCTAACACAAAGGACTACCTTGTTTCTACTGGCAGGGGCCCTCCCGCGGTCCCAAGAACACCCAACGCCGCTCTGAGGGACCCAACGGGACTTTAGCCTTGGGACAATCCCTGAACGATCCACCCCCACCCCACGCCCAGGCACACGGCTCTTCTCTGCTTTCAGCTGTCTTAATTCTTCATACCCTCAAACGTGCCATTCTGGCCTCTCTGCAATGCCCTTTGCGCCTGCGCGGACTGGGTGGGGCGGGGATGGAGGCGGGGGCGGGGCAGGAAGCGGATGGAGGCCCCGCCCATGGGGCTCTCGGTCGGGGCCAAGGGCTGCATTTAATCAGACACAGGCCAGAGCCTAGTTAGCCCGGGAATGCGTACCTTGGGCAGGTGTCTCCTCCTGGAGGAGACTTTTACAGTGGCCACTCTCTCCTCGCAGACTTTTGGCAAAGCCCTCACCATTTTTTCACATTAATAATGGAAAAAGAAAACCCTCAATGAATGTGCGGTGAAATGAATCTGCAATTAATTTCAAATAAGCTTAAAATCCCATCGAAATGCCCTCCCTTGGTATTTTTATGGGAAATGGTTTTCGCTAGATAGGCGCACCGTAAAGATCCTGAAACACACGATAGACGAAATCCTCCTAGGCGTGCTAAAGGATAATTTGGTTTTTCTCAAAGCTACATTAAAAAAAAATAAATAAGGGATAGAAATAAGCCAGCTTTTAAAGAAATTTTAACCGCTAGCCTATAAACTATCCCAAGAAGCAATCTCCCCACTCAGGAAATTTAGCGTATGGTTCTCCAAGCTTAACCCTTGTGCTTCTTCCCATCCTTACGCATCTCTCACTTAAGCCAAATCACTTAAAGTCCCTTATCAAAAGGGGGCCTGAGAGGGCCTTTTCTCGTGGATCTAAAATCAGCCATGACCCTAAGGCCAGCGGCTCCCTCTTGCACCGGGTTGGTCTGGCTGCCGGTCAGCCCCATGCCAGCCAGGAGGGCAGCGGAAAGCCTTTCTCCCCCGGCCGCTGGGACGGTTTCCAGATCCAGTTCCCAGCCCCCCGCCCCCCGTCTGATCCCAGGCCAAACCTTGGCTCCAATAATAACAAAGAGGCCCAGAAGATGAAAAGCTGAAGTCCTTTCTCTTCCAGCTGAAACCAGGTGTGATGTCGACGGGGAGAGGTGCCGAGCTCCGGCAAGCCAGATGAAGGCATGCTAAAGCAATAACCCGAAAACGAGCCCCAAATGGGGCCAGATGCCCAGACCTTTCACTTATTTTGCTATAAATGAGTTTCCTGGGGCAAAATAATTTCTTCCTTCAAAGAAAATCACAGTCAAAGGCCAAAGAGGAGAAGGATGGGGAGGAGGGAGGAAGTGAAAAGGGGAGGTGGGAGAGGGACACGGGCAAGAGCCTCTTGGTAGGTTTTCTAAGGCTTCCCAGAGAGCCCAACCAGACCCAGAGGGAGCCGAGTGTGTGAGCTCCTACTCTGATGTTTACAATGGGGAGCAGCCCTAGAAGCTTTGCCCAGCCTTTGGGCTGATGCTGTGTTCCTCAGCAGGGAGACAAGCCATTGGGATGGTTTGCTGGTCTCCCAGAGGGCTGGACTTCCTGGCTGCCCTGAGGGCTGGCAGGGGAGGCCTCGGAATCCCAGGGTAAAACCTGGGGGGTGGACGCAGGCTGCACGCTGCCTTGGAAGGCTGCTTCCAACTCCGTCTCCCTTAGTGGTCACTCAGATGCAGGGATTTAAGAAGGCAGCCTTCAGCCCTGCCTGCCAGGAAACCTAATCTCAGGGTCACATGGATTTGGAGCTTCTGGACTCAATCTCAAAATGAAAGCCAGATGCCCTGCCAAGCGGCTTCTGCCTGGTCATTTTGAGTCGACGACAGTAGAGGTTGAACCAGAGCTGGTGGCCATCTGCCCAGAAAGGGGTATTTTCTGCAATGACCAGAAATGGAGACCTGGAAGATGGCAAAGCCTCTTTCTCCTTTGCCTTTGGTTCACGGCTTATTTGGGTAGGGAAAGTTGGTCTGGCTGGTCACTAACACACTTCCCAAGGCCTCAGCTGCCTCTTGGATCTTGAGCCACCACCTGGAACCCAGCACATTCAGCACCACACCAAGGACCCTATCCCTCTGGGCAGTTTTTCCTTCAATTGCAACTTGGAGAAGTCTGAATTCTGACTCCATCACATCCAGCCTACCAAGATGTAGGGAGGGCTGAGGGATTCATCTGTTCAACAGGTATTTATTGAGCACCTAATGTGTACCTAGTACTGTTGCAAGCCCTGGGGATATAGCTGAGAAAGAAGAGGCTCTTCTCTCGAGGAACTGCTGGTCGGAGTCCCAGAGCAGGATCGGCAGTCTTCAGGAACCATCCAACAGAACAGCCCCTTCTGATCCTACACCGCCGGTGAGTGACAGCCTCACGCTGTGGACGGGGCACAGACTCGCAGACCGGTAGCGTCGGGAAAGGACTTTAGGGCAGCCCCCGGGGTGGAAAACCAGACCGGAGGGGTCGCGTGCACGTGAACTGGGAGCGGCTGGCGGTTTTAGAAGCACAAAGGGAAGAGACGTGCCCCGACCTGGAGGCAGGACTGGGAGCGCTGCGGAGGGGCGCACAACCCAGGATGCTGCAGTTTATAGCAGCACGGACAGAAACGGAGACGGTGTGGCCTGGAGAGCTCACTGAAGAACAGACTGCGGTCTCTCTGCTCTGAGGCAGAGGGTTGGAAACGGTCTCTTCTGCTCTGACTCGCAGAAGAGACACGGAAAGCCTCCAGGGAAAGGCGCCAGAGAACAAAAGCCCCAAAGACTGATTCCCACTGAGCCCATCCCCCGCCACAGGGGCGCAGGGCAACTCTGCCCAAACAGGGTTGCCTGAGTAACAGCGCGGCAGGCCCCTCCCGCAGAAGACAGGCTGGGAAAACAAGAGGCCAGCAACCCTAAGGTCCCAAGAAAACAGGTGCATCTTGCTTGGGTTCTGGTCAATGATTTGGACTCTATACATTCCCTCAAACACCCATCAACAGAATGACTAGGAGGAGGAGCCCCCAAAATAGAAAAGACTCAGAGATTATGACTTATGCTGCAGATTTACAAATGGATGCAGATATAACCAAGATGTCGGAGATGGAATTCAGGCTAGCAATTGTGAAGACAATGGCTAGAATGGAGAAATCAATTAATGGCAACATAGAGTCTCTAAGGGCAGAAATAAAAGGTGAATTGGCAGAACTTAAAAATGCTATCAATGAGATCCAATCCAATCTAGATAATCTAACAGCTAGGGTAACTGAGACAGAAGAGAGAATAAGCAATCTGGAAGACAGTATAATAGATAAAAAGGGAAAAGAGGAGGCCAGGGAAAAACAACTCAGAATCCATGAAAATAGAATCAGAGAAATAAGTGACACCATGAAGCATTCCAATGTCAGAATAATTGGAATCCCAGAGGGGGTGGAGAGAGAGAGAGGACTAGAAGATGTATTTGAGCAATCGTAGCTGAGAACTTCCCTAATTTGGGGAATGAAACAAACATTCGAGTCCTAGAGGCAGAGAGGACCCCTCCCAAGATCAAGGAAAACAGGCCAACACCCTGGCATGTAATAGTAAAACTTGCAAATCTTAGAACCAAGGAAACCATCTTAAGGGCAGTTAGGGGGAAGAGATTCTTTACGTACAGAGGGAGGAACATCAGAATAATGTCAGACCTATCCACAGAGACCTGGCAAGCCAGAAAGGCCTGGCAAGACATATTCAGGGTACTAAATGAGAAGAACATGCAGCCAAGAGTACTTTATCTGGCAAGGCTTTTATTTAGAATGGATGGAAAGATGCAGAGCTTCCACGACCGGCAGAAGTTGAAAGAATATGTGACCACTAAGCCGGCCCTGCAAGAAATATTAAGGGGGGGTTCTATAAAAGGAGAAAGACCCCAAGAGTGATCTACAACACAAATTTACAGGGACAATCTATAAAAACAACGTCTTCACAGGCAACATGATGACAATTAATTCATATCTTTCAATAATCACTCTCAACATGAATGGCCTAAACGCTCCCATAAAACGGCACAGGGATGCAGATTGGTTAAAAAGACAGGACCCATCCATATGCTGTCTACAAGAGACTCATTTTGAACCTAAGGATACATCCAGACTGAAAGTGAAGGGATGGAGATCTATCTTCCATGCCAGCGGACCTCAAAAGAAAGCTGGGGTAGCAATTCTTACATCAGACAAATTAGATTTTAAACTAAAGTCTGTAATAAGAGACACAGAAGGACACTATATCATTCTTAAAGGGTCTATCCAACAAGAAGATCTAACAATTGTAAATATCTATGCCCCCAACTTGGGAGCAGCCATCTACATAAGCTAACTGTTAACCAAAATAAAGAGTCATATTGATAACAATACGTTAATTGTAGGAGACCTCAATACTCCACTCTCAGCAATGGACAGATCATCTAAGCAGAAAATCAACAAGGAAACAAGAGCTTTGAATGATACATTGGACCAGATGGACCTCATAGATATTTACAGAACATTCCACCCTAAAACAACAGAATACTCATTCTTCTCGAGCACACATGGAACTTTCTCCAGAATAGACCATATACTGGGTCACAAATCAGGTCTCAACCGATACCAAAAGATTGAGATTATTCCCTGCATATTCTCAGACCACAATGCTCTAAAACTGGAATTCAATCACAAAAAAAATTTGGCAGAAATTCAAACACTTGGAAGCTAAAGACCACTCTGCTCAAGAATGTTTGGGTCAACCAAGAAATCAAAGAAGAACTTAAACAATTCATGGAAATCAATGAGAACGAAAACACATCGGTCCAAAACCTATGGGATACTGCAAAGGCGGTCCTAAGGGGGAAATACATAGCCATCCAAGCCTCACTCAAAAAATAGAAAAATCCGGAATTCACCAACTAACTCTACCCCTTAAAGAACTAGAGAAAAAGCAACAAACGACGCCTAAGCCACGCATTAGAAGAGAAATAATTAAAATTAAAGCAGAAATCAATGAATTAGAAAGCAGAAACACAGTAGATCAGATCAACGAAACTAGAAGTTGGTTCTTTGAAAGAATTAATAAGATTGATAAACCACTGGCCAGACTTATCCAAAAGAAGAGAGAAAGGACCCAAATTAATAAAATTATGAATGAAAGGGGAGAGATCACGACTAACACCAAGGAAATAGAAACAATTATTAGAAATTATTATCAACAACTATATGCCAATAAACTGAGCAATCTGGATGAAATGGAGGCCTTCCTGGAAACTATAAGCTGCCAAGACTGAAACAGGAAGAAATTGACAACCTGAATAGGCCAATAACCAGTAATGAGATTGAAGCAGTGATCAAAAACCTCCCAAAAAACAAGAGTCCAGGGCCTGATGGATTCCCTGGGGAATTCTACCAAACATTCAAAGAAGAAATAATACCTATTCTACTGAAGCTGTTTCAAAAAATAGAAACAGAAGGAAAACTTCCAAACTCATTCTATGAGGCCAGCATTACCTTAATCCCCAAACCAGGCAAAGACCCCATCAAAAAGGAGAATTTCAGACCGATATCCCTGATGAATATGGATTCCAAAATCCTCAACAAAATCCTAGCTAATAGGATCCAACAATACATTAAAAGGATCATCCACCACAACCAAGTGGGATTTATCCCCGGGATGCAAGGGTGGTTCAACATTCGCTAATCAATCAATGTGATAGAACACATTAATAAGAGGAGGGAGAAGAACCATATGGTCCTCTCAATTGATGCAGAAAAAGCGTTTGACAAAATACAACATCCTTTCCTGATTAAAACTCTCCAGAGTATAGGGATAGAGGGAACATTGCTCAAGCTCATAAAATCCATCTATGAAAAACCCACAGCGAATATCATCCTCAATGGGGTAAAGCTGAGAGCCTTTCCCTTAAGATCAGGAACACATCAAGGGTGCCCACTCTCACCACTGTTGTTCAACATAGTACTAGAAGTCCTAGCAACAGCAATCAGACAACAAAAAGAAATAAAAGGTATTCACATTGGCAAAGAAGAAGTCAAACTCTCTCTTTTCGCAGACGACATGATACTTTATGTGGAAAACCCAAAAGACTCCACCCCCAAATTACTAGAACTCATCCAGCAATTCAGTAATGTGGCAGGATACAAAATCAATGCACAGAAATCAGTTGCTTTCTTATACACTAACAATGCAACTGTAGAAAGAGAAATTAAAGAAACGATTCCATTTACAATAGCACCAAAAACCATAAGATACCTCGGAATAAACCTAACCAAAGAGGTAAAGGATCTATACTCTAGGAACTACAAAGCACTCATGAAAGAAATTGAAGAAGACACAAAAAGATGGAAAAATATTCCATGCTCATGGATCGGAAGAATAAACATTGTTAAAATGTCTATGCTACCCAGAGCAATCTATACCTTCAATGCCATCCCGATCAAAATTCCAATGACATTTTTCAAAGTGCTGGAACAAACAATCCTAAAATTTGTATGGAATCAGAAAAGACCCCGAATTGCCAAGGAGATGTTGAAAAAGAAAAACAAAGCTGGGGGCATCACGTTGCCCGATTTCAAGCTATATTACAAATCAGTGATCACCCAGACAGCATGGTACTGGCACAAAAACAGACATACAGACCAATGGAACAGAATAGAGAACCCAGATGTGGACCCTCAACTCTATGGTCAAATAATCTTTGACAAAGCAGGAAAAAACATGCAATGGAAAAAAGACAGTCTCTTCAATAAATGGTGCTGGGAAAATTGGACAGCCACATGCAGAAGAATGAAACCATTCTCTAACACCATTCACAAAGATAAACTCAAAGTGGATGAAAGACCTCAATGTGGGATAGGAATCCATCAAAATCCTAGAGGAGAACATAGGCAGTAACCTCTTTGACATCGCCCACAGCAACTTCTTTCAAGATACATCTCCAAAAGCTAGTGAAACAAAACAAAAATGAACTTTTGGGACTTCATCAAGATAAAAAGCTTCTGCACAGCAAAGGAAACAGTCAACAAAACAAAGAGGCAACCCACAGAATGGGAGAAGATATTTGCAAATGACACTACAGATAAAGGGCTGGTATCCAAAATCTATAAAGAACTTCTCAAATTTAACACCCAAAAAACAAATAATCAAGTCAAAAAGTAGGCAGAAGAGATGAACAGACACTTCTCTGAAGAAGACATACAAATGGCTAACAGACACATGAAAAAATGTTCATCATCATTAGCCATCAAAATGATTTGGGAAATCCAAATCAAAACCACACTGAGATACCACCTTACACCAGTTAGAATGGCAAAAATGGACAGGGAAAGAAACAACAAATGTTGGAGAGGTTGTGGAGAAAGGGGAACCCTCTTACACTGTTGGTGGGAATGCAAGTTGGTACAGCCACTTTGGAAAACAGTGTGGAGGTTCCTCAAAAATTTAAAAATAGAGCTACCCTATGACCCAGCAATTGCACTACTGGGTATTTACCCCAAAGACACAGATGTAGTGAAAAGAAGGGCCATATACACCCCAATGTTCATAGCAGCAATGTCCGCAATAGCCAAACTGTGGAAAGAGCCGAGATGCCCTTCAACAGATGAATGGATAAAGAAGATGTGGTCCATATATACAATGGAATATTACTCAGCCATCAGAAAAGATGAATACCCAACTTTTACATCAACATGGATGGGACTGGAGGAGATTATGCTAAGTGAAATAAGTCAAGCAGAGAAAGTCAATTATCATATGGTTTCACTTATTTGTGGAACATAAGGAATAACATGGAGGACATTAGGAGAAGGAAGGGAAAAATGGGCGGGGGGAATTGGAGGGAGAGATGAACCATGAGAGACTATGGACCTGAGAAACAAACAGGGTTTTAGAGGGGAGGGGGGAGGGGGGATTGGTTAGCCCGGTGATGGGTATTAAGGAGGGCACGTACTGCATGGAGCACTGGGTGTTATACGAAAACAATGGATCGTGGATCACTACATCAAAAACTAATGATGTATCGTATGGTGACTAACATAACATAATAAAATTAAAAACTACAAAAAGAAAAAAAAAAGAACAGCCCCTTCTGCCCAGGGGCCCTAAGGCCTAGAGAGCAGCAGGGCCTGTCCAGTGCTGCCCAAAATGGGTCTTCCACCCTCTATCCAGTGTTCCTTCTGCCACCCCACACACTCACCCATGAATCTCACAAGGCTTTCTCGATCACCTGCTGAGTACCCAACCTGGAGGACCCAAAGATCCCAAGATGAGGCAGGAGATGGGATTCAGAGTTTGAAGCCCAGAGCTGCCATTTACTGTGAACCTGGATGAATCTTTTAACTCCCGTGAACCTCCTTTGTCCAGTGGGATCTGATAGCAACTAGTTCACACTACTGAAATTATTATGAGAATTGAGGAGAATGTTGGTCCAGCCCCCATTGCCCGATAGAGCCTTGTAAATGCTGGCTGCGATTACAAGGTCTTGGCAACTGCCCTGCCTTCAAGGAGTACAGTCCAGCTGAAGAGATAAGACTGGTGCAAAATGGTTGGAATGCTGGCACCCAAATATATGACTTATGTGACTGGTGCAAAAGAGGGGAAGAGCATCCCGTCTTTGACTTCCTGAAGGTGATGGGACTTGGCCTGAGCACTGATAAATGGGTGGGATTTGGGTAAGTCTGAGCAGGCTGAGACTTTCAGACCAGAAGGGGCCTCAGTGAGCATGTAGTCATCTATTCATTCTTTCATCTGTTCATTTGCCAAATATTAATTCAGCACCCGTTGTGTGCTAGGCCCTGCTCTAAGCATTGGAAAGACAATGGGGAAGAAGGTGAGGTCCCTGCCTCCATGGAGTTTATCTTCCAGAAAAGGAGACAGTCAGCAAGTTAGTAAACATATAAACTAACGAGAATTTAAGGAGCTGGTTAATACGACAGAGGAACTTGGAAAGGGAAGGAACTTTCTTTGGATAGGGAGGCCAAGGACGCGTCTCTGGTGCCGAGATTTTTCTGAAGGATGCAATGACACCTCTCACTCAGGGTCAGCCACGGAGAGGAACAGAAAACAAGGAATCAGGCTGTCTCTTGGGTTGTTGGTTGAAGCAGTTGGATGATGATTCTGCCTTTTATGAGAGGGGGAAGTTTTGCAATGAAATCGTGGGTTCTGTGTGGGACATGCCATGGCGGATAGGCCTCTTAAACATTCCATAAACAGTGGAACAGGCAGTCCAGAGCTCAAGAGAGAAACAGGCCTGGAGACACAAAAATAAGACCCATTTAAATGGAGATGAAAAGCCATGGGACGGGGAGAAATTCAGACAAAGAGCAGAGGACCCAGGATCAAGCTCTGATGACCTTGCATAGAGATCCGTTGAGCAGAGACTGAGAAGAATTAGACTCTGAGGCAGGATGAAAATCAGAAGAAGGGGCATCTGGGTGGCTCAGTCGGTTGGGCGTCTGCCTTCAGCTCAGGTCATGATCCCGGGGTTGTGGGATCAAGTCCCGCATTGGGCTCCCTGCTCAGGGGAGTCTGCTTCTCCCTCTCCCTCTGGGCTCTCTCTCTCTCTCTCTAATAAATAAATAAAAAAGAAAGAAGAAAGAAAGAAAGAAAGAAAGAAGAGAAAGAAAGAAAGGAAGGAAGGAAGGAAGGAAGGAAGAAGGAAAGAAAGAGGAAGAAAGAAAGAAAATCAGAAGAAGGTGGTGTCCGAGAAGCTGTAGCTTACTCACAGTTCCATTTCCACTTCCTTGCAGTGAGCCAGGATTCCTGCCCACTAGACACAGGCAAGCTAAAGAGTATCTTCCTGGGATACGTGGGTGGCTCAGTTGGTTAAGCATTGCCTTCGGCTTGGGTCACAATCTGGGATCGAGTCCTGCATGGGGCTCCTTGCTCAGCAGGGAGCCTGCTTCTCCCTCTGCCTGCCACTCCCCCTGCTTGTGCTCTCTCTCTCTAACAAGTCAATAAATACAATTTTTTTAAATAAATAGATAAATAAATAGAGTATCTTACTCATGGGACACCTGGGTGGCTCAGTCAGTTAAGCATCCAACTCTTGGTTTAAATTTATTTATTTAGAGATCTTGATTTAAATTTATTTAGAGAGAACCCTAAAATAAATAAATTAATTTAAAAAGAAAATCTTACTCATGCTCCCCTCCAGCGCAGGTCTGTATGTGACCTGGCTTTCTCTGAGTAGGTGCGCTAACTCAAGATTTGGATAATGGGGTGTAGCCTGCATCTGTTGCACCTGCAGGCAAGCACGGCGTGGAGGCATTTGGGGTTTGAGCAACACCTGTAACAGAGGTCCCAGAAGTCCCTAGCTCTGTGAGTGCTGAGAGGCAGACAAGGCACAAACTGCCGCGGGAGCAGTGTGAACCAGGTGCGCATCCCCACCATGGCAGAGGAAGCAGCCCCCATGGCAGGCCAGGTCTTGCATGACGTTCTAGGAGGTGTTTCTGCCGGACTGGATGGGTGGGGGGGGCGGGGTACAGCCTCTAGCTGCCTCTCCAGCCCTTCCAATGCTTTATAAACACAGTACTCTCTTTCTTAAATCTCTTTCTGCCTCGGCTAGCTCGGGTGGATTCCATTGTCCGCAGTTGAATGAGAAGGAATGGGAAGAAAGCATGTATTTGATAAGGAAGGGGATAGTCCCCTGTGTCAAACACTGCAGAGAGTTTAAGATAAGAACAGGAAAGCATTTGAATTTTTCAGCACAAAAGTGACCTTGATGGGAGCAGTTTCAGTAGGAAGCAGAAGAGTGAACAGGAGGTGAACGGGATGAGACGGCCAGTGGAGAGACGCTTTTTGAGAAGTTTGTCTGACATAATGCAATGGCTGGGGGGAAATGCAGGCTCAAGGAGGCGTTTGTTAAGAGGAGAGACTTTAGGCATTTCAACTGTGGAAAGGATGGCGTAGAAAGAGAGGGAGGTTAATCATATCCAGAAAAGAGAGGCTAACTGAGGGAGACAAGTCCTTGAAGGTAAGGAAATGGGATCTAGAGTGTGTGGAAGAGCCGGCCTTCCAAAGGATGAAAGAAACTTCCTTCATTATAACAACCTCTTGGATTCACAAGATAGGGGGTAGACCACGGGTGTGTGGGGGGAGCTATGAGGGATAAAATGAGAGGAAGCCAAATTGTATGAAGCCTTGAATGCCAACCCAAGGAATTTAGACCTCCTGCAAACACTGGTTTTGGGGGCCAAATGCTTCCAGCCAAGAGGATCACACAAGAGCAAATATCTGAGGGAGATCCAAATCAAGTCCACAGGAAGGAAGATCCTTACCTAGTGAAGTGCCCGTTGTTGGACTGGCATCAGAACGGGGCAGGGTTCTGGACTCAAGAAAGAGCAGTATGATGGATAGCGCACTGGCCTTCGCTTCAGATGGACCTAGGTTAGAATCTTTCCACTTCATAGCTGTGAGACGTAGGGGAAATTATTCAGTTTTTCTGAGCCTCCTCTGTAAAGCGGGAAGAATTGCTCCCCTTGGAATGGATGTTGTTAAGACCAGATGAGATCACACACTCACCTCACACATAGTAAGTACTTAGTGAATAGTAGCTACTGAGCCAGAATTCCTGGCAAAGGGGCCTGGGATCCACAGTTTTAGTAAGCTCTTGGAGGTGATTCAAGTGTTGGTCCCTGGGGCCTGCAAAAAAGTTTGTGTGGGCTTTTCCCATGGCCTCACAGACAGTAGGTACTCGATTTGTCGAATGATTAGTTAGATAGACAGGCAGACAGATGGGGTTGGTGGTGCACAGAGAAGAAGGACAAGAAGGAGAAGAAAAATAGTGTTTTAATCCATTCAGGCTGCTATAACAAAATACCACAGACTGGATGGCTTATAAACAATAGAACTTTATTCCTTACAGTTCTGGAGGCCGGGAAGTCCAAGATCAAGGCGCCAGCCTGGTGGGATGAGGGCCCTCTTCCTGGTTCATAGCCAACACCTTTTTGCTGTATCCTCACGTGGTGAAGGGGCTGGGGGTCTCTCTGGGGCCTGTTTTATAAGGGCACTAATCCATTCTTGAGGGCTCTACCTTCATGACTTAGTCACCTCTCAGAGGCCCCTGCCTCCTAATACCATCACCTTGGGGGGAGGGGAGGTGGTTAGGATTTCAACATATGCATGGGGGGGGGGGGGGACATAAACATGTAGACCTAGATAGATAGAATGAACATAAGTAGATAGAAAACAGATCAGCAGATCAACAGAAGTAGCTGTAAAGAAATTACAGTCTCAATTTGGAGCATTAAAATTTAAAACCATCTTTGTGAGACTTTGCCACTCTCCTGTAAGTAACAAGGTCATGGCGAATGAGTCATTTTCCTCTTTGGAGGAAAAAAGCCCAGGGGAAGGCCCCATACTCACACAAAATCCAACACCAGCCAAAGCCAAATGAGGCACAGACTAACTGCATACATGCTTGTCATTTCCTAATAGGACAGTCAGGGTTTTCAGCAACAGCCTTGCAGAGCTGATCCGTTTGAAACAAACATTTTATCTGGAAGCAGAACAAGTCTGTTGGACCTAATTACATTGAATCCACTTCGGGATCAGATTTCACCCCTCCATCCCAAGATACACCAGGGCTCAGGGTTGCACAGACCCCAAGAGATTCCCTACAAGGGTCCCAAACCCCCCAAAGCCAATGCTGACTTGGGAAGAATTGTTTTAAAATCAGCCCCTTGGGGCGCCTGGGTGGCTCAGTTGTTAAGCGTCTGCCTTCGGCTCAGGTCATGATCCCAGGGTCCTGGGATCGAGCCCCGCATCGGGCTCCCTGCTCTGCGGGAAGCCTGCTTCTCCCTCTCCCACTCCCCCCGCTTGTGTTCCCTCTCTCGCTGTCTCTCTCTCTCTGTCAAATAAATAAATAAAATTTTAAAAAATAAATAAATAAAATAAAATAAAATCAGCCCCTTGCAGGTTTTCACCAATCCCTTATCATTCCCCTAATTTATTAGTGTCTGAAAACCAAGGCTTTGGAACGGTCCTAATTTCACTTCTTCCTGCCCCGTTGGCAGGAAGTTGAAATAAGCCAAAAATGTGAAGGGGGGAGCGGAGAGGAAAGAGAGTCCAAGACAAAACCTAGCCTGCCTGACATTTTCTTTCAGTAGAATCATTTGTTATGCTATTAAAGCTCCCACCCTCATCATTCTTAGAGAATGTCAGCTTGAATATTCAACTTTTCATCAACCTTGATCTCCAGTTGATGCCTCTTCCTCCCTGCAGAGCAGGAATTTTGAAAGGTTAGAAAACAACAGTCTCAAAATCACAGGCTCTTCAGCTCTTGGCAGCCAGACTGCACGTCCTCCTGCTCCGTCTCTTGGGGCAATTGGTGTGGATGTCCCCGTGGCGGCTGAGCCTCACTCCATGAGGGCCCCAGTGGCTTCTGGGGACCTTCCCTCCCATTCTTCAGTGAACATGACATCTGGAACCTGAAGCTGGCATATTAATAAGGTCTGCATACGGAATAGGACTCTGCGTCACCTGAAATGCACAGACTCCTATGTGGACCAGTAGTTGTTCCTGAGGTCACTTTCTGCTGATGGCATCAGGGGGCCAAAGCATCTTCAGAAGGGTGGGGAACACCTTTCCGATGAGCTCAGAGAAACTAGCTGGAGCCATAGTGAGGCCTGGTATAAAGCTTCAAAAAGATTTTTCAGTTGCTATTTGAGTGTGACAGCCCAGTGTGGTAGAAATTCCACCCGAGGTTGGGATCCTCGCCTGCCCATGATCTAGCTGGTGACCTTGGGCGAGCTGCTTGAATGTCTCGGGAGCTCAGTGTTCTCAGCTGTAAGCTGGGTGGAGGGGATGCCCGCTTCACCAGGGGAAGTGTGGGAAATACAAACAGACCGTGGAGGATGCCTTGCCCAGCCCTGGACGCGGGGTGGCCGCTCAACCCAAGTTCATTCCTCGCTTCCATCCTGGCCTTCTTCGTAGGAGCCTCAAAGGGTCAGAACAGGTTCTTCTCAGAGGATGCTCACTCCTCAGAAGATTCAGAAGAGTGGTTCTGCCAAGGTTTTGTCCCTGTATAAATTCAACAAACAAAGACTCTTTTGATGCTCAACAGAGAAAACTCTGTGTCCTCACCTCTGGTCTTAGCAAGTTCAATACCAGCCGCTTACTTTACGTCAGGAGAGACAAAGGCATTGGAATTTAAGTTCCTTTGAGGGCTAAAAGATAACAGTCAACACCTGCAAAAAAGAACCTGTACATTAATCTCTTAAAACATGAGGGATTTTTTTCTACCCAGGAAATGAACACATTTATTTTCTTCCTTGAAAAGACCTCCACTCAGGCCGCTCAGAACTTGTTAGCATCTAACCAAACTGGGGGCATTTATGTTGAAGACACATTAATATTTTTCTCTTAAGAAAACGTTTCAGGATCTTTGAAAATCTTTTTTTAGACCGTGCATAAAATCTCTTATGTGCTACACCATGGAATTCCCCAGCACCGCCCCCCAGGCCAAGAATATCCACTCCCCCTCCCCATTAGACTGTCCTCTGTCTCAAATTCCTCCATTATGGATCCAGTCCTTTGGGTTAAGCATTATCTTTCACTAGGCTCCTGGGGAGTTAAGGAGGTCCATAGCTGCTAGTACAAATTTAGCAGGAATAAATCTATACTCATAAATTTAAACATGCAATAGATAGAACTGTATTTATTTTCCTCATCCAACTAATTCCAGACCCCTGCCCATTCTTCTAAATTGTTCTTGATTTCTTTACTGTTGATTTTCCAGAGCACCATGCATATTCTGAGTGTTACATTATTGCTATTTTCTCCAACTTTTTACTTTGAAAAATCTCAAACTAACAAAAAAGTGACATGACTATCATAATAGATTTACCAATTGTCATGTTGTTCCATATCTGCTTTCTTTTTTTCTTTCTTTCTTTTTTAAAGATTTTATTTATTTATTTGACAGAGAGAGACACAGCGAGAGAGGGAACACAAGCAGGGGAAGTGGGAGAGGGAGAAGCAGGCTTCCGGCCGAGCGGGGAGCCAGATGCGGGGCTCAATCCCAGGACCCTGGGATCATGACCTGAGCTGAAGGCAGACACTTAACGACTGAGCCACCAGGCACCCCCTTTCTTTGGTATAGGTATAAATATAGATTTATAAATATATATTTTGAGAAGTTGGTGGCATTCAGACACTTCACCACTAAATATTTCAATGTAAATCTAAGAACAAGGACATTCTGTTACATAAACCACAGTGTGATTCCTCCACTCAACAAATTTAGCCTTTATATAACACTAATGTCTACTTTAGGGTTCATATTCAATGTTTCCCATTATCCTAATCTGCTTTGACATTGTAAAAAATACCTCCCAATCTATCAATTATTTATTAACCCCATCTATGAAGACCATTTAACAAAATCTTTAATTTTGATATCATCAAGTGCATTCATTTTTCTCCCTCGGGAGAGAGGTTTTGAGGGTCTCATTTAAGAGGTTCTGGGCTACCCCCGAATTGCAAATATATCTTTCAACAATTTCTCCTATTAGCTTTATAGTTTCACCTTTCAAATTTACCTTTTAAATCTCAGCGGGGTTCACCTTTGTATAGGGTAAGAAGTAGGGATTCAACTTTCTTTTCACAGAGTGAGCAAGATTTTCCAAAGGTATTTATTAAACAGTCTGTTCTTTCCTGGGGTTGTTTGCCACACTCTGTTATACATCTGATTCCCACCAGTGTGGATCTGTTCTCAGGCTCCCTCTTCCTTCCGTGTGTCTGACTGCCCATTCCTGCTCAGGCGCCATGGTGGTTTTTGCACCTGGGTGGGGAGCAACCTCAAAGTTCCCTCTAGCTAGACTAAGAATCGAATTGACATGAGACAGATTAACAGGAGAAAATCACATTGAATAGCATAGGTATGGAGAATCCACACAGACATGGAAATCCCAGACAGACAAAATGAGGTCCATATGTCATTCCGAAATGAGGCGAAGGGGCTAGTGGTGTGCACTTCACAAGGTGGTTAAGAAGAGTGGATGTTTGGTAGTTAGATGTTTGCCCTGCCATACAGATGGGTCACTCAGGTAACGTTTTTCTCTAGTAATAATCTTATTTGGGAAAGACCCCCAATTTAGATTCTTCTGTGTGGTTAAGGGAGGGACAGTTTCTCTTCAGCCTGCAGGGTCTCAAGTGCCTTTAGCTCAAAATAATCCACATGCCAAAGTGGCACATTCAGGGGTGGAGGGGGCTGTCCTGAACCCCTTCAACATGTTTCCCATATTTCCAATAAATCAAGTTCTCTCCTTTTGTTCTTATGATTCAAACTTGACAGCTATTTGGAGACTTAGTTATTCTACTGTATCAATTTTAGACCATATTTTTTAAGTTCTTCAAACATTCTTGCCCACAGCCAACCACTGAAGTAACTTTAATACGGAGCTGCCTAGACACTAAGTAACGAAGTTACAGATGAAGGTTCTAGTCCTGAAAACTCACTTCATATCCTACCCCCCAAACGCCAAAATTTAGCTTGAAAAGAAACCAATAAAAGCAACTGTTTGTGAAGTGGTTGTGAATTCCAATTCACATCTTCAGAAATACAAGAAAAAACACTTTTTCTAATTTCTCAAAGCTGTAGTGGATTTCTTTTTGGAGCTTCTATTCTACTGCAGTAGCCGAAACTTACTTTCATTCCATTTGGCGACACTTGCCACTTCCTCTGGGGCAGCATTTGAGTTCCAAAGGACTTACAGAGAACCAAGTCTTCAAAGGGAGGGGAGATCTATTGAGTCTTCAATATCACTGAGACAGGCAGACATCATTAGATGTCCACTGTCCCATCTAGTGCAAGGCTGATGGTCTCCAAAGGTCTCTCTCTAGTCTGGTTCCCCCTCAGGCTCCTGGCAATCATCCCAGCACTGCATGAAGGGGATTAAGAAAAGCTCTGAGACCCTCATCTGCCCAGATGCTCTGACCACCAGTTCTCTGGGATCCTGCCACTCACAAAGCACCACCAGGAAAACCAGGCCCAGGTGCCCCATACTCTCAGACTCCACCAATCCATTAGGTCTCAGCAGGATTCATTCTCCTCTCCCTGGGACCACTGACAGCTACCTCTCTGTATTGGTCAGCATTGTCTGGAAAAACTGAACCAATGGGATGTATATACATAGAGAAGGAGATTCAGTGTAAGGAATTGGCTCACATGGTTATGGAGGGTGGCAAGTCCCAAATCTGCAGGGTAGGCTGGCGGGCTGGGGACCCAGGACAGCAGGTGGTCCAGTTCAAGTCTGAAGGCAGTCTGCTGTAGAACCAGAGAGAGATGTTACAGATGAAGTTCAAAGGCAATCTGCTGAAAACTTCTCACTTGCTCAAGGGAGACTGGTCTTTTTATTCTATTCAGGCCTTCAACTGATTAGATAAGGCCCATCCACATTATGGAAGGCAATCTGCTTTACTCAAAGTCCACTGATTTAAATGTTACTCTCATCTGAATCCTTACACAAACACTTAGAATAATGGTTGGTCAAATATCTGGCCACTGTGAAACCTCCAAGTTGACACAAAAAATTCACCACCACACTCTCCTTGATTAATGCTATATCAGTTAGGATCTAGTCAGGTAATTCATCACAGAGGATTTATATTTTTAATGAGATATCATTCACATATCATAAAATTCACGCTTTTAAAGCATGCGATTCAGTGGTTTTTGGTATAGTCACAAGGTTATGCAATCAGCACCACTTTCCAGAACATTTTTATCACCCCAAAAGGGGACCCATACCCATTAGGGGTTAGCAAGAGGATTTATTCCAGGGAATTGACAACAAAGGGCCAGGCATCAAAGGACTGAGAAGTTGGAAAAGGACCACCGATGTCATACAAACATGTAACCACAGGAAACAGCTACCACTCCTAGGACTAGGGGAGCAAAGGGAAGAAGTCCAGATTACCAGAACCCAGGACCCTGGAGGCGGGATCTCTCGGAAGGGGGTAGCAGCCTGCTGGCGTTGGGACGTCGGGATGTTGGAGGAGGAGTCCCAGAGCTGGGACTGGGATCTCTGAGGAGGGGGCATGTCCTAAATGCTGTCACACTGCAGGACCTCTGCTGGGTGGGAGGGGCTGGTTGTGGGGGCCTCGAGAGATGCCGGAGGCTGGAACCAAGTCCGCCACCAGGGTAAGGCTTCAGGAAGAGCAAGCCCTCGGAAGGAGCGCTTCCCTTCTCCAGGTTCTGTCTTTCCTGTGTCCGTTTAGTGCCCCCTATGGGCAGGACCTAACAGGGCGGGGCCAGCGATGGGGACACGCAGGTGTGCTAGCTTTCTCATGTGGCACCTCGGGCTCTCCGTGCTTCAGGGCAGCCCCCAGGGAGGCAGGCCGCTTCTTACCTGGAGGTTGGAGAACAGGGACGACAGAAGTCTTGCTCTTCTTCCCCATGCTGTTTTCTTCCAAACTATCTGTCCCTATTGTAAGTACTTTTGTAATCTGTCCTCTGCCCGGTCCTAGGGCCTGTTAGCATGACCCCCAGAGACACCCGGGCGGGGGGGTGGTGCCGGGCGAGGGGAGGCAAAGGATGGCAGAAGAGGCGAGTGTCGGCGCCTAACGGACCGGTAGGGTCTGCCCCTTGTAGCGACATTTCATGCAGTGCAACCCTGAGAGCGAGGTGGCCGCAGGCTCAGATGACACGGCCCCTGGCCCATCATCACCCTCAGCCACTCTTAGCTGAGTAAGGACAGCAGCACCCATCTCAGTAGATAGAAGGGCACGAATCCTCAGAGCATCCAGCGGGCATAATGGGGGCCGTCAGCTGCAGAAGGTCCGACGTGCCCCCCCCCACTCCCCACGCAGACATTATCACGCTCAGGTGAGGAGCCAGTTGCGTGGGTGACTCTACCCGCCCCCAGTGTTACTCATCTCTCCACCCTGTGCCCTGACTGCTTGGCCTCCTCCTGTGTACCGTGGATGAGGAAACACAGATTCACTGCAGTCATGTCTGCATCTGGGTTTCCCTTTAATCCAAGCCCACTGCTGACACGAGTCTGCACAGGAGCGTGGCGGGGCAATTTTCCCTTGCCCGAAGGGCTCAATTTTGAAATGCAAAAAGTCAAGGGGGGAGATGATGATGATGATGATGATGATGATGATGATGATGATGATTTTGCATTTTTGTCACCATCTCCTCTCCAGAAGGCCTCAGCACAGAATGGCCTGGTTGCTTCGAGGTAGAAGTGGGAAAGAGGTATGTCATAGTTGCTTTTTAAAAAACAAAAACAAAGCACACTTGATTTTGTAATCTCACATACCTTCAGCTCACAAAACAAAGATGCGCATCTACAGAGTGAGCATCCGTGCGGCCCCCACCCAGGGCAAGAAATACAACGTTGCCAGCCCCCCAGAAGTCCCCACGTACCCCCGTCTATGTCACCAACATCAACCTGCCCGCAGATGTCACCATCCTGCCAGCCGTGGGGTTTGGATTGCGCCAACCTGGCTAATCCGGAACGGGGCTTCCCCGGACCTCAGAGGGGAACTCAGAGTTCGTTTCCCTCCCCAACGTTCGGGTTATTTCTCTTGTGCAAGCCTTGCAAGGTAGAAGTCAAAGAGCAGCCATGACTTCCTGAAGATCATCACGGTTCCACGTGGTGGCAGACAGATGCAGAGGGCCCTGCGCATCGCAGCTTGTCCTCACTTTTTCCTGCCTGCTGACCCAGCGGGCACCCCCCTTCACAGCTGGACATCCAGCTGCGGACTCAGACAAGGCAGCTGTGCCGAGGCACCCGCCTCCTACACACTTCTCCCCTCCACCAACCCCGGTCCAGCCGCTGCGCGCGCGCCCAGTTTCTGGCTCTTGCGCCAAGTGTGCGAGTCGGCCCCGTGCACGTCCCACAGTGCTTCGGGGGGGCTGGGTAGCCGCTTTTCTTTCTCCTTCAACTCGCCTTTCTGAGCCTCTACTCCCCCAGCCTTTCCCGCCACCGCATAAGGTCTAACTCCTCTATTGAATCCTGCAGGCCACCCCGTCCGCAGTCTTCCACCCCCTGCTGGAAGGCAGCCGGATACACAGCCTTCCGGGGTAGTCACGTTCTTGCATTTCTTTATAGGGCTGCCGACCCGCACGCATCCCGAAACACCGGACTTCGGTTTTGCCTGTTGGTTTGTTTAACAGTATGTGAGTGGAATCGCCGGATGTTCTATTTTGTGTCCGGCTTGATTTACTCAACATACGTCTGCAAGATTCATCCGCACCGTTTTGTGAAGCTGTCGCTTACTCAATTTTCTTTGCTCTGAGAATTTCTTTGTATGAAGTGCTTAACATTTCGGTTATTCCTTCTATTGTTGGTGAACCTGTGGGTTGTTTATTTGGACTATTATAAATGATGCTGCCTTACACAGTCTCGCGTCTGGCTCTTGCACGCCTGTGTATCATGTTTGTTGTGTGCATATTCCGGGGCAGAACGACTGAGTCAGGGGGCGTGTGTGTCTTCAGGTGTAGTCAATAAAATCGAATTGTTTCTCAAGGTGGTTTTACCAGTTTACATTCTCACCAAAATCGCAATTAGTTTTATCAATCTTTTTCATTTTGGCCATTCTGGTGGCTGCATAGGGGAAGCTCATTCGGGTTTTAGACTGCATTTCCCTGATAATGACGTTGAGCACATCTACATATCTTCATTAACTGTTTTTTAAGCGTCTGTTCCAATCTCCTGCTCCATTTTGGATTAGGTGTTTGTTTTGTGTATTTTTTTTTTTCTCGTTGATTTGTAAAAAATGTGTATATATTTTGAATACAAGAATCCATTTTAGGTGTATAGTTTGGGGCGTGTTGAGCTATGTGAACACCAACTGTTGAAAAGGCTACTCTTTCTCCGTTGAGTTATTTTGGCAGCTTTGTCAAAAAGCAGTCACTTCTCTGTGTGTGCTGCTATCTGGGCTTCCCTCTCCCACTGACCTGCATGTCCGTATGCCACCCTGTCTTATTTACTGTAAGTCTTGGAGTCACATAGTTTAAGTGCTCCAACATTTTCCTTCTTTTTCAAAATGGTATTTGCTTTTTATGGTGCTTTACAATTTCAAAATTTAAATTTCGGTGAATCAATTTCTGGTTTTTAAAAGCCTGCTTGGATTTAGATTGATCAATAGATTCAATATTCCAATCTAGAGAGAATTGACCTCTTAACAATGTTGAGTCTTTGAGTCCATGAACACGGTATTGTCTATTTGTTTAAATCCTTAATTTCTCTCAACAGTCTTCTTCCATTTTCAGTGTACAAGTCTTTTGTTATATTTAATCCTAAGTATGTTATGTTGTTGACATCTTATTAAATGAATCATTTTATTTCATCTTCCTATAGTTCCCTGAGAGCATACAAATTGCGATGAATTTTTGCATATTATACCTGTGTCCTGCAGCTGCTAAATTCACTTTCTAGTTGTAGTAGCTCTTTGACAAAGTCCCTGGAATTTCCTGTGTAAAACATCATGGCACCTGCAAATAGAGGCAGTTTACTTCTCACTTTTCAACCTGTATACCTTTTATTTCTTTTTCTTGCCTCATTTCATTGTCTAGGACCTCCAGTATAATGTTGAATGGTGGCAATGAGAGTTGAATCTTTACCTTGCTTCCCAGTCTTAGGAGCAAAGCATTCACTATTTCACCATGAAGGATGAGCTGCAATTTGTTCATAGATGCCCCAAAGGAGTTTGAAGATGTTTCCTTCTTTCCCAGTTGCTAAGAGATTTTACTAGGAATGGATATTAAATTTTTCAAATGCACTTTCTGCATCTATTGAAATTATCACATTGTTTTCTCCTTTATTTTGTTAATACAATGAATTACATTCATTCTCAAATGTTACACCAACTTTGCAATACTAGGGGAAGCCCCAGGTGGTCATAGTATAGTATCCTTTTTATATACTGCTGGATTCAATTGGCTAAAATTTGTCAAGAACTTCTGTGTCGAAGGTTTGTGAGGGGTATTGGTCTGTAATTTTAAATTATTTTTGGAATATGTTGCACAGATTTTGATATGAGGGTTATGCTGACTTCAGGAAATTAGTTTGATAGTGGTTCCACCTTTATTTTCTAAGGGATTTGACCTAAGATTGGTATTATTTTATTTCATTCTGGAGGTTTTTATAGAATTTATCAATAAAGATATTAGAAGCTGATGTTAGCTACACTGGAATTAAAATTAAAGAAATAAAAATAATCTAAAAAAAGATATTACAGGCTGGAGGTTTTTTTGTGGGAAGTGTTTTTTTAACAACAAATTAAATTTATCTAATAGGTATAATATAGAGCTATTCTGAGTTTCTGTTTCATTTTGTGACAGTTCTTGTAAATATTATTTTTAAAGTTATATATCGATTTTATCTATAGTATTTAATTTGTTGGTATAAAGTTATTTATAACATTCCCATACAAACTTTTTAACGTCTATAGTGTCTATAGTAATAACCCATCACTATTCTTGGTATTAGTCATTTGTCTTCTCTCTATATTTTCATGACCAGGAATTTACCAATTTTGTTCATCTTTTTCAAGGAAACAACTTTTGAACTTGTTAATTTTTTGTATTACTTGATCTTTTCTACATTGATTTGTGCTCTTATCTTTCTTATTTTTTCCTCCTACTTACTTTGGGTTTACTTTGTTCTATCTTTTTCTGTTTTCCTCTAGCTTTGAAAATGGCACGCTTGGGCATTTTGTTTGGACCTTTCATCTTTTTTTACTATAAGCATTTAAAGCTATATATTTCCCTCTAAACACTGGTTTAGCTAAATCCACAGATTTAAATATTATATTTCACTATCAGGCAGTCTGAAACAGTTCTAAATTTCCTTGGTATTTTTTTCTCTGACCATGAATTATGTAGAACTGTATTGTTTAATTTCCAATCTGTGAGTTTTTTCTACATGTCTTATCACTACTGATTTCTCATTTAATTCCATTTTGGTCAGAGAACACACTCCAAAAGTCCCAAATTCTGAAGGCATCCCTCTGGGTTTCTGTTCTCCCCCAGTACTCTTCACAATCACATCAGCTGACTGTATGCTTCCAGTAGATTTTTTTTTAATGATATTTTGTCTGGGTATTTCTTTCTATGCCAGGTGGGAGGGTTAATCCAAATTATCTAGCCTGCTATTACCAGACGTCACTATAGTTGCTCTTACAAACGTCTATCATTCAGACAGAATCAATCATTTAGCATAAAAGCTATGCCATGAATGCTCTCAGTGGAATTTTTTTTACATGGGATAGACTGGCTCACTTCTTGAAACATGAGTCAAATGAAGTCTGGCCAAAGGCACTTTCTCCCTCTCCTGGGACAGCCTTCAGAATCAAGCTGAGGCATTCTTTTTACAACAACTTCCAAAGGCTCTCCAAATTGGGGTTATTGGGGTCCCCTCTCTCAACCATTTCTCATAGCTTACTCGGTTTACAAGAGTGTCTTGGACATTTATTAAGTAGCAATTTCTGAGGAAAGAGAAATTTCATTGTTTTCTCTTTATTCCTTGATCCCTGTTTTATCAACCTAAAAGACTCATTTTCGACTGCCTTTCCCTTCAACAATTAAATACAATATTTTCTGGAAAATTCTACAAAGCTCCAGCTAGTCTTACAGTTTTCATCAAACCCCAGTGTCATTGTTAGGGGGGGCAAGCTTATTCCCCACTCACGTGTCATTCCCCATGGAAGATGTAACACTTGGTAACACTCTGGTCCCCTCAGATCGGTAAGGGAGAAGAGAGAAGCCTGGTATGCGCAGTCCAGCCTCTTCTGCCCTTTCTCTTAGGAACAGGTCACTCCGAGGAAGCACATCTTCTGCTCTGCTCCTCCAAGAGCAAAATTTTGCAAGCCAGTGCTTCTGGGTGGGTACATCCATCAAAATCTGAGGTTTGGGATTAGGAAGCCCAAATATCAAATTCACCTTTAGTAAAGGAGCTATTTTGATGTTTATCTGCCTTACTTTCTTGTCTGTTTTCTCAGTACATTCAGAAAATAGGGTAGGGTGGGAGGGTGCTCCTGACTAGGTTCTCTTGAACCCAGTAGATATACTAATTTTCTCCCATAAGTAAACCATCCATCCTTTGTTTAAAAAGAAAACATTCTCATGTTCTCAAACATTCCAGAGAGACTGTGGGTCCTCCGAATTAGTTCCTTGGTTCAGAAGTGCATGATACAATGATGCATCCAGAGGCAAGTCTGTCCACCTCGTGAATCAGTTCATCGTGTTTTTTGTCACCATTGATTGTGTGGACTACTAACAATTTCATGGGATGCTTGAATCCAGAAAAGAATTTTAACTAAAGGAGTCTTAATTGTGATAAGAAAGGTCAAAAATGAGGAAGGCGGCAGTGGAAATGTAGGTAAATTGAGAGCATCTCTAATGAAAGAAGAACAGCGGTCTTGAGTCCCCAGTGAGGCATGATAGGCCAGAACTGAGTTCAAATTCCAGCTCTGTGACTTTGAGCAGATACTCGGCATCTCTGAGTCCCCCGTCCCTCCATGGTGAAAACAGAGACAAATGATGCCCGTCTCAAAAGGCTGTTCAATGAGGTGACTTCAAAAAGCCTGAGATAGAGTGAATACACGATAATGGTAGCTTCTTCTTCCTTCCAGAAAAACCAACTGGCCCAGATTTTCTTGATGGCCTTAGGAAGTCTTGGGGAAGATTCTTGATGATACCAAGAACCGGAGAAACAGGAAGATTGACAAAAACGAACTAAAACAGTACGACCGAGTTTAGAGAAGGAATGACTTGGGCAAGCATCTCACATGGGTACAACTTCCCAATCTGTCGGAGGGCTCCCCTAAATGTAATTTGATTTGAGCCTCGCAATCGCTCTAGGAAACCGATGGGGCAAATACTACTGGGTCCATGGGCGCCTGGGTGGTTCAGATGGTTAAGCGTCTGCCTTCGACTCAGGTCATGATCCCAAGGTCCTGGGATCAAGTCCCGCATCAGGCTCCCTGCTCAATGCAGAGCCTGCTTCTCCCTCTCCCTCTGCCATTCCCTCTGCTTGTGCTCTTCTGTCTATCTCTGTCAAATAAATAAATAAAATCTTTAAAAAAAAAAAAAAATACTACCAGGTCCATGCGAAACGTGAGGAAACGAACAGTAAGCAATTAGATGTGATGGTTCATGACATTCCAGCCTCGTCCATCTCCCCCATGGTACCTTCTACGTGTCCGGGTTGCCCTGAAGTAACCATAACGATGTGTATATGGCACTTTTTGGTGTGCAAATCTCACATGGATTTTCTCACCTAGTTCTGACAACAAGGATTTCTGGACACGTCACAGATGAGGAGCCCAGTGCCTCAGAGAGCCCAAGCAGCCCACTCGATGTCACACAGCTAATGCAGAGGCTGACCTCGGGCCTTCTGACAAGCCCGGGGCTTGCGGGCTCCTGGATTTTAACCACACTGAGGACATCGAGGGCCGTGGGGTGGGGTGGGAGCGCCGAGCACCCCTGGCCCCGGCCCTCGTGGTCACAGCGACTGGCACAGCCAGCACTCTGCCCGGGTCATTTCATGTAATCTGCAGCGGTGCTGTGATTTATCGATGGCTTTTATTCCCCACTGGGACAGCATGAAAATGATCAGATGACTAATGAGCTTGGGAAGATGGATGCGCTCTGAGCCAGCTCCCACAGAAGGGAATTCTACACCGGGTCCCGCCCGGAGCAGCACAGGACGATGGATGTTTCTGCAGAAGGCTGGCCCTCATTTGCTCCTTTGGCAGCCAGTTGCTTCTCTCTGCAGACACGGGGAGGCTTAAGAGGTAATAGTGCTGGCATCTCCCTGTTCTAGGAGTGGAGAGGAGATGAGCATTGATGGGCTTGGGGATGACAGCACAAAACCTCATTCTGGGAAGGGAAGGCTGCATTTAACCCCGAAGTAGCTGTCAGGCAGGCCACCCCCCAAGCCTTCCCAATGCCTATGTAGCCGCCCTACCTGATCACGAGCTACGGCACTTTCCTGGTGGTGCGGCCGCGTCCTTTGCTTACCTACTGCTGAATCACAGATCGTCCCAAAACTTCAGCTTCAAACAACGATTTTCTAGCTGACAATTATATGGGCCAGTTTTGGGTGGCTCAGAAGGGAAAGCATGTTTCTACTCCGTGTGGTGTTGGCTGGGGCGGCCCCACTGGGGTTGGGGGATCCAATGTGGCCTCATTCATGCATCTGGGGCCATGGTTCTGGGTGTCAGAGGGGTGCCTCAGTTCCCCTCCACACAGCCTCCCTCCAGCATGACGGCCTGGACTTGCTTATACGGCAGCTGGGTTCCAAGCACAAAAAAGAAGTGAATTGGCGAGTCCACGTTGGCTTGGACTCAGAAGTCCCAGGAGGTCACTTGATCAAAACAAGACAAGACGTGGAGCCAGCTCAGATTCCTGGGGGGAGAAATCGTCTGCACCTCTGCATGAGAGGGGCAGCAAGGTCTCTGCAAAGGGATGAGGACACGAGGGGCGGGGTCCACTGGGGGCCACCAGGAGGCAGCCTCTAGGATCTGGTGGGATCAGCACCAGTGGAAGGGACAGGAAGGAAGCAGAAGGGGACTGAGGGAGAAGCTGCAATCAGATCCACAGGGAGCCTCGTCCGATGCCACAGAAGCCGTGAAGCTAGAATGGCCCTTCACAGCTGTCCCCAGGCTGTCCGAGATGCCAAGACTTCATACCCTCACATCAAAGGTTGTGGGCGCCATGGAAAGGGGCATGACTGGGGGCAAGGCAGTTCCTGAAGGGGCTGACCCTTAACAGCTGCCTCTCCACAGGCTCCCTGCAGCTGGGAGCAGGCCCTGCAATAAAGGAGGGTCTGGGCAACCATCATGGTGTCCACCATGTTCTACCATGCTTGCCTTCCCTAAGAATCTAGTTCTCTCCCAAGCTCCCATCTCCTTGAGCTTCCCACACCACCACACCCCTAAGACAAAGCAAGATGCCTTGAATTCTCCTTGACACCTCCATCTCCTGGTCTACATCCTCAACATCCCCCTCCCCCCCGCCCAGCGTCTCCCTCCCGTCCCACCTGGTACAGCTCCTACCGAGGAGACCCGGTTTCCTCCCTTCTGCCCTTTCCCCTGCAAAACTAGTTTTGCCCTGAGACTCCTCTGCTCAAAGCCCTTCCCTGATTCCCGTTGCCTCAAGACCAGACTCCCTGGCTTCTGGAATGGATCCAGAGGTTCCTGCCTTCACTTTCCTCCCCGGCCCTGGGGGGCTGCATGCATCTCTCACCTCGGGGCCACTGCAGGAGTTGCTCCATCTGTCTTGTGCACCTTCCTTGCCCCACCTTTTCGTCCCCCTCTGCTCAGGTCAGCTAACCCTTTGTCCCCGGCAGCCTCCCGGAGCCCCCAAGCCCACCTAATGGGGACAAGTGGCCTTCCTCCCATTCCTGTGGCCCCTCCGCTCCCCCGTCCCCGCACGCTGCACACAGACGCAGGTGACCTCCTCTCCCACTGGACAGCGAGCTCCACAGGGATGCCCGAGCTCTCGGCATCCCAAGCATGTCGCAGTGGCTCAGCCGCACCTTCTCTGGATTATGGAGGGGCAGCAAGAAGAAAAGTGGGCTGCACTGAGGTCCTGAGTTAGACAATCCTAAGGAGATGAATGTCCTCAAGGGAAGAAAGAGCTGCTCTGGAAAATGGGCCCGGCCTACACACTGTGCCCGGCCCCAATGGGGAGAGGCTGGTGGCCATACTCATCCACCGTGGGCATCTCTAGTTGGCTCTTAGCAAGCCCAGGGGAAAAGGCATTTCTCTCTGTCCTGGTTTCTGCGTGTCCATTCAGGAAAGGACTCGGAATGGCCTTGCTTGGGTGTTCACACCATGACTAATCCCCGGGGCCCAGGAATTCTGATAGGCTGAGCCCAGTCCGATGACCACCCCTGGTTGGGGGTGGGTGGACAGTGTGTCCTCAGATGCAAGGTTGGTCCAGGCGACGACTAACTGCTGGAGGACACCCAGCAGAGGCTGACAGGCTGTGGACAATATCCAGATCTCCACTCCCTCCCTCCTGCGCTTTTCCGCACTGGCAGAGTCCTTGACATTTCCTGCCATGGGATGAAAAGCACGGCCTTCTTCCCACTCCAGAATAACGCTGCCAACGCACAAGGCAAGAGAGCTGCCCATCATTTCTTGGGCTCTTACTGTGAGCCAAGCCCTGTCCCACACACTTTATGAGGATTATTATCCTCGTTTCCCAGGTTAGGTAACTGAGGCTCAGAGAATTTAAGTGGCTTGTCCAAAGTGTTAGTATATGGCAAATCTGGGATTTGAAACCAAGTCCTGGTTCCTGTGAACACCTGGGACTTTGCCCGAGAGCAGACTGGGCAGCCCAGGAGCATCAGAGCTAATGCCTCCAAAAGTAGCCCACCGTGGGGAAGGATGGGGGCACCGTGGGGAAGGATGGGGGCTCCGTGGCTAGAACACGACGTTCATATTTCTGACTTCCCGGATTCACACTGCCTTCTACAAATACAGGACTAAGAGGGGACTTGCAGACTATCTTATTTAACTACCTACATTTGTATTTAATTTTACTTTATGGGCCCTCAGGGCTATGGTTTTAAGATCCATCCATGTTTCTCAGTGAACATCTGGTCTGTTCTTTTAAATGCTTCTAAGCCGTGCCTCCACCCTGGTTCACTGCCCACTGTTGCAGAGATGGACCGGATCGCAGCTCGCTCCGCAAGCCACACTGTCGGCACCCACCGTCATGGCTCTGTTTTTAAAGGTGAGAAAAAGGGGGGGCAAGGAGAGGGGAGAGGCTGGTGGCCAAATTCACCCATCATGGGCATCTCTAGTTAGCTCTTAGCAAGCCTGTTGGGGGGGAGGGGGGGAGAGGCGTTTCTCTCTCCTAGTCTCTGCGTGTCCATTCAGGAAGGACTCAGAGTGGCCTTGCTTGGGTGTTCACACCCATGGCTAGTCCCTGGGGCTGGGGCTTCCTGAGTTGGGTCACGGGACCTCCCCTGCTCTGGGATGGGTGGAGCTGTCCTTCACCTCCCTACAGAGGACAGACGGAATGGGGAAGGGACGCTTCGTTCTTCCAAGAAAAAAGGAATTCTGGCAAAGAAAAACAGCAGGAGTCCTCACAGGGTCTCTGGATCACTCCCAGGCTGGGACACCAGGGGCCGGTCATAGGGGCAGAGCCTCTGGGGGGGCGGGGTGCAGTGGGACTCCCTCGAAGGAGCAGTGGGGTGAGTGCACGTGGCCGATGCTGCCGCCCATCTGGACGGGCGCGCTCCCTGCAATGTGCTTCCACACAGGGCTCTGGAGCCCGGAATGCCTCTCTGCACCCTCCCCAGTGCTGAGCAGGGAGCAGCAGGGCCCCCTCACTACACACCCCCTCTCCACCTGGATCCAGCTGGGAGGAAGGAGAAGGTGGGCCCTTGCGGGGGAGCCTCACCAGGTTTGCGCAGAAGCAGGTGCAGGGGCACTGAGAATCTCCCGCCACGCAAGGGAGCTCCACTCTCCACTCTGCTCAGTGCGGGGTCCGAGCCTCGCTGACGGTTTAATCTCTCAGAAAGTGGAGGAACGAGACCCTGCTTCCATGGACTTAATTCTGGTCAACAAAACAACCCACGACCACCGATCCCTGAGGACCAGGATTCGGTGCAACAGCCCAGTTTTCCTCTCCTTCTGTGTGGCTGCTCGGGGGGTGCTCTCCAGGGCCTCCCAGGGCTCCCCACAGGGACTGAGCCTTCACTGTCCAAGTGCACACGCGCATGGTAGCTCAGGCTCTAGAAGCTTCCTCCCCTCTTGCCTCACTTCCCCACTCCCCTGCCCCCTTTCCCAGGATCGCTTTCCAAAACCCCTTTCAGTCAAATCCTTCCCTTGGGGTCTCTGTCTGGAGGGACTCCAACTAAGGTAATGTGATAACCAAGAAAGTAAATCTGGAAAGAAACCTGGATGCACAGTAGAAGAGCGGATAATCCTACAGGCTTCGGAGTCAGACAGTCTGTGTTTGAATCTGCCTCTACCAGTGTATAAACATTTAATATTAAAATGAATGTTATTTATAGACTTGAGGAAGTGGATTTCAGAACAGGCAGAGCTGGAAACTGGAGGAACAGGAAGGGAGCTCAAGGATGGGAGGGAGGCGTTTACAAATTCTGAGAAAACACAAATTCCTCCATTCCTCAGAGGCAACTCCCGCAAGGCTCTGGCTTCCCAGGATGCTCTTGGTGTGTGTGTGGGCCCGGGGGGTGGGGGGCGGCAGGTGTTTAAAAGGACAAAGAGCAGAAGGAGTGACCGTGGCAAAGCAGAGAGCGGAGGCTCCCAGCCCCAGCCCGAGCGGCTGGCATCGGAAGGCCAAACCCCAGAATGCGCTGCGACTTGCTAACAGCCCAAGGACAGTGGAGAGGGTTTTGTTCAAGTCTGTCCCAAAGGAGCTGGAGAAGGAGGAAGGGACAAGCCTGTGCTTGTGGCAGAGTGGGCTCCTCGTGAGTGACGGGGAGAAAGGAGAACCTCTGTCACTCCTGTCTTTCTTATCAAGGTGACCGTTCTAAAACATAAAAGGTGAAGACAGAGTCCAGAGAGATTAACACTCACGCCCGCCGGCGTAAGGGAGGCTGGCTTGGGCTCCGACCAGCAATCTGGGCGCTGGGGGCAGGCGGGCAAGTGGTAACCAGGAGCGGGCTGCAGCACTCGGCCCTTAGTCCCAGCATGCTCTAGAAGCGTAGGGAAGATTGCAAGAGCGGTGCTTGTCCCACCAAAGGCTCTAAACCAGCATTCTGTCCCCGGGACGTATAAGGTCTGGAGACCATATATGGTGGTCACAACTGGGGTGTGTGGGGGGGGGCGGTGCATTGACATCTAGTGGGCAGAGGCCAGGGAGGCTTAACTCCCTACAAGGCACAGGACAGCCCCCTACAACAAAGAATTCTCTGTCCCAACACGCCCATAGTGCCAAGACTGAGAGAGCCGGCTCTAAATGGGTGACTGTTGAATGAATGAGTGAGCCGTTGAGCGCCCCCGGTGTGCCCTGGGACTGCACAGATGAACAGGACACAGGCGGTCCCTTTGAGAGCTTATCCTCTGGTACAGGAGACTGAGGCAGGTGGCTGCTCACCGTAGGATGTGTGCTTTCATGGAGGGGATATGAGAACAGAGATAAAAGAGCCACCAATCCCACCAGAGCAAAGGTGCCATGGACAGATGAATGGAAGTGTGTCCAGGACACCAGGCAGAGATGAAGGTTGAACATGCCTCTGGGCTGGGGACACCACAAGCAAGCCAGTGGGACTGGGGTGCAGGGCTCTTAAGGAGGAACGACTGGGGGCAGGGCAGGGGATACCAAATGCCATGGTAAGGCCCCTTGATTGAGTCATGCCAGCACAGAGTTCAAGGAAGTTGTTAAGCAGATGATATCATGATCAGATTGATCTTTTTAAAATAAGAATATATGTATTGTCTCTTTGGTTAAAAAAAAAAAAAAACACCTCTTTCCTGATGTAAAGAATTACTGTAACATTAATCTTATTCATAAATGCACCATGATCAAACACAGTGGAATATACTAGAATTTTCTAGAACACACCAGAACATTGCCCCATCCATCCTCATCAACTCCTCCCTTTGCCCTGTATATATGCCAGATTTTTTTAAGTGTACAATTCAATAATTTTTAGTAAATTTACAGGAGTGTGTGACGTTACCATAATCCTGTATTAGATCATTTCTATCACTTCAAAGAGTCCCACGTGTGCATTTGTAGTCAATCCCCATCGCCACCCCCAGTCCCAGGCAACCACTAATCCGCTTTCTGTTGCTATATATTTGCCATTTCTAGACATTTCCTATAATGGAATCGTATAATATGTGGTCTTTTGCCTCTGGCTTCTTTCACTCTGCGTGGTGTTTTGAGGTTCATCGTGTGGGAGCATGAATCAGCAGTCTGTTCCTTTTTATTGCTGAATGATATTCTAATCAGATGTCTATTTAAAAGATGATGCTGACTGAATGAAAGATGGGGAGGAGGAGGAAGAAGTGAGAAGCCAGGGGACCCACTAGGAGACCGAGGTGGTTGTTCAGGCTATAGGCAAAGAAGGTCTGAGCTGCAGGGTGGCAGTGGGCCTGGAGAGAGGGAGAGACTGGAGGCCGCAGGCCCTGGAGGTAGTCCACTTACACGAGGCTGGGTGGGCAAGGGGAGAAGCCTGGAGGCCTAGAAAGGGGTGAAGTGAGCTGATAGCACCTCTGGGCAGACTCACAGCTGGCTGAGGCAGCGGGGTGCCCATGGATCCAATCAGCCCTGAGGACCCTCAGGGGGCCCGCTGAGAGGCTGGCTCCTTAGGCCAGTGGGATGAAGACACTGAGAACATGTCTGTCAACTGTGCTGATGACCCAAAGCCATGAGGGACAGCAGATTTGGGATGCCTACATTCAAAAAATCTTGGCAGGCTCAAATGATGAGCCATGGCAGAATCTGGGCAGCTCTTCGGGGAGACCTAAAAATGCCAGTGGACTGTGGTTTTCTGGATCCTTGTCTGTCTTCCTGAGATGCTGGGAGCTTTGTGAGAACCAGGATGGCGTCTGCAGGGTACAAGGGGGATCATGAGAAACGGACCCCAGTAGCTTGCTCTGGGTTGTTGGGGCCTCCTCTTTTCAGCTTCCTATGGGACCAGGAGCCCCTTTGCTCCAGCAAGAGGGTCTGTGGCTGCCTGAAACTCCCACAGGTCCCCGAGGTCCCCAAGTGTAAGACAATTGCCTTCCTCCATCCGACAAGCCTAGCATGCTACTCCGTGGGATGTTCGGAAGATGGAGACCTCCTCTCTCTTCTTGTTGATCTTGACTTGTGTGTTTCTCCCAATAAAGTCTGCCCCTTAACCCTTTCCGTGTTGTGTGCGGGAATTTATTCCAAGCCCTGGTATACAACGGGTGGCCAGCAAAGTAGCCATAGCAGCACGAGAATGATTTCTTCATTTTGTATCCATCCACGCCAGCAGAGTGCCTGGCCCATGCTAAGTGTTTGATAGACAGCTGATGGGCACATGAACACACACACCACCTGGATGATGGATACCTGCCTTAAACTGAGTCAGTTCCACTTTCCAGGTAGCAAGCAGGGATCCTAGTGCTATCATCCAGTCATTGTGCCCTAATTCTTGAAAACCGGAAATTCGATGACATTTACTGTAATTTTTTAGCTATAGAAGTAGCATCTGCTCTCCAAGGCAGATTTAGAAACTATAAGCAATGTTAACTTTTTGATTAATTTCTTTCTCTCTCAATATAGAATGTGTGTTCAGAATATTCCCTCATTCATACATGTACATAGTATATCTACACACAGCCCACAGATATTTACTACATAATTGGGTCAACAGCAGCATTTTCAGTTTCAACTGAACATTTTTGTGTCATTAAAACTCTTTGGAAATACCTTTTATAATCAGGGCAAAGTGTTCCATTGCACGTAGGTTACCTGATTGACTGGCGCATCCCCCTCTCACTGCCCCTGTAGGTTGCCTCTGGGTCTGGGGACTGGCTTCGGGGATCCCTGAGCCTGTGTTCCCCACGTGGGGCTCAGGAGTCCTTCTCCAGCTACCTGCTTCTCTCCCCTTTGCCTTGCCCGCTCTCCGTTCCTGCAAACACCCCTCTTCCGGTTACCTTGCTCAGAGTCCATGAGCAGCCTCCTCCTCGCCCTGCTCCCAACCTCAGGGGCCACTTCGCCCAGGTTCCCGCGTTCTCCCCACCAGCTGGTTTGCAGAACTGCCCCTCTCCACAGTCCTGGAGGCCATGCTGGTCGTTCCTGGCTCTCTCCTGCCATCTCCTGCCCGCTTGCAATGTGTCTGGCAGCAAGCTGAACTCCCACAGTGCTGGAACCAACTGGGAAAGGACCACATTTGACAGGTTTCATTGGGAAATCCCATACTTACTTTGTTCTCAGTTATCTGCATATTCACATTATGAGAGGCCTGATCTCATTGCCTCTGAAAATAGTCCTAAAGGCTTTACTTGGTAATAAGCCCAAGAAGAATCAATAATGGAGTGTGGCTGTCAAAAAAAAAAAAAAAAGGTTCATGCCATTTCCAGCCAGGAAATGGCATTTCTTTTAGGCTCAGAACCAATAGGGGGATGTCATGGGAAGGTGCTTTCAGGTCAACATAAGGAAAAAAGCTTTGTAATGGTAATTGTCCCCCAATGAAAAGGACTGGCAGTAACTGGCCCAGAGCTGGCAATGTTCTAGAAAAGGTGGGATTCCCTAGGCCTCCAAGATTTTATTGCTACCCCCACATGCTCATTACGCACACTCCTTAAGTGCTGAGAGAGAGAGAGAGAGAGAGAGAGAGAGAGAGAGAGAGAACACTCAAACATCTATGCAAAGTGTGAGCTCTGGTGAACCTTCATTACGCAGCCCATCCCCTGGAGTCACTGGGGCCCAGAGGCCTTGGAAGACCAAGTGAGGTTCGTGGCTGTTCCCCCGAGGCAGGTCCTGAACAAGCCCCAGGCAGTCTTTGCACGAGCTGGGGGCCCTGGCAGAGTGGGGCAGCCCGCGGTCTCATTCACTAGGACAATCCTGGGGCGGAGTGGGGCACAGTGTCCTCCACTCTCCCTGGCCCTGGCAAGCAGAGCTCACAGGCCCCACATCCCCTCCCCATCGGCTCCGGGATGTTTTGTGGCTGTCACAAAAAAGAGCATGTGCAAAAGCAGGGAGGTGGAGGGGCTTGGGACAGGTTGCTGGGGAAGAAAGCATTCAATATGGCGAGCGGCTGCCTGGCTGGGGCTGAAGTGGGCAAGATGTGAGTCTGCAGGGGCAGACGGGGCTCCAACCGAGAACAGCCATGCTAATGAACTTGGATTGCAGTCTGAAGGCCATGAGGAGCCACTGACAGAGAGCGGTGTGAAAAGCCTGAGAAATTCAAGGACTATGAGGTAAGTGGTTCTTTTTAAGGGTGAAGACCAAGTGAAAGGATGAAAAGCTTTGATCCCTACATTCTTTTTTTTTTTTAAGTAGGCTCCATGCACAGTGGGGCTTGAACTCCCTGACCCTGAGATCAAGACCGGAGCTGAGATCAAGAGTCAGATGCTTAACCGACTGAGCCACGCAGGCGCCCCTGATCCCTACATTCTTGATCTCATGGGCTCCACTTGCCGGCAGTGACCAACCTGAGACACCATACAGCGCCATATAGGAAGGGGGATGCTTTGCTCTCACTGAGACACATCTGGATTTCCTTCCTGTGCCCATGATGCTCCTGCCAGCATAGCCATCCTTAGACTCACCTTCTACACAGACTTCATATCAAAGACAGCCTTGCTTCTAAGGAACTCATTTTTCCACAAAATTGGAAAATTGGTCGATGGGCTTCATTCATTAGTTTTTACCATGTACCAAATCACCCAAGGGCCGTTGGCCTTACAGAAGGGCGTAGTCACCTATTGAAAACTCCAGTTGCAGCATCGCTGGACAAACACCACCTTTGAGGTGAGGGCGCTGATCTACAGGACACAATATATGTCTTGAACTGGAACCGCTACATGGCGCCCAGAACCAAGCCCTGGGTGTGGAACCAGAGCGTGCTCGTCAGTATCATGGCAGTATTGACCCACTCACAAAATGTTCGCTTTGTTGGTTGAAAGCTTTCAGTCTTGAGAGACAAATACTTCCATCAGGAGACAAAACAATGGCTTCAAATACTGGGCCATTTCACCTCCTCACGCCACTGTGGTGGTGAGACCGAGCTACTCCGTAAGGCAGGAGGAGAAAAGTAAAGATGGATCTTAGAAGATCCCATGGGACTCCTCTTGACACAGCAATGATCAATGGTAAAAATGAACAGAAACTACAGCTGGGGGTAGGATTGTAGCGTTTGCCTGTTTCCTTAGAGTAAAAACTCCGACCTCGGCCAATTTCAAGCTAGCAATATGACATTACCGCAGTGGGGAATGTGTAAGTGGGAAAAGACGAACAGTAGCACACCATTATATGGCATTTCTACCTTGTATATAAAAGATATAAATGATCTCCAAAGGATAGAGAGTAGACAAATAATTAGGAAGTGATGAGTTTGGGGGTATTTATCACATCGTTTTTAATATAATTTATTTGTGATTTTATATAATTTAATTCTTAATCATGGCTGTTTTTAACAAGCGACTCCTTCCATGGCCGAAAATTTACCAGTCTACTCTCATAAGGCAGGACAAGATAAATCCAGCACACCAGTGACAAGCACTTCCCTAGACAAAGGGTCATTAGCCTCAGATCCCTCGGAAATGAAAGTTTGGATCACCTTTCCTGGTTAAATAATCCAACTGAGGCTTTGGCTGAAGGCAAAGAGAATCTTAAATATTGTGGAGGAGAAAAGTCACAAACACCAATTCTGGCCTTGGGTCCATTTGCAAAAACTAAGGCTAGAGCGGCTACCCATTTTTTCTTCCAGTCTATGTATGCATTTGTAGGTTGTGATTCATTTTCTTGTCTTTGCTCCATTGTCCCCAGCTGGGGTAGTTAGTTTACAGGTTAGTCTCTAGGTCAGGTCACAGAATTGTGGGAAGAATGTGACAGGACTGGAAGAGGAGGACATCCCCAGAGACCTGGGAGGTGGACTGGGAACTGGTTACAGTCCTTATGAGATGCTAGGTGGTCTCCCTTTGACAAATGGATGAATGCAGTTTGTATCATATGAGAGTTAAGACTGGGGGGAGTTTTGTTTTGTCATACTTTGTTTTTGAAGCAAATGTGTGGGAAGAAGGAATGATATTAATATATAGTAACACATGACCACATGATGCAGACCTGGATATAGCACAATTAATAATTGCTCTGTCCTCTGCCTAACCTCTGTTCTCGAATGGGGGCAGGCGTAACTTATCTTCTGCTTCTGCAGCAGGACTGAGGAACACGGAAGGAGGACAAAGCCAAGCAGGGGAACAGGAGGCTACCCTGATGGTAAAGGAGAGAGGTAGAGGGTATACTCCTCCATCATTGGTATTCCTTCCAGACCAAGACAATGACATGGGAACCAACCAAGTGGGCGGAGTTTTTGAATCACGGCACCTGTTTTGGGATCCCTTCCTGCTGCAGAATCCAGAATCATCCCCTTGATATTTAAGCTGGAGCTGACGCCTGCCGAAAATGGCACCATGTGGCAGTCAGGACCTGGACCCAGGTGAGTCATGTGCTGGGGGGCTCTCGGAGCTGCCACCCAGCCAACTGCTGCCTCACCCTGTTATGTAATTGGTTGCATGGACATACAGCTCCCATCTCATAAGGCTTGAATTTTCTTGGAAAATGCATTTACATTTAGTATACAATGGTATACATAGTAAATACATAGTATTAGAACAGGGTGTTAAGGTATTGGACACCAAAGGGAAGTTAGTGGATACTCGTGTTCTGTTTGTTTGATTTTTGGCTTCCCAGAATTTGAGCCCATTTCTAGGACTGGGAAATTCCCACCCTATGAGTCTTAGACTGAGACGGTGCTGACGACGCCCAGGACCCGCTTTCCAGCCTCCCTCCCATTTCGCACAGGCAGGTGCAGCCAGCTCCAGGCGCTGCGTGATAATGACAGCAGCATCTACACTGAACCAATTCGACAACATGGTTTGGCTGCATAGGCTTCACGTTTGTCTTTCCATCTTCCCAGGGATTCTATGAGCTTCCTTATATTTTTTTCAATAAATGACATTTATTCTTCAATGAGGCAACTGCTCTTGTAACTAAAATCCTTGGTGGATACTATATACATAATTTCTAAGGGGCAGTAGCAGAGTCTCATTCTAACTCTCGGCCTAGTGGCTCAGGACATAGGGCCAGCCCCCAACAGAGTTCTGGGCTGAAGTGAAATGATGAGCCGCTTTGAGCTACTGTGGACTCGTTTTTGAATGAGTCTGCTTCCAGCATCAATCTGCTACTTCCTTGGTGAGCTCTGTGAACTCTCTGGCTTTAATCTCTCCTTCTTTCATACGGCTTGTCTCCCAGCCACAATTGTAGAGGCGGGAGAGAAGCTCTTATATCTGTAGCGGCTTGCTTCTCCCCTGAATTTTTCCTCCCTTGGTTAATGCACACAAGCAAGGACTGACTGCATAACACCAGTGGTGAAGGGCTCATAGACATGCATGCAAGCACACATACATCTCAACCAAACAGTGTCAGAAAAAGCAACCTGAAATCCATAATTCAGAGAGAACAGTAAGAGCATGATTGGTCCAAATGCCAAGACAAACCAACAATCGCTCCAGGAATAGAAGAACCTCATAAAACTTTTATGCTGAGAAGTACTTTTGTAATAATCAAAGCATCTCTTTTCCATTCAGGTCTAGATACTGGAGTTAAGGTATTTATCCAAGGTCACACCAACAATCAGGAGCATACCCAGGGCCCAGCATCAAATCGCGCTTATATCTGTACATTTCACCAAACTGTATACATTTTCATCATTAAGTGTGTTAGAGATTACCTAATGTGGTCACACACGCACATACATAGTGTCCAGTAAGATTAAAAGACTTTCTACAGAAAGGCAAGCCCAACTTCCAACTGAGCCCACTAATCTTTAAAAGACACCCTTCACTTGATTTACAGTTAATTCCTCTCCCCAAGACATGAAACTCTTCTATAAAGTGTCATTTTGGAAGAATCTCAGCAAGCTTTGCACTTTGGAAATTTTACTGGGCTAGTTTTTCCACCATGGGCCCTGGCTTTTCCTGCTGACCGTCACATCCATGGCAAAAATGGGGCCATCCAAGCTCTTGAATACATCCCAGTCCCAACACAGAAGAGAAAGGATTGATATGGGCCAATGTTTTTGATGTAACACAAAATGACAGAAAAGGCCCTTTGATTCACCCAGGTCCTAATGGCGCTGTCCTCTGGATTAGAGAAGTAGCTCGGGGGGACAGAAAACCCTAACAGACTAGTTTTCCTTTGGCCTTTAGAAAGCTCAGAGTTGATTTTGCAGGCTAAGTGTAGTTATGATAGGAGGACTTTACCCCTACCTTTATCTGAACCCCCAATTTCCTCATGTAATTACTTTCACTTTGTCATATATGTTTCTGCAAGTCATTGCTTACTTTTCTGAAGAACAAAGTGAATTTATTTTTATGATTCTAACATTGTGAAATAATTACAGAGTCACCAAAAGTTTTAAAGATATACAGAGAGGTTCTGCTTACTGTTTAACCTAGTTTTCTCCAGCGGTTACACTTTAGGTAAATACAGTAAAGTCTCAAAGGGACTTGATGTTGGTAAAATGTGTGTGTATAGTTCCAGATCAATTTATGGTGTGTGTGTGTGTGTGTGTGTGTAGATCCATGTAACTATGTAATTTCCACTGAGGTCAAGACCCAGAACATTCCACCCCCACAGAGACCTCCTTTGTGCCATCCCTTTCTAATCACTTCCCCACTCCTAAATCCAACTCCTAGCAACGGCTATCTGTTCTCCATTGCTGTAATTTCGTCATTCTGAGAATGTTATATAAATGGCTTCATGCAGTATGGGAAAGTTAATATATTTTTGAAGTATATTTTGTTCACTCATCGCTTCTTCTCTAGATCATTTTCATTTGCTTTTTTATTCATACATTCACTTATTCAAGTGGAAGCCTCTGGGCTGGGACAGCCACTGCTGGAGAGATTCAAAGTTTTCTGAGTACCCCTAAGCCCTGTAGTTTATAATTTGGTTTAGGAGATAAAAGCCAGTAAAACGGATGTTGGACTTCTGGCTTTCAAAACTGTGAGAGAATAAATTTCTCTTTTTTTAAGCCACTGCGCTTACAATAATTTGTTATAGCAGCCATAGGAAACTGATATCCACCCCATCAATTAGGACAGCGCCTTTCGGATACATGGCAATGACTCAAGAAATGTTTTATGAACATCTTGAGTTGAGAATAAAAGGAAAGACGCTTCCAGGGGAGCCTGGGTGGCTCAGTCGGTTAAGTGTCTGCCTTCGGCTCAGGTCATGATCTCAGGGTCCTGGGATCGAGCCCTGCATCGGGCTCCCTGCTCGGCAGGCAGCCTGCTTCTCCCTCTCCCACTCCCCCTGCTTGTGTGTTCTCTCTCTCTCAAGTAAATAATAAAATCTTAAAAAAAAAAAAAAAAAGGAAAGACTCTTCCAAAAGGGGATTTGGGTTGTCCTTGAAGAATTAGGTGAATTATAATGGCAAGAAATAGAGTAGGAGATCATTTCAAGAGATGGGATAAAATGGGCAAAGCAAGGAGGCACGCAAGCCCAGGACGATGAGGGCAATGACATGGGCCCAGTTTGGCTAGGATAGAAGATACAGATGCCCTGGCTCCCTCATTTACCAGCCCATGTATGGGTTTTCATTTGCTTTCCTCCGATACAATCAATTCTACCAATGTGGGAAACGTGTACAGATTGGTCTTCAAAGAACTGAGCATAAGCAGGGGTATTCTGTGATGTGCTATAGAAATCCAAACAGGTCCCCTTGACTCCCCTGCAAGGAAACTTTTCCCTCCTCTGGGAACTGGCTTTCTAAATTACCGACCAACTGTTTATGATTGTTTAGCTAGCATTCTATAATAGTTCTAACTCACAAAGTCCATTCATCAGCTTCGTGTGGATGTGGTAATTTACATAGACAACTGATAGACTTGTCCTCTGTCTCCAAGGACCCTAATACTCACTTCACTCCTGGCATCCAAAAAGAAAATATAGTCAATTCTATTTTATCCAGTATTCTGCTCAGACTCTCTTAATGAGCACAGCAGTGTATCTATAGCATAATGATAATTAGTGTTGTGGTGTTGTAGATGACCCTGAGATACCATAAGGTCTTGGCAGGCCTTGTGAATTCTCAAAGTCAAAATCAGATTACTTCAACACAATTGCTTATTTACAAGAATTCTGCATTAACCAGAACATTCCATTCCCTGCCCACATTAAAGAACAGAGTTTTCCATTGTGGCAATCCCCAATTGATAGGTTCCCCCAAATCCCTGCCTATTTACCCAAGATTGTCTTTTATTTTCCCCAAGAGCAATTGCAGAAAGATTTGGAACTTGAGGGAACATATAGATTTTGAAGTGGAGGTAAAAGATAGGTAGACCAACGAAACAGAACGAAGAGTCATAAAACAGCCCCAGATAGGAATTTAGCACATTCCCAAGGTAGCATTAGAAATCAGTAGCGAAGACACAAATTACTGCATTGAAGATAAAAGATAATTGAATTAATCAAACTGGATAGCAATATAAACAATAATTAAACTGAATCTCTACCTCATGTGATATCGTAAAACAAATTCCAAGCGGATTATTTATTTAATATAACCAATAATACCATAAAAGCACTAGATAAAATGTACATCTATGTGTTGGCAAAGGATGTTTAAGGCATGAGACCAATGCTACAAACCACAAAAGATGGCCAAATTTGTACACAAAATTTAAACTTCTGAATGGGAGAAAAGACAAAGTTAAGCACAATTGACAAAATTAGAGGGCAAAAATTGTCAACCTACACAGCAAAGAGTTAACAAGCCTTTTGTAGGTGATCCTTTCATTAGCTACAGGAGTTAAAAGCAATTCCTGTCCACACAGTCCTATTCAACTGAGCACTCTTAACCCCAGGCTCTTAAGACAAGGGTAGGAAGCTTATTTATTGGATTCCCTGGACAAGGAATAAAGTGGCCCCCCCCCTGCCAAAAATCCTGTATCATTATTTTTCTACAGCACCATCTTCCTTGGACTGGACGCATACAATGGTATTAGAAAAGATACTTTACCAAAGCATTAAAAATATTTATATCTGGGTTTGAGGCAAATTATGTTCTCCTTGTTCCTGACTGTATTTTCTAAGTTTCTAAATTGAATATACTTTGCTTTGGAGATAAGGGGGAAATTTTTATATCGGCTCAAGTTCTTAATTGCAAGAAACAGAAACCAATCTTGGCTGTTTTAACCAAATAGGGGATTTATTATTTATTATGAATGTACTAGGTAGCTCACTGAATTACAGAGAAGGCAGGAGACCAGGCTTGGGCCCAAGCAGACAGAAAGAGCTTCCAAATCATACTCCAAAGTCTTTCTGGGGAGAAAACAGCAGCTGTCCCAACCAAGCAAAAGATGCTAATCTTTGGGCCACCTCCATCTCTGCACCAGGAACTTGATCTTGGAGCAAACCCAACTGTCCCTACTACCAGAAAGACATCACCTCTGCCTCTTACCGTCACTTCATGCCCCAAAGTCGAGGGCGCAGTTGGCAAGATGACCTGGCCTGGGTCATGTGCCTCCATCCTGAGATGTCAGGGAAAAGTAAACATCTGGCATTTTTAGCCTCTATAGTGGGTGGCTATCTCTTCTCTTCATCTCATTAAGGCTCATAAGACAATTCCCTAAACATACCAAGCCGGTTCATATGTTAGGTGGTCAAGAGAACAATGAATGTCCACTTCTTAATATACTTTAAAGAAGAGATTTTCATCAAAAATATAGGGGGAGGGAGGACTCTCTGAAAAGTAGTAGCAGTTTAGAGGGAATTGTGAAGATGGGGTGAGCATAATTCAAGCAATGATGAAGGCCTCCTCCACCTGCTGCAAATTTTCATCCTCACCCCTTAAAATGTGATTTCCCCTTAATTTTATTATTCCCCTAAGATTCTCTAATTAGTACATTACTGGGAGCTAAGCATGCTTTTTTAAAGTAAAAATTCGTTTATAATAGTTGGCCGGTTATCAATAATGTACAACGTGTGAATCAATTTGGTCATACTGTTTTTTAATACCTGCCTCAAATAACGGCCCTCTTGCCTATCTTGGAACGAGGGGGAGATGAAGGGAAACAGGAACACGCAAGCAGCAGGCCTGGATGAGGGGGTGCCAAAGGAGGATCCAGGGTGTGGTAAGAACAGAGGGGGCCTGAAAGGACACAGTAATGAATGCAGAGGGAGCAGAAAGGAAAGCAAAAAAAAATACCAGACACACCTCTACTTTAGAAATTTGCTGGAAACATCTGGGGATCGAGAATAAGACGAGAGGAAAAAAATCTTCTTCATGGACTTAAAGGGACCCCAAATGTGGGCCATTATTGCTGACTCAGTCATCTCATGGGCTATAAATTATTCCAAACTAAAAAGGTTATCCCAAACTAGCTTCCGTTTCTTACCATCCAGGCTGATGGAAGCACTTAGTAAGGCACACTGTCCATCCCACTGAGCGTGCCCCGGAGGGAGCGCACACCCCGGTTTGAGATGAACACCACTGGCTGCGCAGGACCGGCTTGAGAACCAGGGCCAACCGCGCTCTTTGTACCGGATGCTGGGCCTCACGTACGTGGTGCTCAGTCCTTGCGCCGGCTTAAGCTGAACCACATTGAGGCCAGCTCCAGAGAAGAGAGCGGTATGTTTTGGTGTCTCTGACATGTTTTCTGGGTCCCAAGCTACTGCTTATTTTTCCTCTCCTTTTGGTATTTACCATCCCCCTTCTCCTCTCCCATATTAAGGAAAACAGTGCAAGCCACCTTAATTTCCTTTTTGTAATGAGGCAGGGCAAAAATAATAAATATGCATATTGACATTTGCTTGGGAACCTCGAATGTAAATTCAAGGCACCAGCTCTTTATTCTGGTTAGACAGCAGATCACAATTAGATCTTCCTCAAATTCTCTGTCGTCCTGGTAACTGCTCTCTACTTAGAACATGAGGGCGAGATTACTCAAAAGGGTCTGGAAGGGGAGCAAGAGCTTATTAAGGAGTTCTTTCCGATGCTCAGAACCACACAAGCTGTTCCAAAACAGTAGCGAGGCGTCGGAGAAAAGCCCCCGTTCAGGTTATCCCGATCGCTGTGATGTATTTGGGCTCTGCCGCCGTTAAGTAGTTATGTACATTATAATAACAAGATTGGCTATGGCACACCAAAAATATTGACAATGAATAGTATTTTGGATAATCACAGATTGCAAATCCGCTTAAACGCATTCAACTCTAACAGATATATTTAGACCTAGATGAACAGTAGCTGGAGGAATTTCTTAAAGTGTCAATTGGTGTGAATGAATAAAGATGGTTTTCAAGGAGCCATATTGCTTAGGGATTAAGGCCAACTGGAACAATTCACTTAAAAAAAAAAAAAAAAAAGCCTCCAAGCTCAAGAGAGCAGCTCCCCTTTATTCGATGGAGGCGCGCCCACTTCAGTCCTCAGGACTGGTGCTGGCAGCCCTGCCATGATGGTTTAGCCCTCCCCATTTGTATAGAGAAGAGTTTTTAATTGTGCATAAATGGGAACGCACAGCTCCTGTGACACAATGTTTGCAGCAAGGATGAGGAAAACAGAAATCTAAGTAGCAGTCCTTTTTATTTTGGCTTAACAGATTTTAGCAGGAAGACTCTGAATATGAATCGGCTTCATTTTTAAATCCTGAAGACAATTTCTGAAGCAGCCCATAAGGCGCCACTTTAGTCTGAGGCAATTAAAAAAAGCCTAGAATAGCAAGAAAGAAAAATCACACCATTTGTTTGGACATTGCAAGGGGGAAAAGTTACAAATGATATGAACTCCATCCCTACATCCTCCCTACATCTATTTGCTTTTATACTCTTCCTGGGGTTTTGGAGGTGGGAATGGCAAGAAGAGTAAGGAACGTTTATAATGCTTAAGATACTGCTTGTCATGTTTTAATTGCCATAATGTGAACTGTGTTACAAGCACTTAATAAAAAGGATGGCGCAGACTTTCTCCCCATAGGCCAGTGGGTCTCAAGAGTCGATCCCCTCTTTGATAATTTGGGCATCACTAAAAAAAAGTAAAGACTTATTAGAAGTAACTTTTTTTTTTTTCCTTTCATGGTCCTTAAGGACCACCCGGAGAAGGCATTTTCGAACTTAAATCCTTTACGATCTAGAGCGACCTGGAAACTACTGGAAACGTAGTTTCTCAAAGTGAAATACCAAGAGAGGGTGGCCAAGTAGTTGGACTTCCTGCAAGTCCCACTTTTAAAGTGGCCTTCACCATCTTCTTGTAGCCTCTAAGAAAGCCACTTAATGAGGAACAAAACTAATTAGTTTAAAATCAGACTGAATCTATATAGTAGCTGTTCACAATGTGGAAAATCACTTTTTTCATGGCTTATTTTCTTTTAAAATGTATGCCCTTTTCCCATCCTTAATGTGTTCTGTATAGATGAAACAAATACTCTTTGCAGCAGGACCTGGACTCAGAGGCCTCAGAACCCAATAAGAGAGTCCTGTAGCTTAATGGTCCTTAAATGCTCACCATCTTTGTCACCTAATGTAAAATCCATCTGATCGAATAGCCGTGACTGAATTATAGATATATAATTTTTTTCTATTAAATGTTAATCTTCTGACTTGGCAGGGCAATAGAAACTCTAAATTATTAAGAAGGCAATAACCTCTCTAAACTCTTTCCTGAATTCAGAATATTCCCAGGACTGCTATCTTAAAAAACAAATTGCAAAGCTGTTTAAAATATAAAAATCAGGGCGCCTGGGTGGCTCAGTTGGTTGGGCGACTGCCTTCGGCTCAGGTCATGATCCTGGAGTCCCTGGATCGAGTCCCGCATCGGGCTCCCTGCTCGTCAGGGAGTCTGCTTCTCCCTCTGACCCTCCCCCCTCTCATGTGCTCTCTCTCATTCTCGCTCTCAAATAAATAAATAAATCTTTAAAAAAAAAATATAAAAATCAGGCCCATTCAGTACAACAATTTGATGCCAAATATCAATTATAATGGGCATTATTTTTATTGACGTCTCTTCTACTATATCATGGAGTAGAATACAAGTATGTATGTAGGTGCACAAACACACACACACACACACACACAACTACTGGGGAAGCAATCCTCGCAAGTCTTGGCTCTTTCTCATTTACATATGACATTTTTGTAACCTTCCCTTTTTGGTTGTATCCATTCATCACCGATGTTTGTTCATGCGGGCATAAATAATGAACATGCCCTCTAATGCATAAGTCATGCCACATGACCAATTATGCTCACCACAAGGGCTCTCGGTGCCCAGGGAGCTTCCCTGGAATGCCACCACTGCTGCAGCTTCTGGGTTTTTTTCTAAACCTCTTACCATCACAACTCTCGTGAGGCAGAGGCCCCTGTATGTGGCCAGAAACAGAAGCCGTGCTAAGACGCAGGTTACTATTTACCCGGAGAGATCTAATCTAGGCAGTCTTGTTCAAGTAGCCAAGGCCCAGAACTGGGAAAGAACTTCTAACAACAAAGTCTCGGATCCAGTTTAGTTGGGGGGATCACTGAATGAAAGGGAGTGGAGATGCCCGTTCTCCATGTTGTATTTTGTATACCATATATTTTACGGTGCCATTTTTTCCCCTCCTTCCTGAAACACAGTCATTGCTGAGTATCACGCACAACATGTAGCAGCCAGCAGCGAGGCCCAGGCTCTTCCTTCTCTGGCAGGCATGTGCCACCATATTTTTGCATGCTCATCACAGGCAAGTCTCTTTCCATCCTTATTTTGGTGCCAAAGGTACTGCCATTACTTCGATGCACAGAACTTGCAAGAAGAAAAAAGATCACGTGAGGCTGCAGAGTCCAGTGATGAGGAGAATGAAGAGGCAGTAAGGAGTTCTTCTACTGTGGTGAAGCGGATGTCAAGAGAAGCTTCTGGCCACTGCCACCTGAGGTTTAGCTTTATGTGAGCAGGCCCTGATACACCTCGTCATCGTGGGCACCAAAAATGAACTTGAAACCCTTTTCTACTTTGAAACGAGTAAACCAAGAACAGGAACCCTTCAGGTAGGTAAGAAGCATGTGTAGAACAGTTTTTAGGAAAGCTGGTAACACTGGGGGGAAAAGCACTCGTGTTCTGAAGCAGCAAGATTCCTAAAGCAGCAAAGATCCGACGCATAAGAGAGTTTTAAACCACGGAATATTTGGCTAGGGTCAAGAGCAAAGGTTGAAATAAAAAGCAAGCCATCAGAAAGATTAAGCTACATTCATCCGGAGTTATAGAACGGCGCAGGTATAGCTAGTGAATAAAGTCACTGTAATATTAAAGTTTAAGATGTTCGTTGAATGAATATTCAGTTTTCATAGTTCTTTATAACATGGACCCTCCGGCAAAAAGAATGAGCTTTCCCAACAAAGCAGGAATGATAAGAATGAAATGAAACAGTGGGAGAGTAATAGAGCTTTCAACAAAGGAACGCACACCAAAAGAAATCTGGTGATTCTTTTAGAGAGCACTCCCATCTCTGACACAGCTGATCTTCCTGCAGATGTCCTTGTTTTTCTGAACAAAGAACAGCAGAGAGACCAGCATCACCCACTCTTGTATATTCCACTTGTTTACTATCTAAGAAGCTTTAGCCTTCAGTGTCATAAATGCAATCTCTGCCTTTGATATCAAAAGGTGGGTGAATGAGACAATGGGATTAATTCAAGGAGGCCACTTGCTCCCCCACTCTATGTGGCAGACTGAAAATGGGCAACATCATCTGTACGTTGGACCCCTTCGTGCTCGACACCAAATTCTCAAAAGTGGCACATGGCATAAATGACCTTGTAAATCTTTTACGAGGATGTTCAAAACAATATTCCACATTTTATTGGTGATTGAAGACAAAATAAAGTACACATGAGGTTCCCCTCCCGCTTCTATTAAGGAAAATACAACACTGAAATGTGACTATTCAGTAAAGAACGTTCTCTGCTATAGAGCTTCAAAGAAGACCTAAATAAGACTCATGAAACAGAAGTCATGCCAAAGGACAACAGTAAATATACAAATTAAAGAATCCAAATACTGCTCATGTAAACTATCTAAAGAATTAAAAATAAATCCAATTCTGACTTTTCACTGTTGTTTCTATACTGAAGAAATGTGATGGTTTCTGGTGGGAGAAGCTATTTTGATGGCTCTTTGTCCTTGTTATTATACAAAATTGGAACCCAAAAATCTGGTTCGGGGGCGCCTGGCTGGCACAGTCGGTGCAGCATGTGACTCTTGATCTCAGGGTCGTGAGTTCGAGCCCCACGTTGGGCATAAAAAAAAAAAAAAGAAAAGAAAAGAAATCTGGTTCACGATGTTCAAAGATTACTGCTAAGGCACATTTTGCAATTAAAAGAAAACTTGGTTGAAAGGATTCATTTGTTCAGTTTATTTGCTAACAGTCAAATTAGTAATCTTCGATCTGAATGGTAAACGAAATATTAATAAAAATAGCAAAACATATAATCTCTCCTTAATGAGATGTAGTTAATAAAAATGGTTGGTTACAATACAGTATTTACTAATACATGGTCAATTTTATTATTTCCTTGTGATCTACATTCTTACAGTTTACTCTATTATTGTACTTTCATCTAAAACCTGAAAAATGTGTTTTCTAAAATCAGTTCTCTAATTTTGCATGAAAACTGCATTTCACATTATTAATTTTATTAGTGCAATTTTCCTATAAATAAGTACAAAGCATTTGGAGGATGTATGTATAATGAATGTTTCATTACTATAGTAGCAAATGTAAAAGTAATTGCTTTAAAAAGCCTAAAATTTTTGACACTTTGAAAAATCTAGCATACCATTTATCATAGTTCTCTAAATACTATGGCGAGAGAAATCACCACAAGTGAAAATTAAGATACTGCTGTAGATATTATGAGACCATTTTAAAATAAATTCCTAATACATTCTACCCTTGCCTGTTTTTAATCTAAATGTAATTTAGCACTGCACACCACTTTATGAAAAGAAATGTACTTAAAGGGGCATAAAAGTTACTAGTGTAAGAAGAAAAAAATCTGTACCTCTAAAAGAAGTCAAAGGCACTCATGAAGTTACTTCAATAAAAATGCAACTCGGCCAGCCAAGTTATGATGCATTCCTTAAAATCACATTTGGTCTCATGGCTCAACTGAAGACCTGAAAGATCTTTTGATCCGCTTACCAAATTAATTTCCCTGAAAGAAATCTTTAAAAATTATTTCAGCCTAACCCTTCTTCGTATGGACCTACGAAGGTGGCTTATGTTTTATTAGGGACTCAACAGCTTAAATATACGTAGCCCATCCGAGACAGTGTTAGGTTGTTTGCCTAACTGTAAAATTAACATAGATAGAATATAAGATTTGAACTGATAAGGAAAAACTCAGTAACATACCCATCTAATTAAAAAAAAAACTTGCTGATGAAACAAAATATATTTTATTTCAATTATCCTAGCACAAGGCGGCCCAGGAAGGCCATGGGGTTGCACAGGGAATGCTGAGCACCACAGCTAAAGCACACCCCGGCTGATCAGGACTGCTGTCAGCACACAAGCCCCTGCCGCATCTGTATGATCTGGAGTAAGGCCGCCTGCACATCTTCGTCCATGTGACCCTTGAGAGAAAGAAGAAAGGCAGAAACATTTTATGTCATCTTCATTTACACAAGAATTCGAAAGACCGAGGCTTTGAAACAGGGCCTAAGTGGTTGTGATTCACCAAATGCTAAAGCCTCATCATCACGGTGCTATTCTAAAGGATTTACTGGAAAGAAAGTAAGCTTCAAAGTAGTACAGACCAGCTGCTCTCAACACTTATTATCAGAAGACGGATGGACAAACGCCTCTCCTTTCCTCTTTTCATAACGGCTCAGATAATAGGGGCAGCATGAGTTATAGATAAGCAAAGTCAGCTACAAAGCTGTTTTATTTCCTGCTCCTGCTGAGAAATGTTTTTGTAATTAGAAAAGTAATCAATGAAAAAGACTCCATACTTATATTCTTATCCTAAGTAGGATCACATGTACGATTTTGCAACTTGCCCTTTCACCTAATGTCGCAAAGTCTTTCCCCAGCTGTATCCCTAATTATTTTTTTTTAAAAGATTTTCTATTTATTTATTTGAGAGAGAGAATGAGATAGAGAGAGAGAGCATGAGAGGGGGGAGGGTCAGAGGGCGAAGCAGGCTCCCCGCTGAGCAGGGAGCCCGATGCAGGACTCGATCCCGGGACTCCAGGATCATGACCTGAGCTGAAGGCAGTGGCTTAACCAACTGAGCCACCCAGGCGCCCCTGTATCCCTAATTATTTTACGTTATTGGATACTATTCCAGTGTACGGATATATCATCGTTTCTTTACTCGTTCCCCCAATGATGGCCATTTAAGGTGTCGCCCATCTTTTTTTTTTTTTTATTTATTTGACAGAGAGAGACACAGCGAGAGAGGGAACACAAGCAGGGGGAGCAGGAGAGGGAGAAGCAGGCTTCCCACTGAGCAGGGAGCCCGATGCAGGGCTCGATCCCAGGACCCTGGGATCATGACCTGAGCCGAAGGCAGAAGCTTAATGACTGAGCCACCCAGGCACCCCAGTGTCGCCCATTATGGGCAGATTCCTCGAGAAGAAATTGCTGGGTCAAAAGCAGGCTCAATTGCTAATTTTGCTAAGCACTACAAAACTTCCCTCTACCGGCATTGTAACGATTTGCACTGCCACCAACCGGGTATAAATGCCGATTTCCCAGACACCTTGGCCAACACTACAGACTATCGTCCTGTTTAATATTTGCCAATCCCATAGGTGAAAAATGGTACCTCCTTGTTTATTTGCATTTACCCATTACCAATGAGGTTGAGATCTTTTTATATGAATGTTAGCCATTTATATTTAGGAAGAAACACTTTGAACTTAAAAAGATGGCAAGAGGTTGATTAAATGCGAGTCAATATGGTAGGCTTAAAACACCCTCTTCCCCTTTTTCTTTGCTTGAACACTTGAATAGGTTTCAGCATAACACTTCCTATTAATATAAAAAGTTATGCTTCCAAAATCTGTTTCTATAACAGCAGGATGATTAAATTTCAAACATTAGCCATAGTTGACTAAACTGAATTTCTTAGTTAACTTTATGATGCCAGAAGGCAAGACTATTTCAGATGCCAGTTGTTTTTGTTATGTTTCATTAGGAGTCAGTAGAATTTCAACTTTTGGAGCATACATTAGACAAAGTTGAAAGGCTCGTTAGTTTGCAGTGTCTTCCGGCGAGAGCATGCTCTTCCTCCTCTGGCCAATATCAGACCTGAATGAGTTCCTCATCCTCTCTAACACACATCTTCTACACTTTTCTACCATTTTCCTCCTAAAGTTCCTATTCTGCTGTCCATCAATTGTCTTCTCTAACAATTGCAGTAAGTTGACCCTTGAACAACAGGAGTTCAAACCATGGGTCCACATAGACACAGATTTCTTTTTTTTTATTAATACCATATGGTACTATACATGTATTTTCTCTTACGATTTTCTTAATAACATTTTCTTTTCTCTGACTTTTTGTAAGAATACAGTATATAATAAGTATTTAATAAATATCACATACCAAATATGTGTTAACTGACTACTTATATTACTGGTGAGGCTTCCAGTGAACAATAGACTATTAGTAGTCAAGTTTTGGGGGGAATCAAAAGTTATATGCAGATTTTTCAACCATGCAGGGTCTGCACCCCTGCCTCCCACTGTTCAAGGGTCAACTGTACTTTCAAATCCCAGCTCATCTTCTAGCTCCTCAAAAGAAAGCAGCCAATCATACCATTCATTCTTTTCCATTTGTTTCTCCTGCATCTCCTATAGAAAAGGAAGGCTTTTTGACTTTTAAGAATTTGACACTGTAAACCTTCTTCCTTTTTATTATTTTACCTAGTTCCTTTTATTAAAAAATGACCTTCTTGGAAGCTTTCTCTCATCTCAACACCTTTTAAAAACAAAACAAAACAAAACAAAAACAGTGTGGGCTGACACTTCAAATCCTAAACAAGTCCTGTTATATCTCACCTGCCATTCTAACATTGTCTTTTAATACGTCTTCCTGAAAAATCTATTCTGAGAATTTTGGAGAAGCTGATCATAGGGTTTCTACAGAGCATTAAGTATAGTATTCTTCATATGCTAAACATTTTCTTATTTTTCTAAAGAAAGCTTTCTCATTATAGCCCCAAAGAAGGGAATTCTTAATCTTATGCTTCACTGAGTTTAAGCCTCAATAAATAAATATTATTGATAATCTAACAGAACCAATTTTTTTTCTTATACTCTTACAATTTTGTGCACCCCTTGTCATTTTTGCACTTTTATAGTATTTCCTACATTTCAAGAAATACTCCTGAGAAACAGTAAAGTCCTTTCCACTCTCTTTAGCTGACAGCCAGGTATGGATGTCAAGGCATTATCTCCAGCTAGCAGTACCATTAACATGCGCTGCCATCATATGTTGCCAAACTGTCTATAAAATGAGTGACAAGCAGATGGAGAGAACACTAAATGTAAGATGTTGTGTTACCATATAGCTTTGTAAATTTCTGTGGGAGATACACAAGCCATGATTAAAAGAAACACAATTATTTTTAAATAAGCATATGGGATACAACTACTTTACACATCAATGACTTTCACATAAATTTACTTGAAAATAATAAATGGTCTTCTCTAAAATGGGGATTAAAGAGTGCAACTGTGTTGAGCACCGGGTGATGTATGGAAGTGTTGAATCACCGTATTGTACATCTGAAACTAATACAGAACTGTATGTTAACTATACTGGAATTTTTAAAAAATAAAATTGAAAGGATTCTTAGAAATAAAAAGAATAAAATGAAATCTTTTCCAAAGGAGGAAGAGTTTTTTTTTTTTACCTGTGCAGCACTAAGAAGATGTGTCCGATAAATTGCAATCACCTCTTGGTGCTGTCTGTCAGCGTCCTAGAAATGTGGAAAGACGGACAGATCAGAGATCAGCATTCACGTTTTCAAACACATGGAGGCTTGTGATAACGCCACCTTCAGGCTTGACGCTACACAACAGTATTGTGCTCCCACCATGTTATGCTCCTGCCACACCTTGTAACAAACCACCTTGGACCCACCAGATGCAAAACTTCATAGCGTTAACAGTAGTATAAACTTTCCTAATCAACGTGTGGGAACATTCCTAGTGAAAGCAATGCCACTTGTCCTAGGTACCATGAAATTACTGCCTCAGTTCACATCTAATGCCACGAGATCATCCAGACACTTATCAACTTCTACTTTGGATTATTGCAAAAGCTTCTCATCTTGTCTCCCTGCCTCCAGATTTTATCTCCTCTCATGCTTCTCTTTGCTCATACCACTTCTGGCTCAAAAACCTTGGGAGAAACTTCATTCCATATAAAAGAGAATCTAGACTCATGCGCTTGCTTCTCAACAGGCTTGGCAGTTTCGCCACAAATACAGCTCCCGCGACCAGCCAGGCTAGTCAGCCTCTCACTGCCCCGTGGGCATGCCTCTTGCATTCCACTCCACCCCTTCCTCCCTACGATTTCCCTTGCCTGAAAGATTCTCTGTGCTCCATTCACCTACCAAAACACCATCTACCTTACAGGTTCAGGCCAGCTGTTTCCTTCCTCTCTAACTAGCTCCCACCACACCAGTGATCCTTCCTTCCTGTGAATTCATAATCCCTTAGAATCTGGGATCTTATTCTCAATTCTATATTTGATATTTTTGATCTTGTTACTTTACTTTTCGTGGATCTGTATTTTGCCTCTCTACCTACCCAGAACTCCCTGGGACAAAAACTGTGTACTCTCTCTCTCCCTGACAGTGTTTAGCACAGTGTCATGAACATAATAAATAATAAACCAATATTTCCAATTATTGAAGGGACTACCATATCCTTTTGATAAGATCCAAATCAGTAATTTGTCATCATTAATTTGTAGGCCAGGGGTGTTAATAAAATGAACCCTTAAAAAATAGCTTTCTTCTATTCAAAAACAACTCCTAACCAATTCATCTAAAATTGGAAATTATTAGCAACAATTTACATTTGAGCAGGATATGTTTTCCTTAGTATTTCCATGCATGTTATATTACCTCATCTGATTAAAAAAGCAAACAAATAAGTAATTTGTTCTTACTGGCCTACTTTACAGGTAAGGAGGCCAAGGATTAAGGGGAATATTCTATGTCACTTGCTTTTAAGTGGAGGAGTTTAGAACTGAGCTCCCGTCTTCAGTTTCTCAATCCAGTTGCTTTCTTTGACATAGAAAGGAGACACATATATGTATATAGGATACCTATATATGAATATATATATTTCCAGATGTTTTCTTTTAATACATGAGATATAAAACCAGAGGGATGCCTACCTTTATTTGTAAGTATAAAATATTATTTCTAAAAAAAAAAAAAAAAGAACACCTCCTTTAAAAGTTGAGTGGACCAATATTTGAGAGAGTTAGAAAGATACCAGATTTGGAGTCAGCCAGTCCCAGGATTAAATTCTAGCTGCATGTCCCTAGGCCTCACGTATTTTCATCTTTGTTTCCTTAAGAATTAAATCGGGGGGGGGGGGGCGCCTGGGTGGCTCAGTCGTTAAGCGTCTGCCTTCGGCTCAGGTCATGATCCCAGGGTCCTGGGATCGAGCCCTGCATCGGGCTCCCTGCTCAGCGGGGAGTCTGCTTCTCCCTCTCCCTCTCCCCCTGCTTGTGTTCCCTCTCTCGCTGTGTCTCCCTCTGTCAAATAAATAAATAAAAATCTTAAAAAAAAAAAAAAAAAAAAGAATTAAATCGGGGGAATAAAACCTTGTAGGGCGGTGATGAAGATCAAGGTCAAAGTAAGCAAAGTGTTCAGGGCCATGCCTGGCATATTGTAGGCACCCAATACACCACGAGTACAAGTAACTTTGGGCAAAAATGGTTACCTTCCTGGACCTGAGCGCAGCCACAGATTAATGTGATTTCTAAATAAACTTTTACCAACTACGTGAACCCGCACACATGGGCACGAAGGCTCCGAGGGCTAGCTACTCACAGCCAGCTGCTGCTGCAGGGACTTCACTTGCTGCTGCAGGGTGTCGACCAGCTGGCTCTGCCTCTTGCCAGGACTCCCGCTCGGGGACGTGAGCTGTGAAAGGCCGCTGAGTGCCTGCTTGAGTCTTTCCACGTCATTAAGCAGTTCCGTTATCTTATAAAGAAAGAAAAAAGTATGGGATAAACCTGTCTTATGCACTTATTCGATTCTCATGAACACCTTTACACAAAAATCACTCCTTGAGGCACACAATTTATCTTTATAGGCCAGAAAATTGAGGAATGAATATTGTCAAGATTATGATCAACAGCAGTATATACAATATATAAGTTCTTCTATTAAATTCCTCTCAGTAAATTCCTTACAAAAGCATTACCAAATTGAGAATAAATATATATCCTAAGATTGGAGTGTGACCTCAGTCTTTTTATTCTTAGATAATATTTAACTACTTAAGAAAGTCTACAGATTTTCTTCCAGGTCATTCGAAACATAGGAACTTATGGGGCGGGGCGCCTGGGTGGCTCAGTCGTTAAGCGTCTGCCTTCGGCTCAGGTCATGGTCCCAGGGTCCTGGGATCGAGCCCCGCATCGGGCTCCCTGCTCCGCGGGAAGCCTGCTTCTCCCTCCCCCACTCCCCCTGCTTGTGTTCCCTCTGTCGCTGTGTCTCTCTCTGTCAAATAAATAAATAAAATCTTAAAAAAAAAAGGAACTTATGGGGCATTGCCTCCTACAAAGTTTGAAAAGAGAGCATGGCTCATGTAAGTCTAGCATTAACTTATGTGCCTGGTTCTTGTCAAGAATGTGTGATGTAATGAGCACTGAGTGTTATACGCAACTAATGAAATCGTTGAACACTACATCAAAAACTAATGATGTACTATATGCTGACTAACTGAACATAAGAATAATAAAAAAATGTGTTTGAAAAAAAAGAAGGTATGATTTTAGACTACTTTGTCTTAAAGAGGGAAAAAAAATCAGGAGGCTGTTCAGACTAGTGGAGAGAGCAAAGGCTTTATTTAAAATCAGCCTGATCTGTTATTTATTAGCTTTGTGAGCTTGGTTAATTTCCTTTCCTTTTCTGAGCTTTAGTTCCTTTCTCCGTGAAAGGGGGAAGTTCTTTCATAGTTAAGAAAATCAAATGCAATCATAAATACATGCGTGGTATGTAGTATATGCTCAATAAGTGGCAACAATTTTAAGCAGCTAGTAATAACTTGCTATTGTAATTATACACTATTATATTCATAACAACCTTCGGAACAAGCAGAGAGCATTTAAATTCTGGGCCATATGAGCAGATGGGTCAGGTTAGTACTTGCACTCCTCCACTGAGGGGGGCTAGGGATGTGTCTGCTCTTAAGTGTCACAGTACCCCCAGAACGGACCACAGCACCTGGCATACAGAAGGCTTTTAATAACTATTTATTGAACTGATAAAAATGCACCCAACCTTCCTGATTTCTCATCTTCATAGTACACACTTTATGCCAACTACCAGTTTCAAAAATATTGTTGGGCACTTATTCTGTAAATTGTTATCATGAGAATGAGTAAGAAGAAAAGCTAAGTTACAAACCTGACCTTACGCGCTGGTTGAGAAGATCAACCACATAACTCTGAGACAGTAATCTAGGCATCTGAAATGAATGGCAGCACTAACAGAAAACATGCATTTTGGGAGAGGAACAGTTTACTGGAGGCTAGATTGGACAGTGAAGGCTTCAGGAAGGAGGACACGTGTTGAAGTGGGCATGAAGGAATGTACAGGACTTAAGAGGCAGGAGGGGCAGGGCATTCCAGGTGAGGAGACCAGTCTGTGGAAAGATAGGAGGACAGGGTATACAAGGAATTGGGAGGGCTCGGTCACTGGCATGGGTGAGTGCCAAGATCAAGTCTGGGGTGCTCCCTCGTGTCCTTCATTTCTTGCAGCCCAGAAATAGCTTTCTTCCTCCTCTCTCTCATCACCCTTCCAGTACCCTACAACCCACTGGAATGACCATTCCCTTAGGAGGCAAGTGAACCTTGAGTCTCCCCATCTTTCCTCAGTTCTTGGCTATACCAGTTGAGGAAACCAAAGGAGAAAGGCTTTTGTCTGTATGACTTTACTTTTTTTTCAATCCTGAATTGCTTCGCACACCAGTAGTCTAACTGGAAAGGTGGCATTTAATGGTCACGTAGTTAATGCTTTTGTAACCCTGTCCTGTGGCATGCTGTTGTAAAGGGCCCTGTCCCACTCCAGCAGCTCTGCTCTGGGGCAGCCAACACCAAGCCGTGCAGACTACTCAGTGCCTACCTTATTATCTTTTGCTTCAATTTGTTTGGCCGATTCCTGGATTCTTTTCTGTAACTCTGTGATTGTTGTTAAGGACTTATCACACCGCTCCTGCTGATCCTTGATTTCTTGCTCAATGCTGAAATGTAGTAATTCCTTCTCATCTTTGGCAGAAAGTTGCTTCTTTTGGGCATGCAGCGCCTCCTCACAGGCTTCTTCATACTTTCTATTCAGATTGGCCAGTTTCTCATTTAGGTTGGAAATCTGGGTCTCCAAATCACTTTTTGTTGCTTTATACTTAGACAAATCAACCACCTCTCTCGTCTCCAGTTTTTTTAATGCTTGTTTAGTGTTCTGAACCTCAGACTGGAGTTTGGAGACCTCTTCGGTTTTGTTTTGGCTTTCTTCTTCCTTTTCCCTCAGGCTGGCCTTTATGATGCCCAATTCCTTCTCGAATGCTTCCTTAATCCGCAAATGCTCTGCCAGGGGCACCGAAGAGTTCTTTTGGTTCTCCAACATCTGGTGCAGTTTGGCCACTGTCTGTTGCTCTTTCTCATAACACCTCTGCTTATTCTTCAGTTCCTCCTTTAGATGCTCAATGGTGCTGTTAAGAGATTTTTTCAGGGCCTCCACCTGTTCCAATGGAACATGCTGCTTTTGCAGAAGGGTCTGGGCTGCGCGAAGCTCAGAAGTCTGTCTGGCATTTTCGTCGACCAGCTTTTCCTTCTCAGTCTTCACCTCCGTGTATTTCTGTAACAGGTCTTTCAACTGTTTGTTTAGCTCTTCTGTTTTCCTGTTTAGTGCTCTCTCCGTGTCATGAGAGTTCTCAACAAGAACATTCTTATCCTTTAAATCCTTCTGAAGAGTGCAAATCTCCTTCTTCAACTTGTCATTCTCTTGCTTGTACTTCTTGGCCTCTTCTTCCCTGACATGGCATCTTTGCGTCTGCTCTGCTAACTGTTCTTTTAGTTCTTTCTCTGTTACTTTCAATTTTCTCTCACACTCTTCGAAGCTGACAATTGGAGCATATTTGAGCTTAATGCATTCCTGTATCGTGTCAAGTTCCTTCTTCTGGGCTTCGATTTCGGCATGCAGTGTCACAATCTCCTCTTGCCCCTTTCTGTAGTTAGCCAGTATTTCCACACTGTTATCCTGTACCCTCTTCATGCTCTGGTTGATGACACTCATCTTCTCCTCATGCTCTTGGAGGCTGATGTACTCAGCTTTTATTTGGCTCTGAGTGTTTTCCAGGTTTCTTCTGAGGATTTCATTCTCACCTTTTGTTTTTACAAATTCCTGATTGAGATCTTCGAATTTTTTCTTCACATCTAGTAATTCTCTGTGCGCCTTATCCAGTGCACCATTCAACTCGGTTTTCACCTCTTCGTGGGTTTTAGCCGGCACATACTGGGTACTCAGGGTCTTTTTCAAGTTAGTGTTTTCAGACAGGAGTGCATTTATGTTCTCTCGGTCTTCGCCACACTTCTTATTCAGTTCGGACAGCTGTCGTTTGAGGTCAGCGACACTGGATTTCAGAGCCGTGACCTCTTTCTGGTGTTTCTCGGGGGGCACGAACACAGTTTCCAGGCGGCTAACATTCTTACTTAAACTGTCATTTTCCATCAGCAATTTCTCCATTTCCAGCTTCTTATCTGCATATTTTTGTGTTACATCTAAAAGCTGTTTCTTCAGCTCATCAACGGTGACATCATGTGACTTTTTCATTTCTTCACTGACTTGTAGGGGAACATAATGATTTTTCATTTCACTTGTTAAGTTCTGTACTTGCTGGCTGAGGAGCTTATTATCCAGATAAACCTTTTCAACATCCCTCTGCAATGTCTGATTTTTCGACGTGAGTTCGGTGACCTTCTTTGAGAATTCTCCTGCTCTCTGTTCCAGTCTGCTTTTGAGCCGCTCATGCTCCTCGGGCTTGACGTGCTGAGCCAGTTTGGCCTTACAGTTTTCAAGCTCTCTCTTTAACTGTCTGATTTCAGTAAGTGATTTTTCATACTCTCTTTCCGTCTCTCCTACTTTTTTCACCTTCTCGTTTACTTCACTTGATAAAAAGCTCTTCATGCTCTCAAATTTTTCTGTCGGAACCGAAAGGGCCAACTTTGCTAAGAGTTCTTTTACCTGGCCTTCCACCTCGGCGACCCTCCTTCCTTTCTTGTCTCGCTCCATTTCACACGTACTCAGTTCCTTCTGCAATCGCTTATTCTCTTCCACCAGCTTGCCTTCATCCCTCCTAAACTGTTCTACTAACAGCTCATTTTGTTTGATTTGGTTTCGCAACTTTCCCACTTCGGCTGACGCGCCCTCGTATTTCGACTTCATGTCCTTCAGCTGGTCCTTCAGCTCCTCCGTCAGTCTGTGGCTCCCTGTGGCTGCTTCACTTGTCAGGTGCTCTTTAAGGGCAAGAAAGTGTGTCTGCATTTGTTTTACTTTACCTTCGGACTCATACATTCTCTTCTGCACATCCTTCAGTGCGTCTTCTAACTGCTTTATCTGCTCGTCGGAATCCTCCTTGATCCGTTCACATTCTAGCGCTAAAGCTTTGCACTCGGCCACCTTGTGTGCCAGCTCGTTCTGGAGCTTGAGGCGGTCTTGTTTTGCCGATTCACAGAAAGTTCTCATTGCTTCTAACTCTTTCTTTAAAATGTCATTTTCGGAATATGAGGTCTGATTGGTTAATGACAGTTCCAGTGGTCTTAACATAGACCTGCTCTGCATGTGGGCTGGTACCCCTGGGGAAGTACACTGAAAAGAGAAACAAAAAAAAGATACTAATCACAAAAGCCTAAGGAAGACATTGACTTATTTGCCAAACATATAAACTTGCCACATCATCAGCAGTCAAGGGGTTTTCAGACTAGCATATTGGAAAAATACAGTAGTGATTTTTGAGGTAAGAAAAACCATTCTGGGTATAATTCCCTTCATATGCTCTCAAGCAGTGATACTTAGAGAGTCTGTTCACTTTAAGTGTATTTCTGGCAGAACAAAGAAGGAAAATAGTTGTGGCCTCTGGGGACTACTTCCTGTTCCTTTCCCCATTCACAATAACTACCCACAAAAGATACCAACTGTATCAAAACACACTTATTATTTCTACGCTTTATGGCACATAATGCGCTGAGAACTTCCAATTCTGAAGTCATCAGAACCCTCGAATCAAAACAAGTATTGCAATTTTAAATCTGCAAATTATTTCACAGAATGATATATTATGTAACTTCTAATAAGATATATAATTTCTGAATATCCTCATTAACTCCAATGTAATGATTATAAAAATGCCACCAAAATAAGCACGGCTAGTATGAGTTGTCAAGAGAATATTAGTTAACTCACAAAAATGAAACAAGTTTTCTTCTCTCAAGTAGGATGAACTAGAACTTACCATATGATCTTAGTACAAAATTTGATTGACATCTTATTCCCTCCACTAAGAGTTGACATAAAAAAGAAGTATAATTAAACTCTTCAAAAAATAGTTCATAAACAGAACATATAACCACAAAAGACTAAATTCAATTATTTTATTTTTTCCCATACAGCCTATTACAGTAAGGCTCTTTACAGGTACTAACTCATTGATAAAAGCTATGTGCTGTGCATACACTCCACTATTTTAACAGACAGGTCTTACTGTTGTTAGTTAAATCTATGCTGCCTTCCCCAGGATCAAGAAGAAGAAAATTAACAACATGGAATAATTTCCCAGCCTCACTCTGCTTCTAAATTATCTTTCAATTTACCAATGATCTTCAGACTAAAACTGCGATAATTTACCAATTACTTACACATCTTTACAATTTCCAGACTTGTTTTATTACAATCAAATATTTATCTAATCTTAAATACTTTTCAGATGATATCCATTTTCTCAACTTAGAATCTTAGAAGTTTCCAGCTTAAAGTGATCTTTTTTTTAATATTTTATTTATTTGACAGAGAGAGAGAGCACAAGCAGGGGGAGAGGCAGGCAGAGGGAGAGGAAGAAGCAGGCTCTCCGCAAAGCAGGGAGCCCAATGCAGGGCTCAATCCCAGGACCCTGGGATCATGATCTGGGCTGAAGGCAGATGCTTAACTGAGCCACTCAGGAGTCCCTCCAGCTTAAAGTGATCTAGAGACATCACAAAGCCTAACTCATTCTGCCTATAAATGACAGAATGTAAAAAAGCCTTTAAAAGCCCAAATATTTAACACTTCAGTCCATGGGAGGTGCCAAAAATGCAAACTTCTATCTACTGGAAAGTAAAGGTGAGAAGCAGATCAACGAGAAAATCAGACAACACTACCTCTTAGAAGCTTTCCTTATTTTGAGGTGAATTTCCAACACATAGAATAGATATTTGAATATAAGGAAAAATACACTTCAAAGCCAAAAAAATTACTTCTGAATTATTCGTAACCTGTCTTCCCCTCTATATGGGCAAATATGAAGAGTTGACCAAACGCTGTTAATAACTACAGGCTTACTATCAAAGACAATGAAACTGTAATTCAAATTTCTTATTTCAGCTACTGTCATCAAAAACACTCTAGAGGGCACCAGAAACAGTAATATCTGCTTTTATTAAACTCAGAACACCAATAACTTTTCTCTGATAATGAAAACCTTATTCAATGTATATGTACTGATAAATATACAATGCTGTTTTCCTCTTTTTAAAAAGGTACAAATATTTTTAATAAATTTTTAATTAAAATCCAGATTTACCTGTGAATCTGCCATGTACATTTGACCCTGTTTGAGAAGCATATCTTCTTTTCCTACATAAATCCAAATAAATGATATCTTAACTTAAATATCCATACCAAAGTAGGCTAAGAATTGATTTGGTGTTATTCTCTCTCCTCTATTATTCAAACAAAACAAAAGCATGAGTTACAACATAAAATTATCCTTGTTCTAAAATATCCCTGTTTTTCCTTATTATTTCTACATACATGAGGGAAGTATCTATATTCTTCTAAACAGATACTAAGTTGGTTTTTAGAAATATATAAGACTGTTAGACTACATAAGCTACATGATTATTATAAAATATATATCTTACAATCAGTCAAAATAAAAATGGTGTTCTTTACAATTTATGGGATAAATACTACTATTGTACTGAGCTCGAGGATAATTTAATATTTCCTGGGAAGCAAAAAAAAAAGGATTTTCTAGAGGAATTATTTAGAATTAGCAAATAATACACAAAAGTTAATATTAATGACATAGTCTTAAATAAGTATTTATGTAACTTGTAATTTTAAAATGCCTCCCTGCATTGAGACTATATCCAGATTTCTCCAAATCATAAAACTACGTTATGTTTCTTTTCATAAAAAATGAGCTCCAAATAGCACAAGATAAACGTCTCCTAATCAACAAGGCAAGTTTGGTAACTCATATAAGATACAATTTAAAAATACAGGTGGCTAGGGAAAATCAGAGCCTCAGCATTCCCAGATTTTATGTTAGAGGCTACACTAGCATCTTCACCTCTTCCTACTTCCATGTGTTGAGTTATAACAAACAAGTGGCTGAAGTTGAGCGGCAAGAATGTCATATACAGTTAGACAAAATAAGTAGGTATAAACATTCTTCTTTGTTTGAACTGGGTGAACAGTAATGATAATCTATGCTTTTGTACTTACGGTTACTGAAATGACTTCCTGATCCTAAATGATCGCTCTGAAATCAGAAGCAGAAATTTATGACGAATATTGCTTCATTTTGTTAAATTCTGTATCTATTTTAGCTCTAAATGATCCAATCATTAAAACCACATTTTCAACATTCGTTTCTCCTGAGTATGACTCTACTTGAAACCACAAAAAGACACAGCACTAGTGACAATTAGAGAGACCAGTTGAGAATAAACTACTTCACTAAGCAGTTTAATAAAAGCAGCCAAGTGTTTCAAGGAAAAACTTCGCTGCTCAAAAGAAAAAAAAAAAAAGTGAGCCCCAAATGAACTGAAACAACTTTCAATACACACTCTTTCTGCGGCTTCTTTACCTCAAAAGGAAGAAAATGCCTTCCCTATCAAATGCAATCCCTATCAAAATACCAACAGCATTTTTCACAGAACTAGAACAAATAATAGTAAATTTGAGTGGAACCACAAAGATCCCAAATAGCCCAAGCAATCTTGAGAAAGAACAACAAACCTGGAGGTATCACAATCCCAGATTTCAAGATATACTACAAGGCTGTAGTAATCTAAACAGTATAGTAATGGCAGAAAAACAGACGCACAGATCAATAGAACAGAATAGAGAGCCCAGAAATAAGCCCATGCTTATACAGTCAATTAACTTATGACTAAGGAGGCAAGGAGAAAAGACAGTCTCTCTTCAACAAATCATGTTGGGAAAACTGGACAGCTAAATGCAAAAGAATGAAACTGGACCACTTTCTTACACCATAAATAACATAAAATAACATAACATAAAACATAAAATAAAATAAAATAATTTTAAAAATTTAAAAAATAAAAAAGTTAAAAAAATAAAATAAAATAAAATAAATAAATAAAATAAAATAAACTCAGAATTGAATGTGACACGTGAAACCGTAAAACTGGTAGGGAAAAAAAACAGGCCATAATCTCTTTGGCATGGGCCATAGAAATACTTTTCTAGATATATCTCTTCCAGCAAAGGGAACAAAAGCAAAAATAAATAGCCAGGACCCCATCAAAATAAAAACCCTTTGCACAGCAAAGGAAACCATATAAAGGCCACCTAGTGAGTGGGAGAAAATATCTGTAAATCATATATCTGATAAGGAATTAATATCCAAAATATAGGAAGAACTTATATACACTCCCCAAAAATAATCCAATTAAAATAAAAAGTAGGCAGAGGACCTGAATAGACATTTCTCCAAAGAAGGCATACAGATGGCTGACACATGAAAAGACACTCAACATCACTAATCATCAGGGAAATGAGACTAAAATCACAATGAAATATCACCTCACACCTGTCATTATGGCGAGTATCAAAAAGACAAGAAAAAACAAGTGTTGGCGAGGATGTGGAGAAAAAGGAACCCTGTGCACTATTGGTACGAATGTAAATTGGTGCAGCCACTGTGGAAGACAGTATGGAGGATCCTTGAAAAATTTAGAAATACCATATGATCCAGTAACTCCACTACTGGGTAATTTATCCAAAGAAAACAAAAACACTAATTTGAAAAGATATATACACCCCTATGTTTATAGCAGCATTATTTACAATAGCCAAGATATGGGAGCAACCCAAGTGTCCATCAATAGATGAAGGAATAAAGAAGATGTGGTATATATACACACACACACAAAGGAATATTAGCCATAAGAAAGGATGAGATCTTGCCATTTGCAAAACATGGATGGACCTCAGGGTATTATGTTAAGTGAAGTAAATCAGACAAAGACAAACACTGTATGACTTCACTCCTATGTGAAATCCCAAAACAAAACAAATGAACAAACAAAAAGCAGAAACAGACCCAAAAATACAGAGAACAATCTTATGGTTGCCAGGGGAGAGGAGGTAGGAGAATGGGCAAAACAGATGAAGAAGAGTAGGAGATACAAGCTTCTAGTTATGGAATGAGTAAGTCATGGGGATAAAAGGTACAGTATAGGGAATACAGTCAAAAGTATCGTAGTAGCGTTGTATGGTGACAGGTGGTGAGCACAGCGTCATGTATAGAGTTGTCAAATCACTATGTAGTACACCCGAAACTAATGTCCCATTGTGTGTCAGCTATTTTCAATTTTTAAAAAAAGATGTGCAGATGTAGTTCATGTTTGTGTATCTGTGCGTATTAGTACTAAGAGCTATGTGTCAAACTCGTATAGGAGACCACAATAAAAACGGTCCACAGTTCTATAACTAAATTAATGCCACCTCCACTAATCCATAGTGCTCCAAGGGTACGGAAAAATGTCTGTAAACTTAGTTAAGCTCTTTGTTCTATGTAATATTGAATACTAGAGTTTGTAATAGCTGCTAAATGGGCTTATACATATATGGGTTGGGGAAGGCCTACACACATAAGGAGTTCAAAAAACTTGGTTTGGGTTTATTACCTTCACTTGATTACTCAAATAAAAATGGAAAGATGAGTTGTAACATAAAATTAGCTTCATTCTAAAATACCCATATTTTCTCATATTTTTCCTATAAACATAAGGGAACTGCCTACCTGTTATATATTACACATAATGCAGCACTTCTATTGGCAGCTTATGAGGAATTCTTAGCATGTGAGATGATACAGTAGTGAGTACTCAATATTTATAAATAATGCATTCTTAGTTTTTAATGGCTGCTTTCACAAATACTGGGTCACATATAAAGTGTGCCCTCTAATTTTCTTCTTGAAAGTAAAAAACTCATTTCTAGTATAAAAATTCATCAAAATGAGTATGTATCGACTGGAGAAACTGTCCCCATTAGCCTAGGTGAAGGAAGTTACAAAACAGTATTCCCACCTGTTGAATGTGTATGTAACACAAGCTATGCACAAATGAAGTGAAAGGCGATCAGTCAGGGGCTAAGAGTGCTGGCCTTATAGGTGTGTTTATTTTCTGCTTTTAGTTTACCTACATTTTCTCAGTTTCCTAAAATAAATCTGTTGTCTTTATAAGAAAAAACGTGTTATTTTTCTACAATATATTATAACCTCATTGAAAGTTATAGGCTTGGCTCCAAGTTTGTCAAAAGCTACAGAAAAACATGTTATTCTTAAGATGTGAGAGTCCACTTGTAGAAGAAAAGCAATACATAAATAGTACCCGATTATAGGTATCCAACTTTGGCGGACATTTCAAAAATCCCATATGCACATCTGTATTTTCTCATTCAAGCTATTCCGAGCATAAAACTAGTCAGACTGCCTGGGTTCAAGTTCTGGCCCTGCCACTTCCTATTTATAGAGCCCCTCATGGGTAGACTGCTCTGTGCTTCGGTCTCCTCACTCACAAAGTGGAGATAAGAGTAAGATCTAGCCAACAGAGTTGATGTGTTTATGAAATGCGTGCATAGTGCACAGGGCCGTTTCTTGGCATGTGGGCAATGCTACAAAATGTTAGCTATTACTAGTTTCACTACTAGCCTTAAAAACAAACATCTTCAAATGTGAAAAATAGAAGCTACTCTACTAGTTCATTAGTTTATAAACCTATATTTCTGAATAATCTTCAGAATTCAGTCATATCAATGCAAACATGCATCGAGGCATAACTCACCTGCAGTAAAGTACATGAGTGTTAAGTGTACGGTGCAGTAAATGTCTGCATATGTGTATACCTCGCATCATCGAACCCAGATCAAGACGAGAACATTCCCAGCACCCTCAGATGCTTCTTCATGCCCCTAGTCCGTAACCCCTCACCAAAGGGTGGCCTCTACTCTGACCTCGGTCACCACAGATTAGTTTTGTCTGATTCCAAGTTTCGTAAAAATGAAATCATGAAATATATACTCTGTGTCTGATTTCTTTCACGCAACATTACGTCTGTGAGATTCATCCCGTGTCTTTACATTTTTTCACAGCTGCGCACGTTTTTCATCTCCAAAGGAAAAAAAATCGCTTTTGTTACATACTTTGGAGTTATATTCCCCAGTAAAGATAAAAGATTCACATTGAATCAGCCACCTTCTTCAGTGGCACCAGCGATGAACCACATTTATAAAATATGTATGATGGCCTTGCAAAACAAACCTCTGCAGGTAAAAGCCAGGCAAGTGGTCACTGTTGGTGCTGGAAATGTGGGTCCTGACAGGAAGCAAGTGTCAGGAGGCTTCTAGGTACCGGGAATGTTCTATTTCTTGATCTTGGTGTGTCTGACTTGTGAAAAGTCTTCAACATATACACTTTAACATGTGTACTTTATAATGTACACTGTATTTCAATAAAAACTTTCTAAAAAATACCATGACTTTGGAAAAACTAAGAGCCAACTGATCTAACCAAAGCTGAGCCTTATTGACACACTATTCTCAACCAAGTGTTGTAATTAATGCATAGATACACAAAACCCTTTCTGAGATAATCCTGGAAATACACTATTCATTTATGACGCTTTGTTCTTTTCACCATCATAAACATTGCAGATTTACAGGTACAAGTGTGAAGTTTTGTAAAGGTAAAGACAAAGAGGAAAGCCGGGGAAGAGAAATGGGTATGGAAGGGAATGCCAGGCCCACGCGGGTCAGTCAGTGGTCTCGTTTAACCTTTGCCAAAGCTCGTGGAGAAAGGGACGATCACCCCAATTTTTGCAAAAGTGGCAGCAAGCTCAGAGACTTTAAATAAACTGCCTGAGGTCACACAATAAAGAAAAAAGTGAGCATTCAAATTCAAGTCTGACTCCAAGCTCCTTACCACTGCCCATTTTACGTTATATGAAAGAATTTATTTAAGCTTTCTATACCTCAAAATATTTAAATCTATTTTTCAGAGTCTCAATAGTTCTTAGGCTTTCTTCATGTTGCTTTTCTTTAGCCACCAAAAGGGATTTCAGCTTTTCTTTCTGAAACGGAAAGGAATAAATACAGAGCAAAATCACTCCGTGATTGCAACTAGGTTAAAAATATGTTTCAGAAAATGTGAATTAGAGTGACTGTGATTTTTTAGTATTTTTAACTATTAGTAGAGTTGGAAATTTCTACAAATATACTAATAAAATATACAATATATACAAACAATACTATGAAAACTTCACATTTCTGTCATGTTTCAAATCTTATTATTTTCAGACATTTTATTTACAATGTTTAGAATTTTATATCTTTTCGTTAAAAGTTTCACAGAAAATGAGGCATTCAGAGGCAATAACAACAAAATGCTTATGATAACCCATGCTGTCCTTAAAACGTATTTTTATAGTCACATGTAGGTTTTGTTTTTCCCTTTAAGCAATAACCAGAAATCAAATCCTCATCCCCATCTCAACTCAGGACTCAAAACTCTACTGCAATATCATCTTCAATTTACATAACATTTTACAGCTTTAAAGTAAAATTTATCATCCTACCTCACTTTCCAGATCATCAGCAACCATTACTTCCTAAATTCAAAAAGAAGAAATGTATTTTCATTATTCAAAGCTTATTTTTTAAAGGCATGAGCTCAGCGAATATCTTTGTAAAAGGCTGGCATATATCTTTAAGATTGGAAACAAGGATATAAGGAGAAAATGTCTCTGGATGACCAATTCTGTGGTCTGAGCTGTCACTCATTCTTCTCACTGACCAGGTTCAGAAGCACTTTGATTCTTTTGAGAACCCATCCATTATCAACTCCTACTTTCCAATCCCATAGCCCCAACTATAGTTCAGTGCTTTGCTATTACCGTACACCAACAGTATTTTCTGTTCCTATAAGTGACACTGAAAGTTTCATGTAAAGATCCCAGAAAGACAGAACTTTGCTCAAGGACAATGACCTGGTTGTACCTCCTTTAGCATCTAGCACCATGACTTGATGTGGCACTTGATGATGATTACTGGTAGTAAAACATTTTTTAAATTTTTTATATTATGTAGATTATTACCTCATTCAGCTGTAGTTGTAAACCATTGACTTTATCCAGTAATATTCTCTGTTCTTGCTGAATTTTTCTCAACCTCTCTTTCAAATCTTCATTTTCAATCTCCAGATCCTTAAATAGTAAAGATAACAGGTGCCAGACCAGCCTTAAAAGAGCAATTCTTATGCAAGAAATTTTTAAAACCAGTTCGCTATCATGTATGGATATATACATATATAAAACAGCTTTAAGTCCAAAGACACAATGGTTTCAATGACATTTCAATGGCTTAAAATTTATAGGTCAGAAATAATATACAGGCATACTCGTTTTATTGTGCTTTGCTATATTGTGCTTCACAAATACTGTGTTTTTTACAAATTGAAGGTTTGAGGCAACCCTGCATTGAGCTAGTCTATCAGCACCATTTCTCCACCAGCATTTGCTTACTTGTGTCTCTGTCATATTTTGGTAACTCTCACAATATTTTAAATTTTTTTATTATTATTATTATATTTGTTATGTTGATCTGTGATCAAGTGAACCTTGATGACACTATTGTAATTGTCTTGGGGCACCATGAACTGTGCCCATCTAAGATGGCAAACTTAACCAGTAAGTGCTCTGTGTGTTCTGATGCTCTACCCACTGGCCGTTCCCCCATCTCTCTCCCTCTCCTCAGGCCCCCCTGTTCCCTGAGACACAACAGTATTGAAATTAGACCAATTAACAACCCTACAATAGCCTCTAAGTGTTCAAGGGAAAGGAAGAGTCACACATCTCTCACCTTAAGTTAAAAGCTAAAAATGATTAAACTTAGTGGGGAAGGCATGCCAGAAGCTAAAAAAAGCCAAAGGCTAGGTCTCTTGTACCAGTTAGTCAAGTTGTGAATGCAAAGGAAAAGCTCTTGAAAGAAATTAAAAGTGCTACTCCAGTGAACACATGAATGATAAGAAAGCAAAACAGACTTATGGCTGATAGGGAGAAAGTTTTAGTGGTCTAGATAGAAGATCAAACCAGCCACAACATTCCCTTAAGCCAAAGCCTAATCCAGAGCAAGGCCCTAACTCTCTTCTATGAATTCTTTGAAGGCTGCTAACACAACATCCATTCTGTAGCCCATGGATCAAGGAGTAATTTCAACTTTCAAGGCTTATTATTTAAGAAATACATTTTGTATGGCCGCCTTGATGGAGATTCTTCTGATGGATCTGAGCAAAAGAAATTGAAAACCTTCTGGAAAGGATTCACCATTCTAGATGACATTAAGAACATTTGTAACTAATGAGAAGAGGTTAAAATACCAACATTAACGAGAGTTTGGAAGAAGTGCATTCCAACCCTCATGGAGGACTTTGAGGGGTTCAAGGCTTCAGTGGAGGAAGTAACTGCAGATGTGGTGGAAATAGCAAGAGAACTGGAATTAGAAGTGGAGTCTGAAGATGGCGCTGAATCGCTAGCAATTCCATGATAAAACTAATGATTGAGGAGTTGCTTTCTTTGGATGAGCAAAGAAAGTGGTTTCTTGAGATGGAATCTACTTCTGGTGAAGATACTATTAAGATTATTGAAATGGCAACAACGGATTTAGAACATGACCTAAACTTAGAGGGATTGAGGGGATCAACTCCAATTTTGAAAGGAGTTCTGTGGGGAAAATGCTATCAAACAGCATGCTACCAAGAAAACTTGTTAAGAGTTCATCAATGTGGCAAACTTCCTTGCTGTCTTATTTTAAGAAAGTGCCACAGCCTCTCCAACTTTCAACAACTCACCACCCTTGTGAGTCAGCAGCCATCAAGGCAAGACCCCCCGCCCAGTAAAAAGATGACAACTCACTGAAAATGCCAATGATGACTAGAATTTTTCAGCAATAAATATTTTTATTTTTAAAATTTTTTTTAATTTTTTCTTTTCTTTTTAAAAAATATTTATTTAAGTAATCTGCACACCCAACGTGGGGCTCAAACTCACGACTCCGAGATCAAGAGTCACGCGCTCTTCTGACTGAGCCAGGCAGGCACCCCAGTAATAAAGTATTTTTAAATTAAGGTATATACATTGGGGGTTTTTTAGATATAATGCTACTGCACACTTAACAGACTACAGTATAGGGGCACCTGGGTGGCTCGGTCAGTCAAGCGTCTGCCTTCAGCTCAGGTCATGATCCCAGGGTCCTAGGATCGAACCCCACATCGGGCTCCTTGCTCAGCAGGGAGTCTGCTTCTCCCTCTCCCTCTGCTTCCCACCCCCCCAACTTGTGTTCTCTCTCTCTTGCTCACTCTCTCTAAGTAAATAAAAATCTTAAAAAAAATACAGACTACAGTATAATGCAAATATAACTTTTATATGTGCTGGGAAACCAAAAAAATTCATTTGACTCACTTTATTGCAATATTTGCTTTGCTGCAATAATCGCTTTATTGCAATGATCTGGAACTGAACTGCAATATATCCGAGGTGTGCCTGTAGAAGATTATGGTCCTATGCTATCTAATTAATACAAGCATATACAAGACAGCAAACCACCATGATTCTAACAAAATAAATAAACAAAAGCATCACCTGGAAACAGAAAACAGCAGAAAAACGTGCCATTTTAACTTTTGCTTAACACCTCTCAAGTTTATGGGAGTGTTCTATTTTTTTTTTTTTTTTTTTTTTTGCTATACTAATTACCTCAGTGCTCTGATGAAGCATTTAAGGCTCCAGTTTTGGGCTAGAGTTCACTTTCTTAACACTACATAGTAAACTATAAAAGCCCAAATAAAATGCTTTTGTCTTATCATATGGAAAACAGCTATACAACTTCTATTTTAATGGTGTTTCAGTCATAAAATAAACCATTTAATTATGGAATCTTCCTCCTCCGACATAATCCACATAATAATTATTTTTTAAACACTTTGATTAACATAGAACATTGTATGGTTAAACAAAATGATTTTTCATCAGATAAAAAACACTCATATTAAAACCTATTTATTGGGGCGCCTGGGTGGCTCAGTCGTTAAGCGTCTGCCTTCAGCTCAGGTCATGATCCCAGGGTCCTGGGATCGAGCCCCACATCGGGCTCCCTGCTCTACGGGGAGCCGGCTTCTCCCTCTCTCCCTCCCCCTGCTTGTGGTCTCTCTCTGTCAAATAAATAAATAAAATCTTTAAAAAAAAAAAAACTATTTATTTACATTAAAGCCATCATTTTTCATTGCAATACTTAAGTTTTCTAAAATTAATACAAACTTAGGATTTATGGCCCAAAACAGATATATTTAAATCAATAAAAAGTTATGTAAAGTTGTTAAATTATTTGCTTCCTAATACATATTAAAACAATACTTTCTGTAAGATAATATGACCCAAACATTCATGTCAAAAGTCAATTCTTTTAGAAGGGATTGGGCAAGAAAACAGAATCACATAACATAGCAGGCTGCCCTTCCTTCCCCTGTTCATTTCCCCCACGTTTCGTGCTCCTTCTCTTCCCACCCGACCCCACTACAAACAACACAGCAATTCTTTACAAAGAAGATACCTTTTTTTTTTCTTTTTACCTGAATGTTTCGATGCTCCCTCTGACTTGACTTCATATTTACTTCATCTAGCATGTATGGCAAATTTCGCTTTGGTGAAACATAAGAGAACACAGGTTAGCAAGTATGAAAATACAGAAAAGTACATTTTCCTCAGTAGGCAACATTTAGGGATGTGCTACTTATCCAACATGAAATTTTACTGTATATAACACAAGATGGCAGTGTTTGCACTTAAAACTCCAAGTGGAAAGCATCTTTAAGACTATAGGTTTTATTTTTTTTTTTTTTTATTAACATATAATGTATTATTTGTTTTAGGGGTACAGGTCTGTGATTCATCAGTCTTACACAATTCACAGCGCTCACCATAGCATATACCTTCCCCAAAGGACTACAGGTTTTAAATAAATCAACTATGATTTATTTTAAAATACGAAGACATAATAAAATTTAAAATCCTAACTGTTAAGGATTTATTTTTACTAAAGTTACCAAGACTTAAAAAGTAGAATTTGTAGGGCGCCTGGGTGGCTCAGATGGTTAAGCGTCTGCCTTCGGCTCAGGTCATGATCCCAGGGTCCTGGGATCGAGTCCCGCATCGGGCTCCTTGCTCAGCAGGGAGCCTGCTTCTCCCTCTCCCTCTGCCTCTCCCTCTGCTTGTTCTCTCTCTGTCTCTCTCGCAAATGAATAAATAAAAATCTTAAAAAAAAAAAAAAAAAAGTAGAATTTGTACTAGACACAAAACTAAAGTTGCACTATAAGGCATCATCAACCATTCCCAAAGGAAAAATCTAGTACTTAAAAAGGAGAGGGAGTTACATTAATGTTGAAAAGAAATATGGAAATTATTTATTTCTTTAAGCATTGATAAAATATCAAAGGGTGTGGTAAGAAAGAGACAGACAATCCTCTGACCAGAGCTATGTAAAAGATCTCTAAATGACTTGGTTCAGTACATGTTCTGTTTTGTACACTTACTGCTTTGAACCCTTATTCCAGCCTAGAGATTTGCTTTAATAAAAAAAATAACACAATTATTAAACAAGAGAGCATATAACCTTTTTTTGGCCCAAACTGACATTTAAATCTACATAATAATTTAGAAAGCTATGGTCTTTCTTTTTGAGAGCTTAAAAAAAAAAAAAAAGCTAGTGCTTTAATTTTCCAAGAAAATTTTTTAATGTTTTGTATTATTTGTTGAGTCTTGTTTAACCAAGCGTTTTAACTGTCATTCTAATGAATTTGGATTTAGAATTAGAGGGACAAGGTCCGATTAGAAAGATATTCCATATCCACGACTTGGCCCAAACTACATTTCTAGCCTCATTCCTTCTAGCAAAGGACTGTTCTTCGTGTGGGGTCTGAGCCATTTCCTCATTCTACCTTCATCCCCGCCTTCCCTTCAGAGGGTCCTTCATCATCTGGCAACTGCTTACCCCACCCGCCTCTCCTCCTCAGTCATGCGCACATCACTCCTCCATGCTGACCTTCTACTGCCCCATGGATGTGTTAAACATACTCCTGAATCAGGGGGTTGGCACCAGCCCTTCCCTCTGCCCGCTAAGGCTTCTTCTCCTACAGAGCCCCCTGGCTCCCTTCTCGCTTCCTTCACACCTCTGCTCAAATGTCACTTCCAGAGAGAGACCTTTGCTGACCACACCATCTAAAATAGCTTCCCGCCCTCTCCCCTCTTCATCCCCTAATCCTGTTCCACTCTTCTTCAAAGCAGATGCTATGATACTAAACACTAGCATTTGCTTATTGTTCACTTCTCTCACCAGGCTGGGAGCAACATGAGACGGGAACTTTGCACACTATGATTCGCCAGCACCTAGAATAGTAAGGGGCATATCGTAGGTGCCCCACAGAGGTCTGTTAAGCAAACAACTGAATAAGTCTTATTTTTAAAACTATACCATAGTCTTCCTGATAACAGGGACTCTATGTCCCTTGGTACAGGAACAAATCCTATCTACAGCAGCTATTTTAAAAGGTATTCAACAAAGAATGGGAATATTGAGTTTTACTGTTCCTAGCAGAATATTAACTCCGTGTATTCATTTTAGATAACTCCCGGAGCACTAAGCAGAATACCATTGCCACATTAATATTCAATAATTCCTTATTTTAAATATCTCTGTATTTCAGAAATCACGTTCTCTGCTCCCATATAAGACAGCTGGTACAGACATAACACGGGGCATTTTTTCCCCACTCTACTCCCACTTAGGTCGTCTGAGGAATGGGAGAGAAGGTAAAAACAGCTGCTCCAGATAGAAAGGCAAAGTGACGGCAGACAGGACCCAGGCATGAATGTATTACTTAATTCTGATGGGTTGGAGAGAAAAACATGCTTTAATATAGCTTTCAGATTCCAGTGAGAGGTCAAGGAATGATGTGCAGAGAGAATGATGATCAGAATTTCTCAGAAGGTACCTGATTACTCTCCTCAGGGTTTGGAAGGGCTCAGGTTCCTCCCACTAGAGAAAAGCTGAAAGCCTGGAAGGAAACAGCCAGCAGAAGAGGAAAGCTGCCTACACTATAGCTCTTGAGCAAGATGGTGACAGAGCAGTAAACCAGCCCCACTTACGCTAACCTGAAGAGATTAGGGAAAAACAACAAGACATTTACTGAGACTGGGACACAAAACCAGGGTTACATAGTGATTTGATCATAAAACTAGGGCAAAGTATGAATTCTTTCACATATTGTGTTTTTTTTCAAAGTCCTCTTTAAATACCAACAAGGCAAAAAAAGTACAAAGAAAGCAAAATATTAACAGTGGTATTGAAATCACAGTATATATTCAGTTTGGAATTCTGTTTTCTTCCTTTCTTAAGGCCCTGGAAGAATTTTACTGTAACGGTAAACATTTCACTCTATTAGTAAGGGAGAAATGTTTATGTTTATGACCTGCTAGGCTAACATTCATCATTTAAGAATCTCAACAAGGTACAATATCTCACATTTGAAAGGGCTGGAGGCTCAAGGCCAGCAATCAGGAAGATATTTATATCCTATTGGATACATTCACTGTATCACTGTCATTTAGATCCACTGTCTCAAACTGAGTGATTGCATCAAAGCCTCAGGATCTTAATACCTGGATTCTACATGGGCATGATTAACTGAGCAGAGAGAACAGCATGCACTTAAACTTGAAACAGCTACGTATAATCATTAACCTGTAAGCACTTTACCGAAATTGTGCCATATATATAATTTTTAAAAATTAAAATTAAGATCTACCTGCTGTAAAGGTGGTCCTTTCTTCCAAAGTTCTCTCCCTAAAGATTTAAACAGAGAGAAAGAGAGGAGGAAGGGGAACAGCAAAATAGCAGGTTACCTTGGGTAGATTGCAGATTTTGAATTCCCTAACTATACAATTGAGTCATTAAAGAAATCAGTTTTAAAGTTCCCTCTAAAGCTTACTACTTTACAGTTAAAATGACAGTGACCTATGTTTACCGATCAAACTGCAAAATTATTATTTTTTGTTGTTATGATTACATCCAGAGAGACAATATCCAATGCTAGGAAAGGGAGGCAGTTGCAAAATACAAAATTTTAAACACTCCTAAAGTGGAAGGCAATTTGTCAATATATATCAAAAGCTTAAAGAAATGGGTATATCCTGAAATATATGATTCGATTTCTAGGAATTGGTCCTAAGACTATAATAAAAATATGCCAAAATATTTATGCATAATGACAGTCACTAAATTGTTATGTATGTTAGCAAAAACTGTAAACAACTTAAATGACATGTACAGAAAATTGGTTAATTCAATTAAACTTAAATATATGGACTTTTATGCATTAATAAAAATCATACCATAGACAAAATGTTTATCTATGAGGGAAAACCCTTCAAAATTTATTACACAAAAAGTAATCTGCAGCTCACTACGAGTGACCTCAATTTCCCACATAGGGAAAAGACTAGAAGGCTATTCCTTCCTGCATAGGGAAAAGACTGGAAGGATATTTCTCTTTAATAAACATAGAAAAATACTTGATACGGTTATTTGATAAATACTGGTTGAATATTTTATATACATGTTCAAACAATGATTCTTTCTTTAAAATTTTGTTAAGTATAAAAGCTAAGTGTTACAGCCCTCCTCATCAAAAAAAAAAAAAAAAAAAAAAAAAATATATATATATATATATATATATATATTAGTAAAACACGCTTGATTGGGCTCTTTCTCCTCATTCCTTAACCTACCCCATAGTATGGTAGGGTTTACTTGATAAACTAGCCAATATACACAACAGCACTGCCTCAAAGCAAGTGACCACTACAACACAAATAACGCAAAGCCATGGCAGAGAGGGAGACAGACCAATGATGTGTAGCACTAAGGAATGCTTTGCTTCTTACAACCTGCAGTTCCACCATCTGAGTCTTTAAAAGCTGCTATTAAGCTAGACTTTTCTAGCTACTTTGCTACCTACCTATGTTGGTATTTTCCGACGCAGTCTTCAATAAAGTTAGAATGTCCAGATTGTCCCCAATTCTTGCGTAGTAAGAACTATCATGGCCCAGGGCATCCAGCAGGCTTACGTCAGCACCATTTTTAAGTAAGACTTCTACAGCATCTTTACAACCATACTCGCAACCTAGCATGAGAGCAGTTCTAAGAGGGAAGACAGAAGCATAAAAGACATTGAGAAAGACCCAAGAAAATATTTCAGAAACCTGCCAGAGGCCCCCTTCTTAAAGAATAGATATTACTTTAAGAAGTCATACTTGTTATATTTTACTTCCTATTTTTATCTTCTATTTTAACTTCATCACATTATAAAAACATTCACTTTCTGTCTTAGTTTGCAGAGCTAAAAACCTTGCATCATTCACTTACATATATGTGTTGCTTCTACTACCAAACTAACCTCCTTTACTCCAGTACTTCTATGTTTTACAAGTAAATTACCACAAAAATTTCCCATCACTGATACTGTTACCCCATCTGCCCAAAACCTACAGCTGTAAACCCAAACTATTCAAAGCCCCTTCATGAACTGAACCTCATCATGCAAACCTCTTCGACGAATCCCTTCGACTCCAAAACAAGAATCAGATTTCAGTTCTGATTTCTCTCCTTAAAAGAGCTTTCCTTCTAACTGGAGACCTTCACATCTTCACACTTAATTTTAAAACCCACCTCCTCCATAAACCTTCCTTAATTAAGCCCATTATCATGGACTACTGGTTTATTCTGCCTTGACAGGATCATCAACACTGGAACACTTAACAGTAAAAATAGCAATAATGCAATTAAGCAATTGAATCGTCACGGAAATTTAGAAGGACCCTTGAAATTATTTTGTCCCATTCCTATTTTTATTGCTGAGGAAACCAAAAAATACCTCATGAAATGAAGTGACTTATCCTATATCTAACATGGTCTTTGACTGTGCATATTGGATTTCATAAGAAAACGGATTCTTGCGTTTATTCTATGTATATCCTATTTCTCTTTTATACTCCCCAATAGCTCCTGGAATACAATTTTATATACACCGGGCACCACCAACAAAGTTTTTTTATTAGGGAAAAAATGCTATAGATAAGATAAGAAAAAAACACAGAGTTTTAATTTATTTTTAATTTCTTCTTAAATGTAAGATTTTGACTTATTTTTTTTAAAGATTTATTTGAGAGAAAGAGAGCATGAGTTGGGGGGCATATAGAGGGAGAGGGAGAAAGAGTCTTAAACAAATAGACTCCATGCTGAGCACGGAGCCAGACACAAGGCTCGATCTCATGACCCTGAGATCACAACCTGAGCTGAAACCATGAGTCAGATACTCAACCGACTGAGCCACCCAGGTGCCCCACATTTTAATTTATTTTTAAAGCCGTCTGCTACCTTGCCTATTTAATACACATTGCCATACCTCATCATTTGTGTGTGTGTGTGTGTGTGTGTGTGTGTGGCATTCCAAAATGCTTGGGAAAATATAAGATCTATAAAAAAATAAGGCATTATACATGAATCAACCAGATCATCACTCTCTGATCCTAAACTTTATTTTTAAACTCAACTTTCTTAGTCCTGCTTGGAACCAGATTATAGTATCTGCAAAAACAAAGTAATGCAAAAAAGCCACTTACTTAATAATCACATTAATGACTTAATTGCTTAAGAATTTCCTCCTTTGAGAGGTCTGAACAATAAAAATGAGTAGAACTATAAAATTGACATCTAAGGACTTTTTTTTATACCTATCTAATTCTAGTGAACTACAAAAGAATAGGATACATGTTTAGAAGAACAAAGTTAAGTCAATTTTTACTAGTAATTTTACTAGTAAACATTTACAAAATCCCAAAAATTTGTTATGAATTACTGTAATGCTCCAACTAGGAGATGGGATGTATTTCAGACACATCACTGTCGGAAACACTGGGACCATGAACATGAGAATTATAATAGCAGTGCCACGATACACTGGACCTAGAGGAGGGGAAGGGGAGAGCTACAGAGAGAAAGTATTAGTGTGCACCAACTAAAATGACATGGAACACAGAAGCAAAAATAAATGCAGGGAACCTCAGGGTATAGAAATGAACTTGGTTTCAGAGAAGGAGACAGCACTATGCCCAGGCAAGGTAAGGAGAACCAACACATTGAGAGAGTCTACACGGAAAAACGTCAAGCTCCAGGACACGCAGGAACCTTTACTCTCAAAAGATTCACTAACAAAGAAGCAGACTGAAGGTGCGATTTTTTATTATTCTCCCTCATTTTCTTATCTGAGCCCGTTTTTCATTAAAGATTGTTTTAAAGCTTTAAAATAAATAACTGGGATATAATTCCTCTTTCTTCAGTTTTCTGACCTGAACACAGGCTCTAACCACTGCTTTGTATTCCACATTTACCCTGCCATCTCCCCCTATTTCCCTCTTCTTCCTTCATCAGACACTGGGGAAAAGAGAAAGAAAAAAAAAAAGTGGGTGCTAATTCCAAGGAAAGAGAGATCCAAAGGGGGATGGAAAGGGCAAGTCACAGCAGCAGAGTTTCAGAGTCACTGTGAATCCAGCTGGTGTCCGCGGAGCTGTGATAAAAGAATTACCTGTTCTGTTTGTCTCTGGAATTAATCTCTGCCCCCCTATCTATCAGCAGTTGACATATTGTTGGCCTACACATCTGAGTAGCCAGAACCAGTGGTGTCCGCCCATCCTAAGCAACAAGAAAAATAAAACAGCATTAAGACAACAAATCTCGCAAAACATAAAAGTTAGAATACGTGAGTTGAAATGACAATAAACATAAACGGACTTACCACATCTTTGGCATTCACGGAGGCCCCATGGTCACAAAGCAGCTGTATGCTGGAAGGACAGTCTGCCATGGCTTTGAGGAACAAAGAAAAATGATAAATGGTGAACATCTGTTGGTAAGACACATGGTGCTTTGCTACGTCCATATAAGGCATAAGTTCTTCAATTTCTAAACTACCAAGCTTCACAACGTCCACTCTCAGTTTAGCATAATAAGCACCCACTTTAGAAAATGGGTTAGACTAGATCATTTTATAAATGTTGCACAATTTACTGGGACCAACGAATATTGTTACCCTTGCAGAAGACAATATACTGCTACCCTAAGTGTAAACATAGAAATAAAAATCAAGGGGCGCCTGGGTGGCTCAGTCGTTAAGCATCTGCCTTCGGCTGGGGTCATGATCCCAGGGTCCTGGGATCGAGCCCCACATCAGGCTCCCTGCTTAGCGGGGAGCCTGCTTCTCCCTCTCCCACTCCCCCTGCTTGTGTTCCTTCTTTCACTGTGTGTCTCTGTCAAATAAATAAATAAATAAATCTTAAAAAAAATAAATGTGGCTACAACTGACTTGATCCTTGAAGGGTTAGCTCAATTGTTTTTAAATGAATCATATTCAGGTCTTTATAGATGAGTCACAGTAAAAAAGGTTTGACTCATATAATTCATATTTCCTTTTAAAATCAGAGATTGCAATGTCTGCCTTTGATGATGCAAAGCAGGGTCATTTTGCTGAAAATTATATTGTAAAACCACACACTGCTTCTTCTCCAACCAACACTAGAGTTCATATTTGTATTAGGAAAAAAAAAATTATTGTTAACATCATAAAATAGGATTGTGTTTCAACTCCCCATGAGTTTTTATTAAAAGTTTTTATATTATTATTAATAAATACTCCCTGTATTTATTATGAGTCGCGACTAGATTATTAGCCACAAAAAGTACTGACAAAGCATTCTTTTGTGTGTGTGTGAAATTCCACAGAATAAAACCAAATACACATAAGAAAATCAAGTAAATTTTCATTTCTGCTGTCTTTAATCCAGCAAGTCTTTTATATAAAATATAGAACCTGTTTTTAAAAAAAGAAACTGAAACTGAATACATTAATTCAGGAATTATAAAACTAACAACCATTCAGGACCAATTAAAAATAAGAATGAAAAAAATGTAAAGCATAATAAATTCTGGAGCTACAGTATATTGAACCAGTAAAGTCAGTAGTAAAGGTGCTATGGTGGAGAGTGGCGCTGCCACCCAGCTGTGATCACCCTTCCTTCCACGGTAACGAAGCTGGGCTGGGCACATGCGGGCTCACCTGGACACCACAGTTCCCAGACTCCCTTGCATGCAGCCATGACCACGTGCATTAGATCTCACCAGTGGAATGTGACAGGAGTGATGTGTGCTACCTCTGACTCTAGGGCTTAAAAGAGTGGTTTATACATTCCTCCATGACCTTTCCCCTTCCTGTTAGTAGGAAAACAGAAGTGCCTGCCAGCAACTTCAGCCTTAAAGATAAGGACAACGTGCTAGGCAATGGTGGAACAGCAAAATGGAAGAAATCTGGGTCCCTGAATAGCCACAGGGAACAGAGGCACAAGCCCATCTGAACATCAGGATTTTGACATGACAGAAAGCAATCCTGTGGAGCTGTTTAATTCAGTGTTATTTTATAGTGTCTCTGTCCCAGAAGCCTAGCCTTACCCCTAACTGAGACAACACTGCTATCAGGAGTTAGGTGCTGTTACAATGAATACCTAAATCATATGGCACTGGCTTAGTGGTTGAGTACTAGGTAATGACTAAACATATTTCAGGCTAGAAATCTTGTGATTTTTCTCACACTGTGGCAAAACATTTGAAAGAGCTATCGTCCATCATCATTTAGAAGATGTACCACGTGGCCTTTCGAGGTGAAGCAAGAGAAAAGGGCCAAAATTTTAGTGCACATTGGCAGCTGCTTACTTTTAGTAAGGTATGATAAGAAAGAGATGAGGTCAAGCAAGAATCTGCCAGTTTATGAACACAGATGAAAGGGAATAGACAATGTCTAGATATTTGGGACCTCAGAGATGTGGGGAAGCCGACCATTTCTATGTCAAGCAGCAAGATATAACACTGTTGTTGGTCACAACTCTTCTCAAGGAACTCCCACTAAAGAGAAAAAAAAAAATCTGCTCTTGGAATAAACATCATGGTAAGGATATTATAATCCCATTCAAGAATATTATTTCAGATGGCTGGGAGGTGGCAGCCATTAAATGAGGCAGAGTCATGACTCTACAAATAAGGACAAGAACTAAAGGAGGGTTAAGAACTTTATGTCCAGAAAATAACTTTAGAGACGGACAAATGGAAATGGCTGGAAACAAATAAACCAAAAAGCTGACCAAGGTTTTATGGGAACCATACTACGCAAGGTCCCAGAAGGCCAGTCTGCTAACACTCATGATTGTTCCAGCCCTTAAGCTGCCTCTACAGAGGACATGCTCTCTGCCATGCAATTTATCTGTGACCCTAGAGAATACCAGACAAGTAAGAACCTCCCAGAAGGCAGAGCTTGGGCCCATAGAGAAGAACAGATAAGGCATTTCTCCTCAAAACCAAAAACCACACAGGGGTCATTGTGAGGCTCAAATGACAATGCATATGAAAATGCTTTGCAAATACCACCACTTTACAAAAATAAAAGAAAAAATACCTTGTGTAAAAAATTAAACTATCATAAAAGCACGTAAAACATAAAAAGAAAAAAGCTGAAATAAATTAAGGTACCAAAGTTTGAAGGAAATTTGTGGTATATTGCATTTTTAACACAGGCCACCTTGATCTACTGCAGATATTCCATAAACATGACAAGACAGGGTAGCTACTTTTCTTTACTTTGGCTTTCCAGTGAACTGTAGGAATGTCAGACTCAGAAGAGTCAGGCCAGAGGTCAGACTGTGGTACATTCCAAAAAATACTTAATATCTAACTTCTGTCTTTAAGACACCTGAAGAATAATGCAGATAAATTTAAATACACAAGTATGATTAATAAAATCTGTGAAATTACTAGTATATTTTTTAAAAATACAGCACATTACAGTGATACGATATAGCACTGAGGCCTAGAAATTACTACATGCCAGGCACTATTTATAATTTAATTATAACCACTTATTGCAGTAGTGTTAACTTTATTTTGCAGATGAGAAAAATGGTATTCAGACATGTTAATTAGGCAAATGTAGTTTTTAAGAAAAAAAATCATTCCTCCTCCCCTCCCCACACATACACAGAGAGTCACACAGTGTTTAGAGCTTCCTTGAGAGCAGGATTGTGTTTACTTATCTTTGGACTTTTAATATCTAGCAAACCAGTCTTGGCTGAATGAATCTTTTTAAGCTGTACAATCAAATAAATTTCACATTCGTATAAACAAAAACTTCATAATATTCTGTTTCTCCAAGAATTATACAAACACATGCATATTAAAACTTGGAAATTAATTTAAGTGCCTAGCTGTTTCAACAAATACTGGCTATGTCCAAGTGAAACCCTCACTTACCTGCGTCATGAAGTGCGGTTCTTCCCTGAAGATCTACGTGTTCAGTGGGACAATTGTACTGTTAAAACACAGAAACTTAGTCGGCTGGGAGAGTTTCACTTTAAAGTTAAACATCTAGACTCAAATGAACAGCTGTTATTTAATCTTAAAATATTCCATTTATCAAAAAACCTAAGGACTACTAGACAAGCCACTAAATATTTTGACATGAAACAAATATAATAACATTATACTGTAAATTCAAGTTTTTCACCAAACAGGAAAACATATGGTACATTATAATAGCATGGGATATAGAAACTGTTATTGTTTGGGGATTTTTTCTCACCAAGAGTTAAAATTTGAACAACTGATTCAGGAAAAACAAATGAGTTCTGCTGTGAAACTTAGTGGTAACAATGTTTCTGGAAATGGAGGACTGGACCCTTTAACTGAAAACTTTCTTCAGCCCACTAGTTCAAGGAATTTTGTGGCTGCCTGACCACAAGTTTAACTAGTAGTGTCGATATCACATAGTCTAAGTGACTGATGTTTATATAGAAATATATAGCTCCTATGTTGTATCACTTTATGTCATAGACCAGACACAGAAAATTCCAGTCTCCAGCTAATGTCAACAGGAAGGTCAAGCCTTTGTTATTTATTTTTAATACACTGAGTTATGCGATTCACTTCCCTCAGAGTTTTTGCTTTTTATTGTTCACATTCTTTCACAAATGATGGAAAAGAAATTACGTACGCTAACAATCAAAATTAACCTACTATTTTCTTTGATCTCGACTTCCGAAAACACATCTATTATTTGCAATCAAAATAATAAAGCCAGAGCATTAGCCACTTTTACTACCTGTAGAAGTTTCTGTAGACACAAGGCATGCCCATACTTCGCAGCCAGGTGAAGAGCATTTCTTCCTATCAAAAAAATAATTTAAGATATACATGAACAGTTATTTTCTTCACAAGTGAATTTTCCATAGAAATGTGATTCATTTTTTCCAAGATTAGTTGACAAGATACTTAATTTGTAAGCATGCTTTCACTCAGGTTGATATTTTAGTAAGAGCTAATGTGTACACCAAAACAATGAAGGTGGGAAGAAAAATTCAATCTACAAACCCATAAAGAGCAAGAATTTTGTCTTATTCACCACTATATCTCCAATACCTAGAGTGGTGCCTGGGACAGAGTAAGTAATTAAAGTCAGCCAGGAAAGACGGGAGGTAGGGAGAGGAAGAGGAGAAAAAGAGAACAGGAATAGGAGTGGGAGAAAGATACCTAGATTTCTCAAAATATTTCTAAACAGGCAGTGTGGACACTAAAATACAGGAAGTTAAGAGACCTAAGTCAAAGAAACTAATTTTCAACTAAAATTCAAAGTTCAGGGGCGCCTGGGTGACTCAGATTAAGCCTCTGCCTTCGGCTCGGGTCATGATCCCAGGGTCCTGGGATCGAGTCCCACATCCGGCTCCCTGCTCAGCGGAGAGCCTGCTTCCTCTCCCTCTGCACACACACACCCCCCCCCACCCCCGCTCATGCTCTCTCGCTCTCTCTCTCTGTATCTCTGTCTCAAATGAATAAAAATAAAATAAAATAAAATTCGAAGTTCACTAGGACTGTGTCTCTGAAAATCAGACAACTTGTTCAAATATAATGTGTATTAAAATGTGCCATTTTAAAGGAAACAAATCATCTGAAAGATTAACTGAATACTGAAAAAGGTAAAGCTGCAGACAACATTCTACCTCCAAACATGATTTCTTCTAATTGCATTTCTTTACGCATACATCTCACTGGATGGTGAAAGACAAAAGGGTTTCACCAGGCCATTCCATCTGCCAATCTTTCGTGCTCTTAACTTTCCTCTCACTTCACAAACCTCTCAGAAAATGATCTGACTTCACTGTCAGACCCTTTTGCTAGAAGGGAAGTCATTTGTGTTGTTCATCTTAGATGAAGGAATACACTGACTTCAACTTTCAACCCTCACTCAGTTTTATATGAGTTTAGATAAGTGGATTAAGTTTTCCTGGATCTGATCACTTCTGTGTACTACCAGGTTCTAGAACAAACAGCAGTGAGTCCAGGTCTTTAACCAAGTACAGATACAACATCTTCATCCATACCTAAACATCCTCTAATTACAAATAAGTTAGATGATTTCAAATTTCAATTTGTAACTGTTCATGGACAAGTTTCCTAGAATTATTTTACACTGTGAAAAGTGACAAGGAAAACTATCATTTACATGGAAAGTAAGAGAGAGTACGGAGTAGGACAGTAGGGACAGTCCCTGGTGTTCAACACAATGGGCCACATAAAAATGTCAGGTCGGGTATTTCCTTAGCCAAACCCAAATCCAGCCACTTCAGATAATGCAGTAAAAAAATTAAGGAAACATCAAATCTACAGCACAACACTATGAATTACACCCAAGTTGCCTACCTGGTAAGACCTGGGTCATAAATACCTCAAAACCAAAACCACACTTACTTGAAATACAGTTATTTTCAATACACTTTCATACTGCTAGCAAATAAAGGAGTTAAGATAAAATACATAAATTTTTTTATCAAATTGTTACTGAATATCCACATCTGGACTATAACAGACAATATTACAGCAAATAAGACAAGGTCCTTGTCCTCAAGAAAGGACAACTCTAAAGACAAAAATAGTAAAACGAGGCAAATACAAATATAACTAAACAACAGCAAAAACAAAAGACAAAGAGTTTAAGCAGAGTATCGTCAGGATGCAGCATACGAAATGATGCCTGCTGTGCCTGGGAAAGCATTTAAAAATGCTTGATCTGCACCGAAGGAGGGAGGGCAAAAGTCACTAGGCAAAAATATCCAGAGCAGAAAGAATACAGACAAAAAATAAGATAGATACTTGTCTAAATTAGAATCAGAACAATAAATAAATAAAGTCTAAAGATCTCTAAAGAGGTATATGGTTAGTCATAAATTTCTATAAATATTCCTCTACATCAGTGGAATGTTTTTGTAAGTAATTAACATATTCTCTTTTTTTTTGGATTTTATTTATTTATTTGTCAGAGAGAGAGAGCACAAGCAGGGGGAGCAGAGGGAGAAGGAGGCTCCCCACTGAGCAAGGAGCCTGATGTGGGACTCGATCCCAGGACCCTTGGATTATGACCTGAGCTGAAGGCAGATGCTTAACCAACTGAGCCACCCAGGCATCCCAGTAATTAACATATTCTTTTGTTCATCGTTCAAAGGTGGCAGATAGAGTTTGGTCTTCAAGTTAAAATTTGATATATCCTTAGGTAAAGATTCTCCTCACTGAGATCTCTCTTTTCCTCTGCCTCCTTTCCATTTCTAAACACAGTGCTGGTTTAACTGTAATGCATTTATCTGTCTCTATATGGAATCACAAGATAAAATATTAAAGTTGTTAAGGAAATTCTGGTTCTAGGTCACCCCCTATATTTAACCGAATAACAAAGTAGAACTGCAGAGAAATAAGCTGTCGAGAGAATTGAGAATGGTTATCCTGAGAAAACTAGCATGCTCACTGAAGAGGTCTACCTTGTGCTGTGCAGACAAACTTATGCTGTAAGATTTTAAAAGACAGACATGGGTACAGCTAAGTTTAGGCAGAAGGCGTAGTAAGAAACAGACTTAAAACTCTACAAGAAGGGGCGCCTGGGTGGCTCAGTCAGTTAAGCGTCTGCCTTCGGCTCAGGTCATGATCCCAGGGTCCTGGGATGGAGCCCCGCATCGGGCTCCCTGCTCAGTGGGAAGTCTGCTTCTCCCTCTCCCTCTGCCCGCCCCCACTTGTGATCTCTCTCTCGGTGTCAAATAAATAAATAAAATCTTAAAAAAAAAAATAAAAAAAAAAACTGTCTACAAGAAATCATTTTTTTATAAATACAGTAACCAAATACAGAACAGGTTCCCTTGTAAAGCATAATGGTTACAGACACAGACTCCGGCTGTGGCTCATCCACTGAAGGAGCCTGGGACAGTTACTGAATGGCTGGCTCAGTGCCTCGCAGCCTCCCTGGGATGGTGGGAGGCTACAGTGAGTTAGTGTGTGTGAACTGCTCAGCAGGGTACCATGTGCTGCGTCAGCTCTTCTTGTTAATGATCATTCTTGGTAGTGCTGTCGTTGCTATGAGGCAGTTAGCGCCCCATCACGAGAAATGTCCAACCAAGTATCGAATGACCTCATGACAGCAAGGATTCACAGAGTCAAGAGTATATGAGTATAGGGGCGCCTGGGTGGCTCAGTCGTTAAGCGTCTGCCTTCGGCTCAGGTCATGATCCCAGGACCCTGGGATCGAGTCCCACATCGGGCTCCCTGCTCCGCGGGGAGCCTGCTTCTCCCTCTCCCACTCCCCCTGCTTGTGTTCCCTCTCTCGCTGTGTCTCTCTCTGTCAAATAAATAAATAAAATCTTAAAAAAAAAAAAAAAAAAAGTCTATGAGTATAAACTAAATGGCCCCTAAAGGTTCTTCCAAGTCTGAGATTTTAGGATCCTATAATATTACCAAGACCAACACTGGACCTCAGGGCTCCAAATGCTCATCAGCTCAGCAATCCTGTCTCCTCAAATCCCTGTCTTTTACCTCTCCGAGACCAATGACGATACCTCAGAAGTAAACTTGTTCTCAACTATTTAAAAACAGAAAACTGAGGACGTCTCTCTCTAAATCACATTCCGGTCTGAAGAACATTAGCAACGGACAAGGCTTGTCCTCCCTTTCTGTTTTGTAACTGACCATGGCGGCAACCTACCTGCAGTGTCACTGGTTGTAATATCAACGCCATGTACAAGGATGGCATTCAAACATTCAAGGTTCCCCTTGGAGGCCACAACATGGAAGCTAAACAAAAAGAAAATATGTGTTATGCCACAGAAACTATGAAACATCAACTTACATGTTACACTAATGTCACCTTTTCTTCAACACACACACACACACACACACACACACACACGTTTTAAAAAGGCTACGTAAAACATCTCTATATTTTCTACCAGGAAAAAGAAACCTATCCCTTATTAGTGAAAAACTAATTTTAACCCAAATTTACATAAGCAGCCAACACTCTCTAGAAATACCTCCTTAGAACCAATGGACTATTCCAATGTTTAATAGTCTTAATAATAGAAAATTTATACCAAATACCACTTAATTCTATAGCTTATTATTAATCGGTAGTGCAGGCACTTGTGCTGGGGGCTTGATAAATGCACTGAAAAATTTCTATCAGATCATTTTGCTTCGTTTCAAATATACTGAAACTGCCAAAACAAAAGAAGTTCTAGCAGAATGCTAAGGCCAAACAGATCAAAACACTTATCCCTTCTCTTTAGAATTATCAAATTAAACCTCGCATAGAAAAGCCTTCAAAACAACAAACTAAGCTACACTTGGAAAGCCATAAAAGAGCTAGTGTCATCTTTCCCCAAAGGAGCCACAACTACCACCTAATTCCTCCCCTTCGTTCACAGACCTGTATGAAGTAGGTGAAGTTTTCCACACACGGCCATGACAAGCTTCCTAATAAGGCAAGGAAAGCCTGCTTTAAAAACTAAGTTTAAGCCATCAGGTATTCAAGATACAAGAGAAAATACCCCATTGTTTCTTTGATCATCTAACACTTTATTAATCAACAAACATTTACAGAATTATTTTGTGTGCCGTAAGAATGGACAGTGACTGACTGACTATACTCCACCAAATCCAAACTGGTAAGTGAAGACAGTAGGGCTTGCCGACAAAGGATGCTGACCTCAGGTCAAAATACAACTGAACCCTAACCAAGTACAATAACCACTGTGAAGAAGCCAGGAGATAAAGAATGTACGAGAGCTCAGCAAGGGGCCTGGATACAGACAAACTCCGTATCACACTCTCAGGAGGGGTCTTCCCTGACCACCCCATTTAAAATTTTTACATTTCCCCATTCCCTGAAACCTTAGGACTCCGACTTCCCCAATCCCTGCCTTTATTATTCTATACAGAACTACGTATTTTTGAATATGATACATAAATTCAAGATTTATTTTTATAGTCTTTCTTTATAGTCTACCACTCTCTTCCCACTCTAAACTCAGTGAAAGCAGGGATTTTTGTCTGTTTTCCTTCCTATTATATTCCCAGACCAATGTACATACCAAACAGATGATGGGCCCTCAAATACTTGAATAACTGAATGCTTAGAGACAAAATCTGGAGATAGGCTGCAAATTCATTTCCAGATATTACAACACTTGGCCATGTATCTCTACTAGTATTATGATGGATGTAAATGCAAACCAGAGACCAAGCACTACTAAGTAAAATAAAGGAGGTTTGTGTATAATTTGAATTTGAGAGACAGAGATGTTTCTAATAAAAGGAATATAATGTTCATAGGAATCAAGTAAGTTCTTCTTACAGTGGAATTAAATTGCTGTAAGACTAAGGGTATCAATCTCTGCAACACCAAAGTAGGGAATTATACTATGCAATGCACCATTAGAACCTTTTGAGAAACGGTAATTTGCTTCAAGCAAAGGTTTTTAGTCTCCCAACAATCTTGGAGGGAACATTTTTTGTTTGCTTGTTTCCCTTTCTTAGCTCAAAAAATTTGGAAGACTTCTTTCTTCAAAATAAATCAATATTACACTGATGATGTACTAAAGGGCAGAAATCACAACAAATCTACAATGCATTATTAATGCGGATATGCTATAAACAGTGGACTTCAGAAGGAAGACATATCGATCACTAAAGTGTATGCGAAGAGTCGTAAAGGAAATCTGAAAAATTACTTTATAGAAATACTGTTTTTTAATTTAAAAAGTCAACTTTGTCTTTTTTTCAACAAGACGTGTATTAGTGCTTCCATAATAAGAAATCCAGGTAATGTGGACGACCTCGGACGACAACAAGAAAAGTTGCATAAACTATACAACATATGTTGGAAGGCATCAGTGAGGTCACAAGACAGAGAAAAATAACTAGGCCAGGATGCAGGGCGGGACAGAGGCCCAGAGAGGTGAGCTTGGTATTTGAAGCCATTTTTTGCCGAGGAACATTTGTTGATTCCAGAGAAAACGGCTGGGAGGCCAAATACCACTTCTGACAGCCTGAGAGGACGGGGAGACAGGAACTGGTATCTGGATTTCCAAGTGGCAGTGGGGATTCTTGGTGAATCTGCCCCATTTTGCTTTGGCAATGGGCTATTCCCCAGGAGAGAGGTGAACAGGAAGAAAACAAATCCTTGCAGTGACTTTGGCTAGGCTTCAAATATTTCATTTTTGAAATTGGATCGAGGTCAAGAAGCACATGTTACTTCAGTCTTAAATTTCAAAACTTGTAAAACCAACCAAAAAAAGTCATTTGAAATAAAATTATTTTTATAATTACCTCTAATACAGAAAGTGTGTTTATAACATGTCCTATATTTGACTAAATATGAAATGCTCTAATTAAGGAAGAATACAGTCTGTGTGTGAGTAGCAAAAGGAAAATATTTTATCCCATGAATCCTAAAAGAATTCCATTTCCTACAGTGAAAACCTCAGAGACTAATACCACTCATATATCCTACAAACTGAAGTTCATAGTTCATCAAATTATACCAGATTTTACAACGCTGACCATTAATACAAGTAATTTCACTCAAAACTGAACCTCAGATTGAAAAAAAAATGAACAGAAACTCAAGCAACCATTCATTCAAAACATTCAAAGCATGGATGGGCAGAACTGAAGAAATAAGGTTTCACTGACGATTTTCATCCCAAAGATTTCCTTCATCTTCTAACATCTTGATGTTTGGGGAAAAAGAAACACAAAAAATAAAGTCACTTTTAGATATTAAATTCTCACTGCTTATAGTGTGAGCCCTATATAAATAGCTCAAAATTTAGCAAAAATAGGAGCAGGACTCAAGCAATGTTTCCATAGCTATCAAATTGCCTACTTGATAAAATTGAAACAGTATTAAAAAATTGGAATGTTTCAAACTTTATTGGTATTAAAAGCTACTTGATTTTTACGTCATGCTTTGCTATTTTTCATATACTTGAATATTTAAGCACCCTAAGGTAGTGATCTACATCAAACATTAACTATCCACTTCCTAATATTCACTTCTATATTTAGTATCTGGTTTACAGTTATAATATTCTAAATAAACTCATGCAAGACTGACAGGAACTTTAGGAAATGGGACTTTTCACCTCTAACTTTGGAAGGTTTCCCAGATAAGGTTTTGACTGCGACAATTACAGAGGACGGTAACAGAATGTACACCTACCCTTTAACCCATCCTCAACAGGAAGGGAAGGGAAGAAGACTGGGAGGGGTGCGAGAAAAGCTAAAGCACAGAAATAAGCCAGTAGTCCTTCTCGGTGACCCAAAAACCAAAGGGTGGGATCACGACCTGTGCCTCCCTAAGCCACACTAGCTGTTCTGCCTTCCTTTCTGTTCTGAACATTCTCACTTAAAATAATGACCCAAATATAAAAACGGGTTGGGAGCTGAGACTAAACAACTAGACCACTGGGTGGTATTTTAGTATTCTCTCTAGCTTGAAAATCTTTCACACTGAAAACAAGTTATTAGTCCATAATGTTTGAAAGTGATGTTTGAAAGATTTTATAGTGTGGGTTTTGATAAAGCCTTTTGAAATTGATACGTTGACAGTCACACTTCACAAATTTCACTTGTGTCCCAGGGGTCCACCCAAATTCCCTTGAGGTGATTATCATCAGTCATACTTACGCAGATCTGCCTTCCACATCAAGTTTGCCTGGATTGATGCCCTTTTTAGCAAGGATTGAGGAAACTTTTTCTACATCTCCCCTCTCTGCGGCTTTCATCAATCGGTCATCATATTTGTTCCAATCTGCTGCATGCTACAAAAAGGAAAAAAATAAATAAACATGGCCTACTCTCTATACTATATCAGTAAGACTTTCTCAAGAAGGAAGGAAAAGAGAAAGGAGAGCAATACTGCATAATACATCACTCAATCTCCACTGCATCCCACATTTCCTTCTCCCTGCTGTGCTAACTTCATGAGAAGAGCCTCTCCAAAACACATGACATTCAAGAATTATTTTAAGTTCTACTTTTGAGAAAAGCGTGTTTCTCATGTTCTCTGTTTTCTTTGCCTTCAGAGCAAAGAAAGGAAATTAATAATTGTTGAACACCCACCCTGTGCCAGGCGTGATTTATTCAAACGACCCCAGTAAACTAAAATTGTCATCCCCATTTAACAGATGAGAAAAGTCAAGGCTCCGGGGATGTTAAAAGACCTGAGTAGCCAAACCCAACCAAGACTTCCCATGATTTCCAAAATCAGTGTGCTTCTAGTCTCTAACTCCTGCTTTCAGATTTGGCTCTGGTCACCTATCTCCCAAGACCTTAGATGCAGTGGAATTCTGTACACATCTTAAGACATCCACACACTCACACAGCTTGTTGTTGGAAATATATTTATGGAGGCAAATTAGTCACATACACACATTCACATACACTCTCTGTCTCAAAGAGAAAGCAATTCATCAAGCTTCTATATTAGGATAAAAAGAAACTCGTACATAGAAAAAAACTGAAAAAACAAAAAAGACTTTAAAGTATTAACTATTTTAAAATCCTAAGACAACAGGATTACAGGTGACTTTCATTTTCTTTTTTACATTCAACATATATTGTTTTTAAAAACGATTTTTGATTTTAACAAAAACTCAGTACATGCATTTAAGAGGAAGATCAAAGGCAATTTTTTAAATAGGAGGATGTATCACATGATATATATTTTAATTGTATCAAGGTTATTTTTAACTCTGGAGAAAATATATGCAAAACATTCTGAGGCCAATAACTTCGATTTTTTCTTAGTAGGCGGAAATGTAGAACCCAGAACTAAAATACACACTATTTAACCAAGTAAGGTTTTAGCCTTTTAAAATATTATACAATAAACTTATTGCTAAATTCTGTACTAAGCCCAGGACTATTTCTAGAACAAAGAAAGTTGTACCTATTTTACAAAGCAATTCTGTGTCCACAAATAGCATAACAAATCTCTGAGGGAGAAAAAAATGAATCTCTTATATGAAGCATATCCTCTAACTGTTTGATCAGTGGGATTACTTTATATTACCTATCCCCTTCAAACAGCAACACAAAACACCAATTTTCTAGCTAAGTAAGCAGTGTCTCCATTAAATACTTGAAGTGAAAATAAGTATGAAAATTGAATATGAAAAATAAATACATTAAAATTTTAACCTACTCCTGAAAAGCAATGTTTCAATGGAATCTGGATCAAGTACCTACACAGGCTTCAGCACTGTTGTTTCCAAATTAGTTAAATTTGGAGATGAGTCCACTTCCTTCTAACTTCAAAAGCTCGAATTGTCAACTCTGAGACTAGCCCTATTTACTGGCTCAAAGTCTCAACTACATTTTAGGCATCCCCCCTTCTTTAGCTTTAAAACAAAACAGTTTACAGACTCTAAATTGGGGAATGGTAGTAGATGAAGGCTTTTAAGAGACTTGTGTTTTCAAATGCCTTAGGGATTAAGTCATGTTTAACACACAGATACTTGCTCGAAATTGGTAAGTTTATCCTTGCAGTTAAAACAATCTCAACTTTATTTCCAAGTAAACTGCCGGCTGGAGAGAGGAGCTATTTAAAACACGAAAAAAAACCCTATAAAATCCTAAAGTAAGGCTTTTTAGAAGATAATTAAACATGATCCAAGTCACATATTATCATGGGATTTTTCAGTTCCGCGTCACCAAGCACTGTTTTCCATCACGGTCCGCTGTCAGTTAACAGAAATACTGCTCAATTACTAAGATTCTATTATGTGCTTTTTAAACCCAGAAAAAGAAACGAGAACTGTTGTTTGCTATCACTAACCCCAATCTGCTCATCGAATACATCAGAAAGAATAACAGACAAGAGAGACCACAATTAATTAAACGGTAGTACATTTTACAAGAATACAGTTCAGAAAGCCTAACCGAGAATCTTTCGTGACACCGGGCAGCAGGGATACCTACTCTGTTCTTGGGAGCACAAGAAAACCAACAGTTCATCATAGACAGTATTTAGTTTCTGGTTGCTAGCAGCAAGCTACTTCGCATTAAGTTACAAATCTCTGTGGCTCACAAAGCACGCCCTCAGACAAACTCCTAACCAGTGAATCCGTCCCTCTCATTACAAATCTTCCTGTTCCACAAGCTTCATGCTGGGCTACACTTAGCTTGGATCTCTAACGATATTTTCTTCGTCTTCGGGATCCTTCTCCGCCTTCATAACGCTTGCAAATTATCTTCCTTGCGGAGCAGCACTTGATGAAGAGAAGCCCCAAGTCAGGTACTGTTAACTCCTCCTATTTCTTATTGTTTAGAAGCTGTCTTTCCATGAGGCTGTCCCTTTCGGGGACTCCACCGGGAAATCTGAACAGCCCTCTACATCCTGCTGCCTCGACACCGTAACACGGACGCTGCAGTGCATGATAAAACTGTCCGCCTCCAAATCCGCCTGTGAACAGTGGGTAGACGGCCTCCCATTGGTCAGATTCTAGCTGACTCCATAGGCCTTGACAGCTGAGTGACAGAAACGGGCAGCTAAGAATATACTGTAAATGCATGCTTCTCCTCTGAGTAATAAATTTCAGGTCTACAGGGAACAAATGACTCAAACACATTGTAAAACGTGCTTATTATACACTGAGCGACATTATGTCTGTTAAGAGGCGAATCTGGCTATTCCACAAGACAATGTTTAAAACCAGTTTCCGTCTTAGAATCTATCATGAAGATATAATTGCCTTGATAAACAGAATATAAAATTCTATTTTAAGCAAATGTGTCACACTTTAATTTCACACACACACACACACACACGCACAGAGTAACGTTTTCAAATCTTCTCCATTTCCCTTCATCCCCCTGTGAGGCTCACTGCATACGAGCAGGTTTCAGTTTACAGCTGCTGCCAGTCTGGCTCCTAATATGTGAAATGAGAAGAGCCAGAGGCACCACCACGACACTAAAGAGACTGCATTATGATGACTACTTGCAACAAATTTTAAATTTAACTCAGTACTCTTAATTTCTGAGTGTAGCACCCTGCCTGATATGACAAGTAAATATTTTATCAGTCGAAAATCAAATTATCTGGATTCAGGAATTACAAAACAATAAACATTAAAAACTAAAGGAGGCAAATGCATATTGAACACTGGGCCAGACTGTAAATACAACTCCACTTGGGGACAAAGCAGACTACTTCTCTACATTCTTTATGACGTTTAACAATACTTGTACCAACGTTCCTTACATTATCAAGGAAAACAACAAACATCTAAAAGTTCCAGGCTATTTTTTTACCTTCTATTACCACAACAGCATGACAGTAATTTATACTTCCTCCAAAAAGACAAATTCGGGAAAACTGTTTCATGGCAATGCAAAACATTCCAACACAAGTGTTTATAGGCAGGAGATAACTGCTATACTATAGATCATGCTGCCAGTTAAAAATTGTTACAAACTTAATCAAGCAATCCGCTTCCTACTAACTTTAAAATATTAGGCACATATTCTAATTATAAAATATGTAAGTTCATAATGTATTATTTTTGAGACAATTATTTTTTTCCCCAAATCACATTAGCCATCGCAATGGATTCTTGGCTAGACCCTGAGACTCCACCTACTCTATTTCACCCTTCTTCAGAGGAAATCTGGGATGAAACTCAGGCCCTGTCCTTTGGTTAACAAAGCAGCACATTCTTTCTAGAAATAGGACTGCAAAGGCAAAGGAAATAAAAAGGAGGAAATCTGTAACAAGTAATAAAACCATGTAAGGAACTGTCCATGCTAAGGCTCAGGAAGACAGGATTTATATGCCCTTCTCTACTGTGGACGTCCTGAGCCTCTCCATCCTCTGTCACAATCTCCTGTTCCTACTCTCACACCCTCCTTCCCAGATATTTCTCAAAAGCCCTAAGTCCCACCTTTGCTGTCCCCCATGCCTGTAGATTCTTCTCTCACTTTCTCAAAAGGTACTTCCTTTTGGTACTTCTCACACCTCATATCTAAACAACCCCAGCCTCACTCTACTCCTACCACTTTTTTTTTAAGTAAGCTCTACATCCAATTTGGGTTTGAATTCATGATCCCAAGATCAAGAACCGCATGCTCTACTGACTGAGCCAGCTAGGCGCCCCTACTCCTACCACTCTTAAAATTCCTACCCTGTTGTACTTTTCTTCATAATATCCATCAGTATCTGCCATCATATCATATGTTTATTTATTAGCTTACTGCTTATGTCTGCTTTTTGCTTCAAAAAGAATCAAAATAATCAGGGGGCTGACTGAATTCAACAGCACATTATAAGGATCATACACCATGACCAAGTGGGGTTTATTCCTGGAATGCAAGGATGGTTCAACATATGAAAACTGATCAATGTAATACACCACATTAACAGAATTAAGGACAAAAATCACATGAGCATCTCAATTGATGTACATAAAGCATTAGACAAGATTCAAACATCTTTCATGATAAAAACATTCAACAAACTGGAAATAGAAGGAAACTCCCTGAACATAATAAGGGCCGTATGTGAAAAGCATTTAGCTGACATCCTCCTCAGTGGTGGAAGAGGAAAGCTTTTCCTCTAAGATCAGGAATAGGACAAAGATGCCCATTCTCGCCACTTTTATTCAACACAGTATTGGAAGTCCCAGCCAGAGCAATTAAGCGGAAAAAAAAAAAAAAAAGGAAATTTTATTAAAAACTAGAAAGGAAGAAGTAAAATTATCTCTGTTTGTAGATGACATGATCTTATATGTAAAAAAATCCTGAAAAATTCCACAAGAAAAAGAACTGTTAGAATAAACAAATTCAGCAAAGTTTCAAGATACAAAAATCAACACATAAAAAATCAACTGTGTTTCTATGCACTAACAATGAACAATCCAAAAATGAAACTAATATAACATTTCCACTTAAAATAACATCAAAAAGAATACAATAATTTGGGGCACCTGGGTGGCTCAGTCTGTTAAGCCTCTGCCTTCAGCTCAGGTCATGATCCCAGGGGCCTGGGACTGAGCCTCACATCGGGCTCCCTGCTCAGCGGGAGCCTGCTTCTCCCTTTCCCTTTGCCTCTGCCTCTCCCCCTGCTTGTGCTCTCTCACGCGCGCTCTCCCTCTCTCTCTCAAATAAAAATCTTTTAAAAAAGAATACAATAATTAAAAATAAACCTAATCAAGGAGTTGAAAGATCTATTCACTGAAAACTACAAAACATTGCTGAAAGAAACTAGAGAAGGCACATATAAATGGAAAGGCAGTGTTCATGGCTTGGAAGACTTAATATTGTTAAGATATCAATACTACCCAGAGCAATCTACAGATTAAACACAATCCTTATCAAAATTCCAATGGCTTTTTTTTTGGCAGAAATAGAAAACTACATCCAAAAATTCAAATTGAATCTCAAGGGAACACAAATAGCCAAATAATCTTGAAAAAGAAAACCAAAGTTTGAGGTCTTACACTTAACAATATCAAAACATATTATAAAGGTACGTAATCAAAACAGTGTGGTACTGGCATAAAGACATATATAGACCAATGAAATAAAATAGAAAACTACTGAAATAAGACCTCATGTATGTTGTCAAATGATCTTCAACAGGGTGCTAAGGCTACTCAATGGGGAAAGGAGAGTCTCTTCAACTAATGGTGCTGGAGAAACTGGATAGCCACATGCAAAATAATAAAGCTGGGCCCTTATCTTACACCATATACAAAAATTAACTTAAAATGATTAAGACCTAAATTTAAGATGTGACCACAAAGCTCTTAAAAGAAATTATAGAGAGGAAGCTTTTTGACATTGGACTTGACAATGATTTCTTAGATATGACACCAAAAGTACAGGCAACAAAAGCAAAAACAGACAAATGGGATTACATTGAACTTAAAAACTTCTGTACATCAAAAAACAAAAAAAAACAAAAAACTTCTGTACACCGAAGGACACAATCAATAGAGTGGAAGGGCGACCTATGGAATGGGAGAAAATATTTGCAAATTATATTAGATATAGGGCTAATATGCAGAATATATGAAGAACTCCTACATCTCAGTAACAAAGAAACAAATAACCCAATTAAAAATGAGCAAATAAATTGAATAGACATTTCTCCAAGGATAATACACAGATGATCAACAAGCAGATAAAAAGATGCTCAACATGATTAGTCATTAGAGAAATGCAAATTAAAATCATGAGATATCACTTCACATTCATTAGAATGACTATCAAAAAAACAGAAAATGGGGCGCCTGGGTGGCTCAGTCATTAAGCATCTGCCTTCGGCTCAGGCCTGGGATCAAGCCCTGCATCGGGCTCCCCACTCCGTGGGAAGCCTGCTTCTCCCTCTCCTACTCCCCCTGCTTGTTCCCTCTCTCGCTGTGTCTCTCTCTGTCAAATAAATAAAATCTTAAAGAAAAAAAAAAACAGAAAATATAGTGCTGACAAGGATGTTGAGAAACTGGAACCGTTGTACACTGTTGGTGGGAACGAGAAATGGTGCAGCTACTACGGAAAACGGGATAGCATTTCCTCAAAAAATTAAAAATTAAAAAAAATTAAAAATAGAACTACTATTTGAATAAAGCAGGGTCTCAAAGAGGGATCATTTTAAACCCATGTTCATAACAGAATTATTGACAATAGCCAAGATGTGGAAGTAACACAAATGTCCATTGATGAATGAACGGATAAACAAAATATGGTACATACATGCAATGGAATATTATTCAGCCATAAAACAGAAGGAAATTCTGTCACATGCTACGACATGGATGAATCTTGAAGACATTATGCTAAGTGAAATAGACCAATTCCCCAAAAGACAAATACTGTACAATTCCACTTATATGAGGTATCTAAAATAGTCAAATCATAAAGTATAGTAGTAAAGAAACTAAAATGGTGGTAACCAGGGGATAGAGGAAGAGGGAAGTAAGGAGTTATTGTTTAATGGGTATAGCTTTAATTGACAATTGTAAATTCATAACTTTTTTGAAAATTATAAAATGTTTAAAAATGTTATAAAAGTAATGCATGTTCAGTGTAGCAAATCTATAATACATTTCAGTTTGTATGTTAAAATAGAGAACGTATAATTCCACCATGCAGAAAGACCATTATTAAAAATGCTGTATATTAATCTCTAATCTCTATTCTTTTTTTTTTTTTTAAGATTTTATTTATTTGACAGACAGACAGCGAGAGCAGGAACACAAGCAGGGGGAGTGGGAGAGGGAGAAGCAGGCTTCCCGCCAAGCAGGGAGCTTGATCCCAGGACCCCAGAATCATGACCCAGGCCAAAGGCAGACGCTTAACAACTGAGCTACCCAGGCGCCCCTAATCTCTATTCTATAAAAGATCTAATCAAGATATGTTTTAAACCTACATGAGTCCAACAGTTGCTTCATTTATGCAATATTTAGGATAGAAGGTCTCCTGAGAAGAAATTTATAGATGCAAATAAACAAGGAGACTTTAAAATATATGCAAATCCATATAAAATACTTATATTTAAGAGGTAGACAACAGATTACAGCTAAAATGATTGATGGCCAGTTTTAACGAAAAGGCAATTTTTTATTTATTATCCCAAAGAGAAATATACAGGATAAGAGTAAAACTTTCATAAAAATTGCTTAAAACAAAGAGGAGTCAAAATATCTAATTATTGGGCGCCTGGGTGGCTCAGTCGTTAAGCGTCTGCCTTCGGCTCAGGTCATGATCCTGGGGTCCTGGGATCGAGCCCCGCATCGGGCTCCCTGCTCAGCGGGAGGCCTGCCTCTCCCCTCTCCCACTCCCCCTGCTTGTGTTCCCTCTCTCGCTGTCTCTCTTGCTGTCAAATAAATAAATAAAATCTTTAAAAAAAAAAAAAAAAAAATCTAATTATTTAACAAAAATATCTAATTAACAGATCTTAATAATTTTGGTGTCATGGACCTCTTTAAGAATCTGATGGTAGCAATGGATCCTCCTTTAAAAATTATATACAAGCACATATTCAGAAAAATTCACTGATCTCCCTACAAATATGGAATCCACAAACCCCAAAATAAAAAAACCCGTAACATAAAGAGAAGTAGAGAGAGTTTTTTCTCTTATACAAGGTTTATGAAACAAGTACTCAAGAACTGCCAGAGGACTGGATAATTTAGTTGTTCAATAAAAATTTACTGAGCATCTATGTATAAAGGGATATAAATACTTCACCCAACTTTCAAATATGTTATGATCATTTGATATGTGCCATGCTACATGCTGGGTATTAGGTATACCATAGGGAAGAGACAGACAGACATGAGTCCTGGTCTCAGGCAGTTCACAGAAATAAAACCCAGTCACTTTCTTATTGATCTCACAGTGTAAAAAGACAGACAGATATGTATATAAACATGCATATAATCGTAATACACTGTGCTAATACCACAATAGTTATGTGTAAGGTATGGAAGTAGTTCAAAAGAGAGAAAAGTCAGAAGTTTTGTAGAAAAAAAATAACTAAACCATCTACTGAAGGATGAGTAGAAAATCACCAGGTTTGAAATAGCACCACAAATTAGGAAAATACCAACTCAACTTGCAGCCCTTTATGGTTTATAAAGCACTTCATATTCATGATTGTCAATTAAAATCTATATACGATTGAGTCACATACACACAACCCAAGCTTCTCTAAGCTCCAGGCCCATGTATTCAAATATCTTTTTGACAATTCTTCAGTGTCTTAAAACTAAAACATGTTCTTCCTCCTGAAATCTGATCCTATTCCAAATTGTGGTAACACAGCAAATGAAGCCATGATCTATCTAGTTGTACAAGACAGAAATCTAGAAATCAGTCTTGATACCTTCCTCTCCTTGGTCCTCCATCACCAAATCCTGGGGATTTCACTTCCCCATTATTGCTCAAATTCCACAGCTCATTTCCATGTCCATCATCATTACCCTACTTCAAGTTAGCAGCATCCCTCACCAGGATGACCACAGTGATGAAGAGTCTGGCCATATTCATTCTAACCCTTCCCTATATTCTCCACACTGTAGCCAAAATGGCTTTTCCAAAATGTAAACCTAGTTATACCACCACCACTAGCACTCCCTTCCATATACCCTGCCCCACCCCACTTATGATCCTTCAGCACTTTTCTATTCTTTTAGGACAAAGACAAAATTCCTTAACGGAGTCTATAAATCCCTGAGCAGTGTTACCCCTACAACCTCCTCAGCCTCATCACATGAAACATTAACACTGTTTCTCATGTTATATATGCAGATACTGAGTCACTAGGAGATCATGGAATTTTGTCCACTAAATTAGCTGCAGAATGATTCGAGAATCCTATTATTACAACTTCTTGTCCAGGGGCGCCTGGGTGGCTCAGTCGGTTAAGCGGCTGCCTTCGGCTCAGGTCATGATCCCAGGGTCCTGGGATCGAGTCCCGCATCGGGCTCCCTGCTCAGTAGGGAGCCTGCTTCTCCCTCTCCCTCTGCCTGCCTCTCTGCCTACTTGTACTCTCTATCTCTGTCAAATAAATAAATAAAAATCTTAAAAAAAAAAAAAAAAAACAACTTCTTGTCCAGTGCTTTCCACCATTTATGCTATTTCCACTTTTCTAATCATCTGAAAATAAATTTTTGATGTAAAAATGCAAGTGTATTTAAAAATTTTTAAACATAAGCTTAGATGTCCTTTATAGCAAAAAAGGATGAAAACTTCCACATTTGCATATCTAAGCTTTTATGAAGCACCTACTTCATGTCATGAATGGCACTGGGGATACTGCAGTGAATAAACCAGCCTAAGTCTCTCATTTTTTAAAAACCACTTTACTGAAGTATGATTGACATGTAAAAAGCTGTCCATATTTAATGCTTAAACTCAATGAGTTTGGGGATAAGTACACACCCATAAAACCATCACAACCATCAAGGCCATAAACTACCAGAGGCTCTCTTCTAATGGAATTTGATGGTCTAACAAGATAAGATAAGGGAAACAAGAAAGTATCAGGTGAGAACAGGGAAGGAGATGTGATGGAATGCTAGGGATAGATTAGAGTAGATAGACTGGGTAACCCCAAAGTTCTGAGAAGGTGATATTGATGACTGGATTCGAATGAAAAGTAACAGCCAGCCTGTGAGAATTTCCACCTCAGATGGAGGGAACAACCAGTGAAAGGTTGTTAGTTGTTAGCATGTTTGGAAGAAGGCCTATAAATATAGCTGATGCATAATGAGTTAAGAAGGATCACAGAATGAGATGAGGGACGGGAGGGCAGCTACCACCAGACCTAAAAGTGGGATTCCCCAGTTGTATCTTCAACATTTTTCAAAAGAGATTTCTTCAAGAATTAAGACAATTCTTTTTCATAGGGTTCTTCTGGCCACTTCAGACTCAAGACTAAAAAAAAAAAAAATTAATCCCAACTTACTATTTTTTTCACTTCCAAGAATTTATTTTAAAAATAACCAACTGAATCCCAACTTGCCTTGAAATGTTTATAAGATTAATCAGTTATTTTAACATAATAGATATATAACATAATATTTAACATAACAGATATTAGAATAATCTACCTCACCCACATCAGACCTAAAAACCTGAACAAACCTGGAAATGAACTACACTAAAAAATCCACCAGAGAAGGAAAACAGCACCTCCAAAAATAGGATTTCACAATCACATCCACAAGATAAGGCTCTTCAAATAAAAAGAACATAGGGGCAACTAAATAAAGTCTTCTCCGGGGGGGAAAAAAATCCTAAATATAAACTAAACAACATGTACGTTTAGGCAAACTGCCCTAAATATCTAACTGAAACAGAACAGGCACTCATAGTACTCTACAATTGTCAACATTCCCCATTACTAAACCCAAGGCAAGCTCTGCCGCAGCTGAAAACTGAGCAAACAGCACAAAGCAAAGCTCACGAAGCATAAACATTCCTTGCAGATTAGGCTGCACAATAAAGAACTGTTCTACAGTTCATTGGATTGGTGATAATTAAAAATATTTCCCCCATTCCATGTTGTCCAAAGGTTATTTATTCCCCCCTCTTATATAACATCAAATTAGAGCTTACATAACAGAGGAGGCAAAGAAGAACGTTAAAATAAACCAGAAAAACAAAAGCTGTATATCCAGCTTCTCTATCCCTGGCCCCTGACTTTCTTCCCTTTCTCATTTTTCTTTATCCTTATTTAATTGTGCCCCATCTGCTTTTCTTTATTTCTCAAGCCTTCCACTGTACAACTGGAAGTATGTAGTTATGACTCAGCGAAACAGAGGAAAGGGAAAATTATAAGCCATCGATCATGTTTCTGACCAAGAAAATAACAAGCTAAATCGTTCTTTAATGGAATTTCTCTACATAAAAATATCATGGACCAAAAAGGTAATAATAGTTATTATTATTATTACTATTTAAATAATATATCTAACATCTTCAGGACTGAAGGTGGCTATGAAATCTGAAGGGGAAAAAAAAAAAAACAACTTTAAAGAACTAGAGTCGGAAAGACTCAGAAAGCACTGCTTTGGTAAGATTTCCTGACCACCTGGTTTGAGCCTAATCTAGTCTGTTGTATAAATACCCCTCCCTATTGCAGGGGTTCCTTAACAAATTCCTATAACAAGTTCCTATAACAAATGTTCCTTTACTAAAACTTGTCTAAAGGCACCCAAAAAAGTTTATGAAAAATATAGACAGGATATCACCTCTCCAATTTTAATAAGTATCATTCGTTTTGTAATATTATTTATTTTACCTTTCCTCACTAGCAGTAGCATTAAACTCCAAAGTAAATATAGATCTTAAACACAATAAATGATAATGTTTATCATACAAGAATAGAGCTCTCAGGCTATAGAAGTAAGATTTAGAATGTTAAGCAATTGGTTATTTGGGAAAAATAAACTTTGTCCCTAGAAAATGTTATAGAAAAATGTATTCAAATTAGAGTTCTTTAAGTGCCTAAATGCCATGAGTGAAACTATTTAAATATGAAGGTTAAAAACTGAGGAAGGTCTATTATGCCTCCCACCCCAACCTACACACACCAATGAACAGAGTAATACTTCTGGTGAGTTTTAACAAACATTTTTGCCAATGTCTGATATATATATATGTATATATATATATCTCAAAACAGGACAGATTTAGGAAGCATTCTGTGTTTATCCCTAACAAAGTCAAGAGCAAAACAGATACATTTATAAAAAAGCCTCTGATGGGGTTTGACCGCAATGAAAAATAAGAGCTATTTTTGTTCCTTTGGTTTTCTATTTTTTCTTGGCTTTGCAAGGAAACATTAGCTAAACAAAAATATGTTGCAAGTACTCAAAAGACTCTTCAAGAACTAACCTGATACAAACCTTACACTACAGGCAAATATTTTTAAAATCTAAAATGAGAAATATAAACACACACAGGGTTATAGGAAAATGTATGTCTTTGTAAACACATCAGAAGTTAATTGCTTTTCTTTTTACTTATTGAATGAATAATACAGCTCTACACAAAAGTGTAACTCTTCGTACACACAATTACACAGGATATCCTTCCTTTGAGGTCTTAATATATGTCTCCCATGTTAAAAATACCTAGTCGAGATAATAATTACTCTCATAATACTTACATCTATAATAAAAAGCACAACATTTAAAATATTCAGTTTCAAAATTGTTTCAGAAATACTTCTAAGTGCTTTATATATACATAATTGTTAAACTTTAAGAACTGGAGTCATGGGGCGCCTGGGTGGCTCAGATGGTTAAGCGTCTGCCTTCGGCTCAGGTCATGATCCCAGGGTTCTGGGATCGAGTCCTGCATCGGGCTCCCTGCTAGGGGGGGGAGCCTGCTTCTCCCTCTGCCTCTGCCTCTCTCTCTCTCTCTCTGAATTCATGAATAAATAAAACATTAAAAAAAAAAAAAAAGAACTCGAGTCATATTGTTATTTCTAGTCTATTGTTATTTCTTTCCAAATAGGGCATAAAGAAACTAAACAATTTACAATGGTGAATTGTGCAGCCACTATTCATTCCTTTTTTTTTTAAAGATTTATTTATTTATTTATTTATTTGACAAAGAGAAAGAGAGAGAGCAAAAGCCAGGGAAGCAGGAGAGGGAGAAGCAGACTCCCCGCTGAGTGGGGAACCCAATGTGGGGCTTGATCCCAGGATTCTGGGATCATGACCTGAGCCAAAGGCAGATGCTTAACCGACTGAGCCACCCAGGCGCCCCCCACCACTATTCATTCCTTTCACTCCTATAAGCCCATCCCTTTGTCATGTTGACTTTGCCATGCATCCCATCAAGAGATGGCATTTATTTCTTCATCCCTTTAATCTGAGCTGGACTTGTAAATTATTTTGACAAATAGAATGTGGCATGAGACCTTACAGGACTTCTGAATCTAGGTCTCAAGAGACCTTGTAGCTCCCCATCTTGGCATACTACCAGCACAGAGTGAACAAGCTAGCCTCCTAGAGCACCAGATTTCTCGGAGAAGGATCCCAATCACCCAACCACGACAGCCTGCAGTGCTGGCTAGCATAATCTGCCAGATATATCAGTATGGCCATTTTAGGCCAACCAACCCCTAGATGAGCTACCAAATGACAGCAGCCACATGAGTAACCCCAGACAAGACTGGCGGAAAAACCATGCGACAGAGCCCAGCTCAAATTGTTGACCCGTGCAGTCAGCAGCAAATAAAATAGCTGTTGTTGTAAGCCACTAAATTTAAACCTAGGACTTTCTGAAGCCAGGGCCTAGACTCTCTCCACTAACTAAAGCTGCAATTTCCTCTTTGGTTTGGAAACAAATACATCTTGTAGTCTAATTCAATTTTATCGATATTATACAAAAGCAATCAAATTAAGAAATAATAGGTTTTTTTTAATCCATTATCTTAAAAAAGAGGATAAAATATAAAAATAAATAAATTTAAAAAGGGGATGAGTTGGGCACACTAATATACCTTTTTACCATCTTAAAAGAAATAGATACATTGAAATCTGAAATTATAATATGAAACTGATAAAATTTTGTAGAAAAAGTACTTTCCATTCCCAAAGATACATGAGTATTCATTTACAACTAACAGCATTCATATGCATTTTATCCACAAAGACTGAATCCATATGTGATCTAAAAGAAAATCTGAATGGCTATGCAATAAAAATTAAGAAACCATTAATTCTTATGAATCTAATAAAATTTGTGACTTTAAACAATAAAATATTGCTACTGTAGTGTTTAATGAGTATATACTTATCCTTGAATGGAGACACTGCACTAGGAGTAGGCCATTACAAAACAAGAACCACAAGATCCTTTTCTATATAGTAACGGTTGGCAAACATTTTCTGTAAAGGGCTAGACAGTAAATATTTTAGAATTTGCAGGCCATGCGGTCTCTATTTTAACTACTCAACTCGGCCATTATGGAATGAAAACAGCCATAGACAATATATAAAGAATAAGCATGTCTGTGTTCCAATAAAATTTTATTTATAAAAACAGGCAGTGGGCCACAGTTTGCCAAGCCCTGTTTTAGGTGTTCAATTATCTTCGGCCAAAACATACTGAGTTTATTAGCTATGATCAAGCTAATTTGTTTGTGCTTTACAATGAGACCTATGAGAGAGTACTCTGTGTTCATATTCTACTATCCGCAAAATAGCACTAGAGATACATGACAGTAAAGTTCTGTATCACCTTGGCTCAGCTATGGGGCCCAGTGCCTTTGTCAAACATGAACTCAGATGTTGCCAGGAAAGGATTCTGTAGATGTGACTGACATCTAAAATATGTTGACTTGAGTTAAAAGGAGATTACCCTTGATAATGTGGAGAGGCCTCATCCAATCACTTTAAGACCTTAAGAGCAAAAATTGAAGATTCCCTGACAAGAAGCAATTCTGTCTCATGACTGTAACACAGAAATCCTGCCTGAGCTCCTAGCCTGCTGGCCTGCCTTACAAATTTTGGATTTTCTAGCCCCCACAATTGTGTAAGCCAATTCCATACAGTAAATAAATCTCTCTCTCATAGACAGATATAGATCTATAAATATATATATCTTACTAGCTCTATTTCTCTGGAAAGCCAGATACAGTATATTAAGGTAATATACCACTAACTTAAAATATATATGTGTGTATATGTGAATGTGTGTGTATATGTGTGTGTGTGTGTGTGTATTCTGACTTTTTGTGCACCATCCAAAACTATGCGATAAAGTTATGGTAGACTGTATTATTATTATTTGAGACTATTCATTCCTGTTTCCTTGTAAGATTATTATTACACACACACAAATTTATATATCTCTCCATATGTAGATGTGTGATTTATGTAGCATCTCATAGGGAAAGAATAGTCATCCCTACGTTATTGATTTGGGGATCACCCATGAGATATGATTCGGCCAATAGAATGTGAACAGATGTGATACACATCACATCTAAGCAAAAACTTGAAGCAACAGTCCAAGTTTTGTGCCAGTCTTCTTGCTTCAGTCAAGAGACTAGCATATCTCATATAAGGGCTTTTCCTTTAGCCTTGGTTCTGGAGGGGAGCCACAGGCTGCTTCTACAGAGCTGACCTACAGTCTACAATATATAGTAGGAAACATAAGTTTGTTATTTCGAGAAGCCACTGCAATTCAAAGTAATTACTACAACAAAGCTGAACACTGCAGACATTGCCACCAGAAGCAGGGTGCAACCTTAACAACCTACCACCACCAAAAATGCTTTAAAGCTGGGTGATGGGGGCACCTGGGTGACTCAGGCATTAAGTGTCTGCCTTCGGCTCAGGTCATGATCCCAGGGTCCTGGGATCGAGCCCCGCATTGGGCTCCCTGCTCCGTGGGGAGCCTGCTTCTCCCTCTCCCACTCCCCCTGCTTGTGTTCCCTCTCTTGCTGTGCTCTCTCTGTCAAATAAATAAATAAAATCTTAAAAAAAAAAAAAAAGCTGGGTGATGGACAGCAAGGAAACCGTTATCGGAGGTTGGAAAAATGGCAGACCACATCATGCAGTGGTAAATAAAACTGTTAACGTGTAAAAAATGAGATAACTTGGTGAAAAGACTGGACTTGTGATTGGCGTCCGAAGTGAGAGGGGGATAGTCTTGTGGGGCTGAGCCCTTAACCTGTGGGGTCTGAGCTAATTCTAGGTAGTCAGTATCAGGATTAAGTTAAACTGTAGGACACTAGGTTGGTTCTCACAGAGAATTGGGGAATCGCTTGGTGTGGAAAAACACACACACACCTGAAGTACAAAAGAACCATTCAGTGAATAGTGAGTAAAGGAAACAAGTGTTTTCCTTTCACCCAGTAAACCCTTTCAATGAAACAAAATGGCTCAGAGGGGGACTCCCCACAGGAAGAGACTAAGGATGTGGTCCCACAGAAGCCCAATAAGCTCAAGGTAACTGTATTGAAGTCTAGAGAAAAATGCATATGCCAAAGAATCAAGGATATAGCAATTAGTACATGGATCTGACTCAACCAAATAGTTAAAAAGACACAAGGCAACTTCCAAAACAACCCCCAGCCTGGGTTTAGAGTCTGTTACTCTTCTAGACCATATTTGGGTCCCCAGGTTTCTACAGGCAAGAAGCAGGCCAGGAAAGCCATTCAACCCTTACCTCATTCCCCAGCCAACAGGGCATACCCTCCAACACTATTCAAATATGGACAAGGATGATATATTAAAGGAAACATTCACGAAGGGCACAGCCAAGAACCATGGAAAACAATGGACTAGGGAGCTACACACAGGAGCATAACCAGGGCCAAATCAAGGAACATCCCCCAGTGCCAAGAAAAGGAGCCCTCATTACATTTATCCAACAGGATTTTTACAACTGTCAATGACTGCTGGGTGCCTCCATCCTTCCCACTTCTTTACAGGAATGTTTACCATTGATATCCTATCCCTGTTCCATCACTGTATGTTGGAAAGATGGAGGGTAGAAAATAACTGGTGTCTGGATCAAGAAAATCTACATACATAAAAGACATAAAAATTCTAATGAGGTTCTAGACTTCAAAAGTAATGTGATTGAAAGAAATTTTTGAGATATTTCCCTTGACAAAAGGAAAAATGTATTTTGTAAGCAGAAGAGAAGAAAGTTAGCATTTGGGATGAAGAAGACAAATTGTGGTAGATGACATTATTGTTCACTATTTACCACCCCCAACCTTGGAAGAGGCTTCCACATTCCTGCCTCTGATTTATAAATTGCTTATACTTCCAATGGGAAGAGTATTTGTCCCTACGCCTCACTACTCAGAGCCCAGCCACGTGACATGCTTTGGCAGTCATGACGCACTGCACACCTGAGCAGAAGCTGTAAGAGCCATCACAAGTTTCAGGCAACGCTTTGAGTTCTCACTACCATGCAAATGGCAGGTCCAGATAGAGGCTGCTCCTTCAGTCTGGGTCTTAGAATGAAAACATGTGGAGTAGAGCCACTCTGTAGAGGCAGCTCAAAGTCTATGTGTAACGTAATAGTTATAAACCACCAAGATTTGTGGGTTGTTTCTGCAGCAAAGTTGATCAGTACAGAAATTAAATGAAACAAAGGTTAAAAGGGAAAGAATTATGTGATGCGTGGCTATTATTTTGGAGTTGACTATAGTGTGAGATGCCTATGGTTGTAGGTGAGTACAGTTCGTGGATCGATGTTTCTATGGCACCTATTGGTACAGGTAAATATGGATTCTATAGAGGATAAATCAATTCAGTTTAGTTGTTGAAAGTGAGGTTGTGGCAAAAATAAAACTAAGGTTGTTGCAAACCTGATAAATTAACATTCATTGTTAATAATAAATACATAGTCCTCAACTATAATTAAAAAAGACTTTTATTACCATCTTCATTCCCCATATAAAGCAAAAGAAACCTAGGGAGTTTCAGTAACTTGCCAACATTAAATAACTACTAAGTGGCAGAGTTAAAATTCAAATTCCAAGACTAACTAACTATAAACTTTAATTAAAGTAACAGATTATTTAGTAATCATTCCACTGAAGTGATAACTTGATTTTATACTATTTACCAATTCTATAAGACAGATGCAAGAGAAAACTGATATCATAAACTCAGTTCTAAGTCTAAATCCTATTAAACAAATATATTATTCATAATGGATTTTTTCTTTTATACTCTACAATATTCTTATTAATGTGACAACCAGAAATCTAAAACAATACATTTTTTTAATTTCTACTTGGTACATTTTCTTAAATGTAGGCTATAGTAATTCAGAATTTTAAAGATTCAGATACGTGATGGCCTAAATTTACCCTGTCAATACGAAAAAGATTTCCCAAGTAAATTAATAATGCATTAAAATGATGGGTGATGCATCTCAGACTAAAACAACACTTTAAAAACCATTTATAGCCCTTACACTACTCACATAAACCACAAACAAGAGTTATTTCTTACTACATAATACATGTTCATTGTAGAAAACTTAGACAAGACTAATTACATATGCCCAAAAAAAGGTGGAAAAGATAACCTAGCAAAACCACTGCTAAGAGATAACAATAACTTCGTATTTTCTTATCTTTTCATATTCTCAATACTTAGATACATATTTACTTTTAAAATCAAAATGAGGGGGCACCTGGGTGGCTCAGTTGGTTAAGCGACTGCCTTCGGCTCGGGTCATGATCCCGGGGTCCTGGGATCAAGTCCCACGTCAAGCTTCCCTTTCTCTGTGGGAAGCCTGCTTCTCCCTCTCCCTCTGCCTGCCACTCTCCCTGCTCTCTCAAATAAATAAATAAAATCTTTAAAAAATAAAAATAAAAAAATAAAATCAAAATGAGGGGTGCCTGGGTGACTCAGTCGTTGGGCGTCTGCCTTCGGCTCGGGTCGCAGTTCCGGGGTCCTGGAATGGAGCCCGGCATCAGGCTCCCTGCTCTGCGGGAAGCCTGCTTCTCCCTCTCCCACTCCCCCTGCTTGTGTTCCTTCTCTCGCTGTCTCTCTCTCTGTCAAATAAATGAATAAAATCTTTAAAAAAAACTAAAAAATCAAATCAAATCAAAATGAGAACATATTACATACATATTTCATATTAACAATTAATAGGAGTTCAACAGAATTGCTTATGAATGAATACTCCTAACTTGGAGAATTCCAAAACTTTATTAAAGTAGCAATCTTTCTGGCTCCCTCTGCTGGCAATTACCACCCCCAACCTTGGAAGAGGCTTCTTCCATTCATCCAAAATGAATGTTAAGAGAAGCTTTTTTTCTTTCAATTAGGTGTGAATAATCAAAGGAAAAGCATTAATTTATCATTATTAAAAACATCGTTAAAAACCTGTCTGAATGTACCATTTGGCTAGAAAGTGGATAGTGGACAATTTTTGAGTGAATTCCTATTAACCAATGGGGATTTGGTATCAGAAAACCCTGGACTGAGTTCCCAGCTTGATGACTTACTTGCTAATGACCTTGGTCAAATTACTTAACCTTCTGAACTTCAGTATGCTCATCTGTAAAAGATCAGCCACCTCACTAGTTAGAAGAATTAGAGTTAATATATTTATACCTTGGGTATGTTCCAAAGTACTGACACAGAATAAGTGCAAGATAAATGGCAGTTAAGTATTACTACTACTACTAACTACTACTATCACCACCAAGGTGCTGAGCTATGGTTAGAAAGTGTAAGCACTAGGGGCGCCTGGGTGGCTCAGTCAGTTAAGCATCTGCCTTCAGCTCAGGTCATGATCCCAGGGTCCCAGGATGGAGCCCCACATCGGGCTCCCTGCTCGGCGGAGAGCCTGCTTCTCCCTCTCCCTCTGCCTGCTTCTCCCCCTGCTTATGCTCTCTCTCTCTCTGTGTCAAATACATAAAATCTTAAAAAAAAAAAAAAAAAAAAAAAAAGTGTAAGTACTAAAGAATTCAAAAAGGTCTACTTTCACAATATAAACTTACTGTACTTAACACTTTTGTAAAAACTTCCTGTTGCTCTCAAGATCAAAATCCTTAACATGATCTCAAAGATTCTTCATGGTCTGGCCCCTATGACCTCTGAAGTATAATCTTGAAGTTGGATATTCTCTCTCCAGCCCTCCAATCTCTTTTCAGAGGGAAGTTCTTCAGAAGTACCGAGTTCCCCCACGGGGTACCTGAGAACACCTTTCCCTTCCTCTAGGCTACTTAACAACGACCTGGTTTTTTAGATCTCAGCTCAGCTTTTTCAGAGAAACTTTCTCTGACTTCCCAGGCCAAGTCAGGCCTTCCCTGTTACATATTTTGGAATACCTCTCCTTCATAGAGCTTATTATGTGGAGTGGTAGCTTTATGTTTAAGTGTGTTAGCATTGTAATAAGGTCTCCCCCATTCCTCTGTCTACATGTTCCTCAAGAGCAAGGAGTACACAGAGTCCTCACGACCTAGCCACTTCTCTGCATGAAGTAGGCAATTAAGTATCTGTTGAGTGACTAAATAAACTAAAATTAACAAATACTGAAATTAAAGAATTCTTTCTAAACCTAACTACTTCAGATAGAAGGTGACCATATAAATAACATTTACGAATACTTGGCTTTGTATTGCTTCTCAGGATAGTTGATAGAAAATACACATACACTCAGAAAAAGCTGTGTCCTTCAAAGAGATGAATCTTTAAAAACACAGAAACCTAATATATAAGTCCTTTAACATTTCCAATTCAAATTTTTTTTTTTTAAAGATTTTATTTATTTATTTGAGAGAGAGAGAATGAGAGGGAGCGAGCACATGAGAGGGGGGAGGGTCAGAGGGAGAAGCAGACTCCCTGCCGAGCAGGGAGCCCGATGCGGGACTCGATCCAGGGACTCCAGGATCATGACCTGAGCCGAAGGCAGTCGCTTAACCAACTGAGCCACCCAGGCGCCCTCCAATTCAAATTTTTAAGAATTTTAATGTGTATGCTTTGTTTTTTGTAACATCCAACTGAAAATGTGTCTGAAACTGAGTGTTTTATACTGTACTGGGGAGTTTCACTTTTCAAGGAAACCTGTGGTAAATGAATTAGTAGAGCTAACAATAACCAGCTAAAAGGTGTGCTTCGTGGTTTCTCTGGGAAGTATGGATACTGCACTCTTTTAAACCAAGGTGTACCTACGATTGCCCTAAAGAGTTTGACCCTTTTACAGATTAAATTCTTTCTTTATATAGTATTCCCAAGTATATATTGTAAATTTTGGCCCCAAATGGCTTTTTCCTCTATTCATTTACACCAAGCCAGAAAATAAAATCTGGAAAGCCCGAACCAAAGAAAGCAACAAGGTTTGCAATGCATCTCTCAAATTAAATTCTTTGATAGATTTATTTAGCGAAAATTAGTAAAGGGAAACCTCACTAAAATAGGAAGCCAGAAGCGGGGCTCTCAGGCTCCACCACGCCTCAACTGCAGACCCAGCAGGAAAAGACACACCTTGCACATCAGTACTATTGGCTACTACTTGACTACCTCGGCAGGAGGAAGAAAAGTTTTCCTCAGGTCCCAGCAACAGCCAGCCAATGAGAGACTGTCACAACTACTCAGCCAATGAAAAGCCGCTATACTTGACACTCCACTTTAATCCAATGGACTTTTTGTTTATAACAGCCCTTCTAACTGCCCCTACCCTCTTCATTTATGAGAGTGTTCCTCTCCTTTGTTATCAGGACTTCGCTATGGTTTTGCAACAGTTTGCTTACCCTAAATTGTAATTCTCTGCTGTCCTCAAATAAACTCATTTTTGCTGGTAAAATAACTGGCAGTTTTATTTTATTTATTTATTTATTTGACAGCACAAGGAGGGGAGCAGCAGGGAGAGGGAGAAGCAGGCTCCCCGCTGAGCAGAGAGCCTGACGCAGGACTCCATCTGGGGACCCTGGGATCATGACCTGAGCCGAAGGCAGATGCTTAACCACTGTGCCACCCAGGCGCCCCTGGCAGTTTTATTTTTAAGATTAACATTATGATAGGGCGCCCCTGGCAGTTTTATTTTTAAGATTAACATTATGATGGGGCGCCCCTGGCAGTTTTATTTTTAAGATTAACATTATGATGGGGCGCCTGGGTGGCTCAGTCGTTAAGCATCTGCCTTCGGCTCAGGTCATGATCCTGGGGTCCTGGGATCCAAGCCCCCCACCTCGGGCTCCCTGCTCCGCGGAAAGCCTGCTTCTCCCTCCCCTGCTCCCCCTGCTTGTGTTCCCTCTCTGGCTGTGTCTCTCTCTGTCAAATAAATAAATAAAGTCTTTTAAAAAAAATTAACATTATGATAAGATTGTTAGTACATCCTATAACTGCAAAGTAGCAATATTTTCTTCCCCACAAGCCGCATTATATGTAGAAAATCCAGAAATTTCTTCCCTTGTTATGTTAAAGGAAATTAAATTTTAAAATATATCTCAGATTTGTAATAGAATCAAGACCTCAGGGAATCATCAAGTCCAGGAATGGTAAAAACTTGGTGTGTATGTGGCCACTCCCATGGCGAATAGGGATAAATCAATTTAGCGCTCCTTCCTTTTGACCAAGAATGTGCACGGGCCTCCCTGGTCTCTAAGGATAAAGCAGTAGTCAATAATGTTAAGAACAGCACACTCCTTTTAATTGTCACAGGGAGCATTTGCTGCTAAGGGTTGTGAAAGGAGGTAGACAACCACTTCAGGCAAACTTTCCTCTGTCCTGTTTGGAAGGGAAATCTTTTGGACTTTCACAATGTCCTTCTTTCCGACCTTAAGGAGCACCTCTCAAGATACAGCTCTTAATTCTCCACGGTCCCCATGGAGGTGGAGGGACTGTGACAGCTCAACAATATATTTCCCTTGTTATCACTGAACCAAGAGTGGGGGCACCAATGAAGTACCTGTAAACGTGCTTGAATGAGAACAGAGGTGTGCTGATAAGGAAGGTTTTCAGGAATTCTGGCACTGACCATGCAGGAACAATCCAATATGGAGAAGACATCTAGTCTTCAAAACACCATGGCTTTACACATTTGCATCCTCCCATTCATCCCCAGTGTTCTAATTCAACAAGTAAGCTTCTGGTAAACTTGCTTCCAGATTAGGGAGAGACTGGATGGAAGTAACCAGCCCACTGGTCAGCTATTTAGTTCTTCTTATACATTAATAAGATGACACAACACCACAGTGAACTTGCAGAACTCAGCAACCTCGAATCCAATCAAGATTGAGTTTCTGCTCAAACAAGGCTAGGTGAAATTTATCAAGGTGACAAAAGACCGTCACCTTGCAACAGGAACTGAGTCTCCTCTAACAAAACTTCTAATTCAAACTTTTACAAGATACAGAATATATTAGAAGCACAGAGGAAACTGTAAAAACTATAAGCAATATTTACTTTCTCATTAGTTTAGAAGCTTCTTTGCTATTCTTTTCATAATGATAAACTAAATCTCTAACTAAATACGTTTTAAAAATACATATTCCCTACAGTTTCTTCCAATTTTCTCATTTCACTTGGCTTTACTTTAATTTTCTTCTGAACTAGAAATAAGATCAAAGAGCTCAGTACATTGAAAAGGCATGCAAACTGTAATCAAGGTTGTAAAATCACAATTTTAAGAAGTAAACACTCAAAAAAAAAGGAAGGAAATAATCAAAGAGTTAACAGCTATGTAATGTGGGATCAGAGAAGACTTTTTTCCCCCTGTATTTTCTAAATTTTCTATAATGAATAATATTCTGTTCAAGCTTCTTATAAGAAACACCCATTCAGTTGCCTTAAGAAAAACAGGATTTATCATGAAGATACACAAAGAGCCACAAGGGAAATCTCACAGAAAACAAATAATGGGAACCATAATTGAACTGAGCCCAAGTCTGGAGCTAGAGGGTGGCCCGAGAGTCACCTGCCTTCTAGAAACCTCCTGAAGAGAAGAATTGGAGCTGCCACCAAAGCTCTGCTGTGGACACCACCCAGTGCAAGTCCAGGTGATCTAAACACCCTCACCCTCAGTCCCCTAGGGACATTCTTTGCTTCCATCTTAAACTCTGAAACTCTGCATTTCTTTCACTTTATGTGTAGGCTGTGGTTGAAATACAAGGTTAAGAAAACAGGCAGCTTTTGCTTACGGATTAAGCTAATGGATTTTAGATGAAGAATTATACATACACATGTTTTTAGAAAGATCCAATAGTATAGGTAAAGTCTCCTTCCTGTTCCCTGGCATTTTGGGGGTGAGGGACATAGTAATCTAGAAGAGGAAAATTTACATTTATGTTTCTAAAAATCATAAAAATATCATTTAACAAAGCACAATATTGATAAAGTTTTTTCTCATTTTATTACATAAACAATTATTGTATAACAACTAGAAATAGCACATAATCAAAACAAATAGGTTCCTTCAAAATTATTTGATATCATTTCACACAGAATACTAGAAAGCATTCTAAAACTGACTGCTTCTACTTTAAATACTTTTCTCAATTCTACTGTCCACAGAGCAGATAAACTTATATTGACAACCTACTTATAAATTATTTGAGATACTTCATCATTACTTCAAGTCCTATTATACTTCCCATCTGTCCTGCTCAGGTTTAATTGGCTAAAATTAAAAGAATCGTTGAAAGTGTTCTCAAAAACTTAAAACATCAAATAAATATAAGGTAGTGATGCTTAAGATTTTAAAATTATTGAATATCCTCAAAGTGTTCTACTGGGTATGGGCAGTAGGTTTTCAAACCTTTTTAATTTCAGAAATTTTCTTCAAAGAAGCCCAGAAATGAACAAAGAAAGAGGAGTTGCTCTGTTTGAAGGTAGGGTCCCTTTACAGCCTGTATTTCTTCCTTTGTCCCTGCACCATCGAAGATCCTTCATAGGGCAGCTCAGAGTATAGCAGGCAAACCATCTGCATTAAATGTGTATGTTTATTCAAAACGCAGATAGCCACCATTCCAAGCTTTCTAAATTCATCTCTTCAAGTCTGGTCCAGGAATGTTTGAGAACCCCATATTCCTGAACTCCTTAATCATAGGAATTTATTTTTAAGAGTTTAGTGAAGAATTTGGCATATATTTTTCTAATTAAAAAAAAAATCTCCAGGGAGGCCCGGGTGGCTCAGTCAGTTAAGCATCTGCCTTCGGGTCATGATCCCGGGGTCCTGGGATCAAGTCCTGCTTCTCCCTCTGCCTGCCGCTTCCCCTGCTTGTGCTTTCTCTCTGTCTCTGTCTCTGACAAATAAATAAATAAAATCTTAAAAAAAAAATCTCCACTAATCAAACAGGGATTATACTAATGGACCATCCTCCAACTTGCTTTTTTCACATAATATTTTGGACACCTTGACAAGCCTAAATGATAATTTCTAAAGAGTTAAAATTTCCATGATCAGAGAAAACAAACATTTTTAAAAAGGAGTAAATAACAAATGCTTTAGTTTTACTATCTTTGTTATTTCAGGTATTCTAAATTGATTTTAGAATTTAATGTTGGGTGGATTATAATACTAATATTGTACCAGCAGATACCTTTATGGGAAACATCCCTGGTTTGGGGTTTGGAAGAAACTGCCAAATTTCTGGGGCGCCTGGGTGGCTCAGTTGGTTAAGCATCTGTCTTCGGCTCAGGTCATGATTCCAGAGTCCTGAGATCAAGCCCCGTGTTGGGCTCTCTGCTCAGCAGGGAACCTGCTTCTCCCTCTCCCTCTGCCTGCCACTCCCCCTGCTTATGCTCTCTCTCTCTGTGTCAAATAAATAAAATCTTAAAAAAAAAAAAAAAAAATTGCCAAACTTCTAAATTAGTTAATTTTCATGTTTTAAAAATATTTAACAACTATTAAAAGCAATTTTGAATGTTTCACATTCTACTTTACATCATTAAAATAAACAGCTGTCTATGAAAAATAATTTAAATTTGGTATGAAGTAATAAGTAGTTTCCATATTCATTAGGATGTTTTAAGTATTTTGTTTTTATAGTCAAATTCTTACTTATAGCAAACTACTCTAAAAATTATATTTTATTATACAAATGGAATTAAAATATTTTGTACTGATTTTAATAGAATGCCAACATAATCAACAGACCTTCAAATACTTTCTGTACTTGAGAAATGGAGTTTCAGTACCTTTATTGTCAATAATATCTTTATTGATCTGCTTTATTATCATCTTTATAATCTTTATTATCATCTTAATTATCTTTATTATCATATTAACAGAGGGACTGTACATGGGGCTCCTGAGTGGCTCAGTCGTTAACAGAGGGACTGTACTTATTTAAACTTTTTTTTTTTTTTAAAGATTTTATTTATTTATTTGAGAGAGAGAGAATGAGAGAGAGCGAGTACATGAGAGGGGGGAGGGTCAGAGAGAGAAGCAGACTCCCTGCCGAGCAGGGAGCCCGATGCGGGACTCGATCCAGGGACTCCAGGATCATGACCTGAGCCGAAGGCAGTCGCTTAACCAACTGAGCCACCCAGGCGCCCAGGGACTGTACTTATTTAAATTGAGGTGATTATTCTTTTATTTATTTAGAGAGAGAGAGAATGTCCAAGCAGCGGGGAGAGGGAGAAAGAGAATCTCAAGCAGACTCTGCTCTGAGTGTGGAGCCCAACTCAGGGCTTAATCCCACAACCCTGAGATCATGACCTGAGCCAAAATCAAGAGTCAGATGCTCAACTGTCTGAGTCACCCAGGCGCCCCTTGGGGTGATTATTCTAATTGTAGTTAATAAATGCTTAGGCTTGTAACCTTTTGGCTGATGGTGACAGTGCACACGACCTTTGCTAATGGCTGGGCTAGGCACTGTGTTGTCACAAGAGTTTCAGCTCACCAGTTCCCCAATGATGATGAGTGATACTCTTATTTCAGAGAAATAATATGTCTATGAGACACCACTGTGAGATACCTTTCAAGGATGTGGAAAATGTTTTATAATGAGCAGATCTGAGATCCAGAAGAGCTGTGGTGCTTTAAAATCATCACTGTTCAGAGCTGGTAGACTAATTTGAATCAATGGCTCTCCTAAGTGTCTGAGGCAGAATGTCTTGGAAGATTGTCCCTTCTGAATGTAGCATTACCCTATTTGAGAACCATTCCTATGTTGTAAACAGATTAAGAAGAGTGAGATATTTCATACAGAGTCTTATAAATGTCTACAACAGAGAAGAAAAATGGTGTTTTTCTTGAGGTCAAAATCTTAAATTTTATATTAGAGTCCTTCTTATAAGTTTTATTCAGTTTTTAATTTGCACAGTATCTCTTCTATATTTAAAAACACTTGTTAGTCTATTTGCTTATATGTATTTATAAAATATAATAATTTTGTCATGTAGATGTTTGGATCTTTTAAAGGAATATCTTTTGTACCTCAATCACAGCCTTTTACTTTAAAAAAAAAATTGCCAGTCCACAGTCCTTCAACAGAGAACCGAGCCACATTTAGAGGCCAACTACTACAAATAAATAATTTGCTTAGGCTTTTCCAATAACACAAATAATAACAGAGCCTCACACATGCAATTTGTTCTTCCCTTCTCACACCCCTCCTGAACTTATCATTAATGTGACAGTATGTGGAAGATGCAAAAGAAAGTTTTAAAAGTAGCCCAGTATAAAATTAATTTAGATTAATCAATGGCAATAAGACCTATTACAGATTACATTTTTTCTAGTGTCTGCATCCTGGACTGGATTACAATAATCTACTAATTGGTCTCCTCACTTCCACCCTTGTCCCCTGCTCCCCACAGTTATTCTCCACACAACAATCCGAATTGTTTTTAAAACAAGTCAGATCAATATTTGCCACAAATATTGAACCTAAAAGTAATAATTAGGCAGCAATCAAACAAACCCAATACAGGAGATGTTCTGTAAACAAGCAAACAAAAAAAACTGGCCTGCTGAACTCTTCAGATTGGGATCCAAATACAATCCAAAACCATTACCCAAACATGATCCAGACCCCAAGAGATCACTGATATAATCTCTTTCCACTTTTCCCCCTTTGTTTACTTGACTCCAATCTTAATGGCTTTCCTGTTTTTAAAACATGAAGACAACAAATACAATCCCATATCATGGCTTTTTTAACAAGCCTTCTGCCTGGAATTATTAATAATTCGACGAAAAAGCAAAAATGTCCATTCCTCCACAAAAGTGTTACTATATCATAATGTATCAGTTTTCTATTGCTGCAAAACCAAAACACAGTGATTTAAAATAGCTACCATTTATTACTGCTCACAAGTCTACAGGTCAACTGGGCAGTTCTGCTGTGCTGGGCCAGATTAAGTAATCTCAGGACTGTGCGTGCATCTACTACCAACTGCCCAAGTTGGTTGGGGGCTGGCTGGTCTAGGATGGCCTCTTTCCCATGTCTGGTGATTGGCCGCTGACAGTTGGGGTAACAGGAGCAACTGCTGACTAGCAGTCTGGCATGGGCTTGTTCACAAGAGAGAACAGAAGCACGAAAGATCTTTTGAGATCCGGGCTTAACATCATTTCCAACATTTTCTATTGTCCAAAGTGAAGCACAACCTAGATTCAAGAGGCAGGAAAACAGTCACACTGCAGACTGTCGATACAAGGAAGGGTAGAGAATGGGGCCATTTTTCTAATCAATCTACCAAATATCAAGATAAGAGCACTTTTTTAAAAAATCCCGGTTCACCTAAGATGGGGGAATAATGGAAAATGCAAAGGATGACATAAATTATACTTTGTTATGACTTGGTACTACTGACATTTTGAACCACGAAAGTTTTTGTTGTGGAGGGGCTGTCCTCTGCATTACAGGATGTTTAGCAGCCTCCCTGGCATCTACCCACTAGACATCAGTAGTAACCCCCAAGTGGTGACAACCAAGAGTATCTCCAGACTTTGCCAAATGTGCCCAAGAAAACAAAACTGCCTGCAGTTGAGAACCACTGCTATAAAGAGATGAATTAAGGTTAAAGATAATTTGGTCTTGTTCCTGCCAATAAACTAATTTTGCTTTAGACTATTCAAATGATTCTAAAATGCAAACTTTATAGATATGTAAGATGTATGGGGCTACATATTAAACATTCAAAAGTCCATTGATTATCGATAGATTCCTGCTAATTTAATATAATTTAACCGAAAATTTTACACCATATTGTTGAAGTCAGTAGGAAAGATAATTGTGTTAGAAGTTAAACTAAATTAATACTCTAAAATTTAGTATGTAATGCGTATCTAAACCCCAGGTTGATTTTTATTTCTCTGAAGAACAATCAATCACGTTGTTTCTCTCCCAACCTCCAAACATAAAATTCTGTCTCAGAACTACGTTTCATGTCTACTCCCCTTCACCCACTTCATGACAATGGCAATTTACCTCCCAATTCCACCTCTCAATCCAACGCCTGTTACAGATGTGAAATAAACCACAGAAAGCTTCTATAATAAATTACAGAAATAGTGTATTAATTTAAAAAGTAAGCACAACAAACCAGAATACTGCCTCGACAATTAAAAAAGAAACAAACATGAACAACATATTAGAAACTCTAGCCGTCAGTCATGAAATACTTACTGATCTGAACTGTTTTCACAATACTTACATTGCTAAAATGATACATATAAATCAAACTACTTCAGCTGCATAAAAAAATCTTACAAATCTTTGTCAACTGAATACTCTCTTACATTAATGTATAAATCTGTGATAGCAATGGCCAAGTCAAGTCATATATACAAGAACCAACCAAGTCACATATACGAGAACCATATATACAAGAACCTCATTGTAGATGCTCTGGGCAAAAGAGAAGAGTTTCTCCTTCAGAGAAAAGAAAAGAAAATGGGATAACTTGCTAATCCTATGATGCATCAATGAGCAAAGCCAGGACCAGGGTTTGGGGAGAGATCTGCTTAGGGTACCAATTTAAGGAGAGATTCATTCTCAGGGCCAGAAGATGAGCCAAAAATACGAAGCAAGAGCCTGCTGTTTTAATCTCACCTCCAGTCCAGCAGGAACTGCACTTAGCAGAAAACAGCACCCTGATTCCCACATTCCCAAGGTCTGTCCTGTACTAAGCCATGACATTTACATCCTACCCATCATCTGTGTCCCCTCAAAGAACCACAGGGTCTGCTTAGCCTGTTCAGAATGATGATACCAAACAGGGACAGGGGAACTCAGCAGAAAGGGTCACCTACAAGCATACAATCGGACCACTTAAACGTTTTGAAATTATGAAGGTGGAAAAATCAGTAATTCCAGGAAGTTTCCAGAACTGTCCTTTATAAAGTTGGCCTGGTGTTTAAAAGTGGTTTATAGGGGTGCCTGGTTTGCTCAGTTAAGCCTCTGCCTTTGGCTCAGGTCATGATCTCAGGGTCCTGGGATGGAGCTCCTGCGTCCTCAGGTCCTACGTTTGTCAGGTCCTTGTCAGGTCCGTGGGGCTCCCTGCTCAGCGGGGAGCCTGCTTCTCCCTCTCCCTTTGCCCTCCTCCCCCCCATGCTCTCTGTCTCTCTCAAAGAAATAAAATCTTTTAAAAAATTAAAGTGGTTTATAATTTTTAACTTTGTATTCACACTTTAAATTGAAATGTTATCATTTTCATCATTTTTTCCAATTACTGCCATTTAACTGAATCAATGTTATCACCCAGGAACAATGAAAAGCAATAGTATCCCATGTGGTTAGCAATGTTAGTTTTAAGAAATGAGTTTGATTCAAGAATAACTTAGAGGATAGGGTTTCACCTTCACGAGGCAACAGCATTCCTTCCCCTTATTATCGTCCTCTTTGAGGATCGACCCTGCGAAGCAGTCAGGAGCAACACAGGAAAGTTTATCTTACAGGTCAGACTCAACAACAAAAACTCTCCAGGATAGCTTCACTGTGTTAAAGGAGACACTTCATTTGTCTTAGGAGTACACCCAAACACACCACACCCAAAAGTCTTTATAATGGGTCCTAAGTGTAGTTCCTTCCTCTTTTGTGACTCATCCTTTCCCACGCCCTCAGAACAGTTCCACAGCAGGAATGTAATTAGATCTAAGCAATTAAGAAAACTGCTGTTCTACTTCCTCAGTGTGTATATAGAAAGCGCTCTGATTTAATAAGAGTTGAACTTACAGGACTCCTCGCAATAACTAACGCTTTAACTTTAATAAGGCTAAAGGACTTAAAGTGGCTTGAAGACAAGTAATAACAAGCAGGAGTCCTTTCACATCTTTATTTTAAAGGCCATACATGACAGCCTTAAATCTATCTTTCCAGTGGCCATCCCTAGACCTCTACTCAGAAACTTTAAAAAAACGTGCAGGCCTGTGCATTCTCCTCGTCGATACAAGAGAGGCCAGCAAAAGCTATTTCCTCAGCAAATGAGTGATGTGGTAAATGTTAGGAAATACAGGGGTTTTAGTTAATTACCTACAGGTTCTTGCTACCAATGAGCTTCATGATATTTGTAATTAAGCACAATTAGGGGGAACATTCAGAAGTTTTTCACATGTAACACTTGCCAGCAAGAGTCTTTCAGGCCTATGAATTTGCATGTTCCCAGTAATAAATTCCCAAATAAAATTAAGTTCCTAGTTTTACATAAATAGGTTTATTATAAATTCTAATAATAAAAATCTATTTTAATTATAAAAAGTAACATGATAAAAAATGGAAAATAAAAATGTCATAATTTGTAATGATGATCATCTTTGTATATTCCCTGCTGGTCTCTTCCCAAGTGAACGTGTTATATGATTATTATCAGGTTGTAACTACATTTTTTTAGTCTGATTTTTTCACGTATAAGAATTCCATCCCTTCCACAGAACTTCTTCATATGGTTGCAAAATAGTCTTGCATAGTAGTTTTCTACTGCTGTGTAAAAATACACTACAAACTTAGAGGCTTTAAAACAACACTTGTTTATTAGTTCACAGTCGTGTAGGTTAGAAGTCCAGGTGGGATCGACTGGGTTCTTTGTTTAGGGTCTCGCAAATCAAGGTGCCAGCCAGGCCCGGCTCCTACCTAGGGACAAATTTGCTTCCAGGCTCATTCAGGTTCTTGGTGGAATTCAGTTCCCTAGAGCTGCAGGACCGAGGCCCTGTCTCCTTGCTGGCTGTCAGACCAGATCCTCTCTCTTACAGCTCCTTAAGGCCACTGGCATTCCTTCTCCCACGGCCCGTACACCCTCGTGCCAGCAACGACATAACAAGTCCCTCTTGTCCTTCAAACCTCTCTGACTTTCAGTTCTGCTGTGAGTCAGGAAAACTCTGTTTTTAAAGGGTTCATGTGATTAGAATAGGTACACTTGGATAATCTCCTTTATTGGCTAACTCAAAGTCAAGTGACTACAACCTTAAATTACATCTGCAAAATCTCTTTTGCCATGTAGCAACATAATCATGGGCATATTATCTCATCACAGTCAAAGTCCTGGGGGGGGGGGATCATGGGTGGTCATTTTTAGAATTCTGTCTACCATACCTTTGCATCACAATAGAAAATGTACTTCCAACTGTGGGTTGTGCCTGAAAAGCTTAAAGGTAATTTTGCCACTGGATCAGAAAAACTTTAGGGTCCTTTCCAATTCTAAAATGCTAAAAATCGAATATGGAAATGCATTAAAGAAATAAAGTGTAAGGTTATTTTAAAACTTGGAAAGAAAATAATACGAATTTTAAAATTGGTTAAAAAAAAAAAAGAGAGAACTGAAGTTTCTCCTGGTTTAAAAACAGAAAGATGATTTTGCAACATTGTCACCTTTGGGGGGGCCAATTTTCTAGTCACAACAAGAGTTTGAACATTTAGAAAATAATGAACCATAAAAATGGAAATAAAGGTTAGTGCCACCTAAGCGACAAATCATAATGCCTAGGGAAACAAAAAGCAAAGAACTCTGATCCAGTGACAATTTCTATGACACAAAACTCGTTTCATTCTAGACACAAAGATTAGAGAGGAGGTAAATGAGCCAAATGAAAAACCAGCTCATATACAGATTATTCCACCCAAAGTTCATTAAAAACTAGGACTAAGGATACAACTAAGGATCAGGCTGGCAGGGCCTTCTCAGGAGGGAGTCAGCTAACTGACTTTAGTATAAGATGGTTCCCATCCCCAACACACAAATCTAGTGACAGAGGAGGAAGAAGGGGAAAAGAGGAGGAGGAAGTGGAGGAGAAGGAGGAAGAACAAGAAGGAGAAGAAGAGAAGAAGGAGGAGAGGAAGAAAAAGAAGGAAGAGAGAGGCAGGCAGGCAGGAAAGAAGAAAAAAGAACCTGGCATATAGTTGGTGCTAAATAAATATTTGTTGAATGCAAGTACAATGTAACAGATCATAAATATGTCTGTTAGCCTTCAGAAAATTCACCTACCTAGCCAGAGAAGTCTTTCTAAATTTTAGCTACTCTTGGGCTAAAAATTACCCACAGCCTGCCAGTAGGCTGACACTGGATCCAAAGTGGGGCAGTCTTCAAGAGGTGGGATAACCATTCTTAGGAGTCACAAGAAAATGAGGGCAGGCAATAAAAGTGTTAAGACCAAAAAAAAAAAAAAGTCTGTTAAATATTGGTGGAACTGAATTTTGCTGAAACGTTTAGTCTGAGTAATTATAACTTACACAGTGGCAAATATACAAGTTGACAGAGTGTCCCTCAACAGAATTCCAAAGACTGGTTTCCAGCAAAATAAGCCAGGATTCTGCCTATTGGTACTAACCAATAGAAAGAACACACTGATAGCTGTGAATGACACCATGGAATGAGAAGCTCCTAACAGCCATAAATATAAAATACTAGCCATAGCTTCAACCCTTATCAAATGCACAGTGTCATGTTTTCCACAGTTTGCAAGGTTTTCATGCATTGTGCTACTCTACAATGAAAGTTTAGTGGGGAAAAATACGCATTTTGTAACCTTACAAAGATTTTTCCCTCTCAAGTGTGTTTTTATTCAGCTAACCAACTCAAAACTCCTTTGTACAAAAACAAAAGTTGTACTCTTCTTATTCTCCACTCATGCAATTAATAGGAAAAGCAATTCAAATTAGAATTCAGAAGACCTTTCCATTCTACAAATAAATAATAAAGTTGACTCTTCACCTCAACAAGATGTGAGCAACATCTTCTATATTTTCAGAATTGGATCAGTACAACTTTAGGTACACTTAAAAAAAACTATTGTAATATTTTAACTGACAGATAATAACCACTGCTTAAATTTCTATTTATATTGTTCTACAGCTTCCAAAATGTTTTCATTCTTTTTAGTACCTAAAATCTCTGGTAGGGTAGAAAGGCAAGTATTATCCCCATCTTACAAGAGAAAGAATTGAAACTTAAAAGTAATTTGCCAAAGAGACACCTGGGTGGCTCAGTCGGTTAAGCAGCTGCCTTCGGCTCGGGTCATGATCCCAGGGTCATGGGATCGAGTCCCGCATTGTGCTCCTTGCTAGGTGGGGAGCCTGCTTCTCCCTCTGCCTGCCGCTCCCCTTGCTTGTGCTCTCTCTGACAAATAAATAAAATCTTTAAAAAAAAAGTAATTTGCCCAAGGTCACAGAGTTTTTCAATAGCAGTGCCTGGACTCAAACCAAGATTTTCTGACATCTTGTTATTTCTGATCTTTTGCCTACAGAATATCTCTACTCAAATGGTATGGACACTAAAACGAAAGATGCTTCTAAAATTGCGTAACATTTTCCTTCTATTTACACAAGGAAAAGTAAAATCATAGAATAATTTATGTCAAAGAAAAGCACTGATTTTTATAAAAATTCCTATGAAATAGACCAATATAAGAAACCCAAAGCTACAAGAAATACAAAAGAAACAAATGGCCATGTATCTAATATTCTAAACTAGAATATTTATTTAGTAGTCAAATAAAATATTGGACACATTAGTAATTTACATGTTCACATAAGCTATTTAAGTATTTCAATAACCTACTGTCCATCCAAAAATGGTATTATGTTCTTAAATATAATTCCAGGTGATAGTTAAGCTTAGAGAAAAGGAACTGAAGAAAAACTCCAAATAATCTTGAATATATACTGAATTTTGTGTTAACATTCCATAGGCAATGCAGGGCCTGGGATACAGTAAACACTTAAAAGAATGTATGATTTTTTTAAATGTGCATTCTGCAATTTTAATGAGTGAATAATTATTTAATTAACAATTTCAACAAATTATCATTCTTAGCTATAAAGGGAAGTTTAAAAAAAAAAAATCATTCCACAAACAGGAAAGTATTTACTTAGTGGCAGAATACTGAAATTGAGCATTTCTCAAAGTATGGTCTATTCACCGCTTAAGGTGTATACACCTCACAGGCACAAGGACAGTCTACTGGCAGCTCCTTCTAAGGTTCCAGATCATTCAGAATCAGCCTGCAAGCAGGGACAGTGAGGCCTGAAGCCTGAAGAGAGAAATAAGAGAAGCCCAACATAAGAAAACTAAGAGAAGGTTCAAGAGGAGGAGCCAGCACCAAAGCCCTGACCCCTGGCTCAGTCTAGAGACTGGACAGGCAGAGCACAAGTCCTCACACCCGCCTTCAGCTGTGCTTGCACACCAACCTCCTCTTCCCACCTGCCCCCACCCCTTTATTACTGCTCCTTCCCTAGAGATGTTCACCTTTAAGAAATAATTTCTACATCCCAGAGGACCACTAAGACCCCCTTTTCTTCCTGTCCTTCATCCAGTTTCCTTCTAAATAAATATATTGCTATTTCAGTGTTTTTTAAGCAAATCGTTTTAAAAGAATATTAACCATTAGCAGGAACGTTTCAGGAACATGATAAAAATCATCAAAATAATGCATTAATATTACTAAAATTTGAGAGTATCACCATGTACAATGTAAGATAAAGGATTCTAAGGAATTGGAAGACATTATGTCCTCCAATTCTCCTTCAACCTCATAAGTCATATAATGCCTAAGTTTCCTTATCTATAAATAAAAGTTACAGTTCAAAATATCACTATTATATTATAGATAAGTGGGATGTCTTATTCCTAAGTGATGGATGCTATAGTATTTAAAGGTAAAATATAATGTCTACAACTTATTTTCAAAAGGCTCAATGAAAAATGTGTATATATTTTCTATCTTTATATACATATACATACTATAGATAAAGCAAATGCAGTAGAATGTTAACTGTTGAATCTAGGTAGTGAGCAGGCAGATCCTGGTTCACTGTGCTATTCTTTCTAATTTTAGATTTCAATTTTTCATAATAAAAGTTGGAGAAAACAAATTAGATATGTGCTCAGAATCTGTGCTTACAATGATTATTAGCATCATAAGTTAAACTTTCAAAAATATTTTTGCAAACATCGTCAGAACATTGAGCTATGCATCCAAACTGGTTATATATCAAGTGCACGTTAAAACAAAGCTAACTTCCTACCATACAAGAAGACACAGGTGGTGTTCTAGCACACAATTACCTCCAGTCGGGAACTGCATCTCCAGCACACTGCATCACGCCCAAACGCCTTAGTGGGACTCACTCAGGGCCAGCAGGCAGGGGCTCTTATCTGTTGACCATGTGTGACTTTGACAAGTCACAATTTCTCTGGGGCTCATATACCAATTTCTCTCACAGTGCCCTCCTCTCCATCCCTTGCAGAATGATTCCAGTCCTCATGAATTCCTGCCTAAACTATGGCAGCAGCCTCATATACCATCCATCCGCTGCCAAGCTTGAGCCCTTCAACATCCTAAACAGAGCTACCAAGTAATCCATCCAAGACACATTTGGTCCTGTGATTCCCAACTTCTGAATATGCAGGACAAAGTCCAACACTCTGAAAATATGGCGTATTTTAAGCCATTCCAAGATTTAGCCCCAACTTCCCCTCTTGCCTATCTCCTACTCAATGCCCTTGCCTATTATTCTAGGGTTCACCAGAGCTAAGCTGACAAACCAACTGCACTCTCCCCCAACTCCTGACTCTTCGCTCCATGCCTTTGCTCTTGCTGTTCCCTTGGAGAGCAACTTCATCCTTTCTTGGATCACATAAGCAACTGCTTAACGGGTACAGGGTTTCCTTCTGGAGTGATGAAAATGTTCTAGAACCAGAGATGATAGTTACGCAATATTGTGAACATGCTACATGCCACTTAACTATTCACTTTAAAATTATTAATTTTAGGGGCACCTGGGTGGTTCAGTCAGTTTAGCAGTCTGCCTTCAGCTCAGGTCATGATCCCAGGGTCCTGGGATCAAGTCCCGCATCGGGCTCCCTGATCAGCGGGGAGTCTACTTCTCCCCCTCCCTCTGCCCCTCCCCACTGCTCCTGCTCTCTCTCTCAAATAAATAAATAAAATATTTTTTAAAAAATAAAATAAAATAGGGACGCCTGGGTGGCTCAGTTGGTTAAGCTTCTGCCTTCGGCTCAGGTCATGATCCCAGGGTCCTGGGATCGAGCCCCGCATTGGGCTCCCTGATCAGCAGGGACCCTGCTTTCCCTCTCCCACTCCCCCTGCTTGTGTTCCCTCTCTCGCTGTGTCTCTCTCTGTCAAAAAATAAATTAAAATCTTTAAAAATAAATAAATAAAGGGGCGCCTGGGTGGCTCAGCCGTTAAGTGTCTGCCTTCGGCTCAGGTCATGATCCCAGGATCCTGGGATCGAGCCCCGCATCGGGCTCCCTGCTCCGCAGGAAGCCTGCTTCTCCCTCTCCCACTCCCCCTGCTTGTGTTCCCTCTCTCTCTGTGTCTCTCTCTGTCAAATAAATAAATAAAATCTTAAAATAAATAAATAAATAAATAAAAATAAAATAAAGTGATTAATTTTATGTTATGTGAATCTCACCTCAACTTTTTTAAAAAACAGCAACAGCAGCTCATCCTGGTAAAAAAAAAAAAAAAAACACCTTCACAGACTCCTCAGCCCCAGACTGGATCAGCACTGAGAACACTCCCCTGTCACAGCAGTTACGACGTTGTATTACCTGTTTACAGAACTCCCCCATCATACTTTGAGCCTCTTATCTTCCTCATCTTCTCATTCCCTCATGCTTAGCCTAGGCCTTCAGGAAACATTTTTTTTTTAACAAATGAAATACAGAGACACCTCTTGGGGCAAGAGGCTACAGCAGATAGTCTTTTGAAGATCTAGATCTAAAAGTCTACAAGGGCATGTATTAATTGGAAAGGAAAAGATCAGGAAAGACTGCTGTTCATCTGGTTATGAAGGATAAAAATGGAAAGACCCCTGGTGAGATTTTTCAGTTAGTAATAACGAGAACTAACATTTATTGAGTTCTTAACTATAATTATTAATCCCATTTTCCAAATGAGGAAACAAATATATTTCAGTAACTTGCCTAGGGTCACAAAGGGGCAGCAAGACTCAAACCCAAGTGGGTTGACACACTGCCCTGCTTCCATACTGCCCCAGGCATGGCTGCAAGAGCTATGAATGGACATTCTTTGGCCCACAATTTGGCTTTTCTAAGGCTGAGAAAACACTCCATTGTCCACATTTATCTACTTAGCCACTGCCACAAATGTTGTTTCTATTTCATAAAGTGTTTTTAAATATAAAATGTTAATTTTTAAAAAGAATCCAACCGTAAAAAAAAAAAGATGAATCATAGAAAGATCTCTTATTAAAAACATCTCTCACATGTAAATTAGCAAGTGTTTGTGGGCTCTTCCTTCCTTACAGGGCTGAAAAGATCAGTGCCTAATACCCTCTCTAGAACCCAACTACAGCCAGTAGGCTTCCCCGCTGGAGACTCATTTTCAAAGTGCCCCCAACCTCTGCACAGGGTAAGTACCCTGCAAATGAGAAAATCATGGAATAACAAAAACAAGCTAGAAGAAAAATTATACACTCACTGTTTTAGTTTAGAAATCATGATGTATATGTCCTTCCCCTCTTCCCTCTCTTTAATAATGTCACAATCTGGTTAAAAAAAAAAATGAACCAAAAGTCACTGAGATTGAAAAAAATAATTATTTGTGTACCTGAATGGGAAAACCTTACCACAGAGGTAATGTCAAATCTTGACAACATATCAATAAGGTCAATATTAAAAACATATCCCCACCCAAAAAAAGTATATACCCTATGGTACATACTTGTGCATGTGCATCTCCAGATAGTAAGCCCACAATTTTCAGTTCTACTGGATTCTCAGCACTTGTTTCACCCATATATCCTCCTAAATATTTAAAACCATGAATGGTAGGATAATATGTTGGGCAAATACACACACAAAAGCAAAAAGGCAAAAGGGATAAGAATATCACAGATAATATGACAAAGTAGAATTCAAGACAAAAGTTGAATGGGACAAATTAAAGACTTTTATACCACTAGTTACAGTCCACAGTGAATATAAAATAGCCAACAGTCTTAATGTATCAATTATCACAAAATTAAGTATATAAAACATACACAACATAGCTATAGTGAGACACACACTACTCTCAAAGCTAAAATAAACTAAGTAGCAAAAATAAAGATGAAGGGCACCTGGGCGGCTCAGGTGATTAAGGAACTGCCTTCAGCTCAGGTCATGATCCTGGAGTCCCGGGATCGAGTCCCACATCGGGCTCCCTGCTCAGCGGGGAGTCTGCTTCTCCCTCTGACCCTCCTCCTTCTCATGCTCTCTGTCTCTCATTCTCTCGCGCAAATAAATAATCTCAAAAAAAATAAAAAATAAAGATGTAAAGCCCTTAAAGATCAACATGAACAAGGTATTAAAAGGAGAAAATGGTCAAAGAACACAAACAGTTCCTAAAATAAGAAGTGAAAGTGGCAATAAGCATAGAAATATGTCCACACTCCCTAGAAATCAAAAACACAGATTAAAGCTATACTTTGTTAAAGCTCATTTTTTCTTTCAGTCAAGTTGACAAATATGTTCTAAATCATATTACTGGAAAGCTGTAGTGAATGCAACAATTTTATACACTACTGGAAGGAACACAAATTGGTTTTGAGACTTAACATAAAAGGCTTTCCTTCCCCCTAAATACCTCTCCCTCCAATTTTCTTTGTTATATGGCTCAAGATACAAAGTCTATAGCTTTAAATTTGAAATTCTATCAGTTGACAATAGTTAATAACATGGGTTCTAGAGTCAGGCTACCTGATCTTCACTTACTAACTATGGCACTTTAGGCAAGTAAATTATTTAACTTTGTCTATAAAATGATAGCAATGGTACCCACTTCTTAGGGTTGCTGTGAAGGTTAAGTAAACTAAGGTAAAGCACTCTGAACAATAATGGGGCATACATACTCAATAAATATTGGCTATTGGCACTTGGATTTCTTATAAGTAATTTCTTTTTAAGTAATTCACTAGCATTTGCTTAGTATTTCTAATGGGACATTCATATCTGCTCAAATCATTTCAAATTACTTATAATTTGAAATATGAGGGTTATTAGAATCAAATACGATTCAAAAAATTATACATATATAATTACTGTGGCATCAAGGTAATTACATGCTGATTGAACAACAAAGAGGCAATCTGGAAACTTTAAAAAGAGCATAAGCAGTGGTTTATGGCATGGCATGGTGAATTGTTTTATTCTTTACCTTCAACTGTATTTTGTTTTCTACGCTGAACATGTGTGACCTTTATGCTGGGGCGGGGGGGGTGTGAAAACAATAGACAGCCATTTAGATTGACTGGTTCAGTCATACACTTACTCTCTCTCTCAAGGGCACTTGGCAGGTCTGATTCGCTTATATAAGTACAGCTCATCATATTTCATCTTTTGCCAGAGCTTTAGTAACTCAACTATATCGGTTCATCTTCTGCACATCATTTTGGAGACTATACCATTCGGGAATAAATTAGTCAACATCAGTAATATTCAAGATTTCTGAGGATAACAAAAGTCCAAAAGACAAAACCGTTTTTGTGACAACGAACAGGTAAATTTACTCTTGTATTTTTGTGTTATATATTTAAGCCTAGAAGAGGAAAGCTATATAAAGCTTTTAATTATTTTATGATTTAGAAAAAATGAGGCAATAAGCGTATATTATCCCACCTTTCTATTTACAATTTCAGTAAGTGCATTTCAGTCATCATTTTTTGGCAAATTAAATTCCCTACAGAAATCAATGTGATTGCTCTTGCACAAATAAGCTCAGGCAGGTGGAAATTTTCAACCATTTGTTATATTCCTTAGGTGTCAGGGCAAATGTTTGTATGATTACTAACGGGATACTTAAGTCCTCCATTATGATAGAGATGAAACACATGAGTTATAATGTTTAAATCTAAAATTCTTGGGTATAGATTTCTTCTCCAAGCATTCGACTGTAAATTAAACAGGGCTGATAAGAATAAAATGTTGCTGGCTATTAGCTAATTCTAGGAAGAAAGGGAAAAGAAAGGTGAACCTGTTACCTCACCAACAGAGTAATTTCTTTAGATGAAACTTTACCCACTCCAGTCAGAAATCTCTCTGAACAAGGACTTAAACTTGTCAAGGAATCCAAATTTTTAATTCAGGTTAAAAAAACAAAAAGGAAAAGCCTTCCTTCAACTATTTACCCCTACCTGCCCCCTCCAGCTCCTTGCTCTGACTGAAATTCTCATCCATACCTCATCTGCACCAGCCCCTACCATAACACCAAAGTTCCTTTCCAAACTGGTGCTCCCTCAGAGCACTATTATAATTTCACAGCTCCACACCACTGCACTTGCTGTTCTCTTGCCTAGAAAGCCCTTCAAAGTGCCCATCTGGCCCCGGCTCAACTTCACCTTCCTGCCTCCTCCCTGACCCCACCCTACACATCTGCGCTCCCACAGCAATTTATATACACCTCCATAGATGGCTTTTAACATAAGGTATTATTATTTTTTGTTTAGCTCTCTTAAAAATTTGAAGGCTGTTGGGGCGCCTGGGTGGCTCAGTCGTTAAGCGTCTGCCTTTGGCTCAGGTCATGATCCCAGGGTCCTGGGATCGAGCCCCGCATCAGGCTCCCTGCTCGGCCAGGAGCCTGCTTCTCCCTCTCCCACTCCCCCTGCTTGTGTTCCCTCTCTAGCAGTCTCTCTCTCTCTCTCTCTCTCTCTGTCAAATAAATAAATAAAATCTTTAAAAAAAAAAAAAATTTGAAGGCTGGGACTAGATTTTTCTTATTACAGAAATTTTTGAACATATACGAAATACAACAGCATCACAAAAAGTAAATGCAATAGTATCATGAACCAGCCAACTACAACAATTAATTCATGACCAATCCTATTTCAACTATACCTCCCCTACTCACTTCTCCTACCCACTCACTCACGGATTCTTTGGAAACAAATCCCAGACTTCATGTCATTTCATCCATAAATAGTATACTTCTAAGTGTTTCTCTGAAAGATAAAAAGGCTTTGCAAACATAACCACATTACTACCACTGTCACATTTAAATCTTTTTAGGTAATAATTCCACAAAGCCATCACATATCCAGGTGGTGTTTACATTTCCTCAACTGTCATAAACTACTTTTTAATTATTTTTTAAAGATTTTATTTATTTGAAAGAGAGAGAGAGAGAGCACAAGCAGGGGAAGGGGCAGAGGGAGAGAGAGAAGCAGATGCCCCCCAAAGCATGGAATCTGACGCGGGGCTCAATCCCAGGGCCGCAAGGTCATGACCTGAGCAGAAGTCAGATGCTTAACCGACTAAGCCATCCAGGTGCCCCTATTTTTATTATTAATCAAAGGTCTACATGAAGTCTATCATTACAATTGGTTAATATGTCTCCTAAATCTTTTAATCTCCAGATTTCTCCTCTATTTTTTTCTTCTTATAATTTATTTTTGAAGAAACTAGGCCATTTGTTCTAAGAGCTTCCCAAGATCCTAATTACATCCATTGCATCCCCATGTTCCTCCATCCCTGTGTTTTCTGTTAAATGGATTTAAGATCTAGAAGCCTATCATATTCAGGTTTGGTTCTTTTGGCAAGACTATTCATAGACAGTAATGAATATTTCCATCAGGAGATAAATTACATCTGGTTTTCTTTCTTTTTGAGACATTAGTAGCCAATGATAATCACTGTCTTTGCCCTAGATCTATCAATTCATTAGGAGGTGTAAAATTGTGATATACTAATTCTGTCTCCCTTCTTCCTCTATTAGCTGGGATAAAACACTTTGCATAAAAGAGAAACTTCTCTCATCGAATATTTGGTTAGCCTCAGGAAAAGCATAATACCTCTTTGTTTTTATTTTCTGGTTCTTAAAAGAATATATCGGCTCCCTAGCATCCTCCAAAAGTAACAACTTTCTCCTTTTTTTGTAATCATTATTATGAATTCACAGATTTAAAGATTTTGGTACACTGTCATATTATCCTTATTGATGATGGAACCGTCCCATTGCGGGTCAAGTGGGAACCTCTTCAAGTTGGCTCCTGAGTCCTAATCTTTGATAGCCTCCTTGCTTTCTAGGGGAACAAAGGATTCCAGGCTCAACTTGCACATTTTCTGCTTCCAACTTGGAATTACCTATTTCTTCACAAAAGACCTAATTATTAATTCATTTTTAAGTCTAACTTATGTGTTCCATAAATGTTTTCCAAATTAAATAAGGTAACTGCTTACCAAGTCCAATTCCTGAGCTAATAATTTTAAATTTGAAAATATGTATCATGCATAATATAGATATACAATCACTATTCCACTCATTAAAAGAATTTAAATTGTTAACTACTCATCATTTAAGTTCTTGGACCCACTGTGTACCAAAAGATGTACCAAAGCAACTCAACCATTCTGCTTTGGTATTATAATAAAATTCAGCAATTCATATCACCATGATGACCTGGGGTTGACATCAAAAGTATAAAAACAGGGCTTCTTCCTTCAAGAACCACAAGAAATACAATGCAGGGAAACTAACCCTAGGAAACTGTCTGAATAAAACTTTAAGTTAAACATTTTTAATCAAAGGTTGGCATCTTTAATGAAATTGAGTAAACAGTGCTCAGTTAAGTATCATGAGTTTAAATGTAACAATCTGTGATCTTATTTACATTACCCCAAAGTCATTGTTATAATAATATTAACATCTTTTCAAACATACTCCAAACCCTAAGAGGAAAACACAAAACCCTCATTTTCAAAATCACAACTGAGACAAAACATAATCCTTTATGCTTTCTAAACATCTCAAACTTCTTTTTTTTTTTTAAGATTTATTTATTTGAGAGAGAGAGAAAACGTGCGCGGGCCCAAGAAGGCAGGGTTGGGGGTGGGAATAGAGAGAATCTCGATTAGCAGGGAGCCCAATGCAGGGGTCCATCTCACGACCTTGAGATCATAACCCTGAGATCATGACCTAAGCTGAAATCAAGAGTTGGACACTTAACCAACTGAGCCATTCAGGCTCCCCAAACATCTCAAACTTCTGTTCTTAGTGGGAACCAAAGGAATCTTTTTGAAGATATTTTTCAGTTGCTATATTTGTAACTCTAAATGTTTTTAGAAATACCAATATTTTTTCAGGGTCCTGAGACATTAACAAGATGTTTTAGAACATATTTGGTTGCTCATTTATAGAATTCATTGTTCCAAAATCAGAGTAGCCTAGAGAAATGGCAGCAAAAATAACCACAGAGCCTCCCATATCAGAGATAACTTTAACAATCAAGCATTTACTCCACTATAAATGTTAAATGTAGGTACAGTTTAAGTGGAACCCCCTTCCAAAATGTCTGCTTACAATATTTATTTGCAGTACATCTACTAGTTCTTGAAATATAGCCCCTTAATTTTAATTACTCAATTTTCCTAGTGTGAACTAGGTGAAAACGGAATAGCCTATTCTCACTGTACATATAATTGTATACATAATTGTACATATAATTGCACATATAATTGACTAGATTTGAAATGGCATTTAGTCATTTAATTATCCCTTTCAGAAATCTGAAGCCCCAATTTAGTGATTAAGATAAATGTCAACAACAAAAATAGTCTTATTTTATGATTAAAAGAGGCAGCTATCTCCAGATTCAGCTAGTACAGGACAAACTCTCAACTGTATTTTGCCCACAGTTTATAATTATGAACTACATTTATGTATACGTGTATAAACATAACCTCTGTTGAGTGAACTCTAAACTCACTGGCGTATTTGTAACCATGGTACTATTTAGAATATTTTAAATGATTTTTTCTACATGTAATTTAGCATGTTAAGATTCTATATTTCACATACCATAAAACACTTATATACCTCAGTCTATTGTTAATGCATCTCTTTCAGATACATAAGCTTAAACAAGAAAAAAATATTTATGAAATACACATTTAAGATTTTTTTCCTCAAATCAAAGTTGTGCAGAGCATACTGTGATTATTTCCATGATAATTAAAATGACTGCTTTAAGATTCAAATTAGGTAACCATGGGGGAGGAAAAAAAAAACAAGATATATGCCCCTTACTTTATGCCAGAATAAGATTTTATATGGATCAAACATTTAACTTAAATGTTAAAAAATGAAACAAATTAAAAAACTAAAAGAAGCAAGATGGGATTTTTTTCTTTTTGTTTAACATTGCAGAGGAGAAAGGCCAAGATATAATGTAAACCAAAAAGTCACAAAAGGTTGACCAATTCAATTGCATAAAAATAACCACTTTCTGCATAGCAAAAGCCACCATAAACAAAATCCTAAGACAACCAATTAAGAAAACATATTATTCATATTAAAATGGCTAATTTCCTTGATATAGAGTACATACAAATGAATTTAAAAAATCAACAACCCAATAGAAAAATGGAAAGGATAAACTCTTCATGAAAAAAAAGAACATGCAGTGGGCTCTTAAAAGCATGGAAAAAATAATTGCTCACACATTGGGTACATGAAGGAAATTTAACAACATTCTTCAGTATTACAAATGCACTATATCCTTTAACCCAGCAATTCCACTTTTAGGAACTGATCCTACAAGTGTACACACACATACACACAGACGCACACCCACACAAACTTGAAATATACACAGGCTGATTCATCATTGCATATTACAGCAAGGATTTGAAGGGAGATGCTCTGAATGGGCCTAATTATTTACAGTTTAAAAAAAGATATAGAACAACAAGTACAGTGTGCTACCATTCTCATAAAGGGTGAATATTTATATTCATATTTGCTTGTATATGCTAAACTCTCTCTGGAGGAACATGCAAGCAACTGGTAACACCAAGAATACATACACATGTGACCAAATCTGACATTAGGGATTACGGTATAGGTTGAGAGCAAAAGGGACCTACTTCTCAGTACATTCATTTTATTCTATCTTGGTTTGGTTTTATTAGTCATGACCTCAATTATTTTCATTTAAATATTTTACAAAATTTATTCTAATATTTAACTTAAACAGAGATGTTCACGTTTTCTAAGCAGACAGCTTCTACCTTTTTATACTATGTATTTCTCTTGATTTTTATGCTATTTTAAGAAAAAGAATGCTCAGTTTATGTTCCAAATGTATAAAATGCAAACTGGCATGTTGGTAATAGCAATAACAATTAAATACTCTGCATTTCTAGAAGAGAAAACAAGATAAAATTAAGGTATAAAAACCCTCCAAGTGGAATGTGAATCTGTAGTGCAAGCCAAAGAAAATGGGAAAATACAGCAAATAAATATAAAAAAGCTATCTTTTATAAAGCTGAAACACAACCTGCACTACCAAAAAGTTGAATCTTTAACTCAACTACAGTGACCTCTGACATCACTAAATGACATTTGTCAATTATTATCTAAAAAACAACGTGAAACAAAGTAATCTCTCCTATGTGCTTATAAAATAATTTCACGCTTTATTAAACAACATCAAATCATCAAATATCATGCCATCTATAGCCTTCCTTCTTTTATTGGAAATTAAAGAGCCTAGTTTTGCCACAATTTCCTGTTAAGTCTAAGTAGAATCATCCCAGAAATAGGCGGAGAGAAAGCCACAATTCTGAATTAACTCATAACCAAAAGCGATTAATTAGTATTCTCATAAAAAGCATCTATAATCATTTGGTAAAATTTGTGCAAAACTATAAAGGTCCTTTTTAATTACTCCAAATGGGCAACTGGGCAGTGTGAGCATCACATCTCATCTACGTTTCTGACTCTTCACGAATTTTTAAGTAACGTTTAATAATATAGAACGCTGATGATATTGCCATTCTTCTGACTTGCCAAATTATCTAAATCCCCAGCATCTGCTGTCAGGCTGTTTCTCAAGATTTCTGATCTGCCAACTAAAGAGTCTAGGGCCTGAGTGCTTCTTAGCGTGCACACGGAGGCCGGGTGGCAGATGAACACGGAATGCCTGCCCCACACGGATCTGTCCCACAGGTGAAACGGCCCCACAGGACAACCAACTTCCCAGTTTCACCACCGCTTCCAGGATCAGCACCCACGGGGCTTTGTCTTCATCGACGCCCGATTCCGTCTGCCTTCCTCAGAAATCAAACTTCCCCACTTCCCCAGTCATACAGCGACAGCGGCCAGCCCACGACGCCCCCCTCCCCGGCCCGGCCCGCCAGCCTCCGAGTCCCGGACCCACAGAGGGTGCGGAGAGCGGCGGGCTGGCGCGGAGTCCGCTGCCCCGCCCACCCGGACTGCGGGGTGCGAGTCCCCCGTCTGGCCCCCGCGGGCCCGGCCCGACAGAGCGCGCGTGGGGAGCCGGGCCAACCCCGAGCGAGGGAAAGGGCCGGGGTCGCCGGGCGTAGGGGGGAACCCAGAAAGCCGGATGGAGGAGGGAGGCCCATTGAACCCCGGAGCGCCGGGGTTTCTCCCAGGAGCTCGGAGACCTGGGGTGAGGGGCGGCCGGGCCGGCGACGGGGAGGGTCCCCGGGGTCTCCGCGCCGACGCCCAGTCCCGGCCCCAGGGAGGAGTCCCCGGGCCGACGGAGCGGGACGGCTGAGGGAAGGCTGAGGAAGGCGGCGCGCGCTTCCGAGCACAGGACCCCGCGGCTCTCGGGAGGGCAGCGCCGGCAGCCCGGGACTCGCACGGGCCGCGGGACTCACCGCGCTGGCGGTGGCGGCGGCGCCGGACGACGCGGGGCCGGACGCGTCCTGCCTCCTCAGGCGGGACTTGAGGCTCTTCATGGCCAAGTCTTCGCAGCCCGGCTGCCGGCGGCGCAGCGCGCCCGAGCCGCGCGCGAACCTTCAAGTGTGCGGGCTGCTAGCGCTCGGGTAGGCGGAGGAGGCGGCGCCGGCGATCCCGGCCCCACCTGCCACCTGGGGGCTCCCGGCTGCCCACCCGGCCTGCGGCGGGGCTCCCCTCCCGCAGCCAATCCTGCCGCGGCCCTGGAGGGGGTGGGGCCGGAACCGACCAATCGGAATCCGGGAAGGGGGCGGGACTTCCCTTTCAAACTTAATAACACCCTTCCTTTCCCTGCGGGAGGAAAAGTTTGGAACTTCAGCTGCGCGAGTGCTGGAGGTGAGCGGCCGCGGCAGGGACGGACGGGAGATCCAGGCTCCAGGCCACCGGTGCCAGCCTACTTTAATGATGGAGTCTCAGCTCTAAAGAGAGCGTGGGGTCCAAGCAAAACCCGCTCTCGTCTTGGCCGAACCCACCCCCCTCCTACCCACGTGCTCTTTCCCAAATTAAGTTCCCTTCCTTTCCCCTGGTCCCAGGAAGGACACACAACAGCTTTCAACTTCCCTTCCATCCGCCGATATTTTACTACACAAATCCTAGTGCCTGGAAACAACAACACGCACCAAAATTCCGGAAACAAATAACAACCTCTAAGGAATAAGGTGCTGGCGCTATGGAAGAACATACAACTAAGAACATACTTTGAAAGACATTACAGTAAATGTTAGCTGGTCAATAATTATTTGATGAGTGAAGAACCTGCTGCTTTGGAGAGAAAGAGATGGTATGGGGGGATGGGGAGAGCATCAGTAAAATATAGTGGTAAAGACAGTGGTAAAAAGAAGGAGAGACAAAATTTGTGAAAAACAGAAATAAGTATACCTGGAGCCCTTTGTGCTGTGCCAAAGACAAAAGAGGAAACAAGGTCTAGCGCTTTCCATATGGTCACATTCTGCTATACTTTTTGCTTTCCCACTTGATCTTCCCTCCCTGCGGCAGTATTCCCTACTTAATCTACTGAATTAATTTGTATGCCTCAAAAAAAAAAAAAAAAATAGTGTGGCTCAATGAGAATCTAGGCTTTCAATAATATTATTTTAGCTAAAAGTTTATAAATTAACTCGGATAGTAATACATTTCTTGGTTCTTAGCTATAATTGCCCTCCCCCCAAAAGAATATTTAACTAATATCTAGTAGATGTCTTTAACAGCAGTCTGTACAGACATCATCTCATTTTGTTTAATCATCACAACTCTTCGAAATAGACAATCCAATCCATTCATTCATTTGTTCCACCTACACATATGTTTAAGGAGTACTATACAATGCTAGTTACCAGAGGAAAAATGATAACCATAATATGTCCTTTGCATCCAGGAAGCTTACGATCTAGTGTGTAAGACAAACAATAAAACAGGTAATACCACTGAAGTATGCAGTTTGCCTCAGTTGCTAGGAGACAACATAGATAGCCAAGTTCTCCAGTCTAAGGGTTTCGAAGATGACCTGATGGAAGAAGCAAAGCCTAATTTGATACTTTAACTTATTTTTTTTAAAAAATGGCCCACATAGCCAAAGTGATATAAAAAGTTGTCAAAGGAAAACATATCATAACCTTTTCTTCAAGAAATTTTTTCATTTTCTGTAGAAATACATTAAAGCTAATTAGTTAATTCATCCTGCCCAGAAATTGGGATTAATGAGAATCATTTAAAGGAAGGATGAAGAGGGCGCCTGGGTGGCTCAGTTGGTTAAGCGACTGCCTTCGGCTCAGGTCATGATCCTGGAGTCCCTGGATCGAGTCCCGCATCGGGCTCCCTGCTCAGCAGGGAGTCTGTTTCTCCCTCTGACCCTCCTCCCTCTCGTGCTCTCTCTCATTCTCTCTCTCGCAAATAAAAAAAATTAAAAAAAAAAAATTTTTTTTAAAAAAAAAAAAAGGAAGGATGAAGAAACAGGCTGATGAGCAACACCCAATAATTTGCTTTTTTAACATTATGTCTTCAAAACTCTTGGCAGGGGCACCTGGGTGGCTCAGTTGGTTAAGCGACTGCCTTCGGCTCAGGTCATGATCCTGGAGTCCCTGGATCAAGTCCCGCATCGGGCTCCCTGCTCGGCAGGGAGTCTGCTTCTCCCTCTGACCCTCCCCCCTCTCATGTGCTCTCTCTCTCAGTCTCTCTCTCTCAAATAAATAAATAAAATCTTTAAAAAAAAAAAAAAAAAACTCTTGGCAGGAGTCAGTTTCTCACAGCAAAATATTTATTCTAGCATGCACCCATTTGAAAAGACAAACAGTCCATGTTTCTAACAATGGATTCTCTTTGAAAGGTCAGTTGCTTTCTTTGGAGTTTCCTTAGAGTAACTCAAGGTTTTATTTAATTAACTGTAAATGGGGCGCCTGGGTGGCTCAGTCAGTTAAATGACCGACCGACTCTTGATTTCCCTTTGGGTTGTGATCTCGGGGTTGTGGGATCCAGGCCATTGTGGGGCTCTGTGCTTAGCAGGGAGTCTACTTCTCTCCCTCTCTGTCTGCCCCTCCCCCTACTTGTGTTAGCTCTCTCTCTCTCTCTCTCTCTCTCCAAAATGGATAAATAAATAAATACATACTGTAAAAAAATTTTTTTCAGAACTTTCTTGGAGAGGCAGCATTCAAAGACTGTGTTAGCCCTTAACAAAAAAGTAAATAACAATGAACTACCTGAGAAAATTATTAAATTTTGTCTTGATTAGTTCTATGGAAGGAAATTTTCTTGACCCCTCCTCCTTCCTCAAGATCCACAGCCCTTCAGGTTTTGGTGGCTGCTTATAATGTCTGTGGACAGTTGTGTCTCTGTCCTCACCTACCACTGCAGAGCCAAAATTATCCCATATCTGGATATTATAGAAGTTTCCCAACCAGTCACCCAACCTTCAGTCTCACCTTTCCCATCACCAGTAAATTACCAGTCATCATCAAAAGTCTTACAAAATATTCCTCCCTTGCTCAAAAACTTTCAGCAGTTAATGAATAAAATCTAACTCCTTTACTTGGCATTTAAGGCTCTACAACATGGACCCAAACCTGTTCTCCAGCTGGCAATCCAAACAAATTACTCTTCCAGCCATTCCTCAAACATGGGTCATGCCTTTCAATTTCCACATCTTTATGAGGCCTCCTCCAGTCATTTTCTACCTACATTCATCTAACAAAATCCTACTCCCTCCAGGAAGGATTGGAAGAGGGCTTCTGGAGTACTGTACTAGTCCATCTGGTTACATAACTAGAGTGCTGGTTATGGAATCAGTGTGTTCAGTTTGTGAAAATTCAGTTAGCCTATAGTCTTTATATGTACACTTTTATGTGTGTATGTTATAGTTTAATAAAAGGTCTCTTTAATCATAAATCTGTTCCAAGTGCCCTCCTTTCTAATAGAGCCTTCTCTGATCACTCCACTGAAAGTGATGTCTCCATCTTCCAAATGGCTCAACTGTAAATCTCATAGGATACTAATACGTAAGTTCTGAACAAGCATTATTTCACTACTAGACTTCAAACTCCTTAAAACCAGGAATAACCGATATATGTTTGAATTCCCTTCAATCCTTGACATATAGTAAGTGCTCAATAAATATTTCTGAGTGAATTGATGCATCCTTTTCAAGTGAATTATGGTTGTTTGTTCCGTGTATTCACGTGATGCAGGACTGGTACTCCCCCTGTTGTGAGTACTGGCTGTCTTCCGTAGCATCCAAGTTCTCATAGCCCTGGTAACTGGCTTCTTTTCTGTTGTGACTGCATAAAGTCAAGGAAACAGACAGAGCCACAAGTCCAGCTTGCATCAGTTTCCAAAAATGTTGGGCAAGTTATTTTTATGAACTGTCTGCATGATGTCCACATGGTGTCTGTGTCCAGTGGCCTTTATGGATTTTTCCAGGCTAGAAACTTGATAGCTGATGTCTGCTTATTCCCATTTGAGAACAGCTAAGTAAATAGCAGTGGTTTGAATACGGAGTAGGGCTTTTTATATTGATCTGGAAGCCCCCCACATGAAGTAAAGTCACTATTATTAGCATTCAGCCAGACAGGTTGGGTTTGGTTTTGTTAACTATTATCACCATCGTTTATTTTTATCTTCCCTGCAGAGCAAAAGGCACTTACCAAACCTACGTGGATTTTTATTTGTTACCATACTGAATCTGTATGAAAGTTTTTGTTTTGCGTCTGTATTATAATTTATAAAACAAGGAAGAAATGAAATTTTAACAATTATTTTAATAGGTTATACATGCACAATGTAAAGAAACCTCAAATAATACAAAAGGGCAAAGTTAGTCTCCTTACCACCTCTATCCCTCGGCCCCTGTTGTCAGGGAACTTGTGTTCTAGACTGGGCAACAAAGCTCAATTGAAGAACGACTACTCACGGACCTGTAGAGTAGGATGGCAGATACGGATGGTATTCAGGGAAGGAAAAGAGCAGGCAATAAGTTTTCCTGAAGAGATGGTACCTGAGGTTGGACGGAGCTTCAGTGCGTGCACACAGGTGAGAAGGAAAGCCAGGGGAAAGAGGATACCCAGGGGACCAGCCAGAACAGGTAAGAGAGTAGAGTCGGGAGATGCTCACTGATAATAGTCTGATGATAATGGCAACAAGATGACAAAGACCATTCCTTAGAAGAAGAATAAAGAACTGACACACAAAATCAGAAACGTACGCATAAAAAGATCCCTTTTGAAACAGGAAGATCTTCCAGACAAGCCCCGGTTATGAACTTCGCGTCCAATGACTTCCCTCTTCATTTGTAGAGCTTCCGGCTGCTCCTGGTTGCTTAGGGAACCTGGCCAACAAAGCCTGTCAATAAGTCCTTGGAGGGAACAATTGTCTCCCAGCTCAGATGCCAGGGCAATAACTGCCAGAGCCACGTGTGGCCACGGGGTCACGAGGAAGGGCACCCCCAGCCACAACTCCTACTGCAGCACCAGGAATGCGGGGCCTCAGGCAGTTCTCACACCCTGGTCTCTTGCCACATTCAAAACTAAAACGCATTGCATAAGAGCTTTTAAAAAATAAATAGGTCATCTTTGGCACTCATTTAAAAACCATCTGCATTTCTAGTGAGCTCTCTGATGACTCCATCCTAGAAAACTAGAGTGGGAAGAAGAGAAGTGGGAAGAAGGGATAGCTTCTGCACCATAGACACTTGTGTGCGTTTTCTTCGTTACTCAGCTTAAAAACTTCTAGGGATGTCAATCCCTCTTAAAGAACCTTCTCTAATTTCTCCCATGGAGTGTTGTTTTGTGCTCCAGTCTAGCGATCTTAAGCCTGCTAGCTATCTCCCAAGGAGGGCTGCTTTCCATCTCTCTCTCTCTGTCCTCTGTGGCATTTACAGACTGCCTTCCACCTATGACACACCAAGTGTGTCATTGGTTTCAATACTGAAAGAGAGAGCAAAAAGCAGGGAGGGACGTGGTCAGGAACTTCCTCCCCATAATTGAGCTTACACCTAAAAGCAGTTGAGATACTCAGTTATTTCTTTGAATTCAGGTTTAATATATATTAAAAAAAAAAAAAAGACCAACCTGTTTCATTTGCTGAAAATGAACTTTCGTTATCAAGTCTTGATTACATGAACTCTAGAAATACTGTTGGCTTCACGTTAATGAGATCGATGGCCCTGCATGTGCATGGGTCAACGGCAGAGGCTCTTGATTGCCTCTTTTAAAATTGTCTTACTCATCCTGGAGCCCAGATAAATGTAAGGAATTTGGTTCAGGGATCAGTAATTGTCTGACTCCATAGTAAACTTTCCTGGACCTTGGAGTTTTCTTATCTTAGCTAGGATACCAGGATATGCACAATGAGCCAAGACTCCCAAGATTCCAGCACTCCTGAATAAGTAGAGTAGATAAGCTTCTTGCTTTTGAGTTGAAAATATGGCAAATAAAGAAGATCTCCATAGAGTTTAAATGAAAGTTTTACTTGTCCTCCTTAAAATTTCCCCTTCCAGATCTCCAGGGGCACTTTTAAATTTCTGGCAAGGTATTAGTAAATACTCTTCATTGAATAACTAAATTACTGGTAAATTATGTGACTAGTATACCACCAGTTACTACATGCCAATCTTTGCTACTCATCCTAATTAAAGAACATTGCAGACAAGATAAGTCAAGGTAAATCTCATGTTCAAATGTACTTGGTAAATGACCCGAGATTTATGATACACATTATTTTTTAAGATTCCATTTTTTTATTTGACAGAGAGAAAGAGAGAGAGACAGCGCACACAAGCAGAGGGCAGGGGCAGAGGGAGAAGCAGACTCCCCGCTGAGCAGAGCCAGGCGGGATCGATCCCAGGACCCTGAGATCATGACCTGAGCCAAAGGCAGACACCCAACCAACTGAGCCACCCAGGCACCCCTATGATGCACATTTAACAATGATCATATTATCGCTTAAATTAAAATTACTGTTGACTATAGTGGTTTAAATTATGACAAAAGGAAGGCTATAGGCAACATACTGGATATGTAGATGTTCCAACAAAGTTGTATATAAACATGGTTTATTATATATATTATGTTTTATGTTATATAATATTGTATATTATATATTTTAATGTACCACTTGGAATTATTTCATAAAATATCTTTACAATTTAATATATCTTTATGTAAGTCCTGATTTTCATGTGAAAATTAAATCCATAAAGTGTAGATAAAATGTGTATTTTAAAGGTTAATCTTAAAAATTAGTTCCTTGCACAATACCATAAAGGATTTATGGATGGATGGATGGATGGATGGATGGATGGATTTGGTTACCAAAAGACTCAGACTTTTGCTTTCTGGAAAACAGTAGCTGGCGAAAAAATTTTCCTGCGTGCCCCTTCTTTAAAACTACTTGCATCGATGTTTAAATTATCATAAAAATGAAAATATAATTTGTATCAAATTGGCAAGTAATATTTAATTACAATGCTGATTTGAGAGAAAATTTTTAATTAAGATATGATTCTTGCACACAACATCATTATTCCACATCGCATATAAGCCATTAGGGCTGTTTTAAAAACATACTTTATTCCGAGAGATTTGTCCACTATTCTGCCCTCATGGATAAGCTACATATATGTTCTTTACGTCATCTATACTGGTTTATAACAATTATCAAAAGATCTTCAGTAATAATTGATCAGTGTATGCTTTTCTTATTGCTGTTTTATGAATGCTGTTGCCACAAGCAAAAGACATAAAATAACTAATAAACTAAAATACCAACACATTCCGGACTTCAAAAGAGTTACGTTTTAATTCTACCATGCTAGGGAGAAGCATGTATGTATTATGCTTCACAACCTTCAAAACCGTCCCTAACCTAAACAACAATTAAGAACAGTTCCTTTGAACCTTAGAGGGTGTGGTCCATGAATTCGCCAAAGATCAAGGCACAGCATTTAAAAGCTAAGCTAAAAGGCATATTTCTTCCACTACTGAGCCGTGGAGCTCTGAGAGAATAATAAACTCCCAAGATCCATCAACTTCTTAGCTTATAACTCTGAAGTGACACTCATCAGGCCAACAAATGCAAATAAGCCTGAAAGCCCTAACATCCACAGGGCTGGGCTCTTATTAGGCAAGTAAACCCCAACCGAAGTAATCTTGGGGAATTTCCAAATATGAATCACAGCAGATCACCTGCTCACACTCCCACATCAACACTTATAGCCAGTCATCTGTTGATAGACGAGGCTCTTTCCGTAGTTTGGCTATTGTGGATATTGCTGCTATAAACATTGGGTATGACGGAATACTACTCAGCCATCAAAAAAAAAAATGAAATCTTACCATTTGCAATGACGTGGATGGAACTAGAGGATATTATGCTGAGCGAAATAAGTCAACCAAAGAAAGACAATTACCGTATGATTTCACTCATCTGTGGAATTTAAGAAACAAAACAGAGAAGCATAGGGGAAGGGAGGGAAAAATAAAAATAAGATGAAATCAGAGAGGGAGACAAACCATAAGAGACTCTTAATCATAGGAAACAAACTGAGGGTTGCTGCAGGGGAGGTGGATGGGGGGATGGGGTAACTGGGTGATGGACGTTAAGGAGGGCATGCGATGTCATGAGCACTGGGTGTTACATGAATTCTACCTCTGAAACTAATAATACACTATTTGTTAATTAATTGAATTTAAATAAAATTAAATTTAAAAAAAGACTTATAGCCAGAAAGCCCCCATTCACTACCACGCCTTATCCTGGTCAACGCTATCCAGCCTATGCAGGAATGTTAACGCTTTAACGTGCTTTTGTTTAAATCACACCTCTCCAGAAAGAAATTGAAGTGAATTACAACAAATGTCATTACCATACTTCCCATAACAAAAGTAGGAAATGAATCTGAGGAAGGGAGAATTTTTGTTTACTGTTAGAACAACTATTATTGCTGTCCTTGAGTCTGAAATTTGGCTTTCAGCTTCCTAAAAGCCAGGGCAAAACAAAGCAGGGAACAATCAGTAACAGCTCTAATACTGGAAAAGGAAAAGGCACAGCAAGTTCTCCATCGAGGCAAAGTTTTCCTGATGTTGCATTCTACAATAAATTTCTCACATGGGTGTGGCTTTCTATGTAGGGCAGTGAGCAAGGTAGCAGACTGGCTCCTCAACTATACTTACTATTGTAGTATTTAGAAATGCCTTTGTGGATGTCCAGAATGTTTATTCAGTCACACAGCAGTCGCAGGTTAGTCACACAGCAGTCGCAGGTTAGTCACAGGTGATGTGTGAGGCAGCCTTGGGGGAAACGGCGGGTAACGAGACAGACAAAGCACCTGCTTGCTCTCATGGAGCTGGATTCCAGCAAGAGTGGCGGGAAGGAGACAAAGTAAACATACGTAAGCAAGATAAATGCAGATAGTTGACATAAGGAACGTGCTAGAGAACAAGCTACTGTAGACTGGGTGCTCAAGGAAGTTCTCTCTGGAGAAGTGACTGAGCTAAGGTCAGAATGACAGAAAGGAGCCTGTCAAGTTTAGATGTGGAAGCAGAACATGCCAGGCAAACGAAAGAGCAAATGCAAAAGCCCTAGGGGCAGTCCAGCTTGGCAATGTTACAGGACGGTAAGGAAGGCCAGGGTGGCTGAAGCATAGTGGGAGAAGAATATGAGCCAGACCAGTTTGGAGAGGCAGCCTGGGGCCAACATGAGTAGAAATTGCAGGCCAAAGTAAGGGTTTTGGATTGTTTTCTTATAGGAAGCTAATTAAGTTTTTCTAATAGGAAGCTAATTAGGCAGGGGATGATGGATCTTGTTTATATACTGAAAAAAATCTTCCTGCTTCTAGGGAAAGAATTGATCATAACTGACTAAAAGGAAAAGCAGGAGGGCATAAACAGGATTGGGATACAGACTAGAAATGAAGATGACTCGCTGGTAGACTGGATAGGGAGAGGGAGACATCAAGCAACTAGATAGGTGGAGATACCGTTTACTGAATGGGGATGACATTGGGAGCCATGTTTTGAAGGGAAAGCCAGGGGTTCTATTTTGGTCATGCTGGTTGGAGCTGCCCATTGAGGAGCCAAGAAGGGAGATATTACATAGGCGGCCTAAACAGCAAAAGTGAAACTCATTGGAGAGATGGGGCTAGAGAAACAACCTTGGGAATCATGGGCAAGTACATGGAGCTTAAGGCCATGGGACCAGATGACATCTATTATGGAAGAAGAAGGCCAAGGGCCAAGATGTGGGTCCTGCAACATTTAGAAAGCAAGCAGAGAAGGCAGTGCCTAAGAGATGGAGAAGAAATGGCTAGAAGGCAGGCAGAAACCCAGAGCGTGGTGCTGCAACAGCCAGGGGAGGGTGGTTTTTCAAAGGCCAGCCCTGCTGAATACCGCTAAAAGGTGGAAAGCATGAAGACAGATGAACGACCATTGGGTTTGGCATCATGGATGCTGCTAATGACAAAACAGCTTCCATCAGTTTGGGGGAGAGAAGGCTGAGTAAACTGGACTCAAAGAGAATGGATGGAATGAGGGGGAGACTATGACCAATGTGGTGTGAAGGAGAGCAGAGAAATGGGGAGAGTAGCTGGAAAGAGGCGAGATCAGTAGAGGCTTTGCATTTTAAGGTGGGAGCTACTAAAACTTTTTTGTAGGCCGGAAGGAGAATGAGCCAGTCCAGGGGAAGGACTGAGGAAACAGAGAAGAGGGACATGTATAGGAGTTAGACCCTTAAGAAGGTGAAAAGGGGTGTGATCCTTTAGCTAGGAAGTTGGACACGAGTGAAGGCAAAAAATACAGGGTCAGATGCACATAGGTTGGCATCGTTAGTGGAAGGCGAAGAAAGAGGTCTCAACTGGATTGCTGCTGTTTTCTCACGAATTATGATCATCGGTTAAAAGGAAGATGGGCAATCAGGAAACAGGGCTTTTGATTGTTTGAGGAGAAGAAGAAGGCATAAAGTAGCCAATATTTTTCAGTCTTACAGCTCTGAAATATCAACTTGGTCTGCTGATCTACGGAATCCCCCATGTGATTCTGAGAGTATGATGATAATTTCTCAACTGATGTCTTTCTACCAGCAAGGTGATCAGCTTACATAGGGACCCCCAATATCTAAACTACCAAGTAGCAAACATTGGTTAATTTGTGTTCCTAAGCTATAGAGGGATTGATCTAAATATTGTTTACCAAAGCACCACATCGCACCCTTGTGTGTGTGTATGCACCCCATAGCACAATGTCCTGCTACCACCGTGATAACACGATAACTAAAAGTTTTTGAGATATTACCACGTGCCAAGCACTGTGCAGAGTTCTTTACATGTGTTATTTCTTTTACTACTTCCCGCCAGTAAACGAGCAGTATGCACCATTAATCCAGTTTTATGAAATCCAGTTTTAGCTTACATAGGCTAAATTATATCAATATTAGAGAAGAGGCAGGAGAGTCAACAATTATAATCATGCCATGTAGTTATAGATGGAATTGTATAAACAAATGTAAAACCAAAGCCTAATAAGGGATTCACAGTTGTAAATAATTTGCTCAGAGAAGGGTGCCTGGGTGGCTCAGTTAGTTAAGCGACTGCCTTCGGCTCAGGTCATGATCCTGGAGTCCCGGGATCGAGTCCAGCATCAGGCTCCCTGCTCAGCAGGGAGTCTGCTTCTCCCTCTGACCCTCCCCCCTCTCATGTGCTCTCTCTCTCTCATTCTCTCTCTCAAATAAATAAATAAAATCTTTAAAAAAAAATAATAATTTGCTCAGAGGGAAAAAATCCAACTATAAAGCCAAGACTTAAATAAAATGACCTGTAAATGATTGGCTATAGAAAGTTAAAATACTTCAGGGAAAAAGTCCAAAACTGAAAAATGGGAATTTAGAAATCCCTGTTGACACAACAAAGTCTGTTGAAAAACAGATTCAACCAGTTGTGTACTGGTAAAATGTTTCATAGTAGCTGACTTTTTGGTGGTGGTCAGTGGGGGAAGCCCTGGTTTATGTAACTGCCAATTTCCACGCGTAAATACTCTCTCCATGGAGAGACAGCAATGTGACCTCAACTGGCTCAGGAAAACTCCTCTGAAATTGACCAGTCAGCTCGTGTGAGGTGGCTCCGGCCCTCCGCTGAGAGCAGCTAGTATGAGTCCTTCTAGGACCATCAGAACTCATGTTCCCTCGGGTAGATCTAGCAAGGATAATGTTGAGATCTCAGAGCGTCAGTTGGTCTGAGATTATAGCCCCCCTCCTATGAGCCAAGTAAATGAAATAAAAAGGGAACTCCTTGAATTATGCTGACTCTAATGTATTTTTGGTATCAGGGTTAGGAACAGGTGAAACAGACCATCTTGTTTTAGTCTTTGCATTTTGTTCGTATCTTCTCTTTTTTTCCAAAATATTGAAAGGATCAAGTGAACAAGACATAATCACATCTGGAGATTCAGAGTGGTCACTTCCTGTGTTTCAACATGCCTATGGAATTGCAAGCCTATGTTCTCAAGCAGTAGTTATATGGCTTCTTCAAGCAAGGGAGGGCCCGAGAAGTGAGTGTTGATTTATTGGATAATGTAAGTGACTGAGTTTTCTGAATGAAAGAAGAGATTTAGCTTAATGCCATTTTAAACAAAGGATTCATTGACCTTCTGATTTCAGGTTTAAGAGTATGAATAGTCATGAAAGTGAAGCATTTATAAACTCATGGGTGACTGTCATGTGAACTTTCAGAATTATGTCTTTCCAATTTCATTTCTGATTCAAGTCAGAACAAGCATGGTTTAGAGTGCCGGGTGGAAACAAGACACTTAGGTAGAATCAAGCTTTCAGATATGTTCCGTATAGGGGTTTTGTTTTGTTGTTTGTTTTTAATGTCAATGTTCCTAGTATTGTAGGAGCACTGCATACTAAATCAAAAACCAAAACATTCAAAAGTCTAGTAAATGCTGTCCAAAATTGAGATTCTAGATAAATATCTCATACAACAAGTGAAGTGGTAAAAAGAGCATCATTAAAAACAGGGAGAATCAAGCAACATGAGAGCTTGTGATTAAGAACATTCATTTGTTCATCCATTAAATATTTACTGGGTGCCTCATAAGTGCCAGACACAGTTCAGACTCCTTGATCTTTGTTCCTAAAGGACAAAGATCCGGAAGTGAAAAATGCCAGTGTGGCCAGAACAGAACGAAATAAAGGTCGACAGATAGAGATGGCCTGAGGGATGGGAGGTAGAGCGGGGATCTAGGTCACGTAGTGCCTGCTAGGATATTAATGAGGGCTTATGGCTCTTCAGAGGGATATGGGAACTGATACCATGGTTTTGCAGTGGTCCAGGCAAGAGGGAATGGTAACCAGACCAGGGTAGTAGCAGCAGAGAAGTGATCCAATTCTGGATATATCTTAAAAAAAAAAAAAAGATTTTATTTATTTATCAGAGAGAGAGAGAGCATAAGCAGGGGGAGCGGCAGGTAGAGGCAGAAGGAGAAGCTGACTCCCCGCTGAGCAAGGAGCCCAATGCGGACTCAATCCCAGGACTCTGGGATCTTGACCTGAGCCGAAGGCAGACGCCCAACCAACTGAGCCACCCAGGCATCCCCAATTCTGGATATATTTTGAAGGTTGAACCAATAAAAATTCCTGATGGATTGAGATGACATGTAAGAGAGTCAGTTATGAATCTTCGCACCCGGAAATTGTATACTGAGAGGAGGAAGGCTGTGGATGAAGCAGGTTGTGGGGGTGGGCGTTAAGGAAAATCAGGGAGTCTGTGTAGGGCATGTTTAATATGAGATGTCTATTACATATCCAAGAGGAGATGGCAGGTAGGAGGCTGGATGAACCTGGAGTCCAGGAGAGAGCTCTGGGATGGAGAGATAAACTTGGCGGTCGTCAGCACATAGTTAGCGTGACACTGTGTGAGGTCACCAAAGAAGGAAATGCAGATAAAGAAAAGAAGGCTAAGGACACTCTAGGACACTCCAAGGCAAACAGGTTGGGAGAAGATAAGGAACAAAGGAGACAGATATGGAGAAGTGACATCCAGTGAAGAAGGAGAAAAACCAAAAGGGCGTGGAGTCCAGTGAATCAAATGTCACAAGTGTATCCAGGAGGAGGGCATGGTCAGCTGGGGCAGTGCTGTTAACCCGTCCCACCACTAGGGACTGAAAACTACCACTGGATTGATTGATTGATTATTTTTTAAGATTTTATTTATTCATTTGAGAGAGAGACAGAGCATGAACAGAGGGAGAGGCAGAGGGAGGGGGAGAAGCAGACTCCCCGCTGAGCTGGGAGCCTGATGCAGGATTCGATCCCAGGACCCTGGGATCATGACCTGAGCCCAAGGCAGATGCCCAACAATCTGAGCCACCCAGGCACCTCTACCACTGGATTTAGCAAGTCGTGGGTGGGGTGGTGGGTACAAAGGCCTGACTGCGTGAATTTAGGAGGAAACAGGAAAATTGGAATAGACAATTCCTGCAAGGGGTTTCGGTGCAAGGAGGAGTAACGAAATGGGGAGTAGCTGGTGGAGCAAATAAGATGAAGAGAAGTTTTTCTGAAATTGGAGAGATTAAGTTTCCAAATAAATTCTATGTCCATGGCTCCATGTACACACGTCAGTCTTAGCACTTTTATTATTCTGTTCACTTGTTTCTCTCCCCCCACTCTCTGATTGTAAGGAGGCGTGTAATTACAATGCCCCACCCCTGCCCCCAACTCTCCAGGATAACAGCTTCATCTCAAGGCTCTTAATTTAATCACATCTGCAAAGACCCTTTAGCTTTGTAACATATTCACAAGTTCTGGGGATTAAGACGCGGTCATCCCTGCAAGTCATTATTCTGCCTAACACATCAAGTGACTGACACACAGATCAGCAACAGTTGTAATGCAAACCTTATACGGTTTTCCTTTTGGTATTTATCACATTGCATTAGAAAGGCTTAAATTCCTCAAAAGCCTGTGATCTCTACAAGAACAGAAACTATATCACTTTTGTCCTTCACTATATTCCCAGCACTTAACACCGGGCGAGAAGTGGGTGCTTAATTAATATTTGTTTAATGAATGAATACGTGAGCAAACCTATTCTTTCATGTGAGCTGCTATAGGGGAAATCTCTTCTTTGGGCTTAGCAGATAATATCTGACCCTTTCGAGAGAAATAGGGCTCCTGCTCTGGGAGCAGGGTGTTTATCTTCCTTGTCCTCTCTTACGTCTGATCTAACAGGTTATGCATAACGTAGCTCTGCGGAGACAACTTTTCTATATAAAATGGAAGTGTCCCAAGACAAACTTTTCTGCACCTTGCTTTTTTATTTGACCGCGTCAGTCTTTCGGACAGCTGCTTGGGATGCCATAAAATAGAAGTGCAAGAACTTAGGACACCTTTATAAATAGGGCCCTAAGATGGTGACTCAAATGTGGTAGAATTTTGGGCATCTGAGGCAGAGAGAACGTGACTGGTCCTGGGTGGGAACGGACACGGAGGGCGCCTGGAAGCCCAGATGTGTGTCACAGGCAAATCTTAAAGAATGCAATTCGGACAGGGTTGCAATAACCAGAAAGCAGCCAAAGAAATCTGGATGTGAGAAGAGAGAAGGCCAAGAGAGCAGAAAGAATGGGCATCCAGGGCTCTTTACATCCTTGCCACCCACTCATACAGGTGCACCTTCCTCTGCTCCCTAAATGCTTCTGCCCCTTGGAGCAGACGCACGTCCTCTCCCTGCTCCCATCCCTCAGCGTGCACATTCCTATACGTTTGCTCACATCCTCCTGCTTCCAGGGATGCACTGGAAACCGTGGAGCCACCCTCCTGCCTGAGCCCTCACGTATCCAGGTTTCTGGGTCACCTCGCCCGACTGGTATTCCTGTCACCTCTCTGAACTTTCTCCAATCATTCCCTCGATCCCCTTTTTGTATTCGTTCCCTAGGACTGCTGTAACGAGGACCACAAGCTTTGTGGCTGGAAACAACAGAAATATACTGTCTCACAGTTCAGGAGGCCAGAAGTTCAAAATCAAGGTGTCAGCAGAGCCGTGCTCCCCTGAAACCTGTAAGGGAGACTCCTTCCTTGCTTCTTCTAGCTTCCAGCATTTGATGGCAATTCTTGGCTCATGGACGCATCACTCTAATCTCTGCTTCCCTTATCACGCGGCCATCTCCCTGTGAGTCTCCACATTGTCTTTTTTTCTGAGCGTCTTCTCCTCATGTAAGGATACCAGCCATATCAGATTAAGGGCCCACCTGCTCCAGTGTGACCTCATCTTAATTTATCTAACTGCATCTGCCATGGACCTCTTTCCAAACATGGTCACATTCACAAGCGCCAGGGGTTGGGACTCGAACATATCTTTTTTTGGGGGGGGGGGACACAGTTCAATGTATAACATCCTCCTAATAAACAATGGTCCTCGGAGACCCCCTTAGAGTGCACGAGATCATCCTTTGAGGAAAGAGAAGAAAATATTCAAATTCTATTTCTATGTGATTTTTCTTTAAAAAAGGAAATAGGCCTTATTGATATTTAATATGTGGACTGACACTGGTGATTTCTCCTATATTCTATTTGTCAGAGTCCCAGGCCCTGAGGGAATAGCAGACTCTCCCAAGTGCAGACGGGCTGACAGAAGTGCCCCTGCTTCTCGTGTGATTTCGGTGTATCGCTACATACTGCAATTTATGTGATTCAAGATAACATCAATGAGACTACTCTTATAAAACAGCAACTTTAGATAGTGGAATCCTTACAATACTTGGTACTGAGATAAAGGGCGACCATGGTGTCACTCCAAAATCCAACCAGATGATGAGGTTACACTTTATTTTACAAAATTAAAGATTTTCCAATTTTGCTAACCTTTCCTGTGATGACAAATAATGGTGCGTGGTATGCTACCCAGCAAATATTGTTGGGAAAAAATGCACGTCAGGTGGAGAAAAAGTAGTTCCAGTAAGGATCTTTTTTTTTTTTTTTAAGATTTTATTTATTTATATTTTTAATTTATTTTTATTTAAATTCACTTAATTAACATATAGTGTATTATTGGTTTCAGAGGTAGAGGTCAGTGATTCATCAGTCTTATATAACACCCAATGCTTATTACATCATGTGCCCTCCTTAATGCCCATCACCCAGTTACCCCATTCCCCCACCTCTCTCCCCTCCAGCGACCCTCAGTTTATTTTCTATGATTAAGAGTCTCTTATGGTTTGTCTCCCTTTCTGATTTCGTCTTGTTTTATTTTTCCCTCTCTTTCCCTATGATCCTCTGTTTTGTTTCTTAAATTCCACATATGAGGGAGATCATAAGATTTTATTTATTTATTTGACAGAGAACAGGAGAGAGAGAGCACAAGCGGGGTGGGGGGCAGAGGGAGAGGGAGAAGCAGACTCCCCGCTGAGCAGGAAGCCTGCTGTGGGATCCAACCCAGGACCCCGAGACCAGGACCCGAGCCAAAGGCAGACGCTTAACCGACTGAGCCACCCCAGGCACCCCAATAAGGATCTTTAACTTCATGCCTGGCCCCACACCATTTGGAGGTTTGAAACTATATTAATTGCATGAACCAGGCACCTTGGAGCCAAGAAACTGACATGGAAATTGTCCTTAAGCCACTTTCCACCCGGGCAGAAGCAAACTAAAACCAACTCAGAGGGATGTTCCCTCCACTTAGGTCTGACATGATTCTTTCTAATTTAGTTTTTTAATGAGTAAAATATTAGCATGGTTAAAAACTAGTCAAGAAGTTGTGGGAGTCCAGATTGGAGGTTCTGGCCCATGGACTGGAGTGCGGTGCAAGCTAGGAGGTGAATTTAAAGATTTTTGGAGGATCATCAATAGCCTTTGATGACTGATGTGGATGTTTGGCGGGGGGAGGGGAGGAAGAATGGAAAGATACAAATGACTTCCTCATTTTTAACTTGCACACCTGGGTGAAATAATGTTGCTTTTTAGTAAGAGGGCAAGCAGGAGTGGCAACAGCTTTGTGGGATAAGAAAGTTTGTTCAGCTTGGGATATGTTGAGCTAGAATTGCCTATCACGCATCCACATCCAGCAGCAAAGAGGACATTCTGGTCTGGAGCTGAAGGTAAAAATTCAGATGTTGTCAGCAGATATAAATGGTGATCTGAGCCATAGGAATGGGTAGGAAGGTCCAGGAAGTGTGTGGAGTGATCCAAGCCTAGCAAGAACCTGGGGAATGGCCGCTGTTAGGAGATGAGTGGAGAAACACTGGCCAGCAAAGAGAGTTCGAAGGAAAGTCAGCCAACACTCAGGTCACAGAGGCCAAGTGTCAGTAAATATTAAATGCAAGTGACAGTGACAGAAGTCAACAGCCACTTTCCTTCTGCTGTCCTCACACAGAACCCGGCTCGTCCAAACACTCAGAACACTTCTGAGCCACACCTCTGCCCAATTTGCACTCATGAGAGAGCAAATAGACCCGAAGCACCCAACACAGCAAGGCTGTGTTTGCACAATTGATCACAGTTATTTGGGACATGTATTTGCTCTCCTTTTGTGGCATTTCAATACTTCAGTTAAACAATGTGCAGAGCAAAAGTGATTATCACAGCCCTGAACCTTCTATCCTAGCCGAAGCTCAGCCCATTGCTATGAGAACCACGGGTTTCTCTAAATAATGAGGATGTTTCCTCCAACGGGGCTATATGGGATCCAGTGACCCGGAGATCCCGCGTGCTGATCTCCCTGGCATCAGTCTGTGTGCATGATACCTGCTGGCAACTGGCTGGTTCAGCTCAGACATTAGCAAATTTGGGGGCAGGGGACTTGTAGCCACATCTTGGCCCATTCCCTTTACACTTCTGCGCAAATTTTGCCCATTGCTCGACATTCTTCTCAAATCAGGATGCTATCACAAATCTTTCCTTGACCATTGCAGCCTGTGGATGTTCCTCCTCCCTATGACCTTTTATCACATTTTGTCATTCACCTGGTTCTTCATGGCATTGGGCTTGAGACTAACTTCACTCTTGATCTTATTTTTTCTGAGTTATTTGCTGTCCTTTGGAAGGATATTGAAGGCCCTGACTATTTGGTTCCATTCCTCTGGAAGCTCTGATGTACCTACATCCTTGCCATAGTTATGACTAATAACTACTACTTATAGAGTTGTATATAACACACAGACATATTTATAACCATATATAAACATAATTATGGCTGCTTAAAGTTTTAAGGTCAAAGGTCTTCCTACCCAGGACTGTTTTTTTTTGTTTTATTTTGTTTTGTTTTGCTTTTTTCTGAAGCAATTCATTAATTATTGAGGAATAGAGGTGAGGAGAGCATAGAATGGGCTAAGATCATGTCTAGGCTAGGTACAATACAAATGATTTACTTATTTCACACATTTTAATGTTAAAATGGAATGAATCAAAGAATCATATGTTATAGAAGGATAATGTGCCAGTTATGGGTTTGTTGCTTCTCATCTGCAAATCTGCCCTTCATTGCCCGGCCTGTGGTACTGGAGCTGGACCCGAAGCAATTTCTCTTTACCTGATGGCATGATGTTATGCTTTGTCCGTAGAAGGTTCTGGAGGGACACCACAAGAGAGCAAGAGAAAGGGACTTCGCTCCTTGGTTCTGATGTGTCTTCTTCTCTTCTTACTCCTGTGGCTCTCCCGTGGCAGGGGACAGAGGGTGGGGCATGTGCACCTTGAGCAAGTTTCCGTGGCACCCCACAGGAAGCTTCTGTGGAGTTCCACAAGGGCCCTCGCTGGCCTCCCAGCAAGACCGGCAGCACTCCCAGGGGCAGTTTCTCAACAAGCTCCTCCAGTGCCCCCGTGGATGAGGACTCCTTGCCTGCCCGCCCAGCCTGTGACACCTCAGAGAATTTCCATGCCAGGATTACAGCTACACACTCAGCCTTGGGGGTGGGGACGCTCCAACTCATCCCTTTCTCGGGTACTCTGCCTCAGCCTGAGGGTAGGCCCCAGGCTGCTCCCTCTGTGTGCTATTCCAGTACTCTTCAGAGTTCGCTTTACCCCTCGGTAACTAGTTCTCTGTTATTAGTTAATAATTCTTTATAGGGCACTTTCCCTGTTCTAAATACTGTGTGGTTTCTGTCTCCTGACTGGATCCTGAATCACACAGATAGAAGGAAAGGGAGTCATTTCGTGTGACCCCCTTGCTCTATTGGTGAGGAGATGGGGCCAGAAGTACAAGGAGGTAGACCAGAAAAGTAAGCGCCTTGCCCAAATCACACAGCAGTGAGCAGTAGAATCAGAGGTGGGAGTCACACAGCGGTCAATGTAAGTAGAGACCACACTATACCCACCTGGCGCAATGGATGCCCGTTGAGTGAATGGATTAATGAATTAAGGCTCCGAGAGCAAGGCTTTGTTGGGGAAGGTCAGGAAAGAGAAACAATGAAAGCCCAGAATTCTTTGATAGTGATGAAAAAAATTATCAGTGAGATAAGAAAAGTACACAGGAGAGGCCAAGACCTCTTAACAAAGAATTTGCCAGTTGCTTCACAACGGAACAAGTTCAACCAATAGCTTGACTTCAGTCCACAGATGGTCAAGCAATTGGGGGGATAATTTCTTGAAGGCATTTGCTCCCCAGATTCCAGAGTCTTGAACCTCCTTGGATAGAAGGCACGTATGTCTGTGTATCCCAGTGCCCACCCACCAACTTTTCAGATCACCCAGGGTGCCTAAATATTCACCAGATGGGTGGCAGCTTCCCTGGCAGGGTCCCAACCTGATTGCTTTGTGGAATCCTAGGGGAGACAGCTTTCTGTTGTGGGTGAAAGCTAATGGCAGTGAAGAGGGCCCCTCCAGAACTACCTGATCTCCCACCCAGGCTCACGAGATCCCTACAGTCCACAGAGCAATGGTTTGGGTTCTGTAATTAACAGTCTGTCTTTTACAAGGATGGTTTTGGCTTAGTGGGTGCCAATACACAGTCTCTTTGAAGCATTGGCCTGGGCCCAAGAGTTGCTTCTGATTTCTAATTAGGGCATGTTTAGATAGCAAGAGAAGAAGGGCCAGTCTAGCATTGTGATTAGAATAAGAAGGCGGTGGGAAGGGTAAGCCTCAGACACACTTATTTTAGACAAGTTGGTTTTTTTGTTGCTGTTGTTGTTGTTGTTTTTTAAAGACTTTATTTATTTATTTGACAGAGAGAGAGAGAAAGAGAACAAGCAGGGGGGAGCGGCAGGCAGAGGGAGAAGCAGGCTCCTCGCTGAGCAGGGAGCCCTGCACGGGGCTTGATCCCAGGACCCCGGAATCATGACCTGAGCCAAAGGCAGAAGCTTAACCCACTAAGCCACCCAGGCGACCCCAGACAAGTTGTTTTGACAAGTTCAGTTAAAGGGAGGGGATTTTAGGGGTAGTAAGATAGAGTAGAAAGAACACTAACCTTGAAGTCCAGCTCCCAGAGGTCCAGTCGCACTATGGTAGAACTGGTTGTACGATCCTGGGCAAGTCACTTCACTGTTGGAGCCTCAATACTCTCACCTATGAAAGGTTGACCTAAATGATTTCTGGATCCCAGCAACAACATTCTAAGAGTTATGGGATTCAGGGACTCTGGGAAGGAACTAGGAAAATACCTCTCCTCTTCATCTACTACTCCCTTCAAGAAATTGACTCCTGTGTGTTTCAGAGTAAATGTTATTCTTTTTTTTATATTTATTTATTTTTTTTAAAGATTTTATTTATTCATTCGAGACACAGAGATACAGAGAGAGAGAGAGCAGGAGCAGAGGGAGAGGCAGGGGGAGAAGCAGGCTCCCCGCGGAGCCAGGCTCGATCCCAAGACCCTGGGATCATGACCCAAGCCGAAGGCAGATGCTTAACCATCTGAGCCACCCAGGCGCCCCTATTCTTTTTTTTTAAATGAGGGTTTCACTTTGTACCTGTGTAGGAACAAATAACCCAAAGTACTTTTCTTATGCATTAATTCGTTCAGTTCTTCTCTGAGCACCTTCCAGGGCTGAAGGAGGCAGCCAAGTCCTGATCACCTTTCAGTTCACACTCAAAGCTCTCCTCTACAAAGCCGTCCTGCTCACTGGCACACACCAACTCCTTCTTTTCTGTCTTCATTGCACTTAGTGTCGGTACAGCTCTGTGCATAATTAATCCTATGACCTGTACAGTTCAGCCGTGAAAGTGCTGCTTGCTCTCAGAGCCTTAATTCATCAATTCGTTAATCCATTCACAGAGACGTTTGTCACGTCTTTATAACCAGACTGTCAGATCTCAAGGCTAAGAAGTGGATCTTATGCTTTGTATCTCCCAGAGTCAAGTTCAGTGTCCTGCGTGTGGTTAGTGCTCAGTTAACGATGCCTAATTGATTGGTCTATTAGCATTATGGATGTACAAAGGCAGGTTAGAGGATATTCTTGTCCTCCAGAAGGATTGGGTCTAACTGTGGGCTGTAGTCCAACCTGAAGACTGAAATGACAATCATCCCTTGGTCTATGATTCTTTGTACATAAATGAAATAGGCCAGCGGTTCCCAAACTATGGACCTTGGTTCTGTCATAATCTATGGGGGTTATACTAAGCATCACAAATCCTTATATCTGTAAGATGATTCAGACACAACTCAGAAGGTACATACACTTATTCTTTAAATGTATATTGTGACTGCGGGACGCCTGGGTGGCTGAGTCGGTTAAGTATCTGCCTTCAGCTCAGGTCATGATCCCCCGGATCGAGCCCCGCATCAGGCTCCTTGCTCAGCGGGGAGCCTGCTTCTTCCTCTGCCTGCCGCTCCCCTGCTTGTGCTCTCTCTCTCTCTCTGATGAATCAATCAATCAATCTTTAAAAAAATGTATATTGTGATTGCAAAATGCATAGCCACTTAAAAGCCTAGGATTTCATGCTATCCTTTGGTCTTCGTGAACTTTTTTTTTTAATATTTTATTTATTTGACACAGAGAGAGACAGCGAGAGCAGGAACACAAGCAGGGGGAGTGGGAGAGGCAGAAGCAGGCTTCCCGCTGAGCAGGGAGCCCGATGCGGGGCTCGATCCCACGCCCCTGGGATCATGACCTGAGCCGAAGGCAGACGCTGAAAGACTAAGCCACCCAGGCGCCCCAGGTCTTTGGGAACTTTTAAAAATAGGTGTTCAAAGAACAACTATTGTCATGTGGGTGTGTAAACATTTTCTGAAGTTAAAAAGGAGAGATTATCATACCCAAACAGGGCTGTTCAAACCGCTGGCATAGACAGCCAAAATTTAAAAGAGAAAGTGAATACTTTAGCATAGGTGGGTCAAAGGATTTTTTTTTCCCCTGAAAGAGATGGGATTTGACTTCAGCCTTGAATAATGATTAAGTTTTTAACAGCAAGATCGTATCTAAGGTTAAGCCTATTTCAGGTGTCCCAATGTGTATGAAAGGAGAAAGGCCCTGAGACTCATACCCACATGCTTTAATTCTCTTCATGGCAAGGCAAGCTACTTCAAGAGCAGACAGTACACAGATGAAGCCGAGCACAGGTAGATGCACACCTCCCATTAATTAACTTACTTTAAGTACATCCATAAAATTAGCAGAGATCTGAGAAACCATTCAGCTTCATAATGGATTGATATTTATCAGTCAGGAAACTCTGAAACTTACATTATTGGAATTTTTTAAAGGAAGGGAGGAATTTGGTTCCTTTCTTTGAATTTGGTTTCACTTACATCGAAATGCTGCTTATTCATTCCTCTGCACTGCTGGGAGGAGGTCATGTAAGATGGGAAACATTTCGGCATGGAAGATCACAATGCTTAAAAATATTCATAGCCTTTTATCTTATCCTACTTCTAGAAATTGATCTTAAGGAAGTAATTCTAAATGTTGTTAAAGATTCAGGCATAACAATGTTCCTCATCAAGTTGTATAATGTATAATTGCAAAAAATTGGAAGCACCCTCAGAATAAGGGAATGGTTAAGTAAGTCATAGTTTATTGAAACCATAACATACTGTGTGAACAAATGGTCTTTAAAAGTTTGACATAAAGGGGCGCCTGGGTGGCTCAGACGGTTAAGCGTCTGCCTTCCGCTCAGGTCATGATCCCAGGGTCCTGGGATCGAGCCCCTGCTTCTCCCTCTCCCTCTGCCTGCTGCTTCCCCTGCTTGTACACTCTCTCTCTCTGTCAAAAATAAATTAAAAATCTTGAAAAAAAAGTTTGACATAAAAAGTTGAACACTGCAGAATGAGAAGTGGAGAAATGAGATACAAAATTGATTGCGTGGTGTGATTTCAACTCTGCAAACAAAAGAATGAATTGGAAAATATTGAAAAGCTTATATGACCATCAGGATAAAAATATGATTCAGATATAAAGAGATAAGACTGGGCAAAATATTACAAGGAAACCTCTTGGTGAAGGAAATACAAAGGTTATTTCTTTTCTTTTTCATATTTTTCTGCATTTTCCAAATTAGATATTATTTACATAAGCTACGAAACAATTTTAAGAAAGCCCACAGTACTTGAGACCCCAGCAAGAAGACTCTCGTGGGGCTCCCACACCACACCAACTCTCCACCCCCACGGTGGCCCCGTGCTCATTAGCAGCTCGGTGGCCTGAGGCCAGGCAGAGGCTGTTCTCTTGTGCTTGGCACTAAATTTAGACTACAGGTGGCAGGAAGGACACAGGAGGAAGGATAAAGATCTAAGAGGGTGGCTGCTTAGGATATCTCAGGAACCTAAATCTGGGTTGTGCTGTTGAGTGGAAACACCACGTCCCAACATCTCGGCCAGCCACGGCCCACGCAGGGTTCATCCTGAGAAGTAAGAGAGGGACTCGCTTATCCCCACAAATGCCCAGCCCATGCGTCACCAGCAGGAGTCAGTCGAGAGCAGGAGCTAACCGGACAGATGACCCCCTCACTAGAGACTCTGGGATGTGCCCCTTCCCTCCGCTCCTCCGAAAGCTGGCCGACTCCACCTGCCGGGAGGTCAGCTTCCCAGCAGATTCCAAGCTGGTCGAAACCCAGGGAACGCGTAGGAGTTCTTCCCTCCATCTCGAACGTCTGACATGGAGGGGAAGAGTGAGGGCTGTGGAGTGAGCTCTATTCGCCTTCCATCTCTTCCACCAACCAGCTGGGGGACGTTGGATAAGCTGCTTGATCTGTGGCTCAGTTTCCCCATTAGCTTTGAACATAGGACCTGCAATATAGCTGATGCTTGATGAAAGGTGTTGACTGAATGACAAGGAGTAAGATAGGGTGGGCCTCGTCAAGCAGGCCCCAGGGAAGGCTGATGGGGGCTTCTCCCCGTTGGGAAGAGACATACAGTGTGGTGCTGCTAGCCCTACCACACCCAAAGCCCACTTATGGCAGGTGAATTCCCTTCTGCCGGTTCAGGCAACTTTTCTGGCTTTCCTCTTGGTGGGCGGGCACAAACTGACAATCCAGTCCACCACGAGGGATTACTCTGTCTTGTCTCCCATACCACCATCTTGACTTCATTCAGTATCTGTTCAAACGCATGTTAAAGAAATAGGTACTAAGTGGAGCTGGAAACATAATAGATAGAAAAGACCCAGTCTTCCTCCTTACCAAAGCTCCTTGTTCAGCCAGGGAGCTAACTGTGACTCAGAGTGCTAGGGGTAAAAGAGAAGCCGGAATCCAGTGCTCCCTGGGGGCCTCGGGTCGTGGGTGGGGGAGGCTGATGGGAAGGGTGAGGCGAGCCTTCACCTTTGCCTGGATGCTGCGGGAGTGGGGGCCCACCTGACAACTGAATGCTAAAGGGGGAGGAATAGGGACCTCGCTGCAGGGACTGGGTGAGAAAGGGAGAATCTGCCTGTTCTGGGACAGAGTGAAGAGACATAGGGGCAGAGAGAGGAGTCCCTTAATGTGGGCAAGAGAGTGCGTGCAGTGGGGGGAAGAGGGGCTGGAGCCCGTGCCAGGGAGGACGGTGTGGGAGTTTCGGAGCTCACGGTGCAGAGATGCTCCTTGCAAACCAACAGAGGGCTGAGGTGAGCCTCAGAGCTGTTACAGGGTTAAACGGAGACACACTGCAAGACAGATGGTAGGTGCAGGCAGGAGAGGGCATCTCTGCGAAAGAAGCCCCGGGGTCTTAAGAACTCGCAGGGAGAGCTTCGTTGTCTCAGGCACAGGGGTGGTCAAGAGCCAGGCTGGGGAAGCGCGCCCTGTGGCAGCTCTGGGTTGTGGGGTGGTGGGAACCGCTTTTCTCCATCAGTCCCACAACCTCGTTTCCTCTAGCACAGTTGCATCTTAGTCTCAACCATGATGTTACTGTATTATCTTTAAAAACGTGGAAAAGCCCCCCACCCCCATTTCCCACCACCCCTACCCTACTACACTGCCTCTGGTCACACACAGTGAAGTCCAGGCTTCAGCCAAGTGTAACCAGCCCACAAGGGTCAAGGGGGCCTCAGGGGACCTTAACCATTCAAGGAAAAATAACAGCACATCAAGGCATCCCCCAAGGGGCCAGCCAAGAGATGCCGAAGCCCACGCAAAGTTCTCCAAGGGTCAAGAGGGGTGGGAGAGCTTCCCTTGAGTGGGCCTGAGGGGAAAGATAAACAGAAAGGAGAAGCAGCATCCAGAAGAGAGGAGGAGAGAGCAGAGGCCACCCCCAAATGCGGCCCATTCGGCTGAGTGCCCTGTGCGATAGAACGGTTCGTCCAGGGCTCTCAGTCACACCGAATCGCTCCCTGGCCTCCACACGTACACTGACTGTGGTATGGTAGTGGTTGCCTTTCAGCCACTAAAGTAGGGGCCACATGAGGAGTGTGTCCACTGGTCTCAGTGACCCGGTCCACACCGGGAATTCAAGCAGAGGAGGGCACATGTAGTCGATCTGATGCCTGGCTGGGCTTTGTGGATGTAGGGGCGAGTGTGCCCGTGTGTGTGCATGCATGCTTGTGTGCACACACACGTGCGTGTGTGTGTACGTGTGTACAATGAAGCTTGCCTCTCAGCGGATCCGGCCCACCAGCAACAACTGTGCCGGCAGTTGGGGTTTAGGGGGCTTCGGGCGAGGCCAATGTAGCTAATTTAAGTCATCTGTCTGCTGAAACAGTGAAAATGAAGTTTTAGTAGGATTCTTCATGTGGGCGCTGTGGTTAAACAGAAATTCCTTTGAAATGATGTCTGAAGAGTGAGTCAAAATAAGGCCGAAAGCTGGGGGGGAGTAACTCCAGGATGGAGCCCGAACTGGCCGGAGAGGGTATTTACAGAGAACGCGAGGCCAAGGTGGAAGAGAGACGCTGGCCTCCCCAGCTCTCAGCCCAGGGCGGGGCCCCCGCTCCCTCCCCATCCGGCTGCTCTTCCTGGCCCCACCCCGCCCAGAATTCTGGGGCATGGCCGAACCTCAGTAATCACAGCCAAGGCCCCCCACCCCCGCCTTTGTCAGAATAAAGTTTCTTTTATTGCTTTTCCTTTTTAAAAAACACCGGTGCTCATAATAGAAAATTGGAAAATACAGACAAGCAAAAGGGCAAAAAAATGGTAAAATATCCATAACCTCACTTACTTTAAACAATCACTGGTAACGCTATGTTGGATAATTAAAATAGCCCTCTAGGTAAATAACATAAAATCTTAATGCTTTCTTTGGATACATTCCCAGAAGTCAAATTTGGATTCTACAATTTGGATAATATTTTGCACTATTAACACCATTTTAGATCATTAGAATAGATACTCTCTTGGGTAAAAATATATATATATCTGTGCTATTACCCATAATATAATACAGAATATAAAATATGCATCATACAATATGTATAATAAATGTTATACTATGTCTAATAAAACTCATATAACATATATTTTATACATACATACAAATGTACTTTTTTTAAACAAAAATGAATTCATCCCGTATATACTACTTTTGTGATTTTCCCCCTTTTACCTAACATTTTCTGTGCCATGATAGATACATTTATCAACATCATTTTAATGCCTGTGTGTTATCCTATTACCTGAACCACTAAGCTTGTGTAACCTGTCCCCTGCTGCTGGACACTTAGGCTATTCCAACTTTTTTTCTCTACTAATAACAGTGTTGTAATGAACATTCATGCCGCTAAATATGTGCATAAATTCTTAATGCCTTTTTTGAATACATTCCCAGAAATCCAATTGCTTGCAGCTTCTTGATTTTCATGTGTTAGGAAAATGAAACCCAGAGACTGGCCTAAAGAACTAGAAGCACGATTAAAGGTGGTGGGGCCGGGGAATGGACAACCCACGAACCAGGGCCCAGGCCTATTGGTTCCAGATGCAGCACTATTTGCACTGTCCGAGATCAGGAAGGAACTCTCCAGATTCCTCGGATGGTGGAAAACACCAGCCGTGAGAATGGGGGCACAGTTAAGATACAATTTCTTGTAAAAGCAAGGGCTTTTAATTCAGAGTCACTTATGGGAGTTACTCAGCTTCTAGAGCCTCAGGTCTGGATACTCTTGAAATGTGTGCGACATCTATCAGACCTGTCGGTATTTACCTGCCTTTAGCATGTTTTGACATTCCATCTCTCTACCTTCCTTCTCTCCAGCGGGCCCCAGTGAATGGGGATATGTTTCTTTAAATTCTGCAGGAATTTCCCGGCCCATTATCACATAGCACCTACTTCTCACTTAACATCTCTGCCCTGAGATCTGGAGAACAATCCAAAGGCCTCAGCACAGAAACACGAATTGTCCTGTTTATTAGAAAGTAGGGCAAGATTCCTCCCACCCCAGGTCCCGCACCACGCGTTAGTAGTACCAATTGAACTGGGCCACCTAGTGGCTGCACCCGGGAACTAGTAATCTTCCCCCGAGGGAGGCGGTAGCTGGGTGGGGAAGAGGGGCAGGGGCAGATTTATAGAGGACTGCGAGTGGGGGTCGCAAGAGAGGAGAGATTGTGCTGGAAGTCAAAAGAATGCTGGCCTTCGAGTGAGAATCCTGGGCTCCGGTTCCGCCAATGTGCTGCGTGGCTTTAAGGAAGGTGCTTTCCTACTCTGGTCCTGTTGATTTATCAGTTAACCAGGGCGCCAGACCGGTCCGGCTCCACTGTCCCTTTCTGCGGCAGCTGCTCGGCTGTTTTCCTCACTCATCTGGTACATTTGTTTAGTAGCACGGCCGAGCATGTCTTGTGTGACTCTTGACCGTCTTTTGTGTTTTCTGAATCTTACGGATGAATCACCGGGAATCGATCCTATGTAGAGGTCATGGCCAGCTCTGATGTCCGATGCGGGTGTCAAAGACCCGGAGGCACATTTCCCGTAGCAACAAGCTTTTTTTGAGAGTTGACCACGCCCCTTATATTCAAAGTCTAGCACAGGGGCTCCAGGAGCCCGAAGGAAACGTTTGTCCACCGCACACTCACCTCAATAATTCCCACTTCTGCCTCCTTCCTTCACGGCTCTTGGGTCACCGGGGACTACAGAGCTGGTAGAGAGACTCTACCCGTCATGCCAGCCTAATCGAGGGGTAGTGGCATCCTCAAAGGTCACACTGCTCGGGACGCTAACCTTTCCCTTCTCAACCAGAAAGACTGCCGTGTCTTCCACGCACAAGGAATTCAGAGAAGCGGTGGCTTCACTATTTCTCACTCTCCCTGACCTACACCATGAGGATCAGGATATTTCCCCCAGTCCCAGCTTTCTAGAAGGTTCCTATGCTCCAGGGTGGTGGTGATAAAGACAGTCAGCTCTCCCAAAGAAGATGAGCCTGGGGAGAAAGGAGGTGAGAGGTGCCATCAAAGCAGGTGTGCATCTCACCCCAAACCTTCTAGCGGAAGGGGCAAAGGGGGCTCCTATCACGGGTACACCGAGCTTCCTTCGATGGCATTCCCCTCTCCAAGCCTCCTCTTGGTGTTCATTTTGAATTTCTTTTGGATCCCATTTGGTTTTGAGGAAGGAGGGTGGGTTGTCACAGTGAAATTGGCTCTGGGCCTCTGGTTTCCATCAGGAGGACGCTGGCTGGATCATTTACGGGCTGGAAGTTGGAACTTCAAAGAGAATTCACTATCCACTCCTGGCAACAAAAGATTGAGAAGCCAGGCCCCCGGGGGAAATGTCTGATGTTTTCCCCTCATTCCTTCTTTGTGAAGGCAAAGTAAAACAAGTTTAAAATGGTTTGAAAACAAACCAAAACAAGTAAGGTATGGAGTGGAAAACTCCAGAAGGGTTTTTAGAGCACACTTGCTAGAGCTGAGGAGAGCATGCAGCTCTGTTCACGGCGGTGTGCTCCGAGGAACAAGCCACGATCTGGAATGGGAAGCTGGGGCTCCGCTTCCAGCCTTGTCATTCACGGGGAAAGTCACTTCCTCTCTTTGGGCCTCAGTTTCCCCCTCTGTTACCCGCCCTGCCCACCTCAAAGGGTTTGGGGAACGATCTGATGAGGGAAAGGACACGAATGCGCTTTGAAGAGAAAGCTCAAGAGCTCTGGAAATGGAAAGGATGACTGTTTGTTTTCAAAGTGGAGTTGTCTCTTTGCCATCACCCCTGGAGAGGCTGTTCGGGCCATAAGTATTTGGCCTCTGAACTTTGCTCAGACTGGAGCAGCTGTGGGTGGCAGGAATGCGGGGAGGGAGGAAATATCAGAGTCAGCGAGCATGAGCCTCAGTCTCAGAGTTGGCCAGGTTTCTAGGGGGAAAAAAGTCTCAAGTAGCTCTTTGTGGTCCTAAGGAATACATTTATGTGATTGTTTTAAATATTTCAGAGTCTGAAAAAAAGCTGCAAGGGACACATCACAGTGGACAACAATAGAGCTACTCATTTAACCTAGGCTGCACAAATCCACATGAAATGGATTTGCCCCTCTTCCATCTAGCATGCACGCACACACGCACACACGGATTATTGCACCCGCAGTGATTCAGATCGTGGTTTTTATTCTTCCCTCTTTGCATTTAGCCAGAACCTTTCCAGTCTTCAAAGTGTTTCCCAATCCTTTGTCAATTGTCCTTTGTCCATTCCTGGCTCCTATAGTAGGCACTTGGTAAGTTTCTGATCAGTGACATGCCACCTGATCTGGAGTAGACTGTTATAGAAATGGTCCACAATGAACCCTGCCCCTCTGAATCCATGTCTCTTTGGAGCCCCTTCCACACTGACTCTGGGCTTGATTTGCCTGGCTGGGGAGACCTTAGTAAAGGTGATACAAACGGAACTTGAAAAGCACATTGGAACACGCACACCACATGAAGAAACCTGGGCAGCCCGCCTGCTGGGGACGCGTGGCCCGGTCAACAGCCAGCTCCAACTACGAATCACGTGAGTAAGGCTGTTTCGACTCTCCAGTCCCCATCAGGCTACCTGAGGACTGCAGCCAGATGAAGTCAGAACGGCCCAGTTGAGCTCAGTTCAAGTGCTGACCCATAGTGAATTTTGGGTTGGTGTATCATATAGTCATAGATAATTGAGATACTACTTCTTTATTTTTTTTTTAAAGATTTTATTTATTTATTTGACAGAGAGAGACATAGCGAGAGAGGGAACACAAGCAGGGGGAGTGGGAGAGGGAGAAGCAGGCTTCCCGCTGAGCAGGGAGCCCGATGTGGGGCTCGATCCCAGGCCCCTGGGATCATGACCTGAGCGGAAGGCCGTCGCTTAACCGACTGAGCCACCCAGGCGCCCCCAAAACTCTATTTTGATAAGCACTGCCCTGAAGACACAAGCATTCCTTCCCCACCTGCCCCAGGTTCTGGTTTCCTGTTAAATGATCCACGAGCTCCCTGTGAGAGATCAACACCGTGAGTGGCCAACTTTTGCAGTGCATGCCTTCCCACGGAAGCCTGGCTTCAGGGGCCCTAGTGATGGAATTCTATCTTTGCACGACAGTTAGCAAAATGTTCATGCATACCACGGACCCACATGCACACCCTGCGCACACACAGGATGGGAGACGAAGCCATTGATCCCAGAGATGAACACTTATAAGCAAATAGATATAAACATGAGTGACTGATCGAAGGAGAAAGAAGAGGAGATGAAAATAATACAAAAGGAGGCAATACTCCGGGGAGGCAAATACCACCAAAGAGAGCATATAGATGAGGTTCTTAACTATTAAGTATGGTGCATTTACCCTACGGGACAAAGTGCAAAAGGAACACAGAGGAAGGAGTAACAAATTCTACTTGGAGAAGCTGGTGAGGGCATCCCTGAGGAGGCGGCATTCGAGTCCTTCCCCAGGAAGGGGTCACGGAGCAGAGAAAGGGAAAGGGAGGCAAAGAGGAGCAGGGTGTTTCCAGGAAAGATACAAAGCCTGGCTGAGGCCGGAAGGGAGGAAGTAGGGTGGAGGGAGGGAGAAGCAGGTGGAGTAAGAATGAACAAGGTTGAAACGCTGCATTAGGCATCTCTTTTGAGGGTCTTTGATGCGTTCTAAGGAATTTAGACTTGATCTAAAGTGAAAGTGGAGAGCCCCCGTGGTTTTTAAGTGGGGGCTGAGTCTTTTGTTTTAGGGAGCTAAGGATGCCCCAGCGGGGAAGCTGGCAGACCCCTTCCTTTCCGCCCATGATGGCATCCAGGGGAAGGGAATTCTCTGGTACAGTCAGAATCCTGAATTCACACGGTCCTCGTGGGCACAGCTTTTGAGTCTGTTTCTTCTTTGCTGTGGGACCTGAAGACTCTCATTTGGGGAAAAAAAAACCACAGGGAATGAGGAGGGAGAGAAAGCTGGGGAAGAAATATACTCAGCTCCAATTCCTCAAATGGAAAAAAAGAAGGGGTAACCTTTTCCTGTCTAAACATGGATTTAAAATAATCACAATAAAATGAAGTTTGGTTTTGCAGGGTGGGCTAGGGGAGGAGAACCAAAAATGACCAAAGAACAACAAAGTAGAAAAAACAAGCGGAGGAGGAAAGAATATAAAAACAGGAAGTCAGCAGGCGGCCGTTCACCATGAGGTCACTGGCAAAGGCCCCAGGGGCCGAGTCTCTGCAGATCGTGGGGCTGGGGAAGGGAAAGCCGGGGGAGCAGGCCTCTTCTCGTGGCCTTGGGCACTAGAACAGGCCAGAACACGGGGTCAATGCCAGATGCATCTGGAAAATTTCAAAAACTGTTTCTGTATAGGATGGGGGTGGGGTATTCTTAAGGCTGCCCAACTGGGCCCTGGGGGTGAAGTAGGAGGCAGTCCTAAATTCAGGTCAGAAACTGACTCCTAGGTGGGGGCCTGTGTGACTTTGGGCAAGGGCCTCTACCTCTCTGGGCCTGTTTCCTCATCCGGGACCTAGTGTGGTTGGCCAGGCCTCTGTGCATATGTGGCCAAGGATGACATTGAAATCCAGCTGTGCATTCTGGCATGAGCTGTGACCGGGAAGAAAGTGTTTCATTGTTCTAATTTATACCAAAACAGGGTTCTGCCCGCCAAATCCAGAGCCCACAGGACTGTGACCTCTTAGGTACCCTTTTTCTCATATCTGGAAGCTTCCTGGGCTAATGGGGGCCCTGAAGCAGGGTGTGTGGGTGCTGAGCCCCCACCCCCCCGCCCGCCAGGGAGAGAGAGTTGCATGCCATGCTAAGGAACTTGGACTTGAGCGTGAAAGAAATGGAAAGCCAGATTTGCTGGAGCCCACTTGGCCCCCCACCCCACCCCCCACTCTTCTCCTGGTCCTGCTCAATGGAGAGCCCTGCTGCCACTGTCGCCCACCTCCCAACACAGCGGGCTGTCTCGGCCACCCTGGGGGTGAGCACCGGGTTTAGGCATGAACTTTACTATACCCCATTGTGATAGGAGGAGCTGAAACAGCTCCAGGACCCACCGCGGCTGGCCGCAGAGCTGCCCAGAGGGCCCAGGGACCCAAGCCGGAAGGATGAGGGAGAGAGTTAGTGACCCTCGGGGTGGATTTTGACCAGCAAGAGACTGGGACAGGGAGGAAGGCAGAGAGAGACTCCTGATTCTTCTCCCAGCCCAGGTGTGTCTCCCCAGAGATATCCACCATGGCCGAGTGGTCCCTTCTTACTTGTGGGGCCACAGCCAGCTCAGAACAGACCATTCTGTGATTGCCTTTTCTCTGCCTCACTTCCCCTTTCTCTCAGTGTCTCTGCCCTGGGATTACCTCCCCCTCCCCATAAAGCTTTAGCACATAAGCTCTGCCTCTTGTTTAGGGAAAATGGCTGAGGCCGAGGGCTCCTGATGGCTGACACTGGCCACTTTTTAAATTTTTTTTAAGATTTTATGTATTTGACAGCGAGAGAGGGAACACAAGCAGGGGGAGAGGGAGAAGCAGGCTCCCTGCCTGGCAGGGAGGGAGGCAGACGAGGGGCTCAATCCCAGGACCTCGATCCCAGGATCATGACCTGAATGGAAGGCAGACGCCTAACGACTGAGCCCCCCAGGCGCCCCTGACATGGCCATCTTGCTGACCCTGGCAGGTGAGGGCTTTTAGCGGTGTGACCTTTCTCCCCTCTGCGCGTGTTGGAACGAAGTCCCACTTGTTGCAGACAACTGGGCCGCAGAACCAGGAGGGCCTGGGGTCAATCAGGGCCCGGAACGCTGGCTCTGTCACACCAGCTACACGCACAAACTGCCACGATGCACGGCCTGACTCGGCCAAGTCTCGGTTTCCTCTCCTGCGAGGGACATGGAGATGACCAGCCTTACTCCGTGGAGTCGGGGCCGGTTAAATGACGACGTGATGTTTGTGGAAGAGTCAGCCGACTGCTGGACACAGGGATGAGCTCAGACAATGCTGTTTTTGTTGTCACGATGGGGAAAATTGAAGAGTAGGCATCCAGGAGGCCTTGGAGTCAGCCCTGCGACCGCAACTGCCGCCCGGGCCCGACGCGGCCTGCGGGGGGGGGGGGGGGGGGGCGTGGCCGGGGCGCTGGAAGATTGCCCAGACCAGATCCGGAGCGCGGGCATTCTCTGTTGTTTGGCCGCTAATCCAGGGGCCCCTGCTCACCCGCTCGTGTACAGGCTGCCCGAGCGCGTCTGCCACCCGCTCCGACCTCGGCCTGAAGCACGTCCACCCTTCGGCCCGGAGCGCTATTTCCCCGCTCCTCCTGCCCCCATTGCACCCTCAGGAAGGACAGGCTTCTTGCCTGGCACGTTTCCACTCTGGCCTTGGTCTTGGAGACCGGAGGCGTGATTTGGCGGGAGGTGAGGTCCAGGGCAGCCTAGGACACAGGCTGTCACTGCCCACAGCCTCAGCAGCCTGCGGAAGCCGCTGATGCCAGCTCCCATGTCAGCAACTGGCCCTCAGGGACGTTGCCACCTCGCTTGGCCGCGCTCTTGCTGGGGCCCTGTCTTCACTTTCACTGCTCCACTTCCCGCGTGGTAACAGACCAGGGGGCTTCTACCCCCTCTTCTGCCCCCTGAGTCTCTGCACCTGGCCCACATCTGAAGCTGAGCACCTAGGTTTGAGGAAACTGAGGCAGGCTTGAGAACGTGCCACTCTAGGTCACCCACAGGCTTATGGGAGGGTTTTGTTTTGTTCCGTTTCACTTTTTGATGATGGGGGAGCATGCACATGGGAAAAGCCTGAAAGAGCAATGAAAGTTGGTGGAGTGTTCGTCCTGGCCTCCCCTCCCTGGATGCCGTGAGCCGCAGATGTCCAAACCAAGCGGCTTGGCCTCCTAGGAGAGAGATGAGCCACGTGTCTCACTTCTTTAAAAAAATCACTTTAAAGTCTGTTGACCCACTTCTATAAAAAGATAAAGGGCCAAAGCCAAAGGAACAGACCCCGCACCTGTGCTCCCTCTTTTACCTCCAGGCTCAGGGATTCTTCCCTTTCCTTTTGGCATCGTGGAGACTCGGCTCTACCACGGGGTTTGTTATGTCGTCATCTGGTGGTGACAGGGGGTACTACTGTCCTTGTTTCCACAAGCTCTGTATTTGGTGAGAGTCCACTGGGTACCAGGCACGGTGTGGTACTTGCGGTCATCTCTTTACATTAAAAATAAGTGGTAGGAACCTGCCCTTGGGATTGGTAGTAACTGCCAATTCACCACCTTCCATAGTAGCTGCATCAGAGGACCCCCCCCACCCCCGCCCGCCCTCCTCACCCTATTGGAGATTTCACCCAGAACCCTGGAGGCTGAAAGGAGTCCGATGGAACGAGGGGGGCAGAATTCATTTCAGGTGCAACAGGACCTTTTCCAGCTGTGGTATTATCTCATCCCTACATGCCAGTGGTTCTTGGTACATTAGAATCACCTACAGGCTTTTAAAAGCAGCGATGCCCAGAACTCACCCCCAGAGACTCTGATTCAATAGTTCAGGCGTGAGGTATTGGTATTTTTAAAGCTCTCCGGGTGATTCTAATGTGCCGCCAGGATTGAGAAATGCTGTACAATTGGTAAACATGGGTCAGACATCACCCTTTTTATTGTCATTATAACTGGGAGAATTATTCCCTCACATACACATAGAGCTCCCCAGTCTCCACACTCAGACAGAGCTTGGGAGCAGCCTGGTCCCATCATCTAAGAATTCCATCTGTCTCTCACATTACAAGGAATATCTTCCAAGTTTCCAGGGGAACCTTTGGGAAGCTTCACAGCTACTATCAAAAGGTGTATGACCCGTAGGTCCATTTTCTTATTCTTGGCCAAACCAAGGGAGCACTATTTGAAAGTAGAATGGTTGGGAAAGGGTTGAAGATAGAAGCATATTCTGGTCACCAAAAGAATGTAAAGTAAAACCCCAAGGGGAAGTCTTGCAAAGGATGGGAAGTTGGGGAGGGAAAGTTTGTTTTTTCCATAAGGGTCTAAAGTTAGTCTGTGCTCTCTGGGAATTGTCATTGCGAGGGGCATGTGTATGCTGTTAGTGCATGGATATTTGGAAGAATAAAGAGGCCCATTTTCTTTTCTTTTTTTTTTTTTTAAGATGTTTTTATTTATTTATTTGACACAGAGAGAGAGCTCAAGCAGGGGGGAACGGAAGACAGAGAGAGAAGCGGACTCCTTGCTGAGCAGGGAGCCAGACACGGGGCTTGATCCCAGGACCCTGGGATCATGACCTGTGCTAAAGGCAGACACTTAACCAACTGAGCCACCCAGGTGCCCCAAAGAGGCCCATTTTCAATTCACATTGGTGGGACACCTTCAAGAAGACCAGATATGGGGTTCCCCACATCCCCCACAGTTTATCTGGCTCTGAGGGACTTGGAGAGCCCAAGGTCATCTTGGACTATTTCGCTGAGCCGTTCTGGACAGAGTAACTAAGATTTAGTTAAATGAACTTCTTGGGAGTTGGGTGGAGCTGGGAAATCCTTGTGTGACAGGCCAGTCTCTAAAGATGGGAGGTGGGGTTTCTAAGCACACCCCAGAGTGGGGAGGTTTGAGGAAGAAGGCTGTCTCTCCAGAATAAGGTCACGGCAACAAGATCAGGTTCTGGAGAGCACCCACCTAAAGAGCTTCCTCCTGCGAAATGTTTAATTTCTTGGATGTTTTTCGGAGAAAAAAGGTATTGGTGGCCGTTTAAAATTCTCCCTCTTATACGTTGTCACTTTAATTTTTCCAACCTTTAGTAAAGTCTGATATATTTATCCACGTTTGTGTGCTTATGTTGTGAAGAGAGCCAGAGACACATGAGTCTGTCTTCGCGGGCCCGTAGGCCAGTATTCAGGAAGGAGCAGGACTGGGGGCGGCCCAGTCCCTTGTTGACCGGAGTCGGGCCCACACAGAACCCAGAGCCATCAGGAAGAGAACAGGTCTCAGAGGGACAGAGGTCAGGGAAACTCAGACGCTGGAGAAGGGAGACAACCCCCGGTATCTCTCCCAGATATAGAGGGGGGTGACCCTTACGATACAAGGGAGAGCCGTCACTTGAGTCACGCCCTAAATTCCTTCATTACTGAGGTAAAGAGGGAAGAGGAGCTTGACTGAGAGAGCTGATCTAGAGATGTGATTTTAACTGAATTAGCTTGGGGGTAGCACCAGGATATTTAAGCAGAGACTTCCCATCGGTATGAGGAACATATGTGAAAAAGAGAAGGTGGGAAATTTAAGACCAGAGGTAAAAATTGGAGAATCTAAGCAGTATGAAAAACTTCTGGGTATAACAGCTTTTGGAGACATAGACCAAGTCCTAGCCCTTTATCTTCCACATGAAGAAACTAAAACTCTGACGGGGCAAAGGTCATTGTGTCCCCGAGGCTGCAGCATTGTTTGGCCCGAGATCTATGACTTGATCCCACCTCTCCTGACTCCCAATTCAGGTCTTGTTTTTGTCTTTTTTTCCCAGATGTCATCTTGATCCTGGTAATTTCAACATTGACCATGGTGAACACATGAAAGACAATGTATGGGATGCTTTGGGGAACTCACCAACCAATATTCTTTCACTGGGTTTTGTGGTGCTGATTAAAGGTAAGTTTTATCTTCCATTTTTCTAAAATCTATTTTTGTTTTGTTTTTAGTAGCCTAATGACCAATGTGTGTGTAGGCAGAGTTAAATGTGAGTCAGGACTCGCCCCTTTGCTTTCAGTGCACTCCAAGACTTTAGGACAGCATGGGCAAAGTGTATCAAATGGTTTCCATTTATTTTTTATCTTTTTCTAAGGATTTTATTTATTTGTCTGACTGAGAGAGACACAGCGAGAGAAGGAACACAAGCAGAGGGAGTGGGAGAGGGAGAAGCAGGCTTCCCGCAGAGTAGGGAGCACGATGCGGGGCTCGATCCCAGGACCCCGGGATCATGACCTGAGCCAAAGGCAGACACTTAATGACTGAGCCACTCAGGTGTCTCAAGTGGTTTCCATTTAAAAGGTAACTTGAAATTGAGCCATGGAGCTTGACTTCAGTCCTCATGTTAAGTAATTCCAGTGGAGGCGGCCAATGGAGGAGATATTTGCCCAGGCCCAAGGTGACCAGGGTTGAGAAGAGGAGAAAAAAGCAGGAAAGAGGTGTAGAAACATCCAGGACATAAATGGAATGCCCTCTTTGAATGAGAATTGGCTAGCCAGGGACAGCAAAAAGGAGGGAGTCAAGGATTCTTAGAGCTGGGGCTTAAATCTCTCTCCCTCACCCTCTCCCTGTCTCAGTCCTACAGGCTAATGTTTGTGCAGCCATTTTGTCAGCCTGGACTCGGGAGTTTGGGTTGGTGGTTTTGCTGCCAGCCAGAGGGTCCAGCAAACAGACACCCCTACTGGCGCTCGAGAATCACCTCTTTTCTGCATTAAATGAGAAGCCACCTAAAGTGGTGACTCACGGGCCTCCAACAGCCTTGACCACAGTCATTTTCCAGTGTTTTCTGAGGTCAGAGATGCCGGCCCTTCCCAGGGTGGGTAAGACTCGCTTGTCCATGAGGGGTTGGGACAGCAAAGAAACTAGCTCCGGGGAGGTGCTCAAACTTGCCTGGGCCTCCTGAGTGGTGTGTTTATAGCAGCAGGGCCCAAGCTGTGAGCTGGGGGAAGCGGGCAATAAAGCTTCTGTGGTCTGGGTCAGGTCACCCTGGACCTGGGACCCTCTGAGGGCCTGGAGATACCATGCTTGCCTGTTCTGAGACAGAAGGCCAAACACATTGGATGAAGCTCGGTCCCGCATCATCAGAGTTAGCCAGACAAGGAAATTCTGTCCAACCACAAGACAGAGCAGCATTTTTAAAAGATTTTATTTATTTATTTGAGAGACAGAGAGAGAGAGCACGTGTGCAAGTCGGGGCGGGGGCGTGGGGGGAGGAAGGGGAGAGAGAAGGGGGAAGGGGCAGAGGGAGAAGCAAACTCCCCGCTGAGCAAGGAGCCCTAGGTGGAGCTCGATCCCAGGACCCCAGGATCAGGACCTGAGCCGAAGGCAGACACTTAACCAACTGAGCCACCCAGGCGCCCCAAGACACAACAGCATTTTAATAGCAAATTTTCTTCCCCTTCCCAGTCCTTAGTCCCAGTCAAATGTTCCAGTTATTTGGACCTCTTCTCTCAAGGTATGATTAACTTTCTTTTTAATTAATGATTTTGAAAAACGAAAAAAATCCCTTTTTCATAGCTCACTATTATACATCCATTTTCCACATAGCAGCAAGGGTGATCTTTAAGAAGCACAGATTTATATCCAGGTGTTACGATGGTTCCATCTGGGCTTGCCCATCTGTCTGACCTCGGTGACCTTACTGTGTTTGCTGTGGACTACCCCCAGATCTTTGAGCTCCAGCCACAATTGCCTTTGGTTCATTCCCCAAGCACTTCAGGGTTGGGGGGCGGGTGGAATCAGCCACATACACACCTGGGACCACCCATCAATTGCTTTAAAAAATTTACATGCAATAAACTCTGCTTTTGTTGTACAGTTCCATGAAGCTTTACGCATGTACAGATTCTTGTAATCACTACCACAAACAGGATACAAAACAATTCCAACACCCAAAAGAATTCCCTCGTGCTACCCCTTTGTACACCCCCGGGCAACCGCGGATCTGGTCCAATAGCTCAGCCTTGTCCAGACTGTCATATGAAGGCAATCATACAACATATAAGCTTTTTTTTTTTTTTTAAAGATTTTATTTATTTATTTGAGACAGAGAGAATGAGAGAGAGCGAGCACATGACAGGGGGGAGGGTCAGAGGGAGAAGCAGGCTCCCCGCCGAGCAGGGACCCCGATGCGAGACTTGATCCAGGGACTCCAGGATCATGACCTGAGCCGAAGGCAGTCGCTTAACCAACTGAGCCACCCAGGCGCCCCAACATATAAGCTTTTGAGACTGGCTTCTTTCACTTAGCGTAACGCATGTGCGGCTCCTCCACATTGCTGTGGGTGGCAACAGCTTGGGCTTGTCCCTAATTTTGCTGAGTGGTATTCCATTGTATGGATGTATCACAGGGTTTTTTTTTGGTTTTGTTTTGTTTTTCTCATTTACTCACTGAAGAATATTTGAATAGTTTCCAGTTTGGGGCGATTATGAATAATGCTGCTACTAAACATTAGTGCACAGGTTTTTGTGTGAGTATGTTTTCACTTCTCTGTAGTAAATACCTACAGATACGATGGCTGGATCAAATGGTTAAGTATATGTGTAACTTCATAAGGAAATGTCAAATTGTTCTCCAGAACGCCTGTTCTACACCATACTCACCACACTGCGTTCCGCCAACCACACGTGAGAGTCCAGTTGCTCCACACCGTTGTCAGCACTTCGTGTTGTCAGAGTTTTTGTCTTAGCCTTTCCAATATATATGTAATGGTAACTCACTGTGGTTTTTAGTTTGCATTTCCCTAAGAGCTAGTGATGTGAAAGACTGTTCATATGTTTATTTGCCATCTATATATTTTCTTTGTTAAGGTACATCTTCAGATCTTCTGACCATTTAAAAAATTTGTGTTGTTTGCTTTCTTATTGTTGAGGTTTCAGAGTTCTTTATATATTGTGGATACAAGTCCTCTGTAGGATATGTGATTTGCAGATATTTCCTTCTAGTCTGTGGCTTATCTTTTCGTTCTCTTAACAGTGTCTTCCACAGAGCAAAAGTTTTTAATTCAATGAATTCCAATTTATAAGTTCTTTAAAGGATCTTGTTTTGTGATCCAAGAGCACAAAGATTTTCTTATTTTTTTAATCTAAGAGTGCTACAGTTTTTTTTTTAATTTGACATTTAGTTCTGTGATCCGTTTTCAATTATTTCTTGTAAAGGATGGGAGGTATACGTTGAGGTTCAACTTTCCATATGAATATCCAGTTGTTTCCAGCACCATCTGCTGAAAAGACAATTGAATTGCTTTCATACTTTTGTCAAAACTTTGAACAGACACTTCACAAAAGAAAATATACGGATGACGAGTGTGTGAAAAGATCTTCCACATTAGGAAAAGATCTTCAGTGTTAGGAAAATGCAAATTAAGACCACAATGAGTTATCACCACACACCTTTGGGACCGGCTAACGTGAAGTGTTGGCAAGAATGTGACAGAGTTGGAATTCTCATACACTGCTGGGGGGAAAGTAAAAAGGTATAGCCACTTTGGAAAACAGTTCACCAGTTTCCTTAAAAGTTAAACACATATTTACCATTATAATCGAACCATTCTACTCCTAGGTATTTACCCAAGAGAAATGAAAGCATATGTCCATACAAAGACTTGTTTCTGAGCACTCCCAGCAGCTTTATGTGTAATAGTCAAAACAAAATACAACACGAATGTCCATCAACAAGGAGTGAGTAGGCAAAGTGTGGTACCTGAATACAATAGAACACTGCACAGCAATAAAAAAGAATGAACTATTGATAATATGCTATGACATGGATGATTCTCAAAATAATTATGTAGAGTTCAAGAGGCAAGACAAAAAAGTACATTCTGTATGATTCCATTAATATACAATGTCAGGAAATGTAAAGTAACATAAACGGGAGAAAGCAGATTAGTGACGACCAGGATATAAGGTGGGGAGGAGCAGGAAGGAAGGTTTATTAAAAGACACAAGGAAACTTCTGGAGATAATGGATATGTTCGTTATCTTGATTGAGGTAATGTTACAGATATACACATGTGTCAAAATTTATGAAATTGCCCACTTTAAACTATGTGTAGTTTGTTGTAAGTCATTTATACCTCAGTGGAACTCTTTCAAACTGACCTTAATTTATGAATCTATTTCTGGAGTCTCTATTCTGTTCCGTTCGTCTATGTCTCTTTTTCAGTCCATACCAAACTGTTTTGATCACTGTCATTTTTCTTATAATATGTATTAAAATCAGGTAGTGTGAGTCTTCCAACTTGTTCTTTTATTTTCAAAATTATTTTGCGTATTCCAGTTCGATTACTTTTACATGTAAATCTTATAATCAGCTTCTCTGTGTCTACAAAGAATCATACTGGTATTTGTTCGGGATTGCCTTAAATCACCCAGATGAGTTGGGTGAATTTGACACTTTAACTATAGTGAATCTTCTTCTTTTTCTTCGAGAGAGAGAGAGCGTGAGCATTGGGGTGGAGAGGGGCAGAGGGAGAAGGAGGGAGAGAATCTCAAGCAGGATCTACGCCCAGCACCAAGCCTGACCCAGGGCTCAGTCTCACGGCCCTGAGATCATGACCTGAACCAAAATCAAGAGTCGGATGCCTAAATGAGCCATCCAGGTGGCCCTATAGTGAATCTTCTAATACATGAACAGAATCTGTCTCCCCATTTATTTAGATCTTTGGTTCTTTTATCAGTGTTTTATAGTTTTTACCATAGAGATCCGGTACATGTTTTGTTACAGTTATAGGTGAGTATATCATATTCTTCTTGGAGCTATTATAGCTGGTAATATTTTTGAATTTTTGAAAGCATTTTGAATGTTTTGAACTTCAATTTCTTTTTTTTTTAATTTTTGGACACATTACATCCGTTTATTTTATTTTTTATTTTTTTAAAGATTTTTATTTATTTATTTGAGAGAGAGAGAGAGCGTGCACAAGTCAGGGGGACGGGCAGAGGGAGAAGCAGACTCCCCACTGAGCAGGGAGCCCAAGGTGGGGGATCCATCCCAGGACCCTGGGATCATGACCTGAGCTGAAGGCAGATATTAGCTGACTGAGCCACCCAGGTGCCCCTAAACTTCAATTTCCAATTGCTCATTTGTAAGTATAAAAAAATGATTGATTTTTATATGTTGACCTACTCCATGACCTTGCTAAACACACTCAGTTCTTCTAGAACTAGATTCCTTGGCATTTTTTATTTAGATAATAGTATCATCTGTGATGGGGGACAGTTTTATTTCTTCCATTCCATCTGAATGCCTTTATGTCTTATCTTCTTACACTTGCTAGGATTTCCAGTACAATGTGGAACAGTTGTGGTCAGAGCTGACTGACATCTTCCAATGATCACTTTTTTAAAAAAGAAGATTTATGCCATCTGCAATGACGTGGATGGAACTGGAGGGTGTTATGCTGAGCGAAATAAGTCAATCAGAGAAAGACATGTATCATATGACCTCACCGATATGAGGAATTCTTAATCTCAGGAAACAAACTGAGGGTTGTTGGGAGTGGTGGGGGGTGGGAGGGATGGGGTGACTGGGTGATAGACACTGGGGAGGGTATGTGCTATGCTGAGCACTGTGAATTGTGCAAGACTGTTGAATCACAGATCTGTACCTCTGAAACAAATAATGCAATATATGTTAAGGAAAAAAAAAAAGAGAGAAGATAGCAGGAGGGGAAGAATGAAGGGGGGGAAATCGGAGGGGGAGATGAACCATGAGAGACTATGGACTCTGAAAAACAAACTGAGGGTTCTAGTGGGGAGGGGGGTGGGAGGATGGGTTAGCCTGGTGATGGGTATTAAAGAGGGCACGTTCTGCATGGAGCACTGGGTGTTATGCACAAACAATGAATCATGGAACACTACATCAAAAACTAATGATGTAATGTACGGTGATTAACATAACAATAAAAAATTTTTTAAAAAGCTTTATTTCTTTATTAGAGAGAGAGAGAGAGCATGCATGTGAGTGGGGGGAGAGGCAAAGGGAGAGGGAGGGAATCTCAAGCATACTCCCTGCTAAGTGCAGAGCCTGACATGGGGCTCAATCCCATGACCCTGAGATCATGACCTGAGCAGAAATCAAGAGTCATATGCTTAACTAAATGAGTCACCCAAGTGTCCCTCCAATGATCATTCTTAATGTAACAAAGACAGCCAGACAGCAAGTCCCTCTTAATGAGATGCAAAAGGGATACACAGTCAGCTATGAACTATTCTTGGCAAAACTTGAACCTGAGACTGAGCAAGCCTTTAGCCAGAGCCAACACTAGGGGATGCCAAAGAACTCAGTGATCAAAATAAATAACATTTTAACACAATATTTTTAAAAATCAAAATTAATGCAAAAAAATTAATGATAAACAAAATATCAGAATTTTAAATAAAGACTAAATCAGTATTACTGGTTTTTCCTTTGCCTCAGTTTTCATTATGGCTCAACTCTATTACTGATCTTGACCCTGGTCTAGAGTCAAGATCCAACAGCCATTTTACAGAAGACACAGTGACAGAAGAAACATTGAATGAATCCGGTATGTGGTAAATTACAGGTCGATGACCAGTTTCCTCAATAAATAAATTGCAAGAAAAAAAAAAACAAAGTTGGAGTCCTCCCTGAGTGGTAGTTGCACAGATGTGTTCATTTTATGGTGCTTCAGCAAGTTGTCCTTATGGTATGTGTACTTTTCAACAGTATGTTATATTGTAATAAAAATGTTATTTAAAAGACGGAAGCGGGGTGCTTGGGTGGCTCAGTCATTAAGCGTCTGCCTTCAGCTCAGATCATGATCCCAGGGTCCTGGGATCGAGTCCCACATCGGGCTCCCTGCTCGGCAGGAAGCCTGCTTCTCCCTCTCCCACTACCCCCCTGCTTGTGTTCCTGCTCTCACCATCTCTCTGTCAAATAAATAAACAAAATCTTTAATAAATAAATAAATAAATAAATAAATGACAGAAGAAAAAGTACCTAAATCCAAGTAGTTACTAAGTTCAGGTGACTGGATTATGGATATTTATAGAATTTTATTTTTAATGTTGTTTCAGAATGTTTAATAATTATTTTATAATTTATAATTTTATAATTGTGCCATATAATTTATGTAACTATAATTACCATAAAATGTATACATAATTTATAATTTTATAATCTATGCAATATAATTTTGTGAATTATAAATTTATTTAAGCAAAAGTTTTAGAAAAGCTAACCTGGCCCTTAATTATTAGAGATGTATACTGAAGTATGCAGGGGTGAATAGAATGAAGTCTGGGATTTATTTTTAAATATTTCAGCAATTAAATCCAGAAACTTTGCCCTTAAAAACAGAAAAAAAGTAAAAAAGAAGGAGGAGGAGGGGGAAGAAGAGGAGGAGAATGAGAAAGGGAGGAAAAAACGGGCCAAAGGAAGTAGATGAAGAAAAAACAGTAATTGTTGGATCTGAGGAACATATTAGAGTTTCTTATACTCTCTACTTTTATATTTGCTTGAAGGTTTTTCATTATAAAATTAAAAATAAATAAGATAGCCTTTCACACCCACCTGCTATCATTTCCTACCCCATTATATTGTTTTATTTTTCCTAACTATTTATTACTTGAAATTATCTTGCTTATTGGTGTATTGCCTGCCTCCTCCCAGAAGAATATAAACACCACAAAAACAGGGTGCATCTGAGTCTTTCACTCCTTTATTCCCAGCAACTATAACAGTTTAAAACAATGAACTTTATCAGCATCCCACATCCAATATGATTTTTCAAACAGGTGAAGTGTTGTAGTTGAGGGTATTTATTTATTTATTTATTTGACAGAGAGAGAGAGAGAGAGCACGAGCAGGGGGAGGAGCAGAGGGAGAGGGAGAAGCCAACTCCCCGCTGAGCAGGGAGCCTGACATGGGGCTCAATCCCAGGACCCTGGGATCATGACCCGAGCCAAAGGCAGATGCTTAACCGACTGAACCACCCAGGTGCCCTGCGGGTATTTTATTTTTGATATTATTGCAAGAATAAGATCTCAGTACAATTTCACTTTTTCTGTCAGAGAGATCCAACTCTTCACACGGGTGTCCCAGCTCATTTCTCCTTGGAGGGTTGGCCAGATTTTGATGGATACAGAAGCAAAATCCCCCTCAGGAGTTCTTTGCAATCATTTCCTGGCCCCCAAATCTGGTTATTTCTAAACTGTAATGGCTACAAAACCCAGTACTTCATCTGACCTACTGATGAATTCCCCTGTGAAGTTGTTAATTTCAAAGAACTTTGTGGTTTGATAGACTCCATCTTCCTTAAAAGTATTTTATTTTATATATTTTTAGAGATTTTATTCATTTATTTTAAAGAGAGAGAGAGAACAAATGGGGGGGAGGGGCAGAGGTGGAGAGAATCTTAAGCAGGCTTCATGCCTAGCATAGAGCCCACTTGGGGCTGGATCTCAGGATCCTGAGATCACGACCAGAGCCAAAACCAAGAGTCTGACGCTGGACGCCAAACCGACTGAGCCACCCAGGTGCCCCTTCCTTAAAGTATTTTAAGGCTATACTAGACAAAGAACAGATGTTGCACTCTGCAAATCTGCAATTACCAGCTTCTGATCAGTTCTCAATGTCAAAGTCAGCTTCTCCATCTTGTGAGGAGACTGTGCAAGTCAGAACAAGCAAGTTAAGACATTGCTCATTTAGGGCGCCTGGGTGGCTCAGTTGATTAAGCGACTGCCTTCAGCTCAGGTCATGATTCTGGAGTCCCTGGATCGAGTCCCACATTGGGCTCCCTGCTCACCAGGGAGTCTGCTTCTCCCTCTGACCCTCCCCCCCTCTCATGTGCTCTCTCTCTCTCAAATAAATAAATAAAATCTTAAAAAAAAAAAAAAAAGACATTGCTCATTTAAAGTAAAAACGCAGTAGAATTTTCTTATATTTCTTGTGGTTAAGGACAGAACACATCTGCTTGTCTGTCTCCTTTATTTTCTTTTCTGGCTTGTGGGCTTATGGACTTGTGGTATTAGAAGAATCATTTTTGGGTAAAGAAAATATGTATTCATTCCTTTATTTTCTTTTCTGGGTTTTGGGCTTATGGACTTATGGTATTAGAAGAATCATTTTTGGGTAAAGAAAATATGTATTCATGTTCATAATGGTTGGTATCTGTTCTTTCTCTGAAGTCTGCCCAATGGCCACTTGAGATGACATATGAGAGACTCAAGTGCATGTGTATAATTGAATTCATCTGGGCACTTGCTAACTGGGTTTGCCCTTCAGAGTGTATTCTAGGTGTTTCAGCACAGGACCAGCATCCTCATTTTACACACAAGACAGGCCCCTTTGGTGGTCTCTTGGCCCTGACTTCCAAAGATCCCAACTGGCCCTTGGCCTCCATCCCTAAGGTCCTCCCCATTTTTCCTAGGAACTCATCCTCCTTTTCAGATTACTTGGCGGTTCAGAGCTCAAGAGTTCCCATCCCTGACTTAATCATACAGAGTGTGCTTTTCCATACCTTATGTTGGAACATACAGGTACTCCAAGGGCTGGAGTATTTCCGGACAAGTGGAATTGCCAAACAGTGCTGAACTGTAGAGCCTTTGGAATCTATATGGCCTATGCGAGGATTTGCTTGGATGTTTGGAAACACTAAATTTATACTGCATTGTACAATGTTTTTCAGACTGGAGGGATATCAGTTTTTATTCAGTATCCATTCAACAAATATTTCCCGAGCTCCAGCCATGGGCCAGACACTATCAGATGATTTGAGATACGTGGTTCCTACCTCATGGTTCATAAACCAGCAAAGAAATGCTGGAAGAACAATTGAGTATAATGCAAAAATATTAGTGCTCTTGATAAGTTTTGCCCATCCTTCTTAGTTAGGATGAGTTCACTGCTGAGAGTTTTAGTGGCAATGCATTTTTTGGAGCAATTTCTCTATTTGAGGATGGTATGAAGTGCTTTCCATATCTTATCCCTTTTTAATCTTTCCCAGAGCACTGGTGTTGTAGGTATTATCACCCTCATTTTACAGGCAAGGAAACTGAAGTTTAGAGAGGTGAGATAGGCCTCATAATTTGGCAAGTGGCAAGGCTGGGTCTTAAACTAGGGTCTTTCTTATTCCCCAACCACGGGAGCGTGAGCTGGACTCTATGCAGGTGCCAGGTTCTGGGGGCTATGCTCAGTGTGGACACCAGAGGGCGATGAGAGAGAGCAAAGCAGTGGAAGGAATTTGCCTCCGGGGCCACTTCTGAACAGTCACCGCAAATTGACCTTCTCAAACTCATCTTTGTTTCTGTTTTGTTTTGTTTTTCAGAGAGGGAGAGGGCATGCACGGGCACGCACGCACGGCAGGGGTGGGGGGCAGAGGGAGAGGGAGAATCCCAAGCAGGCTCCACGACCCTGAGATCATGACCTGAGCAGAAATCAAGAGTCGGACATTTAGCAGACTAAAGCCACCCAGGCGTCCCTCAGCTCATCTCTGAAGATGCATTAACTATAAGCTCAGTGCTGAGAAGGCATGTCCGAGCCTACTGCACGTTCCAGTTAGAGATAAGAGCAAGTATCACTTGGGATTCCTCTTTTGCTTCAAGCACGTCAGCTCACCGCTTCTTTTACCCATAGTATGGAATGTTTGTGGAATTTAATGGGATGTTTTTGTACAGTCACAAGACACATGTCTCGCTTGCTTCCACTCAGCCCATTGCTGATTCCAAATCAGGGGTGTTGTGCAAACAGCTGCTCAACTAGAAATTGCTCCAAGTGAACGCAGCTCCGTTCACCCAGGGGCTGGATGCACACTCCAGGCACGTGCCCCGCCACCCCATTTATTCCAGCCCCCAGAGCAACGCGCGGCTGGCACGGCCACTGCTCCCGGGGCAGCATCCCGAAGGACTGACCCACCAACAGGACTGTCATCCCGAGGGCTGCTGCATGCATGAGGACCAAGTACTCAGGCTGTAGCCAACCGGGGTACTTCTCCATTAAGGGAATGAGCACTCACCAGGATTGCAGTCAGTGCTGGGAATAAGAAGCGGACATACCCCATTTCAGTCCTGTCCTCCTTAGAGCCGGGTCACTAGCTTCTTTCTCGGAAGCTTTTCCATCCTGTTTACAACTCACAAGGAGGAAAACATGCCCCTGAAAACTACTGGAAAAAGCTAGTTCATTTTAAGGAAAGTATTTAAAAATAATCAGTGACCAACGTGTCTCCAAAGAGGACTTTTTGGAATGTTCCAGTCCCGTGTGGCTGAAAGCAGAGCCTTTTACAACCTGGCCACACCCTGGAGTGATGCAATGTCCATGAGACACAGGCTGGGACACCTCTCTGGATGTGAAGCGGGCCTTCCTGCCCAGAAGGTTCCCCTACAACCCCACAGGTGGTGGGTCAACCAAGAGCCTTACCCCCAAGATGCACAGCACGGCGGGGGGCGTGAGGCAGTTTGGCCCTTAGTCTGTTTGGGGAAAAGGCAGCCAGCGATTTTTTTTTTTTTAAATAGGGAAGTGATGCGAACAGAGCTCTAGTTAAGAAAGATGGGTTTGGTGGCATTCCGGGGATAAGTTAAAGAGGAGGATTGGAGACAGGGAGACATTGAGGGAAGGGCAGATGAATGTAAATAAGCACCTGGGAACACAAGGAGCACGTAGAAAACATTTCAGGGCTGCAACTAACAGCCCTGAGTTGCTGATTGAATGTGTGCGGTGGGGGCTGAGAAGCTATAAATATGACAGCCTCACATTCTCTGCGTGTTTATCATGTGCAAGTAACTAAGCATTTCACAGGGCTTAACTCACTTAATTTTGACAAATTGTATGAGGTAGGAATGATTATCATCCACCTTTTATGGGAGAAGAAACTGATAATCAGAGAGGCTAGGTCATCTGTCAAAGGTCCCTAGGATTTGAACCCAGGCTGTTGGAACTCCAGAACCTGCAATCCTTCACATAGGCCACCCAGTCTCTTCCCCAGTCTGGGAGACATGGAAGATGGTGACGTCACTGGCTGAGATGGGAAGTCGGAGGGGGGTGGGGCGACGGTAGACAAGGTGGTGTCCGGACACGTGCAGCGTTTGGATGTTCTGCCTGCACCATCAATGGGAGATGTCCAGCAGGCTTTGGGTCCCAGTGTGGAGGAGCGGGTTTTCATTAAAAATAACAAAACATCTGTACAAATACTGTTGGCTGGGTTTCCCAGTCAAGCTATTCAAGAGAGGCCTGCTGTGCTAACAAACAGGGAGCCCAGGCCCCAGCTGAAGGTTTGGCCCGAGACTTAAGAGAGGTCAGGTTCATTAGCAGGTGCTCCGGGGCTCAGGACCACTGTGAGTGGGGAAGGGTGAAGTGTGCCAGGAAGGGTCTACCAAAGAGAGTGGACCCAAGCCTTGAAAAAGGAGAGGATGGATGCCTCTAAGCCTTCCTCAGTTTATCCCACGGCCCCTCCTCATTCCAACAGACCAGAGCTTCTCAACGCTGCTTGCCCGTTAGAATCACCCAGGGAGTTTCAAAAACTGCTCATCCCCAGGCCTCACCCCAGAACCAGTGAAATCAGACTATCTCAGTGTGGACACAGGCAGTTTTGAAAAGCTCTCTAGGTGGTTCTAATGTGAGGCCAGGCTTAAGCACCAGAAAAATGGAAGAAAGGTTTGTCCTTGGGGATGACCAGAGAGCAGGGTAATGACTAACACCTACAAAGTACTTTTCAGTGCATAAAGCACTCTCGAATACAAAGCCTTATAGAAGGAGCGGCTTAATGTCATCCACTGGTTGGATGGGAAACCGCGAATCAAAAAGAGAAATGACTTGCTCAAGGTCAAAGTGTTATTTACCGGAAAAGTCAGGCCTACAACTCAGATCTGCTGACCCCCCAATTCACAGTTCTTTCCTAAGGCCACACAGGGTAATACTGCAGATAGAAGGCCAAGTTCTTCTGTATTCACATAAAAAGGTGAGGGTGTAGGCATTTTTAAAAAGCAATTATGATCCATAGGAGTGAAGCTAAAAATTCAGCAGCTGGTGTGTTGGAGGATAAAGGGGTGGTGAGGCCCAGATGGCCCCGTGGCCCACGGGCAGGGGGGCAGCTGTGGGGAAGGACCGGCAAGGGTAAGTGGGAGCCCAGTGAGGAGCAAGCACGGGAAGAGGCCTGGAGCTGGGCTGTGGCACGGCCCTGGGGGAGTGGGGTCCAGACGCAGGCCTTGGGCCATCTACGGCTAATAGTGGTGCAAACGGCAGATCCAAATAATTCCCGGAGGCATTTACCAGTTAATGGGGATTCTGGGACTTAAGGGACACCCTATCTTACTAACCAGATAATAATCAGCTGCTGATTTTTATAGAACTCTGTAATTAAACATACACTCCCTTTTTTTCCATTTTTGCAATGGTTTGAGGTATTGCCCTACTTCAGCGGCTTCATATGTAAAACCACTATAATATCTCACAGAGACACTGATAGAACAAATGGAAGAATGTGTCTAGCAAAATGCCTTAGCACATAGGAGGTGCTGAGTAAATATTAGCACCTTCTGTGGTTGTTTCTTTTTTGAATGTGGATGGTGAGGTTCAGAGAGGCTGCGTACCATCTGGTGGTTAGGAGTATGGGCTCTGGAGCTGGACTGCTAGGTTCAAGCCAGCTCCACTCATCTAGCTGTTAGGCCCTGGACAAGTGAGTTAACCTACTTGTTTCTTCCAGTGTAAAATAGAGAGAACTATCTAGACCTTTCTCGGGTGGTTTTGGGGAGAATTAAATGAGATAATGCCTGGAAATCTCTAAGCATCATCCCTGGCATCTAATCACCGTTCAGTAACTGTTCACGAATTTCATTCAGCAGGACTGGTCTAAAATCCCCCAGACAGCAGGTGGCTGAGCCAGCACTAGAATGTAGGCCGTTGCTCTTTCTGCCACACCAGGTGGCGTCCAGAGACAAGGGACACCAGCCAAGGAAAAGGAGGCAGTCCGGGGACCACATCCGGAGAGCTTGGTCTCCAATAAGCTGCCTTGGCCTGGGTGGGACTCACCGTGCTGGGCGATGTGGTTCTCCAACAACCGCACTGACTGTGGGGAACTCTCAGGCTGCCGGGGCCGCGGGGGGAGCCCCAGGGCTGCCCTGGGCACCTTCGAGAAATGCGTCTCCACTCAGCTCCTCAGGGCCTCCTGACCTAACACCCACAGCCTCGTCAGACAGCGCAGACATTTGTCATGCCTGACGCCTGTGACCTATGACTTCAAGAGCCAGCACTCCCAGTTGGATGTTTTATTATTTATTCACTTGACAGGAATACACAGTTGGTCCTGTAAGACACCACGCTACCGGCTGGACGAGTGGCCGTTACACAACAGAACTCCCGGGGGCTCTCTGGAAGGCCCTGCGTGGCCCGCCGAGGACAGCTCAGTCGCCGCGGGGAAGAACTCTGCCCTGAAGAAGAGACCGGCAGCCTGAGCGGCCCCGGGGAGCCTCCGACCCGCAGCCCTGCAGGGCCATAACATTCAGACGCATTGGGCATCAGCAAAATAATAGTCATGCTGGTTGTTCTGAACTAGAAGATGTTCTTAAAACCATAGCGTACCAGACAACTTATATGCATTACAAATATATAAATTAAGAGGTCTACATGTATACAAAAATCTCTCGATGGGGACCTAATCGCATTCTCTGCCATGCCAGGTATTTCGAGGGAGCCGGTATTAAAAATAGAAGGTATTTATACACAGGCCCTGCCTCTCTCGTGTCCGCCATGGAAGCCCCTGGTGTTGTCAGGGCCCCTGGGCAGTCTCAGCACCCCCACGGGTAACCCGTCTGCAGTCTGCATCTTCCGGGACAGCAGGGGACTCACTCCGGGGCTCTTCTCCTGGGTCCCCATCTCAGCCAGGCGGCGCCTCCGAACCCACGGGCTCCCAGAGGGCGTGATGCTGCTGTCGGAGGAATAATCCGCGCACTTGCGGAAGACCTCAGGACTGGGGCTACAGTTCAGCCGCCCCTCCTCGGCCAGAGGGGATTTTCGGGAAACGCCTTTGCGTTGAGCCAAGGGGCTGCTCCAGGGACTCGAGCACGGGGAGGCGTTCGGGCTCAGAAAGAGATTCTGGGGGCCAGAAGGGCTGAGCTTGTTGGTGACCGCATGCCGCCGGCCAGCCATGGGCGACGTGGGATTGCTCTCGGGGTCAGAGGAGCTGTTGGCGGAAGACTCGTCCCCCGTGTACTGCAGCTCCTCGACTCTCTTGTTCAGGGACTTGTTCGGGTGGCTGCTTGCGGTGGGCTCCTCGTCCTGGTTCTTGTCTTTGAGAGGTTTCTTTTTGGGGGGCTTCATGCCAATCAGGACGGCCTTCATGTTCTCCCTGCCGTGGGATTCTGTGCTCATGAACTCGTGGGCTTTAATGGCCGCCTCCACCTCCTCAAACTCCACAATGGCGCACTCCTGGGTCCCCACCTGGTTGTACCGACTGCTGATCCGCCGGATATCGGGGGGCAGCTCCTTCCCTGGTTTGAGGATCCGCACCGACGAGATGACTCCAAAGGTCCCGAAGAGCTTGAGCAGGTGCTCCATGACCTTCTCCTGCACCCTCCCGTTCTTCTGGGGGATGGCCAGGGCCCACAGCTTGGGGGACAGGTGGAGATCGTAGACCAGGAGCATCTTGCTCGGGAGGTTCTCATTGGGGAAAAGCGGGACGGGGGTGGTCCTCCTCACCTTCCGCTGGTCCTCATTCAACTCGAGGGTCACCGAGTACTTCAAGGCGTGCGCCGTGGTTCTCCAGTCCCGGGTCAGGTGTTTCACCTGAAGAAGACAAAGCACATCTGGAATGGTACCTATTTGTCCTGGCCTATCTCGTGGGCTCTGCCATCTCCCTCCCTCGTTTCCTCACCCCCGGGAACACTGGTAGCTAGCATCGTAGCTCGTGGGCGCGGGCATTCAAAAGTCTAGTGAGCAAACGCACACACTTGTGACAATGTCAAGCTAGGCAGCAGTTTAGAGCAGTGCCATCCAACAGAACTCTCTGGCGATGGAGCTCGTCTAGTGCACCCACATTTAGCGGTTCAGGCTCTGCAAAAAGGCTGTTAGATACACAAGTCCAAGGCCCACCTCCAGCTGGTGGTAACACTTGAAGTTTCTCAGCCTCTCAGTGCCTCAACTCCCTCATCTGTCAAATGGAGACGCTAATCATGTCCACCTCACAGGGTTGTCGTGAGGATCAAATGAATAAATCAAAAGATACCTATCTACATGCAGACATACATTATACATCCACATGCAAAACAGAACAGTGTCTAGCTCATAGTGAGTATTCATGTGCTATCGTTACTTCAAATATTATGTGCTATCATTTTGACAGGATTTGGAGATTTTAACATCCAAACACTTCTCTGAAGTCGTGTTTCTCTGTTTACGCATTTGATACACAGAAAGTTCCAAAAGATCTTTCATATTCCACTGCAATATCTTGTGAAAATGATGTGGACGGTTTCGACTTGGAATAAAATCCAAGCAGGGCCTCCCGGAGAATGATGAAACAGTCCCTCCCTCCCTCCTCCCCCCTGAGTGGAAATTGTGCGTATTGATGTGCAGTATAGGAAGGCTGTGTTTATATTGTAAAGCAGTAATTTTCAAGAGGCCCACTTCCGCTGGAGGGAATGCCAGGGAGAATGAGTCATCCCATCCCACAGGAACAGTGGAGGCGGGTGGGGTGGGTAACCTGAGCCAGGAATGGCAAGATCACCCTGAGTCCTCTGAGTCCAGGCCAATGCAGTCGCCGTGCAGAGGAGCTGAGACCAGACAGGAACTTTCCAGAACTCAAGAACGGAGGCTCGCTAACAGGGCAGCATGGGGGGATCTTGCAGAGCTATGAGTAGAGGCAGGCTCCGGCAGAAAGGGGGTGTCCACTCTAGTCTAGGTCTCGGGGGAACCGCAAGTCCCCTACACCCAGAATCAATGGGCTGATCTCTGTGACACACACCGGGGACAGAGGGTCAGCAAAGGTCCAGGCAAAGGGTCAGACTTCAGGTGAACGGAGTCAATCAGAGATCCAGAAAGAGTACAGGAAGATGCTGACCAGAGGTCACGGCCAGATTGTGAGGAAGCCCCAGGTTGTGAGGCAGTAGCTCTCAGAGGATGACACAGCGGGGAGGGAGCCTTCTCCAGAACCAGTCAGGAAGGGAGCACTCAGGAGAGGAAGAGCGAAGCTACTGCCGAAGCCTGGAGCCTGAGCAAGGAGGGCCGGAGCTGCCTTCCTCCGAGGGCTGGAGACGCTGATGGAAGACCACATGCAACCGAGAGGGAAGAGGGCCCTGGCAAGGACCCAGCACCCCTCCAGAGCCAGGAGCAGAGTCCACTGGGAAGTGCCAGTGAGAGGCTGAGCGTCCTCGGGGCACCACCTCAGATGAGGAGCCCGGGAGGTGCTTTCCTTGTGCAATTAACTAGAAGAACTTTCTAAGATTTTCAGAAACTGTCATTTGCCTGTTTGTCCTATGTGTCTCCTGTTATGATCAGCAGGAAAACCTCTGCAATGAAAGGGGCCTTTGTTGTCACTGTGGAGGCGCTGGGGGGTCCATGGCGACTCTGCGGCCAGCTTTGGACAAAGAAGAACCCTCCCAAACGGAGCCATAGCGGCAGCTTCAAAAGGCAAGAAAGTCAGGCTGACTCTTGGGGTCCCTGGGGAGGAATAAAGGGAGGAGCCCTGGCTGCTCTGTTGTGGGGCCCCCCACAAACAACAGAGAGAGACACAGCGAGAGAGGGAACACAAGCAGGGGGAGTGGGAGAGGGAGAAGCAGGCTCCCCGCAGAGCAGGGAGCTTGATGCGGGACTCGATCCCAGGACCCTGGGATCATGACCTGAGCCGAAGGCAGTCGCTTAACTGACTGAGCCACCCAGGCGCCCCCCCACAAACGCTTTCATGTGAGGGTTCGCTCACTGTTCCCTGGACACCTGTGATATTGTGATGTATCATTTCGACAGGACTTGGGGATTTCCATGTTCAAATACTTCTCTGAAGTCGCGTTTCTGCATTTCTGCATTTGATGCAAAAGATCTTCCAAAGTATCTTTCATATTTCAATGCAGTAGCTCCTGAGACTGGCGTGGACGGTGTCAGCTTGGAATAAAACCCAACTTGGGGCCTCGCGGAGAATGCTAAAACAGTCCCTCTCTATTACACATGTATGCTGCTCTTTGTCCCCCTCCCTGGCACGGAGCTGCTGGAACCCTGGCAAGTCCTGCGGGACAAGAACACTAGGACTATCTTTTGTTCTAATGAGGCGATGCTGGGCAGGCTCCTGGATGGCTACTGGTTGAGGGCCAGTCATCAGAAAGACCAAGCCATGGTTAGAAGCTTGGAATTTTCAGGGAAGGGAGAAGGGCAGGAAAGTGAGTTGATAGTTGATCATGCCTCCAGGAGGAAGCCTCCATAAAAATCCCAGTCCTGTGGGCTTCGGAGCACTTCCAGGTTGATGAATACACCCATATACTGAGAGCACCCCAACTCCTCAGGGACAGAAGCTCCCACACTCAGGGCCTTGTTCTGCATATGTCTTCAGCTGGCTGTTCATCTGTATCCTTCATCATAGCCTTTATTAAACTGGTCAATCTAAGCAAGTGTTTCCCTGAGTTCTGTGAGCTCTTCTGGCAAATAATCAAATCCAAGGGGGAGGAAGTGGTGGGGACCCGTGATCTGTAGCCAAGTTGGACAGAAGCTGTGGGTCACCTGGGTGGTCACCTCCTACTGGCCACTGGCTCCTGCAGTGGGGCAGTCTTGTGGGACTAACCCTTAACCTGTAGGATCGGATGCTATCTCCGGGTAGATACAGAACTGCTTGGTGGGGAGCCCCCTCCCCCAACATAAACATCTGGTGTCAGAGTGTTGTGTTAGAGGGGGAGAGCATAGGAGCCACACAGGAGGATGGGGAGGCTTTTCCTTCGCAACAGGAAGAGCCCCTACCCTACTCCTGTACCTTGAAAACTCCTACTCATCCAAGATCCTATTTCAACGTCACCACTTCTAGAAAGACTTCTCCATCATCCAGGCAGGGTTACTGGCTCTGATGAACACGACTTTGTTCTTTCACTGCCTAGGGTCATTGTGCAATCCTGCACGGATCTCTCTCCTTCCCTGGACTCTGCAAGGGCAGGGGAAATGCCACCTTCGTGTCATCTGTCCTGTGCCCACCGCAGCAGTCGGGGTGCAGAATGGATATGTTTGGTGACTGGGTAAAAGGACAGAGCACAAGAGGAGAGGGCAGACTCTAGCGGCAGGTGAGGCAGAGAACGGCTCCAGGGAGAAAAGCTCTCCTCCAGGGCTCTCTGGCAAAGTGCAAAGGCAGCCTGGCGCGGACCCAGCTGTTACATATCCCGTTATGCAACAGGCCACGCGCTGCTTTTCCATTCTAGTAAATACGCTTCGCCCACAGAAGACACGGAGTTCTTATTCCAGCTCGTCTGTCCACGCTTCGAGACGGAGGGAATTCACACAACGGTCCAGCTGCTGGGTCTGCTGCCTACATGGCAGCAATCACCATATAGCCCACTTCACCATACTGATGAGGATGTTGGTCTTACACACGGCAAAGGCTGCAGGAGTCTGGAAGGAGGCCCATCCCCCAGAGTTCTAGGTGCTCCTCCGCCTTCTTATTTATTCAACTGGACAAGGGAAAAGCCTGAGTTTCACACAATTCGAGACCCAGGAGGTGTCTCTCAAGGCCACTGAGTCCCCAGCACCCTCCCGGCCACCCACTCGCCTGGCAAGAGCACCTGAACTTTACCAAGAACAAGCACTATCATTGCATAACTGCCATCCGCTGACATCTGTCCCAACAGTCAGGCCCCTTTTAATACTGTGGGAAGAGAGTCTTCATAAAGATCCTAAATCCCTGTTCTGGATCATTTTTCTCTATTTCAGGCCCCAGAGGGGCGGAAAAGAATCGCCAGTCACGAGGTATCGAAGGGGCAGAAAATATTTAGAACTGCAACCCCTACAGCCCCAGAGTCCTCGAGTCAGCTTGTGAGAAGGAAGCCTTACCTTTTTGAAGGACGTGAGGAGCTTGACACTCACGTACCCCAGTTTGTTCCTCCTCACGTGCTTGAGCAGGAAGGCGTCCTTCTCCAAGTTTTCATCAGAGAAATAGAATTCGATCTGATCCACCAGCTTCCTGATTAACTCCTGGTCCGGGGGCTTCCACTCCTGCTCGCCTTCCTCACGCTCGTTCTCGCCCCCACTCGTCGTGGCGCCACTGGGACCAAAAGGAGACACCGGGGGGTTACAGGCTGAATTGCCGTCCGCCCCCCCTCACACCCCCAAATTTCATATGTTGACGTCCAAAAGCCCTGTATGTCAGTATGTGACCTTACTTGGAAACAGGGCCTTGCAAATGTAATCAGTTAAAGACAAGGTGGCACCAGAGGGGGGGGGTGGCCCCTAATCCAATATGACTGGCGTCTTACAGAAAGGGAAATCTGGAGGCATGAGCGCACAGGAAGAATGCCATGTGAAGGTGAAGGTGGAGATGGGATGCAGCAGAAGCCCAGGAACAACAAAGGTTGCCAGGAAACCACCAGAAGCCAGGGGAGTGGCCTGGGACCCATCCGTTCCCAGATCCTGGAAAGGGAGCGCTCTTCTGACCCCTTGATTTCTGACTTCTGGCCTCCAGAACCATGAGGCAATCAATTCCGTCATTCTAAGCCACCCAGTTTGCGGTACTTTGTTTCTGCTGCCCTAAGAAACGGCACTGGGTCACACTTGACCTGGACTCCTCAGAGGGGGTGATTGCCACACGGGGCTGACTTTTGCCCCACTGGGCGAAGAAATCATGCTTCTGTTTTTAACACGAACGGAGAGTCATTAAAATGACAACACGCTCTACTAGCATGTATGTGCTCCTGTGCCACGGACAGGATGCTTTTCACATCCCCTTTTTAGTCTTCCCTCCCGCACTCCACCCCCCAAATCCTGATTTCTAGAAGATAATTTGGCAGACTAACTAAGAGTCCCAATCCTAGAGTTAGCCCATGTAGGTTCAAATCCCGCCGTCACCATTTATTAACTGAGTCGATGCAGGCGAGGATCTCCCCTGCCACACCTCAGTCCCGTCATCTGCACATTGGCATGACAGTCACTCTCCCGGTAGGACAGTCAGAAGATTAAATGAACTGATACATAGAAATGCCACACAGGTGCCTGGCACGCCCTTAGAACCCGGGAGGTGGCACTCACTTGCCCCTCAGATCTAGGATTGAAACTCAAATTTTCTGTCCCCAAAGCCAGCATGCATAATACTTTCCACGTTTTGTTGGGACCCTGCCACAGAATCTGAAACAATCCCATTCACTCGGGCCCTTCTAAATGAAACCCAAACCCACCAGCAGCTCCACCTGAACAGACTTCTTCCCCCCTCTCCCTGAGAATATTAGGATATGAGAATGAGCCAAAGAAATCCTGAGCAAAGCTTCTTTGGAAGGCAAATCTTTCACCAAGGGATGACAAAAACTTCAAAACCATCAACATTCAAGGACTTTGTGATGATCTGCATCATAGTTGACACCATTAATTAGAAGCTCTTGAAGGTGAGTTCTCTCTGGCATATTTAATGACCAAATTAAATTATGTATTATACAATATCATATATATCTTATTCGATAAAAAGAAATGGTCAAAAATTACTTCCAGAAAAAAACATTACTGCTTTCCTATGTGGCAGCTTGATTTCTAGTAACACGACTATCAGACCCAGAGTCCCCATGAACATGTGCTGAGTTACGAGAGCATCTCCTGTGATGGATGCAGACACCGAGTCCGCCTAAAGCATTCAGGGTGCTTCTACTCTGTTGGGAGAACCCGAGGGCTCAGAAAGTTCACAGCAGCATCTTCACAATAGCCAAAAAGTAGAAGTGTCAGGGGCGCCTGGGTGGCTCGGTCGCTTAAGCATCTGCCTTCAGCTTAGGTCATGATCCTGGAGTCCTGGGATCAAGCCCCGAGTCCGGCTCCGTGCTCAGCGGGGAATCTGCTTCTCCCTCTCCCTCTGCCCCTCACCTCCGCTCATGTTCTCTCTCTTGCTCTCCTCTCTCTAACAAATAAATAATCTTTCAAAAAAAAAAAAGAAAGAAGCAAGCAGTTAACATTTCCCTTAGATTGGGATTAAACCCTTAAATAAAATAATCAACTAATACAAAAAAGGGGGGAGGGGGCTCAGAATGTAAAAATCAACGCTTTGGAACAGGTACATAAATGTATGTCCTTCAACTCCAGCAAAATTTTCACCGACTCTAAGCACCCCCCCACCAAAAAACAAAACAAAACAAACAAAACAAAACAAAACAAAAACCCAAAAAACCCCCACACAATTGTGGAAGAGTCAAGATGAGAATAAAAATGGAATATTCTGGCAGGAGAGAAAATACTAAACAAATCTGTCTCCCAATTTTTCAAATTCAGAAATTATAATTAGCATAAAAGTAGGCGTTGGTTGATTTTAAAATGAAGAGTTTAGTTATTTGCCTGCAGACAGTCTGGAAATGTTTTTGAAATACCACACCGATGTCCCAAGACAAACGTGTACTGATGGAAAAAAAAATGGTCTGAGAGACTAACTTTAAAAGTATGTTTTTTAAAAAGTCTTTTAAAAATGGGATGGCAGGGGCGCCTGGGTGGCTCAGTCGTTAAGCGTCTGCCTTCGGCTCAGGTCATGATCCCAGGGTCCTGGGATCAAGCCCCGCATCGGGCTCCCTGCTCCGCGGGGAGCCTGCTTCTCCCTCCCCCACTCCCCCTGCTTGTGTTCTCTCTCTCACTGTGTCTCTCTCTCTGTCAAAATAAATAAATAAAATCTTTAAAAAATAATAATAATAAAAAAAATAAAAAAATAAAAATGGGATGGCAAACTAAGGGAATATATTAAGGCTGCCTATAAGATAAAACAGGTCAAAGGCAACTTAAACATTAGACAAACTGAATATTTTATAAGTTTCTAGAAGATAGCTGTGGTGGTAGACATTAGTCAGATTCACCCAACATCTAATAGCAAACTCTTTCTCACTTGCCTTCCTTTATTATGGAGGCTATAAAAAACCAAACCAAAACAAACAAACAAATAAAAACCAACCCTAAACATGTACTTTCTCAGCCTTGGTTACAGGTAGTAGCCATCTGTCATGGTATGGCCAATAAAACACAAGTGAAAATCTTTTGGCCCTGCCTCTTCCCCTTTTATCTGTTTTGAGTGTGGGTGTGATGGCTGGAGCTGTAGCAGCTATTTTACTACCATAAGAAAAAAAGCCAAGAGAATTAGCTTGGCCTCATTTATTGACATTATTGGCTCTGATATTACTGAGTTGCTGAACCAATTCCTCTATCTACCTACCTGCAAATTTCTGATTACATGAGAAAAATAAAATCCATTTGTTTAATTCACTTGTTGGCTGGGTTTTCTATTACTTACAGACAAATGGTAGGATAGTAATACTGCACTGAGAAAAGTGGTCCTCAAACATGCCAAAGGAAAAAGTGTCATTGGAACAATCAATGGAATGAAAAAGGAGAAGCAAGATGGACAAAACAGATTTTCACTTTATTAGAGAAAGCTTATCCCATAATTAGAAGTTAAAATAGATAGGTTGAGTATACCAGATACAATAACCTCAAATGCATGGTAAAGTCTGAGCCGCACTGACAAGGATGAGAATAAATAGCCAGAGTTGGGGTGAGGTGTGGGATAATGAAGAGCGAAGAGTTTTGAGTGGACTCAGGTATTGGCAAAATGGTCTTAGTACAAATAGCAAGTATATCAGAGGTGACCAGACCATCAAAGGGACCCACAGCCTAGCAAGTCCTACTCCCCACCTAAAGTAGTTGACGCTATTATAAAAAGTAAATGCATAAACAAATAAAACACAATGGAAGGATGGGGATGCAATTTCTCAATTTCTCCAGTGCCCATTCTAGAACGTCCCATTCTTCCCAAGGTCTGCCATGGGAAGCCAGCCCTTCCTCCTTGCAGATGACTCTATCTCAAACTTGATTGAGAAAATCAATCAGACTTGCCCAGAGCTCCCTTGTGCACCCCTTCCTTCCCCGAAAACTCGTTCTGTATGTCTGGGCATCTGCCAAAGCATCCACTGGCCATATCCAGGTGCCTTTTCTCCACCTTGGTCATCTGCAGGATGGGACACAGCTGACCCCTTTCTTCTTAGTACTCCTCCCGCTAGGCTTCTGTGACTTGTTCTTTTCTGATTCTTCTCCCCCATTTAACTGCCCTTCCAGTCTACTCAATCTGCTCCCATGTCTCCAAGGATCTATCCTTGACTCTTTGTCCCCAGGTGGCCTCTACACACTTCAGCCCCTGTATAGCTCATCGAATTCAGATCTGCCTCCTCCCACCCCTCCATCCTTCTCTCACTCCTGGGCCCCCATCCTCAATTCATCTACCTGCCTGCCTGAGGCTTGGATAGCCTGTTAGCACTTCAATATGTCCAGAATTGAACCATCACCTTCTGCAGAGCTGGACCTCAGGGAATACTGAAGCCTAGACCTGCCGAGGGCCATTCCATCTGGGAAGCTTATCTTCCTTTCATACAGTCTCATGGTAAGCAATTCACACTGGGGGGAGAGGGGGTGACTCTGCTTCAGTTCTTTGCACCCAGTGAGCAGACAGGGAGGTTCCAGAACACGTGGGCAGTCCTGGGGAGGTGATATAAAGCCCTCTGCAAGTGCAGCGGTGAGCTTCCTGCACCGTAGGACCCCCTCTCTACATGAGTGCTCTCAGCGGCAACTGTGCATCTCCAAAGGGGGACCTTGGAAGAGAGGCAAGGCCTTTTTGCATATCTGGGAGCATGCTGCCTTGTCTCCTGGTTCATGCAACAGCCTTTGAATGAAAAAGACCCTGTATCCTTTACGAACATTAAAGAAGTGTATATCCCTTAAATATGAATGTTGGTAACTTTTTGTCAATTACAACTGTCCTGTACAGACTATGTATCTTTCCTCCCAAACTGCCCCATTAACTACTTTCCCTATTCACTCTTCTTTGCATTTAGGCTCCAAACCCGAGATGCATCTTTTAGCCCTCTCTTTTGCCCCCACACTGAGCCAATTATCAAGTGTTAATTTTTTTATTCTGCATTGTCTCCCATCTGTTCTCTTTTCCATTCCAACTGTCCTCATTACTTCTCCCTTGGACACTATTAATAGCTCATCAAAAATGAATTTTCAAGTCATACATACAACATAGCAAAAAATAAAACAAAACAGTACATAACTTAAAAAGAAAGCAACAATTCCCAGCTCCACCTCTCCTCCCTAGAGGCAACCTCTATTCAACCATTTCATTCTTTTTTTTTTTTTTTTTTTTTAAAGATTTTATTTATTTATTTGACAGAGAGAGACACAGTGAGAGAGGGAACACAAGCAGGGGGAGTGGGAGAGGGAGAAGCAGGCTTCCTGCAGAGCAGAGAGCCCGATGCGGGGCTCGATCCCAGGACCCTGGGATCATGACCTGAGCCGAAGGCAGACGCTTAACGACTGAGCCACCCAGGCGCCCCCAACCATTTCATTCTTAACAAGACTTGCCTTGTGGTTCTATAAATTATGTTCATGGTTCTATTTCTCACTTGCCAATTTTCGACATTCTCTATTCATGTCCTATTATATAAGGTGAGGATTTGGAGTCACTCATCTCCCAAAGCCTCTTCTTCTAATTTTTATTTTTTTTTTTTTATTTTTTTTTTTTTTAAGATTTTATTTATTTATTTGACAGAGAGAGAGATAGCAAGAGCAGGAACACAAGCAGGGGGAGAGGGAGAGGGAGAAGCAGGCTTCTTGCCGAGCAGGGAGCCCGATGTGGGACTCGATCCCAGGACCCTGGGATCATGACCTGAGCTGAAGGCAGACGCTTAACGACTGAGCCACCCAGGTACCCTCTTCTTCTAATTTTTAAAATTTTATATTATTTTTGGGTTTTTTATTAGCCTTCTAATTGTTTTAAAATAATACACTTAAAATTCTTATTCCATCAACATTAAATGATAGGTCTTGCTTCCTCACTACACCTGACGTGTGTGTTATGACCCTACCTTCTTCTCCTCTCCTTCCATTTCCAACCTTTCAAATACTATCAGATGTATCTTTATTTTATTTTGTCATGGTTCGTTATGTTTACATTCTATTCTGTAACTAATATTTCATATTTTGTCTACAGATACTAAAAGTTGAAAGTCAACCCGTTGTGTTTATTTTTCTGGCTACAAACATGGCTCTGGGCAGGGAAGAGGTGTTGGCTAAGATTACATTTCTTTCTTAAAGTCCTATTAGTTGACTGACCACCTGGATCGATCCTCTATGTCCCTATCCTCTCTTTCATATTGTCTGTCTTTGCCTTTGTCTTTGACTTACATGGCAAGACGTTTCCTGACATTACCTTCCGATCTTTGTTGATGAATTGCTTAATTTCAGGAATTATGTACTCTCTAAGAACTCTTTTATGTCTTCAGATTGCTCCTTTTTAAAAGCATCCTATTCTTGTTTTGTGGATGCAATATATTAAATTCTCTTTCAGTACTAACCAGAGTGTGTGTGTGTGTGTGTGTATATATATATATATATGGTTTTTTTTTTTTATGGTCTCTTTGTTTCCAACAGTGTCACCTCTATATCCTCTGGGATCAGTTTTTCATTTAATTTCATGTAATTGGTTTTTTTCATGTAACTGATAATCAATTCATCTTTTTATTAAAAAAATTTTTTAAGCAAACTTATTTTAGAATAATTTCAGACTTACAGAAAAATTGTGAAAGTAGTAGAGAGAGTTCCCATATATCCCCCATCAGGCTTCTGTTATCAATATTTTGCATTAGTATGGTACATTTAATGAACTGATATCAATACATTATTATTAGCTGAAGTCCAGATTTCCAAATTATTAGCTGAAGTCCAGATTATTCAGATTTCCTTAGTTTTTTTTACCTAATGGCCTTTTTCTCTTTCAGGATCCCATCCAGGATACTATATTAGATTGACTCATCATGTCTCCCCAGGCTCCTCTTGGGTGGGACAGTTTCTCAGGCTTTCTTTGTTTTTAATGACCTTGACTGTGTTGAGTAGTCCTGGTGAGATATATTGTAGAATGTCCTTCCTTTGGGATTTATCTGATATTTTACGATTAGATGGTGTTTATGGGTTTTAGGGAAGAGAACGACAGAGGTAAATTTCCATTCTCATCACATCATATCAACATACCTGATCATTGTGGATGTTGACCCTGCCTGAAGTAGTGTTATCTGGTGTCCTCACTGCGAAGTTACTACCTTTCCCCTCCTTCCATACTGTGCACTTTGGAAGGGAGTCACTGTACACAGTCCACACTTAGGAAGTGGGGAGTTGGGCTCCATGGCTATTTATTTTGAAAAATGAAGGAAGGTCTGGCTTGCTTTTTCTTGGTGGGTGAAGTAGGTTCCCTCCACAGCGGTATACTGTGATTCGCTTTCTTCCTAGGTGGTTCTATAGCCGTGGGGCATGCCAACTGGCAGGCTTCACTGTAGGGTGGACAGACAGGGCATTATTAAATAGGGGCTTTATATGGCGGAGGAGTTACTCTGGGGGTACCAGCTCTACCTTAGCCGTCCTAGCTCACCAGTTAGTTCATTTGATTCCTTTAGAAAATAATCCTATTTCTTCTTTTTCTCCTTGGAAGTAAACAGTATGGTGGTTGCTACTTTTCATGGTCAGACAGAGAGGTGAGGCAATTGTTTTAAAGGCAGACTTTAAATCACCTCTCAGATATCAGCATCCCTTTTAATCCCTACATCCTTCACACATTTCCTAACCAGAACCTTTCTAGGGTTCTGTCTTCCCACCTCCTCCCACCTCCCCCCACTCCACTCCTGTTGTATTTTGGGTTAAGCCTCTCCCACTCTGTGCCTTATTACACATTCTGAAGAACGGCTATGTCGCTGCTCTACTTTAATACTAATACTCATGTTTTCTATTCTATTAAATAAAATCCAAAGTCCTTAGCTCCTTATTCAGATTCATTTCCAATCTGGCTGTCACCAGCTTCCAAACGTATTTCTGTCTATTTCCTTTCAGATCCTTTGCTCTAAAACAAAAGCAAGTAAAAGACTAATAGGTCTCTGTAAGTGTCGCAAGGTTTCTGGACTCTATCTCTTGGTGCGTGCTGTTCCATCTCCTTGAACACCTGGCCTCTGCCTCTCAGGTCCAAATTCTAGGCACACGTCAAGCTCCATCTCAAATGCAACTCTCCCAGGAAGGAAATCATTTCAACTTCTCCTAACACCTTGCCTGTACTTGTATCAGAGCTACTATGTGCATTTCTAATTAGTGCCCTGAACCCTCAGCCCCTGGAGAATAGGATTCACACTGGTTTCTTTCATTCTGGCACCAACCCAGAGCCTTGCACATAGTAGGAATTTACAAAGCATCACCAATGTAAAGTGAATAGCTTCTGTTAAGGGCAAATCCCACCTATCCGAATTCTCTGAGACAGGAAGTATGTTACTGGTGAATATGTTGTGAGTAGCCTTTCAAGAGGACTTTGAAAAAAATGTACATTTAAGTTTTATGTTCACATTATTGTTTCCTTTTAAATATATCATTGTAGGGCACCTGGGTGGCTCAGTTGGTTAAGCGACTGCCTTTGGCTCAGGTCATGATCCCAGGGTCCTGGGATCGAGCCCCGCATCGGGTTCCCTGCTCGGCGGGAAGCCTGCTTCTCCCTCTCCCACTCCCCCTGCTTGTGTTCCTGCTCTCGCTGTGTGTCTCTCTGTCTGTCAGTTAAATAAATAAATAAATAAAATCTTAAAAAAAATAAAAATAAATATATCATTGTAAATTAGGGGTACTGATGTGTTCTTTTTTTAATAGCTGTAAACCTCCTAGAAATGAAAACAAAGGGTAGAAACAAGGAGGTACATTTCAAAACAGGTGATTGGGCTCCATGGATCAGTGTTGAAATATTTATCGTATTTGTAAATAATCTAGAGAAATAAGTACAGCATAAAATCTCCAGGGTTGCCTTTCTCATAAAATCTCAAGATAATCTGGAGATATTAGTTGAATGGTTAATCAAACGTCACCTTATGAATAAAAATATCCAAAATAAAATGGTGGAATAATGAGCTCCTCACTATGGTTTTCAACACAGAAAAGATTTCCTGGACTCATCATCTATCCTTGCAGATGGTCTAATATGGTGCTTTGGCTACCAATACCAGGAACATGGTGGACAGCAACAAGGTGGACACTGAACAAAAAAGACAAAGCATCATTTATGAAAATCACCAGGGTCCGGTACAATCTGCGTATAGCTCCTTTTGACTTGCTTCTAGAAAAAGATAATGAATCTGAAAAGGTTCTAAAGGTAACCAAATTGATAATGCAATATAAGAACACAAGGACAGACTCAAAAGATAAAGGTTTTTCAGAGACAAGTTGGAAACATATACGGGGATGTGTCCAACTTTGGAAAGGCATTATGGGAACAATTATATTTTGGATACCACTAGCGGACGCCCCATGCTATGTCTGGGTGGCCCATGGGTTCTTATAGACTTATTACAGACATCATGACCCTTTTTTCTTACCCGGTCTTCTGCCATGCTGTTCTGACATAATTCCTAGGGCCTGGGAAAGGAGTAAAACTAGTGGATGTCTCTGCGGGTCTAAATAATGGTTTGTGGTGTGAAGCAGAGACAATGTATGCAAAGTATTTAGTTCCACATCTGGTACATAATTGGCATTAATTAATGGAGCCTTTCACTATCATCACCCAGAACAGAGAAAAGATAGCTTATGTAATGTCCCTGAAACATCATGGAGAGAAAGGAACTTAGATGTTTCTGTTGTTAAATGAAGGTACGCTTCAGTGATTTTATTATTCATACTAATATTTGATATTATAATTTTAAATCATTTTCACACATTGTAAGACAAAGCAAACAAGTAAATATGTTAATGTTGATAAGAATCAAGACTGTCAGTGCAAAAAAAAATAAAAGAAGTAAAACAAAAACCCTATAATGTCAAATATGAGTTGGAATTATCAACATAAACTTATTTTTTAAAATGTATTTCCTAGCTCTATTGAAAGGGCCTAAAACCAATGTTACCCCAGTGGAAATTAGCACTCTTAATTCCAGGTCTTGGTTTCTAAATACCTTCCTGCTAGTATTTACTAGCCACAGGGATTCCTGTGGAAATGGCTGGATCCCATGACAGGAGTAGGAAAAGTACAAAGTAAGGCCAGAATATCTAATATCACAAAGCAAGAAAGTGCTCAAAGACTCAAGGGCATGTTCTAAAAGGCTATACTGAAGCCAATCTGAAGGGGTGCCCCTACTTAATCAGGGACATTTTGAACATCAAAAATAATGATTGTAACTAATTTTTAAAAAGTGAATAAACAGGGGCGCCTGGGTGGCTCAGTCATTGTGCATCTGCCTTCGGCTCAGGTCATGATCCCAGGGTCCTGGGATAGAGCCCCGCATCGGGCTCCCTGCTCGGCGGGGAGTCTGCTTCTCCCTCTCCTGCTCCCCCTGCTTTTGCTCTCTGTCAAAATAAATAAATAAAATCTTTTTTTTTAAAAAAAGTGAATAAACAGAAGTCCATGAATCGAGGAGGGCCAAAAGGAGGGCTCTAATTTAAATTATTTGATGCGACTATTACACCCACTCCTCTCTTTGAAAACTGGTCATTAAGCATTTATGTTGCCTCGTTAGAAGGAACTCTTGTTCAATTCCAGATGATGAGGCAAAGCTCTCTTATATAGAAGAATACCCGCCAATAAATGTACAAAGGATAGGGGCGCCTGGGTGGCTCAGTCGTTAAGCGTCTGCCTTCAGCTCAGGTCATGGTCCCAGGGTCCTGGGATCGAGCCCCGCGCATCGGGCTCCCTGCTCAGCTAGGAGCCTGCTTCTCCCTCTCCCACTCCCCCTGCTTGTGTTCCCTCTCTAGCTGTCTCTCTCTCTCTCTGTCAAATAAATAAATAAGAATTTTTAAAAAATGTACAAAGGTTAATAAAATTAGAAAATCACCAATTTGTAATTCCTGAGGAACTGACTCAGGCAAGGATCATCAGCGGATGCTAAAACCATTAGGTGAAGGGCCTTGTTGAAAGAATATTCACAGGAAGCCCGCAGATTACTTGTTAATTGCAAAGGGAGAGATGTACCTTCACAATGAGAGATCACCTTAGTCAAGTGGTCAAATTAGAGCATCACTTCGCTGAAAGCCGCCTGAGGTGATGCAACAAAGTCTGTGGCTTTGCCTGAGCTGTTCTTGCCAAAATGTTTAATCCGAATTGAATCAGGCCCTTAGCATACCTTCCAATTTACAGGAAACACAGAGTACAAAGGAGCAAGTTAAACTAGATGATCAGAACAAAATCAGACCACTTTAAACTGGAAAACGTTCAACAAGACATCTGGCCTCTTATTTCAAAATAGCAACGCATTAAAAAAAAAAGTGTGAATGTTCTAGATTGAAAGATTCTAAAGAGACATAATAGGCAAATGCCACCACCTGGACTGGATTCTGTTTGGAGGGGAAAAAGAAACATCTATAAAATACAATGTGGGATGACGGGGGGGGCGGGGAACCCAAATATGGGACTTGGCTATTAGATCATTTTAGGGCTTATACTAGGGAATCATTGTTAATTCTCTTAACTGCAGTAATAGTATTGTGGTTTTACAGGAGAATGTCATTAGTAAGAGCTCCCAAATAAAGGGTACAGTAAGTACTGTGTATATTTTCAAATGGATCAGAGTAAACCACTCCTAAGTCCATCCAACAAATATGGCAAAATATTAACAACTGTTAAATCTAGATGGTAGGTGTATGAATGCTCACAATACTATCTTTCACATTTTATGTTTGAAATTTTTATTTCAAAAAGGTGAGAATAAAAAGACAGACACCTTTTTGGTGAGAGAGGTGTGGGGAGAAGACTAAAGAACATTTTTCTTATTTTCATGTACTGCTTGTACCCCAGGGAAAAGCCAAGTATTGGGCTGAGTACTGGTCGTATAGAGAGGACTAAGGCGAGGTCATTCCCTTCAAGGATCTCACTGTCTAGTTGGGGGAAAACCACACAAATACTTCAACCCAATGGCATAATGCAATGATAGAGACATGCATTCGTTCAACAGATATTTAGGAGCACCCACTATATGCCAGGTGCTGAGGATACGAGAGCAAGGCAAGCATGGTCCCCGAATTCACGATGAGAGAGACATCTCTCATATTGTTGTGAGAGAGACAGAACTATACAGTTAAAATTGAGGTAAATGGTAGCTATAAAATGTGCAGAGTACTACAGCAACTCCAAGAACAGGAAACAAACAGCTTTGGGGTGGGGACTGGGGGTTGTGGGGACGAAGCAGTGATATGTTTTTGTTGTTGTTGTTTAGTTTCAGAGGTAGAATTTAGTGATTCATCAGTTACATAGAACACCCTGTGTTCTATGTGTCCTGTTTCATCATGTGCCCTCCTTAATGCCCATCAACCAGTTACCACATCCCCTCACTCCCCTCCCCTCCAGCAACCCTCAATTTATTTCCTAGAGTTCAGCGTCTCTCATGGTTTGTCTCCCTCTCAATTTTCATCTTATTTTATTTTTCCTTCCCTTCCCCATGTTCATCTGTTTTGTTTCTTAAATTCCACATAGGAGTGAAATCATAGGGTATTTGTCTTTCTCTGACTGACTGATTTCGCTTAGCATAATACCCTCTAGGTCCATCCACATCATTGCAAATGGCAAGATTTCATTCCTTTTGATGGCTGAGTAGTATTCCTGTGTGTGTGTGTATCAACTCTTCTTCTTTTTTTTTTTTTTAAAGATTTTATTTATTTGAGAGAGAGAATGAGAGAAAGAGAGAGGACATGAGAAGGGGGAGGGTCAGAGGGAGAAGCAGACTCCCCGCTGAGCAGGGAGCCTGACGTGGGACTCGATCCTGGGACTCCAGGATCATGACCTGAGCCGAAGGCAGTCACTTAACCAACTGAGCCACCCAGGCGCCCCTCAACTCTTCTTTATCCATTCCTCTGTGGACAGACATCTGGGCTTTTTCCATAGTTTGGCTACTGTGGACACTGCTGCTGTAAACATTGGGGTGCATGTGCCCCTTTGATCACTATGTTTGTATCCTTTGGATAAATACCTAGTAGACGCAGTGAGTTTTAAGGCTAACTAGAGATCAATCAATCAATCAGAGACCCAGAGGAGGGAGTGCAAAGGCAGGTAGACACAAAACTGTACCCTATGTTCAGAAATCTAGAGGGGTCAGTGCTGGGGGAGCACGAACTGCTGAGACAGGCAGGGAAAGAAGCAATGGGCCAAGGAGATGATGTGGGTGGGTGCCACATCTCAATAAACAGCTTAAGGAAACTGGGCTTTCTCCTGAAGGCTCTGGAAGCCAAGAAGTGTCCACATAGGGCAGGGGCTGCTGCTGTGGCAGGCTGGCCCAAACACGGGGACAGCCTGGATCCTGTTCTTGGCTGCATTCTCATGCTCTGGATGTCTGCCTGCTGGGCTCTGTCAGCTCCAATACCCTGAAGAGCCTCCAGGGATTTTCTGGGGTCAACTCTCTGCCAGTGGGCAGCAGGAAATGCTTCAAACTGAATGCTCCATGAGATTCCAGTCCCTGGAGTTGGGAGGGAAGGGTGGCTCTGGAGAGGGTGTGTGGGGGGGGCGAAGTAGGAACAAGAAGCCCACCCAAATAAGGATCATGTTCTCCTCATCTCCACAGGAGGATCTTTCCAGGCCCAAGAAATAAGTAGGGCTTTAATCCCTGCTAATGGTACAATCTCAAGACTTAGTCCCCAGTATAGGGGGGAGCTCTCTGCCCCAACTACAGGCAAATGAAATCAGCAGGATCAGCCACTCTGAGCTCCTTTACGTAACCTCTGAAATTATTTGACTAGGTGGCCACCTTCTCCTCAAGACTGAGATGTCAGTGACTATGGACTCATTATTTTTATTCTCAGCACAGAGCTGAATGAATGAGTGAGTGAATGAATCAGGCTTTAGAGTATATAGAGTGTTGACAGGTCTACTGTAGCTTCTGTCATCTGCTATGGCTCAACATTTCTGCTCTAAACTCTTGGGCTGGACTTTCCTCCTCAGATACCTCTGTCTCCATTGAACTGCCCTGAATCTCTGGGTTCCTACATCCAGACCTCTCCCACCGGGGAAGGGTCAGCCAGTGATGGGGAATGGCTCTGGACCCAGTATCCTCATGCCCTTCAGTTGAGTATTCTGCCAATGAAGTAAATTATCTACCTGCCAGGGAGTGATCCTGCAGAGCCCTGACAACTAAAGAGCATGTGCCCAGAAACCCCGAAGAAAGAGGGTTCTTAAGAAGTTCCTGTGGGCATTTCCCGGAATTTGCAAGTTCTGCCATTGCTCTACTCTCGTGGTTATGGATACTCCATACTCTTATCTCCTTTCAACAGCAGGAACAAAACCACAGACTCGAAAGGTGCCGGCGTTGGTGGACACAAGTCCAAGGTCTCCGGCTGACGACCGGGCTCAGGGCCCAAAGGCACCGTTAGATAGGTGGCTTCCTGTGCCATAACAGTTCCAGACTGCCCATCACTCAGGAACCCAACTAGCAAGACGATGATGCAAGCATAGAAGTCGGGTGGGGGAGGCTGCGTGAAAACGGGAATCCCCGGCCCGCGAGAATGCAAGCAGCGAGCCTTGAGCTGATTCCAAACCAGAGCAGGAGAGCTCTCTACACCGTGAAATCACTCCTCGGATCCCCCGGCCGCCAAGTGTCCGCGGGGCTGGGCTGCCCCCACCCATTTGGACTGATAAGCAGACAGGACGAAGGAGGCAGTGAAGGCTAGGTGGGGTCCCTCTCAGGGGGAGCTGGGCCAGTCTCGGAGGGCAAGACCGGGCTGGGATGGGCTTTGGGGAAGGTCCCGGGTGAGCGCACGCAAGGAGAGCCTCCTCCGGGGGGAGAAGATGGCGAGGATGGCCCAGGAAGGAATTCCTCCCGGGCGCCAGGGCATGCCCCCCCGTCCAGGCCCCTCCGAGCCCCGCCGCCAGCCCCGCGAGCTCCGGTCGGGCGAGAAAGCTGCGGAGCGGGGCACCAACAACCGCCGAAAGCAGGTTCTGCCTCGGCCGGACGCCCGGAGCAGCGGCCCCGCGGCGGGGCTGCCTGGGGGGACTTGTCCCGGCGCTCGCGCTCGGCCGGGACCCGGGGCGGGCTCCCCTCGGCCGGGCCGCGCCGCCGCGCCTACCTGTGCCCGCGGCTCGGCTCCTCCTCGCTGGCGCTGCCCCAGCCGGGGCTCAGGTACCGGGCCGGGTCCCCCGCGCCGCGCGCCTCCGCCCCCTCCTCCTCGTCCTCCGGCTCCTCCACGTCCTCGGCCTCCTGGATGGCGACGCGGATCTGCACCGCCGTCTCGGGCCCGGGCAGCGTCTCCTCGCCGGCCTGGGCCATGGCTCGCGGGCCGGCCGGGAATGCGGCGCCGCGGCTGCCCGCGCGCCCCGAGGCCCAGCCAGCCGGGCGGCGGCGACTGCGACGAGGGGGCGGGGGCGCCGAGAGCGCGCCCGGGAGGGGACGGGGGTCGCGGCGCCCCGCCCCGCGCCTCCGCCACCACCGCCCCGGTCGCCAGCCGCGCGCCAGAGCGGGCGGGGCCGCGGACGGCGGGGGGGGGGGGGAGGACGACTTCCTCCGCGCGCCCCGCGCCCCGCCCGTCCCGGAAAGATGCGCCCGACCCCCGACGCCGCCGGCGCGCGCCCGCTGGTCCCTCCTCCTACCGGCTTTAAGCGGCCCCCGAGAGGGGAGAGGGGAGGGCGCCCCACCTCTGACTTCTCAGTGGGCGGAGGACCCTGCGGGGTGGCATGGCCCGACAGCACCTTAAGGGGCGTCTGTTCCTGCTGGTGTCTCCCCCCACGGTCCTGCCAAGACGACCGAAGTCTCCACCGTTAGCCTCCTTGGCACGAACACCTTAGATTGTGCGCCCTGTGAGGTCAGGGACTTGGTTCCTGCCATGCCCTAAACCCGTGGTTCTCAAAGTGAGGTCCGCGGACCGGCAGCACCGGCCCTACCTGGGAACTTGTTAGAAACACACGTTCTCGCGGCCCAACCAGAGCTCCCGAATCAGGATCTAGGATTCTGAACTTTGTGTTTTAACAAGCCTTCCAAGTGATGCCAAAGTTCACTAAAGTTTGAAAGCCACTGCCTTGTAATGCCCTTTTCATTTGCTTCTTAGAATATGCCCTGCATATAGTAAGCCTTCAAATATTGTTGTCTAAATAAAGGGAGCTATTGAAATGCCAGTATGTTCGAAAACCCTGTTCATATTTAGCTTTAACTGAGTTCCATAGCAACCCTGCACAAGTGACCCAGAAACGAGGGACATAAGCATAGACATAAATAAAACCTGAATGTGCTTTCATGAAGCTCTTCATTTACCTCCTTAAGCAACATTTATTATGTTAATTTGCCAACCCAGGGCTCTAAAAGAACAGACCCCTCAACCAATACGTTTTGACAGAGGGAAGCAAACCAGAGAGGCTCAAGAAGTGGGGTCTCTTGGAAAGCACTGTCTTTGTAAAACAAAAAACAACAACAACAACAAAAAAAACACCGTGCATGGGACTCTGGGGTTCTGGGGCTGGGGCCCCAGGAGAGACCCAGAGGTGCTGCAAGGGCAGCCCTTCTTTTTAAGATTTGACTGGAAGCCCTGTCCCTTTCTTTGTCAGATCTCTCTTTTGATTGAAGGGGCCAGAGAATGAGTAAGTGAAGGAAGAGAGAGACCTTTGGGATCTGTACCAGAACAGCTCACAGCCTGCGTGTAAACTACAGGGAGGAAGAGGCAAGAAGTGCACAGGATCTGGTCCAAGCAAACCGTGCCCCCTGCCAGGACTGGAGAGTTTACAGAACTTCTCTACACCCGGTCCTCTGTGATGAGGATGAAGAGAAGAGAGATTTGCAGCCCTCTCCACACCTCCCATTCTGATAACCTTAGTTTCTGATTTTCACAAAGCAATCCACATTATCTCATTTAAACCCTCCAATGTGGCGAAGACACAATACCCACAGTAATGGCTCATATTTGTACCAGATTCTACAGTTTATGAAGAATTCATACATACCCACCTCAGAGTTTCCAACTGCCTGATAAGAGTCCCCTGGGGAATGTTCTGAAAAAATAGATTCCTAGGCTCCTATAGTTTAAGAACTGGCAGTTGGTGGGTGAATCTCGTCTGCAGAAGTGTTCTCTTTGGTTGGAGTTTAGAAAAAATAAATGAAATTGACATGCCCTTAGGTTGAAATATATCTACTTAAGCTGTCTCTGATATTATTTATTTCTGACTTCTCATACAAGAATTTTGAATCTAGAAAGGATGTCAGAAATCATCCAGTCTTGAGCCTCCCCTTTTAGGGAATGGGTATCCCTAAGAATAAACCTTTCTGCCAGGGCTCCCCTGAGTGAAGAACCATACACGCACATGCACACACACACACACAACCGCTTGAAATATATACTTGGAATTGAATGCAAAACTTGTATAGAATTTTTAAAGCAACTTCACATGAATTTTTCATTTGTAATAGTTGGTTTAGCATGATGCCTGGGGGAGGGAAGGACGGACACCGCCATCTACATTATGGGTAGTGCTTCATGGGAGGAGTCCAACTCAGTCACTCTTCAGATGAGGAAAATGAGCTCTAATGAGGCTCACTGGTATTTCTTGTATGCTTAAACAAATGATTCAGCGGGTAAATTTATTACTGAGAGAAAGACCTCTCTGTCCTTGTTACAGCCCCCATCCTGTCTAGCAGAAAGCCCTGCATCTAGAAATGTTTGTTGATTTGATTTGATCTGTCCTACCCACACACCCATCCTTTGTGCCACTGGTGAAGGAATTTTAAAGGGCCTCTCTCATTTCCAACTCCTTCCTTCACAGAGCTGTGGCCAGGGGATGAGGCCAGCCCCACCCAGGCCTGTGTTGAGCATCACTGCAGGAGTTTCCATCAGCTCTGAGATGATTAGCAGAGTCTCCTTCAGCAAAATCATGACCTCAGCCTGGAGTTGGCATCATTCCCTTTCCCTAGAATCCTGAGGGCTCATTTTTATAACAAACTCAAAGTGGGAAATAGTTTTCCCCCATAGTTTCTGAAGATGAAACAGAAGGAAATACTAATTAACAAGTCATCAGGATGGACTGAGGTTAGGTTGAAGCAAAAATTCAACCCCAGGAGACCATTTCAGTAAATGAAAGATTGTTGTTTGGGAATCAACTGGAAATATTTTTGAGTGTCCCTGGCCCTAGAGCAGCAAACCAAGGACTCAGAATAAGATATTGATGTAGGGAAATTGGGAGTGTGCTAAATATTGAAAGGAAAAATTGGTAAGATGGGGGTGGGGGTTCAGCAAAGGGTCTGGTTTTAACTGTAGGGGAAGGAGGGTGATTTATTTACTCACGTAATCATTTGTTTCAGTGTGTAACAAACACCAGGCCTCGTGCTAGCCTTAATTTTGTAAAATGACTAAGACATGATCCATGAATACCAGGAGATGGAGGGAGCCTAGAAAAGATGGCCTTCAGTAATAGAACGTGTCTACTGCGTTAAATGCCATAGCAGAAATCTGTACAAAGAGGCACAGCCAGGAAACATGACTGAGGATGTCTTGAAGCTCCCACATAAGCAGTAGTGTGTGGTGGAAAAGCACTGGCTCTTGAGTCAAATAGACCTGGATCCTGCCACCAGCTTGCCATGCCTTAGCTACATAACCTTTCTGCTGTTCAGTTTTCATACCTGTAAAATGCTCTGGATGATCCTTACCTCATTGAGTTGGGTCTGTAGATCAAATGAGATTGCGGAAGACAGTCTAGCGCAGCATGTGGCGCAGAATAGACGCTCAGGATCTGACAGCATACGGCATGATGTGGCCTTCTAAGTACCTCCATCCAAGGAAAACCTCAGCCTGAATGGGGAACGCAAACATTCTAGTTCCTGATACGTGTCTTCGTCCATTGTCAATTAAGTAATTGGTATTTTGGGGTGGGTCAATATAGCAAACTCCAATAAGTTGAAGTAGCCTCTCAGAGCCAACTTAATTCCGAATACACTGACAAAACAGAGTACCTCTCCGGGCAGGAAATCAGCATCTTTCTATAATCTATTTCTAGCTTCAATAAGAACCAAGATACCCATCCACGGGCAATGAGGTGTTTTATGAGACTTGTCCATCAATATACATTCTCCCTTGCTTAATGAAACCAATCCCCAGCTGTAGATGGTTACAGAACCACCTAATTAGAGATTACATTTCCCAGTATGCTTTGCGTATCTTTATAGCTACACAACTAAATTCTGGCCAATAAGATGTGAGCAAAATGTTTGCTCCCACTTCTAGGTTGTGTTTCTAGAACTGTGGGTCTTCTTCCCTGACCTTGTCCCTCTGCCTATTAGCTGGAGCAGCCATGTAGGACCCGAGGATGAAAGTGCAGGAGCAAGTAACCAGCACATGTTAAAGATAGCAGAACCAGGGCACCTGGGTGGCTCAGTTGTTGAGCATCTGCCTTTGGCTCGGGTCATGATCCCAGGGTCCTGGGATCGGGTCCCGCATCGGGCTTCCTGCTCAGCGGGAAGCCTGCTTCTTCCTCTGCCCCTCCTTGTATTCCCTCTCTCACTGTCTCTCTCTCTCTCTGTCAAATAAATAAATAAAATCTTTTAAAAAAACAAAAAAACAAAAAAAGATAGCAGAACCAACAGCCAAGCCCTGGACTTGTTCAGGGGACCATAATCTGGACCATCTTTTGAGAAAAAAAGAAACTCACACCCTGTTTGATCCTGTATTTTGAGATATTTTTGTTACAGCAGCTTAGCCTGTATCCTTACTAGTGCCTGAGGATTTACTAAGATTGAATGAGATAATGGATGAATGTATCTAGTTCAGGACCCAGGACATAGTAGCCACTCAATAAATTGGTGTTGAGTTTGAATTTGAAAAATTTGACCACTCAATAACACGTATTGCATGGCAAAAGTATACACGTTATGTGGTAAGAATGAGGTAGAATTCAAAAACGAACAGAATGTGGTCTCTCTTTCTAGGAGCTCATATTCTAATAGGAGAATTGGATTCTTTATTCTTTCTTCCCATCCCTTCGTGAGAGTAGCATGACCAGCGTGATTAGTGGAAGACTAGCCATCGCAGCAAGTGGAAAAAACAGTGGGGGCTTCCAAAAGGATCTCAGCTCCTGTCTCCCACCCCCCTAAGTTTGAGGTCCCTCCCCGCCCAAAACAACCACATCTCAAGTTTGGGTCCCACCATGTAAAAGTAACATCTTGCTGTTATGACATTATTTCCTTTTGGCATATTATCAAATTGTGTTGGCACACACTTCAGAGAGAGTATTTAAGCTTTCCTGCTGTGTGTGCCTTGTGGAAGATTAGCTTGTCAAAAGGATGGGGAGTATGAAACATTCAAAATAGATGGATTTGATGTAGGGGGAGGGAAGCGAGCATAGGTCTAGGAGAGTGTTCAGAAATGGCAAGGTTTTGGTCATTGGCAGAAATGCCAAGAAGCACAAACAAAAGTGCTCATTATCTTACTGAGGCAAAGCCCGGAGAACTTATACAAAGCTGGACCACACAGAGCGAGAGAGCCAGCTGCATTCTCTCGGAAGGGTGAGCCCACGCTTGGTCCTCGCAATTCTTAGGAAGATACACAGGGGCCAATGCATCTCTCTGATTGGAGTGAGGGCTCTAGTAGGTCAGAGATCCTGCACGTTAGAATCACCTGGGGAGCTTTAAAACACTCTGATGCCCAGGCTGCATCAGAATCCACTCAATTAGGTTCTGGGGGTGAGACGCGGGCATCAGAATCTTTCAAAGCTCCCAAAGTGATTCCAATACACAGTATAGGTTAAGAACCTCTGTGTTAGATCTTCTGAGCTCCTGTTCTCCAGACCCCTCCCCTCAACAGGTCTGGAGACTGCCTACTGGCTCACCTGATCTCCAGGAGGAAGTAGCCAGTACAGTTCCATCCCAGAATTTTCCTAGAGTTTACTGAGATATTGGGTGACTCAAAGATGAATTTCTCTGTTGTACTATTTCTTAGCAGGAGCAGGCTTCAGACCAGGTTGCTGGAAACAGTTATGCATGTTGTGCACAGCACAAGAATGCTTGGAGAAGGGGCTGAAGGGGCTGAAATTACAGCCTAAACTCTGCTCACTGAGGATGCCCCTGGCCTTGAACTTGGTGCAACTAGAAAGGGAAAGGGTGCCTATTTCTAATTCTCACAAAGGAGCTGAAGGGCTAGTAGTGTTCCTGGTTCAAGCCTGCCCGAGGTAGAGGCAAAGAGAGATTCCAGGACCATCTGCATCATGATTATCTGGGATCTTATTAAAACACAGTTCTTGGGCCCCTACCCCAGATCTAATGAATCAGATCTCTGGGGATGGGGCCCTAGAAATCTGTGTTTTAAACAATATCTGAGGTGGTCTCCATCTGAAGTCCAGTGACTGCTGGACGAGGGTGGGATGGTCTTCCAATAAAAATAAATTGAGTACCTCTTTCATGGCAGGCCCATGCCACCTTTCAGAGATTTTAGAGCAAATAAGACCCCGTCTCTTACTCAAGCATCCCCATCTAACGGGAGACAGGAACAGAAAATGTAGGCCCAAGCGAGGGTTCAGATGGATCTGGCATATACGGAGAACCAGAGAGCAGACCCAGAAATCTCTACAGGAGGGACTGAAGCTCCTCCCAGGAGGATAGTCATCCCAGGGAAGTGGGAGCCAGGCACCACAAGCCAGACCCAGTAACAAAGCCTCCATTGTCAAAAAGGAGGAGTGAGTTGGAGGGACAGCTTAGAGTCTGACATGTGTTTGTGTGTGGGCCAAGGCCCCACTGCCCACCCCTGTTTATGCCCCGTGGTTATAGATCTGAGTGTGAATGGAAAGCTGGGGCTTATGGATTAAAACTGAAAGGGTTGAGGGGCACCTGGGTGGCTCGGTTGTTAAGCGCCGGACTCTTGATTTCGGCTCAGGTCATGATCTCGGGGTCCTGGGATCAAGCCCCGCAACTGAGGAGTCTGCTTCTCTCCCTCTCTCTCTGCTCCTCTCCTCTGCCCCGCCCCCTCTCAAACTAAATAAATAAAATCTTAAAAAAAAAACAAAACCCTGAAAGGGTTGTTTCCCTATAACCCCTTTAACTATTTGGGCAGAAAGAGTATGACTTTGGGACCTCACCGATTGAACATACACACAAAGGGGGAGGCATTCTTTGCCATTGCATACAACAACATCTCACAGTTCTGGAGCTTCCTGTGCCCCTCCTTGGCTGCAGGAGGGAGCCCGAGGTACCTGGCGGACACAGCTGTGTCCAGGGCAGAGGGCATTGTCTAGCAGAGAAGTGCTGAGATGGTAGAAGAAGGATAATCTGTAGACACCAGGTGATGCCTAGCTACACTTGTCCATTCAGACATGGGAGACACCACAGGAAATACCCACAGATACTTGGGGAGTATCTGGGGGGCCCAAGATCCTACTCATCTTTCAGATTTCAGTGAAAGTATCACTTACTTGGGTAGACCTTCCTTTCTGGAGTCAGCAGTTTAGTGCATAAGATAATAAAATCCATAAACTCAGATGTGGAGAAAATGTAACTCTTTGGGGTAACAGAAACTGAGTATCAGCTTTAGTTCAGGCTCTTCCCATAACTTGAACTTGGATAAAGATTTCAGACAACTGGTCACCAGTCATCTGTTTGCTCAGGAATCCGTCTACTGAGATGTCTATATCATCAGTCAGGGGCTCTTTTGACTGCTTCAATGCCAAGTTTGGGGTATGTGGATCTTTGCTAGGCTTGCTATGATCCCATGTGCCTAGAGTCAACACCACCGACACACACTTATTTTCCTCCCTTTTAGTCTTGCTTCCATTCTAGAGGAATCATTTTCTGGTTTAAGGAGAAGTTGCTTCATCTCAACACTATCCTGCTCAATGGTTGCTGGCTTCTTTCCCAAAACTTTGTATTACTTTTATAGAGAAAGGTTGAAAGGATAATAAATACACATCCCTGAAAACGCCACTGGATTAATAATTGTTAAAGTTTTGGGGCACCTGGGTTGCTCAGTCGGTTGAGCGTCCGACTCTTGGTTCCGGCTCAGGTCACAATCTCAGGGTAGTGAGATTGAGCCCCATGTCGGGCTCCGTGCTCAGCAGGGAGTCTGCTGGAGATTCTCTCTCTCCCTCTGCCCACCCCCCCACTAAAGTAAATAAATAAGTCTTTTAAAAAAAAAATTGTGAAAATTTTGCCATCATTGTGGCCTGACCTCTGTGTACTCCAGCCTATGTCTTCTAAAAAGAAGGGCATTTGCCTACATAACTGCAATACCATGGTCACATCTAACAAGATTATCTATAGTTCCACGAAATCACCAAATATCTAGTTCATAGTCACATTCCCCCAAAATATTCCATTCCAATAATTTTTTATGCTTAAAAATAAACACCAAGATCTAATGAAGAGTCACACGTTACATTTTCCCTTTATGTCCTTCTAGTCTATTCTAATCTAGAAGATGCCTCCAACTTTTTATGTTGTTGTTGCTGCTTCACAGCATTGCCTTTTTGAAGGATTCGGGTCAGTTATCCTAAAGGACTCAGGCTTTTGGAAACAAAAGCCAGAGAACTCCACTTCAAACTTTTTGTGAGGCAAGAAAGTGTAAGTAACCCATCCTGGTTTTGCCCAAGACTGAGGGTTTTCTCTGACCATGGGACTTTTAGTGCCCAAACCAAGAAAGTGCAAGCATCCATGCAAGCAAGGATGAGTTGGTCACACGAAAGGCAAGGAGGCACAAAATTGGATACTTGCTTCAATGGTCGCAAGGCACAGGGTAAAACTCTGAAAATCATAACCCAATATGGTACAGCCACACTTGATCAATAAATACTTTCATAGTGTTCTGTGCTGACCCTTTCAGAGTGCTCATATATAATTTTGACTCTGTTTGATGTCTAAATTTCCCAATAGGTAGTAAATGCCATGAAGGCAGGAACACGTACGTCTTCCTCATGACTCTAATCCTACTGTATCCTGGTACTTCTGGTACATATTAAGCACTTATTAAATATTTATTGAATGAAGGAATACTTGAATGATGTCAAAGAATTTCAGAAGTGAATGTACAAAATAAAATTCAACATCTATTTTTGGAAGGACCAGCTAAGATTTTTTTTTTTTAATTTATTTTTTAACAGAGAGAGAGAGACAGCGAGAGAGGGAACACAAGCAGGGAGAGTGGGAGAGGGAGAAGCAGGCTTCCCACCGAGCAGGGAGCCCGATGTGGGACTCGATCAGGACCCTGGGATCATGACCTGAGCCGAAGGCAGACACTTAACGACTGAGCCACCCAGGCGCCCCGACCAGCTAAGATATTTTTAAACAGTAAGACCGCAAGCACTGGTTGGGAACCTCCATACCTTAATTACTGACTATTATTATTAGGTTATGTTGTCTGCATGCAAGTGTTTTTTTTTTTTTTTTTTTAAGGATTTTATTTATTTATTTGAGAGAGAGAGAGAGAGAGAGCATGAGCAGGGGGGAGGGGCAGAGGGAGAAGCAGGCTCCCCGCTGAATGGGGAGCCTGATGCAGGGCTCGATCCCAGGACCCTGGGATCACGACCTGAGCCAAAGGCAGACGCTTAACTGACTGAGCCACCCAGGCGCTCCTCTGCACGCAAGCATCCTGTCTTGGCCTTACAGGTGAGACTCTGGAAGTTTAAGTTTAATCTTTAAGATTAAATTCAGACCTTAGCTTCTAAGTTCTCAGAGGCTTCATGCAATGAGGGGATGGAAAAGGGTAGGGAGTATCTGGAAATGTGGAGGCAGAACCCATTGCTAAGTAACACTGGTCCATGTACCAGGGTCCTAAGGAGATCAATCACGCTGTAAGAAATTTCCATTAAATCAGGTAGAAATTAATAATTCTCCTCAGTTTCTGTCCTGTTCTCCAGATTTGAATCCCTCAGTGCCATTAAATGATTGGTCTCTGAGAGGCCAAGAAGGAGGGTCTGGGGTTGGGAGGGCAGTTGAAATCTGGTATAATTCTGGACATGGCCTGAGTTTTAGGTCAAGTCTAGCCTTTGGGAAGTCTGGACCAGGGATTTTGAGACAGACTTGAAGTAGCATTGGGTACCTGTTGGTAAAGAATTCAGTTGGAGGCTGATCTGGGCTGGAATCTTGAAGGCTCAGTGCCCAGGATTGGCAAGGTCCAAGCAAATGACTCCACATCTCGTTGCACGCTTTCTCATTCCTTTCTCCCTCCAGACAGGAAGCTCTGGCTGGGACCCAGGCTAATTCATGAAAGGATGGCTTTTTGCAGAATTCTTAGTTCAGATGCTCATCAGAGAAAGAGGCGTTGGGGTCACTGTGAAATATCAAAAGACTGATAGACAAGAGCATTTTTTTCTTTTTAAGATTTTATTTATTTATTTGAGAGAGAGAGTGAGAGCACAAGCAGGGGGAAGCAGCAGAGCGAGAGGGAGAAGCAGGCTCCACGCTGAGCAGGGAGCCCCATGTAACTTTCGATCCCAGGACCCTGAGATCATGACCTGAACGAAAGGCAGACACTTAACCGACTGAGCCACCCAGGGGCCCGAGAAGAGCATTTAGAAAAGAAAAGAACTTCCTCACTGTGAAGGGATTTTGAACTGCATGATGAGACTGGTTTTTTTCTTCCGAGTTTCAACAGAATATTATTTATGTGTTCCTCATACTAGGGTGGGGGCTGAGACAGTGAGAAGACACCAAGTCCCGTAAGGAGATAAAGGGGATGATCTTTCATGAAGCAATGACCGTTTGCTATGCGCGTGACCTCACTTCGCCCTTGCAGCAGTCCCGATGAGGTACTGCTCAGAAACTGAGGTTTAGCAAAATTAAGTGATTTGCTGAAGGTTATACGTGCCTGGGATGTGGCAGAGCATGAAGATTTACACATGGGCTGTCTGATTCCAAATCTACACTTTCCCAGTTCTCCCACCTTGCATTCTTCTAGAGGAACAATGGGACTAAGGCCCGAACAACCTCAGAAGTTGGGGGGGGGCAGGGGGCGTTATCAAATCCAGGTGAAGAAGACAGCCATTGCTGCCATGCTGTCTGAAGGGCCCTGGAAAGACTGAAAAACCCCAATTTTTTCTAGTGCCTACCGCACTGCTTTGAAACCCTGGCATGCACTGCTTTGAGATGAAGATTGGGGACCACACCTCTCAGGACCATTCCAAATGAACGAGTTTGACCCAGAGCTGCTGGGGCGAGGTGCTCTGCACTCCCCCCTGTTACCTCTATTCTGATATTCCAGATGCCCGAGCAGCCTCATTTCTCAGTATGAGCTGTGAACTTGGGAGCATTGTGTTTTTCCTTCTCTTTGGCTTGATTGTCCTTTGCCCTTGGGGGAGGGGGAAAGGATAACTAATGGCCTGGAGGGTAGCCAGATTTTTCCATTTTGCAATCTCCAGCCACAGCTGCTAAAGAAAACTTATATTGTGTTTTCATTCAGCGGGGAAAACATGTTTTGTTTTGCACTCTTGCGTAACCATGAAACATCTGGGGTAACTTAGCTTAAAACTTCCCTCCAGGGTCTCATTTAGGCTAAATGATATAGAAAGCTGTTCACCTTGAAATGTAAGCTACAACAGTGTAATAAGTCATTATCACATGTGTCTGTATGCATACCCAGTAGGGAGTCATACAGGACTTAGAACTCAGGCCCTCTTAACTAAAACTACTGCCTTCATCCTACGTTACACTGTTCCTTATAAATGATCAGGGCCCAGAAAATGGCACTCAGTGGGGGTAATACTTGGGAGGGCTTAGAAAGGGCTCTTCAATGCTTTCAACTGGTGGTTCTCAATCTTGAGGGGCATCTGAATCACCTACAGGACTTACTAAAACGCAAGTTGGCTCCACCCCCCAGAGTTTGCGAGATGCAGTAGGTCTAGGGTAGAGCTCAAGTATTTGCATTTGCAATAAGCTCCAGGTGATGCTGATGCTACTGCCCTGGGGACCGTATTTTGAAAATCTCAGCTTTAAACTTTGGTCAGCCTAAGTGGGGCATTAAATACAACACATGGGATTGGCAAAAACTGTATATAGTGGCAATGTCCACTTTCATGTTTTGTTTTCTTTTTCTTTTTTGTAAGATTTTATTCATTTATTTGGGAGAGAGCGAGCCCAATTGGGGTTGGGGTGGGGGGAGGGGCAGAGGAAGAAGGGGGCTCCGCATGGAGCAGAGTGTCTGACCCAGGCCATGATTCCAGGACCCCAGGACCTCAGGATCGTGACCCTTGCCTAAGGCAGGTGCTTAACCAACTGAGCCATCCAGGTGCTCCTGTTTTGTTTTTCTAAATGGGTAAAAGCTGGTGCTAAAATGAGCTGACCACACAGCCATTGCTAATGGGTGGACCTGTTGGTACAAACTTTCTAGAAAACTAATTGGAAGTAGAAAAATATTTATTGGGCATTGATCTAGTAATCCCACTTCTAGGTATCTCTGAGGAAATAATCAGAAATATGCACAAAGATTAAGGTACAGGAATGTTTATTGCAGCTTTATATTAAGTAGTGGAGACTTGAAAATCACATAAATATCTAATAGTTCATATATGTATATATATGTACCTATATATATACACGAATATTCATACAATGGAGTATTATGCAACCATCAAAGTACTTGGAGAAAATTTTTAATGATGAGAGGAAATGCTTATGATATACAACTAAACAAAAAAACCCAAGGGACAGAGATGCATATATAGTATATGAAGCATATTAATACATGTATACTGTTTCGAGGTTTTTTTTAGTTATAATGTCATTTCTCTTTTATTCAGTCATAATATAATGTGGTTCAAAACTTACTTTCAATATTAGATCCATGGTTTCCTTTAGTACTTAGATATGCTTGAGAACTGAAGACGTGTACTCATTTTAATAGACTTAAAACATTAAAAGTTTTCATTGCCTATTGCTTTTTAAATCTGTATTTTTGGGGGTGTCTGGGTGGCTCAGTCAGTTAAGCGTCTGCCTTCAGCTCAGGTCATGATCCCAGGGTCCTGGGATTGAGTCTGCATCATGCTCCCTGCTCAGTGGGGAGACTGCTTCTCCCTTGGACCCTCCCCCCCGCCGCCTGGTGCTCACTCTTTCTTTCTCTCCCTCTGAAAAATAAATAAATAATCTTTTTAAAAAAGTTTGTTAAAAAAATAAATCTGTAGTTTTGAATTCTTCAGTATAATCTTTTTTATTAAAATTCAATTAATTAACATATAATGTATTATCAGTTTCAGAGGTAGAGGTCAGTGATTCATCAGTCTTATATAACACCCAGTGCTCATTATATCACGTGCCCTCCTTTTTTAATAAATACTTTTTAAAGATTTTATTTATTTATTTGACAGAGAGAGACACAGTGAGAGAAGGAACTCAAGCAGGGGGAGTGGGAGAGGGAGAAGCAGGCTTCCCATGGAGCGGGAAGCCCCATGTGGGGCTCGATCCCAGGACCCCGGAATCATGACCTGAGCCCACGGCAGACGCTTAACGACTGAGCCACCGAGGCACCACCATCACGTGCCCCATCCCCGCACCCCCCCACCCCTCCAGCAACCCTCAGTTTATTTCCTATGATTAAGAGTCTCTTATGGTTAATACATGTATACTGTTATAAACAGCATATCATCCAAGCAAACACACTGAAATGTTAATGGGATGGCAATATATTTGTGCTATGGATGTCAATCATTTCCTCCCTACCCGACCTTCTAAAATAGTAAGTATGTCCTACCCGTAGCCCCACTCTTCTAAATCCAAAAAGGGATTTTTTTTTCAGTTTTTTTTTTTAAAGATTTTATTTATTTAGGGGCACCTGGGTGGCTCAGTCGTTAAGCGTCTGCCTTCGGCTCAGGTCATGATCCCAGGGTTCTGGGATCAAGCCCCGCATCGGGCTCCCTGCTCCGAGGGAAGCCTGCTTCTCCCTCTCCCACTCCCCGTGCTTGTGTTCCCTCTCTCGCTGTCTCTCTCTGTCGAGAGAGAGAGCGCAGAGAGAGAATGCATAGGAGTCACGGGAAGGGGCAAGAGAGAGGGTAAAGCAGACTCCCCGCTGAGCAGGGAGCCTGATGCAGGGCGCCTGGGCACTCTCTCTCAAATAAATAAATAAAATCTTAGAATATTTTGTTTCCTTAAAAAGCACAGTGGGGAAAGATCGTAAATATTAAGCTGTAATTCTTTTGTCCCTGCTGTGCTTCCAGTGATCTCCCTTTTTTGCTTTGAGCTAATTAGAGAGGGTTTCTTTTCCTTGCAATTGCATCTTAAATTAACAGGTGACTTCTGTTTATTCATACAGGTTTGTTTTATCTTAATCTCCCACACCGAATGTATTGTTGCTTTTCTTACAGGGAAATATTGAAATGAAAACACAGAGCTGCAGCTGAAAAATAATTACTTCCTAGTTGATTACTAGCCCTCACTGACAAACCTTCCTATTTTTGACACTCTGACCTTCAGGGGTTTTCCTTGGTTTCTTTCAGTTTGGTTCGAAATCCAGGGTACAGTTCATTTTAAGTTTGGGAATGTCCATGCAAAATTTTTGTCCGGTACTGAGCTAAGCTCTGTCATTTCCCCCAGCAACTCTCTGAGGATTCGAACAGCAAAGACTGATGCCCAGTGAAAGATGCAGAGTGTGGTTCTCCCCATCTCCTCAAAGATTGGAATGGGTGAGTCATCAGCAAATTGAATTGGGAGGGATTGCTGCAGAGCGGCCCACATTTTGTCATAAAAATTTTGCTGCAACATCACACTAGTTCAACTGTGGTTTTTCATTTTTAGAATATGAGTGAATGCCATAGAGTTGCTTACAAACTCTGTTTCGTGACACGTCAGATTCATGTGAAGTTGCATCAACCAACCCCAAGGGTAATAAGGTTTAGGACAGGACTATTTGGAATAAGCCTGTTAGGTAATTCTGATCCCTCTCAAGGTCCTCATCTCAACCTCTCTTCCACTGGGAATCAAATTATAACTAATGCATGGCTGGAATTGGTTTTCAGAATTTTTAGATATGCTGTAAGATATTTAAGGGAAGGGCTGATTCTGCCATGTTTGTTGAATGAATGACAAACCATTCATATTGTGCTGAGAGCTGAACCAAAGGGATGAGTACTTGCAAGTAATGTCCTGAGGGGTCCAGGGGACCCAGACTGGATTAGAAGCCTGGGATGATGTTGGAGATAAAGTCGTGATACAATGTAGGGTTTCCAAAAGTGGAAACCTTTCTTTCTTTCTTTTCTTTCTTTCCTTTCTAGATTTTATGTGTTTATTTGTCAGAGAGAGAGAGAGAGCACAAGCAGGCAGAGGGAGAAGCAGGCTCCCCGCTGAGCAAGGAGCCTGATGTGGGACTCGATCCCAGGACCCTGGGATCACGACCCGAGCCGAGGGCAGACACTTAACCGACTGAGCCACCCAGGCGCCCCAAAAGTGTGTGTTTTCTGAAAGGATGAGGAGACTGTCAAGACAGAGAAGGTTATTGGCACTTTAATAATAGAGGAAATTCAGGGCACCTGGGTCGGCTTGAGCATCTGACTCTTGGTTTCAGCTCAGGTCATGATCTCGGGGTCCTGGGATCAAGACCCACATGGGGCACTCCACTCCATGGGGAGTCTGCTTGTCTCCTTCTCCCTCTGCCCCTTCCCTCACTCACGCTCTCTCTCTAAAATAAATAAATCTTAAAAAAAATAATAGAGGAAATTCAGGCAGAGAAAGTTAAATTCCATTGGCAGAATCTAAAAAAGCTGTCATGTCCATGAGGAGAATGGTCTGGATCTGAAACCATGCAGTGGTTCTGATGAGGGAGCAGAAGGCAAGCTGAGGACAAAGCAGAAGCTGACACCCCACAAACCACACCCCCACCCCCACTCCCAGGTGGGATGTATGCCGCATTCCTCAGGCACTCCTCATTGCCTTAAAGCTAAGGGAAGGAAAACAAATGGTTAACTTATAGAGATTCCAGTCCTGCAGGACACGAGGCTCCCTCAGTTTATGAATGTCTTAGTGATTTACAAGAAAAAAGCATTCTTATCAATAACCTAACTTCCAGAAGGAAATATAGATAAAATTAAATGTCTTTAAAACCTGCAGCCCAGGGGCCCCTGGGTGGCTCAGTTGGTTAAGCGGCTGCCTGTGGCTCAGGTCATGATCTCAGGACCCTGGGATCGAGTCCCACATCGGGCTCCCTGCTCAGCAGGAAGTCTGCTTCTCCTTCTCCCCTTGCTGTGCTCTCTCCTGCTCTCTCTGTCAAATAAATAAATAAAATCTTAAAAAAAAACAAAACAAAACCTGCAGCCCATTGACAAATACTTGAGACAGGCAGAGTATAATGCTCCTCCAGAAAACTCCCAACTCTCTTAATGTGAATGCTCTGCTAGAGGGAAAAACGACCCTAACTTGACAATGGCAAGGCCTCCAGTATCTTGTAGGTCCTCTGTAGCATGTGAAAGTTCTTTTGAAAACCTCCCTTTTTCCTTACCCCCAGCTCCCAAGTATATAATCAGCCACCCCTCACAACCCCAGTGCAGTAGCTCCTGCCCACGGGTCCTGTCCCCGTGCTTTCATAAAACCACCATTTTGCACCAAAGACATCTCAAGAATTCTTTCTTGGCCGTTGGCTCTGGACCCCACAAACTCACCAACTTTCCAAAAACTACATCATTTGGCGCCCAACATGGGGCTTTGAGTCTTTTCGTCTGGACTCTGAGCTTTGGTGCAAACTTGGTGAGTACTTTCTCTTCTCTTCCTTTACTTTCGTTTCAGGGGTTTTTCAATAAGACCATTTTGGAACATTCATGTCGATTGCTCAGGCTGTAATCCTCTAGCCTGTGGCTACTCTACAGGGGGGCACGGGGAGGGAGAAAGCCTGCCTTTTGGCTGGAAGTTAGTACCCTGGCCGGGATGGTAATAAGACCCAGAAACTTGATGCCCTCTCTTTATTCTGTCCTTATACAAAGTTGTCTGTCTTGGGTACAGGACAGCCACCTAAGTGATAAGCATGGCTGCCAATCTTACGACTCCCATGTGAGGTTTCCTCCTCATTGGTCTAATGCAATCCCCTTCACATCCCTGGTGCAGCCATTTCTGGCCATGAGACCTCCACTGGGAGCCAGCCAAAACCAGTACCCGGTTGAATTAAAACCCAATCGGGGACCCTTTCCTAGGGAAGTTGGCTATAAAGACTACATGTGTTGGAATGTCACTTAGACCATGATGGATTTCTATCTTTACGGTCTTCTGTCAATGTCCTCTAACTACTTGAGTTATAAAATTAGGTAATTTCCCCTTGTAAAACTTTTGTAGTGTTCTCCATGGGTTAAAAATGGCAAGTTCTTCAAGGCCAGGTAAAATAGGACATGACCTTCAAGGCACAGTATTTCAGTCCATACACCAGGCACCCATCTGTAGCCTAGGATGCAATGGGGAAGCAGGGAGATGCTAACATCCCTCCTACAGGGGCCTTTATTGGTGGCAGTGGTCATAGCAATTTTGTTCGGGGGATGCCTTGGGTTGCTTTGACACCAGGAACCTCTGACTTATCCTGCACATGGGACACCACCTGGGAGTCAGGGGGAATTTTCTAGGTAATGGAACTTCTCTACTTTTCTTCTCTTTTCTTCAGTTCCCAAGGAATCTCCCTTGGGGTGCTTTTAACCCACTGGAAACAATTCAGATTGCAAAATTTAGGAAAGGACTGAGCTCCTGTAACACTGCATGGCCTCGGTGGAATCTATCAGATCTCTTCTGCAGGAAATAGGGCAAATGGACCTAGGGTACATTTGATGAAGAATAGTTTGAAGAAAGGCAGGCAGGGACAGAGGAAACCACCCTTAAAAGGATTTTACACCACCCTGGAAGGAGCCCTCCACCTTTTCCATGTGATTGATAGATGACAAAAGCCTGATTGGATGACAGATGCAGGGAGGGTTAATTAGATGAAAACAGCCCGCTAACAAGCCCATAAAAACCCCGAGACTTAGAAACTCCGATGGCAACCCTCTCGGGTCCCCTTCCTCTTCAGGAGCTTTGTACTATCACTTTGCTATTGCTCAATAAACTTTGCTTTACTGCCCACCACTCTTCTCCTTGTCTACCTCTTCATTCTTCAAAGCAGCATGACCAAGAACCATGGGCACCAATGGAAAAGAAATCCTGTAACACCTTCAATGCTCATACCTAGGCCTTCATTGCCCTACACCAGGACCCTGACCTAAGGACCTCTTGCAGAACATGTTTGGTCAGTAACCAGGCTAGCGAACTCCCTCCTGACATACTGGATGATAATTACCTAAATAGATCTCCTCCAAATAAACCCAGGCCATCCCTTGCAAAGGGGACACTAATTCACTCTTCCTCCTCCTAATAGATGTGGGGCCTTCTCCCTCATTTCCCAGCTTAATGGCTATAATTGGAGCCAACTGTGGTTAGTCTACCTTGGGATGGGGACTTTAAGGAATATTCCCAAGCAGCTGCTAAAACTCCCTTTGTTTCGGGGAAATTCCCTGTCTTCTCTGGTCCAACATGGACTGCATGTTTCCACTTTGGTGGGAAAAACCACGGTGTCTGCTCATCTGTCTGAACTGATGAGGTTTAGAATCGGGAACTCTTTCTTTGCCTTTTGGTGGCGTCTCACCTCTTCTGCCTTCCCCTCCCCCTCCTCCTGTTCTGCACCACCTTGGGTTTGGCCTGTGTAGATGGTTCCTATACCTCAGTCACCATGGGTCCTACCCTACCTATCAGGGAGTGAAGAGCACCCCCTGGACTTAACACCAGCGACTTCAGACTTCTCCACCAGTGTCTCAGGTAAAAAATAACAATGCGGAGGATCTAGGTGGAACATATTCGGTATCTAAACTGATTTAAGTTTGTTGGTTTAATTAAGATAGACCTATATCTTTAGAGTTGTCAGCATTAACTATGAAACTTTTATTCTATCAAGTTTTGCTAAAGGTCAAATAAGCTGTGTGTTATCTCTGTTGCAATTTGTTAGCAAAAAGATGACTTCAGATGATGGTTAACCATCTTGTCTGTCTCAGTTTTCATGGGTAATTGTTAAGATAGCTTTCAAAGTCTTTGGTAACCTGAAACTTTAAAGTTTTGCTTGGATGATAAATGGGATTAAATTCATTGGACATCTAGGTCTTTTCCAAATAGGATAAAGTGCTAAAGCATTGAGTACTGGATGTAGGCTTGTGCTTTTGACTTCTTATTGCAAAAAAAACGAAGGATATTTGCATCTGTTGGTAAACACGCTTTGTGCTTAACGGATTCATTAATTGCCCTCTAAAACGTTCTGCTGTAACAGTTCACAACTGGTTACTACTTAGTCTTCACTGGAGTCTAAGGTTTCTAAGAGTGCAAAATTCTGCTAATGTAATTAAGCCTGATGGAAATAAGGGAAGCAACTCTGTGTGTGTAAAAAAGATAAAAGGAATGGGCATATATTTTTGTTAAAGGTAAAATAAGGTAATTTTGTCCAAAATAAGACTGGTTGTTTGGAGGGAAATGTCTTGGGACAAAATCTGAAATGCAAAGGAAAGTTGTAGAGGGTTTGTGAGGGGAAATCTTTGAAAAGTAATTTTAGGTGTGGTCAGAATGAACTAAAATTGAAATGAATGGATTTTAAAGTACATCGGTATGAAATTGAAAGTCTGCTTCCTCTCTGTTCAAAAAGACAAGTTTTCCTGAATTGTTGGTCTGCTCTTGATAAAAAATGTAAACAAAGTTGTTTGCTCTTTGTCTGCCCAGAAAAATCAGTTTCTATGTTTTGCCTTTAGTAGGTCTTTAGTGATCCTTAATCCTACTTAGGCAAGTGTTTTAAAACTTTCTAAGGGTTTAACAAATTTCCCCAAGATTTAAATTGTAAACGAAGGCTTGTTGACTAATTAGGCTTGTTTATTTGGTATGTTACCTTCTGGTATAAGGTCATCATCACTCGATATCCTAGTTACTGAAGTGTATGTGTCATAGAAATAACTGAATTTCCTTGTCAATTGCATCATAATAAACTCAGATCGTTAACAAGGTCCATTTCTGAGTTTCTGTCATTTATAATTGTTCTTATTCTCTTACAAAATGAGTTTCATCTATAAGGAAATTCATAAAAAGGATTTTTAAAGCAAATACAGGTTTTTGATGTCTTTAAAATCCTAAAACTGAAATGGGTAAGAACTTCCAGAACTAACTAAGGCTGCATTCAAATTGAACAAGAATAGTAACATGGGACTAAGTGAATTGGGAAAAATGATTATAGGTTTTTGTGACTTGTTTAAAACACTGCTGTTTCTCTAATGTTTGCTCTTCCAGATTAAGGAAACTTTCTCTTAAGCTATCTTATCTATGACTTACAGAAACATGATAAAGTATTCATTTGTAAACAAATGCAAGCGTTTAACTTTTCTCTTTACCTGAACCCTCTAAAATTCAAAAATCTCAGTAAGTATTCTTTCTTCCATGGCAATCATAGTCATTTGCATAAGTTCAATAAGAATCGGTTCTCCTTAGCCAAACTATAGAAAGAGCCCATATGTCCATCGACAGATGAACAGATAAAGAAGATGTGGCATATATATATACAATGGAATGTTACGCAGCCATAAAAAAAAAAAAAAAAAAAGAAATCTTGCCATTTGCAACGACGTGGATGGAACTAGAGGGTATTATGCTAAGAGAAATAAGTCAATCAGAGAAAGACAATTATCATGTGATCTCACTGATATGTGGAATTTAAGAAACAAGGCAGAGGATCATAGAGGAAGAGAGGAAAAAAATGAAACAAGATGAAACCAGAGAGGGAGACAAACCATAAGAGACTCTTAATCTTAGGAAACAAACTGAGGGTTGCTGGAGGGGAGGAGGGTGGGGGGATGGGGTGGCTGGGTGATGGACTTTGGGGAGGGTATGTGTTGTGGTGAGCGGTAGGTGTTGCATAAGACTGATGAATCACAGACCTACTGTATCCCTGAAACAAATAATATGTTATATGTTAATTTAAAAAAATAAAGTATAAAATAAACAACAAAAAAAATCTGTTGTCCTTGTAACAGGACACCATTGGAAACATTGGTTATTTTACCAAGGCTTTGACAGGAATGTCATATTTAAGAGACATGCATAGACTCAGATATGACCAAACAGCTTTAAGGAACTAAGGTTGACTTTATGAAACATGGAGCCAATAGAGTCCCTTGGAAATGTTGGCCTGATACCTTGCTCACAGAATTCCCAGCAGCCTTACCAGGTAAGTAAAGAATGTCACTTCCTGGCAGGTGCAGGAACCTCAGGATACTTTGGGGACCTTGACAAGTGGACTTCACCTAAATCTGCAGGTATTGTAGGCATGTCTGATGGCAAGTACTTGGCCAGGCTTCTGGCCTGGAGAGGCTACTAAGAGTTCAACCTAGAGATTCCTTATAAAAAGTCCCAGCAGAGCAGGTTCTAAAAGATCTATATGATCAATCATTCTTGCTGAGCTTATGTAAATAATTAGGCCAAGTTTGTTAAAATTGGACTTGTTTTGCAAACAAATTAGTCTTGATTTGGCTGTCTCTAGAAATGAGGGTTATTTTAGAGAGAAAAATTATGTTTCAATAATCCACGTTTGCAGATGTTAAATCCTAGTTTTGATTTTCTTTGAATGTTGTTTGCCTAAGCTAGACAACTTGAGGTCAACTTCAGAGAAATTGCCACAATAGCTCACATATAGATAATCTTCATGCTTTTTATTCTGTGGGACAAAAACAGGACCCCATAGGCATATGATTAAACAACTAGAAAATGGACTAGATCCCCCAACAGTTGTATAACTATCACTTTGACCAGTTCTGTGAGGCTGGGATGACAAAATTGCTGCTCAAAAGAGAGCACGTACCCCACTCCATGGGGTTAGCTGTGGACTTGTGGAAATAATGGATGATCCCACTTTCTTTATGACTGGATTGGATGATGCACTTGGGGATGTCCCATCTCTTGAGACAAGCCTTCTCCCACTTGCCAGTGATTCCTTATAATTAAGATATTGTTGAGGCTGGACTTCAAACAAAGGGGGATTCTTGATGGTTTCATCCCTCATAGTCATATTTGTCCTAGAAGCCACCTCTATTGATGTACAGGTGCAAATAAAGGTTTTAGCCAAGCATATAACAGCCCTCCTGGTAAAAGGAGCCTCAAAGCTCACTATGGGACAATTCCTGACCGTAATGACTTCATATCAGGTCCAGAGTGTCTTAGCGACCAAAAGCCACCGATAGATGATGGGACTTACTAAATACCAGGCAATGCTTAAAGATATGCTTGAAATAATACTTAAAACCTGTCAAACTTTTAGCCCAGCTACCCTCGTGCCTGGACCTGACCATCATACTTCTATAGAGCATAACTGTTCAGAGGTTATTAATCTTGTTTATTCTAGCCAACCAGATTTAAGAGATGTCCCTATTGAAAATGCAGATGACAGTTGGTTTACCAATGGCAGTAGTTTCATGGAAAAGGGAATAAGAAAAGCTGGGTATGCTATAGTCAAACTCAGACTGTTGAGGTCAAAGCCCTGTCAGCAAATACGTCTGCCCTAAAAGCAGAGTTAATCACACCCACCTGTGCTTTGCAACTGGCAAAAGCCTTAAAAATTAATATTTATACTGACTCCAAATATGCTTTCCTAGTCCTACATGCCCATGGAGCAATTCGAAGAAAAGGGGATTATTATCAAGCCATAACTCGCCAATCAAATATGGGCCTGAAATTATTACACAAATTCAAAGGATGGCCCTCCAAAACCAAATAGCCCTTAATATCCTGACTGCACTTCAGGGAGGCCCAGTATTAGATGGCTGGCTCCTAATGGGACCCAATAGCTATGTGACTCTAACTTGTGGCCCTGGCTTCCTTCAGGCCAGATAGGCCACTGTACTCTGGGTTTTGCCTGGATGCACGGACACATTATTAAAACCATTACCAACCCAGCCAACCTTCCAAATTTAAAATGATGGTGGACATGTTCTGTGTCTCACTGGTATGACCACTTAGCATCCATCTTTGTTCCTTCTTTGGGACTGGAGGATGTTGTCTGGCACACGGAAGCTCTTATTAAGTACATGGTCAAAGCCCTAAGTGACACTCAAAATAACATATCTCTATTAAATACTAGAGTAATACAAATGTGTAAAGCAGCTTTACAAAATAGAACGGCATTAGATGTTTTAACTGTTGCATAAGGTAGAACTTGGGCTATCATAAAACCAGAATGCTGTGTATACATTCCAGGTTATCACAAAATACTTCTGGGTTTCTACCTGACATAAATGCTCAAATTGGTGCTTTAAACGATCTCTCTCTTTCCTTTAATGATTGGTTAAAACTCCTGGACTGGAGGATAATTATGGTTAACTACCAATGGGTGTTTTTATCAGGCTTCTTTTTCTCATTATTAACCTTATTTTGTTGTCTTTTCCAGTGTCTCCCTTCCTGGTGTCCAGACTCCTTCACTGCCATAACTTCCAGCTGACAGATGATCCTTTCTACTCTAGGAGGTTCATATATGCTGCCCATGTTGGATTCAGTTGCCCCCACCTTTCACAACTCCCCTTTACATTTCTTGACTGACCAATAACTGATCCATAGGTAGGGACATCTCTATGCCCCTACTCAGCAGGAAGAAGTTACAGAAGATGAGACCTTCCACCTTCAACAACCTTAAAGATTTCAGGGTCAAAAATTGTTCAGGGGGGAAATGATGAGGGAGCAGAAGGCAAGCTGAGGACAAAGCACCCACTCACATCCCACAACCTGCCCCCACGCCCAGATGGGATATATGTGACATTCCTCAGGTATTGCTGACTGCCCTAAAGCTAAGGGAAGGAAAACAAATGGTTAACTTATAGAGATTCCAATCCTGCAGGACACGAGGCTCCCTCAGTTTACAAATGTCTTAGTGATTTACAAGAGAAAAGCAATATCAATAACCTAATTTCCAGAAGGAAATGTAGATAAAATTAAATGTCCTTATAACCTGCAGCCCATTGACAAGTACTTGAGGCAGGCAGAGTATAACATTCCCCCAGGAAGCTCCCAACTGTCTTAATGTTAATGCCTTACTAGAGGGAAAAACAACCCTAACTTGACAATGGCAAAGCGTCCAGTATCTTGTAGGTCCTCTTTAGCATATGAAAGTTCTTTTGAAAACCTCCCTTTTTCCTTACCGTCCCCAACCCCATAGTATATAATCAGCTACCCCTCACAACCCTGGGGCAGCCACGGGTCCTGTCCCTGTGCTTCAATAAAACCACCATTTTGCACCAAAGACATCTCAAGAATTCTTTCTTGGCCTTCGGCTCTGGAACCCACAAACTCACCAACATACCCAAAACTACATCAGATCTGTGCGTAAAGAGATAGGACTTTAATTCCCAAGACATTGCAACACCTGTGAAAGACACGACCCTTGATGATGGATTGCTATGTGGAGGGCACCTAAGTCTAAACCTGCAGCTAACCCACTTTAGGAACAGCCATACTCTGCTTCTCCTACACTTAAATAAAATATCACGTACAGTCAGAATGGCTAACTAAACCTAGATAACGGGGATGAGGAGGGAACTAGAAAATACTGATTGCCATTTCTTTAGGGAGTCTTTACCCCTTCATATATATCAGGGAGTGTTTCCTATATACCACACTACCCCACAATGTAATGACTTAAAAAGTAACCATTAATTTATCTCACAGTTCTGTGGGTTGGTTGAAAAGCTTTGTCTGGATGGGCTTGGCTGATAGGCTCAGGCTCACTCATGTTTCTCCATTTAGCTGGCATGTCAGTGGCGGCTGGATGATCTAGGATGTCCTCACACATGTTTGGTATTTAGAAGTGTCTTGGCAAGGGTCTGGCTGTCTTTCCTCTCATTCTCTAGCAGCCTAGATTGGGCTCGTTCACATGGTAGTTCCGGGGTTCCAAGCACAGCTAGAGGACAACCCCAACGCTCAAGCTCTTTCAAAGGCCCAGCATGAACACCTTTGCTAATGTCCCATTGGCCAAAGTGAGTCATATGGCCAAGTCAGGCTTAAGGAGTAGGCAGATAGATTTCACCTCTTGATAGTTGTGGAAGAATTTATGGCCATTTAAAAAAATCTACCACAACGAGATCGTAGGGTCGGTAAAGAAATAAGTCAGTAAGTCCTTAGAACTGTAGAGAAATGGTTCAAAGGAGACAGTGCTTGGCTCTAGAAATTCTTCATTTCCTGGTGTTAACAAAACAGAACCTGAGTGTCATTCAGCACAGCCAGGGAACACTGTTGAGGGATTGTCCTGGGTTATGTTATCTCAGCACCCAGCACACTTTTGAGGCTCTAAATAGAACTGTAAACACCATCTTGGAACAATCCAGGAAGTGTCCTAGATGTCTGGGGTCCTTTATTCTAAACAAAACACGACAGCTCTACTCTCCCTTTCGAAAGGGAAAAGACACTTGATTGATATTATAAAAACCTAATGGAAACAGAAAGAAGAAAAGGGAAATCTGCTCATAAATGAGGGCAATAGTAAGTGATAAAGGAGAGTAAGACAAAGTTATATCAATCGGGTACTTACAGCATCCAACCTCATTAGCTGGGGAAGCCCCGTGGAGACAGCCAGGCTCCGGTCCTGACTGAGAGGCCGGGGCAGACCATCCTCCCTTCAGGTGAGACTTCCAGCTGATAATCCCCATAAGGGCCACATTTATAGGGCAAATGACAGGGTCTGAAGTTAAACACTTGTTTGCCCATGTGCAGTTTGGAGCGAGCTGCATTCCTATGTTATCATGTCTTTACATATTCAAGGAGCCTGGGCTAGGTGTGTTTGCCTCCCCTCCTGGATTCCACTGGGGGTGGTGGGCAGCCCAGCCTGGAGCTGGAGGGGATGTAAGGTAAGATTCTCAGCTCTTGGCGTCTAGACCAGAAGGGCCAATTCTGACCAGGAAGCCAGTTAATGTCAACTACTCAGGCTCCCAAGGTCACTTATGCAGCACAAGTCTCATGAACAACATTCTTTAGCCTCCCGGCTTACCTTCGGGCAGGGTGGTCCATTATGTAGGACAAATCACAGAAACCTCCATCCACATGATACATCCGTCTATTTTGAAACTAACCAGGCAGGGACAACTTCCTTGGAATATCTGAAAACCCATCCCTGCTGGTCCAGATGGGAAAGAGGAGCTACTTTTTCTTCTCAAGGGCAGGGATTAAGAACAGGGGTGGAGGGGCAAATTGTAGATGCACGAGTAGCAGTAATAAGGTAGGTTAGTTGTCCTGGACTCAGGAAAAGGAAAGATATGAATGGTAAGCCTGCTCCCAGCAGGAAATCATCAAAATTAATAATATTCTGGAGAATATGACCTGGAGGAAAGGTTAGGGAACATTTAAAGGACAGGTGGGAGATATTTGATAGTATCTTGAAGCGGATTGAATTATTTTTTAAGGATGATAAGCTAAGGGCGATTCTAATCTCAGCTCTGCCACTAACCAGTTTGTTAGATGATCATGGACCTAATTTAGTTTTTTCATTGACAAAATGAAAAATTTCGACTGGGGATTTTTCCAAAGTTCTCTCCAGGTCTAACATCTTCAGAGAAACTAGAAAAAGAAGAAAAGGATTGCTTGACGTATCCATGAAGAGAATGAGACTGTGTTAGGAGGAATCCCCTTCAGAGAGCATTGGAATAAGTATTAAGGAAGACTTGAAATCTCTAGAAGTTTTTAAATTTGATAGATCCTTATCATTCATTCAACAAGTATTAACTGAGGATCTACCACAGGCCAGACAGAGCAGTCAGTGAATGACGGCAGCTTGTTCTTGCTCCTGTGGAGCTTACAGGATCATTTGGGTTTGATCAAATCATTCTAGAAAAAAATTAGGATTTGTAAGCACATCCAGCTTTATTATTCAGTTGTTTCTGATGAAGAGTGGGATTGGGTTTGCCAGAAATGGGGAGACTGGATTGCTGAGACAATTGTAGGCAGGGATTACATCAGATAACTTCTCTGATCCTTAGTTTCTTCTTCTTCTTCTTCTTTTTTTAAAGATTTTATTTATTTATTTGACAGAGGGAGAGAGAGAGAGACAGTGAGAGCAGGAACACAAGCAAGGGGGGAGTGGGAGATGGAGAAGCAGGCTTCCCGCCGAGCAGGGAGCCTGAAGCAGGGCTCGATCCCGGGACCCTGGGATCATGACCTGAGCCGAAGGCAGACGCTTAATGACTGAGCCACCCAGGCGCCCCTGATCCTTAGTTTCTTCATCTGCAAAATAAAAAGGACTGACTAGAACATTCGTAAAGTCATATTCAGCTCCAAAAATGTAATGTGGCAGCCCAGCAGTTCTTAGGTGCTTTAGCTCAGCAACCCCATCTAGTGTCACTGTATGAACTTAGTAGAAAACATCCACCAGTCGTCCTCCTACTGATGGAGGAGGGGCAGTGAAGAGACCAGACAGAGCTGGAGATGGGCTTGAGAATCAAGATAGTAAGGGAGTGATGGTAATCCTAGCTAACGCTGACATGATGTTTGCTATGCGTCAGCCAGTGTTCCAGGTGCCTCCTGTTCATGTAATTCTCATAACAAACCTGTGATAGAGGTACTAATAACACCCCTACCTTCCAGGTGAGGAAACAGGGCACAAAAACGTAACTTGCCTAGTAAGTGGCAGAGCCCAAGTTCAAGCCCAGGTCGTGGTCACCAAAGGCCATCCTCTTCTCCACCATACTTTCCCGCCTCCAACTAAAAGTTGCGGCATGCTTCCCATGTGGCAGGCACTCTTCTAGGAGTTCTGCATATTGGACCTCATTTAATCCTCTCAACAAAAATATGATGTAGGTACTAAACCCACTGTTTTTCAGATAAGAAGACATAAACCCAGGGAGATGAAGTAATTTGTCTAAGCTCATATAGTTGATTAGTGGTGGAGCATCAGTATTCCACCAGGGTGAAAACCCCAAATGCAGTCATGCTGTTAGAATTTTTCTCCCACTTTCTCAAATGTCACTGTTTCATTATTTTGGGTACAAAAGGGAAGAGGCAAACATCAAATGTCAGGCAAAGCCTTGTGTGTGTGTGTGTGTGTGTGTGTGTGTGTATGTGTGTGCGCGCACGCCAATTATCTGAAGAGCCAATTCCTGAATATCCAGAAGTTGTTAATTTGACAAATGGTTAATGCAGGCTTGCATGCCTTTCTTGGTCTCTCCTGCTTCTCATTTTGGAGCAAATTTGCCAGCTAAGTAATGAAAACATTGAGTGCCACAGGAGGTTTGTTTATAAGCTGTCCTTTAGGAATCTTACATCATGGTTTCAACAATCACTTTTATGTAAATACCTCCCCAGACTATATATCCTAAACTCACCACTCTAATCACCTGAGGAACGCAACCACTTTCCTGTTCCATTATCCTCTCAAATTCAACATTCAGTACATATTTAGCAAATACTTACAAGCACATATGCAAAACCTTTGGGCTCTACTAACGAAAGATAGTCCTTACTTTCAAATTTTATAGAGCCTAGTGGGGGAGGTTGGTAGACAGTCACCACACAAGGCGATAAATGTGATGGGCTAAGCATGACACACTTTGGTGTATGCAGTGACATTTCATCCAGTCTTAAGATAGAGGTAAGAGTAGGGTCAAGGTAGGTTTCTCAGATAATTGACCCTAAAACTTAAATCAACATCTTTCTCCCCAAACTGGCTGCTTCATATTTCTACTAATTGTCCTGTCATTTTAGCTACCCAGGCTTGGAAACTCATTGTTTACTCTGTCCTTGTTCACAAATCCAGAGTCTAACCTAATATTTGTAGTCAATTCTTCCTTCTCTGTATCACCTCCATTCTTTGCCTTCCCCACTCTAGTTCAATCTTGGATCTTCTCCAGCCAGCACTACTGCAAGTCTGTCATTTGAACTCCAGCAAATTCTCTCCTTGCTGATTCTTCTGCACCACAATCCAGATTCATTTCCCTAACGTACTCCTCTGCTCAAAAATCTCAAAAGGTCATTCAGTACCTAAAGGATAAAGATCGATCTCTTTGTTCTGACAACATTCTGCCCCTAACTTTCTCCTCCCTCCATCTGAATCTCCCACAATTCCCTTGTAAGAGCCTGTGCCTTCAGTCTAAAGATACCACCACCATCCCTTCAAGCCACCCACTCTGCTCGTTCTGCATTCATGCCTGTGTTGACTTTTGCTTTACTCAGTGTTTTGTTTTTGTGTTTTGTTTTAAATGTAGCATATCTATATCCTATCTCTCCTGAAAGGGCGATTCCAATTTGACCTCTTCTGTGAAGCCTAGCTTGAAAAACTACAGAATTTATTGTCTGTACTAGTCATTTGGCTATTAACAGGTATTGGCCTTTTCTTTGGTCAACTTTATAAAGGTATAATGTACACAGCTACAAGAATATGTTACCAATGTGACTATCACCACATCAAGATCTAAAATACCCACATGACCCCAAACATTTCCTTCTCTCCTTTGCGGGTAGTGTCTTCCCTGCTCCAGTCCTAGGCAACTGCTGATTTTCTTTCTGTTACTACAGATTAGTTCTCTCTCTCTCTCTTTTTTTAGAATTTTGTGCAAATGGAAATACAGGGTATGTACTCTTATTTGAATCTGGATTTTTTCACTCAGCATAATGTTTTCAAAATTCATCCATGTTGTTACAAACGTGTTTGTTCTCTTTTATTGCTGAGATTATTCCATTGTCTGGATGTACTATAATTTGCTTACCCATTCACCTGTTGATGAACATATGGGTTGTTTTCAGGTTTTGGCTCTTATAAGCATTTGTGTAAGAGTCTTTGTGTGGACACATATTTTAATTTCTCTTACATAAATACTTAGGAGTTGAATTGCTTGGTGGAATGATATGGGTATGTCACCTTTATAAAAGTTTGTCAAACTGTTTTCTAAAATGGTTTTAACATTTTACATTCCCATCAGCCATGTATGAGAGTTCCAGTTGCTCCTTCTCTATCCAACACTTGGTTGTTCTAAACCCTTTGTCTTTCCATATTGTAAATTGTTTTGGTTTTTTATTTCACTTTGCTAGTATATAGAAATACAGTTGGTTTTTATACATGACTTTACTAAACTCACTTATTAGTTCTATTAGCTTTTTTATAGATCCCATAGGCATTTCTATGTACATGATCTCTATTTAAAAAGACAGTTTTATATCTTCCTTTTAATTGTGTAAGACTGTTGAATCACAGACCTGTACCTCTGAAACAAATAATACATTATATGTTAAAAAAAAACCAAAAAAACAAGATAGCAGGAAGGGAAAAATGAAGGTGGGAAATCAGAGGGGGAGACGAACCATGAGAGACTATGGACTCTGAGAAACAAACTGAGGGTTCTAGAGGGGAGGGGCGTGGGGGGATGGATTAGCCTGGTGATGGGTAATAAAGAGGGCACGTACTGAATGGAGCACTGGGTGTTATACGAAACAATGAATCATGGAACACTACATCAAAAACTAATGATGTAACGTATGGTGATTAACATAATAAAATAAAATAAAATAAAATAAGAAATATCTAGAATAGGAGAATAGGCAAATAAAAAAAATAAACTTCTATGCATATTATTATTTTCTTTTTGCCTTTACTGCACTAATTAGGATCTTCAGTGCAATGTCCTTGCCTTGTTCCTGATCCTTGTTCCTGATAAAGCGTTCAGCCCTCGAACATTAACTATGATATTATTGATATATACATCATGGTTGCCATTTATCAGACTGAGAAAGAAAGTTCCCTTCTATTCCTAGTTTACTGAGAGTCTTTATCATAAATGGATGTTGATTTTTTGTCAAATGCTCTTTCTAAATCTAATGAGATGATCATGTGATTTTTCTCCTTTATTCTCTTAATTTGGTGATTGCATTGATTGATTTTTGAGTGGGAAGCTAACCTTGCTGTGTTGAGTTAAACTATACATGGACATGATGTATTATTCTTATAATATGTTGCAGGATAGGTTTGCTAATAGTTTGTTAAGGATATTTGCATCTACATTCACATTAGGATATTGCTTTGTAATTTCTTATAATGTCTTTGCCTACTTTTGGTAATAGGATAATGTTGAACTCATGAAATGGGAAGTGTTCCCTAATTCTTTCCTCTTGAAAGAGTTTACGTAACATTTGCATTTTTTCCTTATGTGTTTGATAGAAGTTATAAGTGAAGCCATCTAGACATAGACTTTTCTTTGTGAAGGGATTATAATCCAATTCTTTAATAGATATAGAGCAATTCAGGTTTTCTGTTTCTTCTAGTGTCAGTTTTGATAGCTTGTCTCTTTTCAGCTCCAGAATTTCCATTTGGTTCTTTTTTATAGTTTCTTTTTCTCTTCTGAGATTCCTCACGTCTTCATTCAGTATTTCTGTATTTCCGGGTTTGAACACATTTGTAACAGCTCTTTTAAAGTTCTTATCTGCTAAATAAAATCTTAAAAAAAGGGGGAGAGCACCTGGGTGGCTCAGTCAGTTAAGTGTCTGCCTTCAGCTCAGGTCATGATCCCAGGGTTCTGGGGTGGAGCCCTGCATCGGGCTTCCTGCTTAGCAGGGGTCTGTTTCTCCCTTTTCCTCTGCACTCTCTCTCTCTCAAGTAAATAAAATCTTTAAAAAAAAATAAAGTTCTTGTCTGCTAATTACAAGTTCTGTTTATCCTGGGGTTGCTTCCTTTTTGTCTCGATTATTGATCACACTTTTCCAATTTCTCCACATGACTAGTAATTCTTAATATTGTATGCATTTTAGATGATAAATTCTGTCATCTTGTTCTAAAGCATGATGGATTTTGTTCTAACAGCCAGTTAACTTGGCTGCACTCGTAAACTCCAAACTCTGCTTCCTCTATGATGGATAGCAGCTAAGCCAAGGCTTCCAACTGTTGCTTTCTGCTGGGACTCCGAGGTCTCTCCATGCAACACACGTGTACTTCAGTGATTAGACCAGGATTTGGGTGGTTTATAAGTAGGTTTTGGTCCTTTTCCCCAGTGGCTTCTACTTTTCCATGACTTGCCTCACCACTTTTCACTCCAGTAGCCCTTCATTTTCAACTCCGACTCCTGAAGCCAGTAAGATGGCAACTTTCTGCTTGAGTTCTAGCTGCCCCTTACAGCATGGAATGAGGAGGCACTCAGGTGCGAAGGCACGCAAAGGACATCGCACCCACTGTAGTTCACCTCTTTTAAGGCTGACTTGCTTCTACTTGCTTCTGATGCTCCCCAGGTCTGTCAAAGTTATTTGTTTTCTATATATGTTATCCATGGGAGGGTTAATCTGATACAAGCTTCCTTGCCACTAGCAGAATAGGAACTGCTCTATTTGTTTCCATAGGGAAATTTAGGGAGATTTAAAAGAAAATGACACCATCACCACCATCATCTCTCCAGAATTCCCAATATTTTTGACAGAACAAGCTTTATATTCACACACTCTTGATATGTCTCTCTTATCTTGCCTGACTTTATGTATGAATCCAATTATGTTTTTTAAGTATAAGAAATAAATACTGGCAGATAAGCCAGCCATAAAATACATTTAAAATAGAATTTAAGCCTAGAATAAGATAAAAATTCTTGATAGTGATAGCAAATGCCTTACATGGTCTTGTCCTGTATACCACTCCAATCTCATCTCTTATCATTCTCTGCGTAGTTCATTATCTCCAGCCACCCCAGCCTCCTTGTTGTTCCTCAAATACCAGAGCACCTGCCATTCATATCATGTGGAATGCTCTTCCCTCCAATCATTACATGATTGCTTCTTCTGATCATCCGGGTCTCTGATTAAATATTGTATCTTCAGAGAGGCCTTTCCTGATTACCCTACCTAAAAGAGCAAACCTTCTCCCCCACCCCAATTATGTTCTTTTTTTAAAAAATTTTATTATGTTATGTTAGTCACCATACAATACATCATTAGTTTTGGATGTAGTGATCCACGATCCATTGTTTTCGTATAACACCCAGTGCTCCATGCAGTACGTGCCCTCCTTAATACCCATCACCAGGCTAACCAATTCCTCCTCCCCCCTCCCCTCTAAAACCCTGTTTGTTTCTCAGGTCCATAGTCTCTCATGGTTCATCTCTCCCTCCAATTCTCCCCCCACCATTTTTCCCTTCCTTCTCCTAATGTCCTCCATGTTATTCCTTATGTTCCACAAATAAGTGAAACTGTATGATAATTGACTTTCTCTGCTTGACTTATTTCACTTAGCATAATCTCCTCCAGTCCCATCCATGTTGATGTAAAAGTTGGGTATTCATCTTTTCTGATGGCTGAGTAATATTCCATTGTATATATGGACCACATCTTCTTTATCCAGTCATCTGTTGAAGGGCATCTTGGCTCTTTCCACAGTTTGGCTATTGTGGACATTGCTGCTATGAACATTGGGGTGCATATGGCCCTACGTTTCACTACATCTGTGTCTTTGGGGTAAATACCCAGTAGTGCAATTGCTGGGTCATAGGGTAGCTCTATTTTTAAATTTTTGAGGAACCTCCACACTGTTTTCCAAAGTGGCTGTACCAACTTGCATTCCCACCAACAGTGTAAGAGGGTTCCCCTTTCTCCACAACCTCTCCAACATTTGTTGTTTCTTTCCCTGTCCATTTTGGCCATTCTAACTGGTATAAGGTGGTATCTCAGTGTGGTTTTGATTTGGATTTCCCTGATGGCTAATGATGATGAACATTTTTTCATGTGTCTGTTAGCCATTTGTATATCTTCTTCAGAGAAGTGTCTTTTCATATCTTCTGCCCACTTTTTGACTTGATTATTTGTTTTTTGGGTGTTGAGTTTGAGAAGTTCTTTATAGATCTTGGATACCAGCCCTTTATCTGTAGTGTCATTTGCAAATATCTTCTCCCATTCTGTGGGTTGCCTCTTTGTTTTGTTGACTGTCTCCTTTGCTGTGCAGAAGCTTTTTATCTTGATGAAGTCCCAAAAGTTCATTTTTGCTTTTGTTTCACTAGCTTTTGGAGATGTATCTTGAAAGAAGTTGCTGTGGCCGATGTCAAAGAGGTTACTGCCTATGTTCTCCTCTAGGATTTTGATGGATTCCTGTCTCACATTGAGGTCTTTCATCCATTTTGAGTTTATCTTTGTGAATGGTGTTAGAGAATGGTCGAGTTTCATTCTTCTGCATGTGGCTGTCTAATTTTCCCAGCACCATTTATTGAAGAGACTGTCTTTTTTCCATTGCATGTTTTTTCCTGCTTTGTCAAAGATTATTTGACCATAGAGTTGAGGGTCCATACCTGGGTTCTCTATTCTGTTCCATTGGTCTGTATGTCTGTTTTTGTGCCAGTACCATGCTGTCTTGGTGATCACTGCTTTGTAATATAGCTTGAAATTGGGCAACGTGATGCCCCCAGCTTTGTTTTTCTTTTTCAACATATCCTTGGTGATTCGGGGTCTTTTCTGATTCCATACAAATTTTAGGATTGTTTGTTCCAGCACTTTGAAAAATGTCATTGGAATTTTGATCGGGATGGCATTGAAGGTATAGATTGCTCTGGGTAGCATAGACATTTTAACAATGTTTATTCTTCCAATCCATGAGCATGGTATATTTTTCCATCTTTTTGTGTCTTCCTCAATTTCTTTCATGAGTGTTTTGTAGTTCCTAGAGTATAGATCCTTTACCTCTTTGGTTAGGTTTATTCCGAGGTATCTTATGGTTTTTGGTGATATTGTAAATGGAATCATTTCTCTAATTTCTCTTTCTACAGTTGCGTTGTTAGTGTATAAGAAAGCAACTGATTTCTGTGCATTGATTTTGTATCCTGCCACATTACTGAATTGCTGTATGAGTTCTAGTAATTTGGGGGTGGAGTCTTTTGGGTTTTCCACATAAAGTATCATGTCATCTGCAAAAAGAGAGAGTTTGACTTCTTCTTTGCCAATGTGAATACCTTTTATTTCTTTTTGTTGTCTGATTGCTGTTGCTAGGACTTCTAGTACTATGTTGAACAACAGTGGTGAGAGTGGGCATCCTTGACGTGTTCCTGATCTTAAGGGAAAGGCTCTCAGCTTTTCCCCATTGAGGATGATATTCGCTGTGGGTTTTTCATAGATGATGGATTTTATGAGCTTGAGCAATGTTCCCTCTATCCCTATACTCTGGAGAGTTTTAATCAGGAAAGGATGTTGTATTTTGTCAAATGCTTTTTCTGCATCAATTGAGAGGACCATATGGTTCTTCTCCCTCCTCTTATTAATGTGTTCTATCACATTGATTGATTTGCGAATGTTGAACCACCCTTGCATCCTGGGGATAAATCCCACTTGGTCGTGGTGGATGATCCTTTTAATGTATTGTTGGATCCTATTAGCTAGGATTTTGTTGAGGATTTTGGAATCCATATTCATCAGGGATATCGGTCTGAAATTCTCCTTTTTGATGGGGTCTTTGCCTGGTTTGGGGATTAAGGTAATGCTGGCCTCATAGAATGAGTTTGGAAGTTTTCCTTCTGTTTCTATTTTTTGAAACAGCTTCAGTAGAATAGCTATTATTTCTTCTTTGAATGTTTGGTAGAATTCCCCAGGGAATCTATCAGGCCCTGGACTCTTGTTTTTTGGGAGGTTTTTGATCACTGCTTCAATCTCGTTACTGGTTATTGGCCTATTCAGGTTGTCAATTTCTTCCTGTTTCAGTCTTGGCAGCTTGTAGGTTTCCAGGAAGGCCTCCATTTCATCCAGATTGCTCAGTTTATTGGCATATAGTTGTTGATAATAATTTCTAATAATTGTTTCTATTTCCTTGGTGTTAGTCGTGATCTCTCCCCTTTCATTCATAATTTTATTAATTTGGGTCCTTTCTCTTTTCTTTTGGATAAGTCTGGCCAGTGGCTTATCAATCTTATTAATTCTTTCAAAGAACCAACTTCTAGTTTCATTGATCTGATCTACTGTGTTTCTGGTTTCTAATTCATTGATTTCTGCTCTAATTATAATTATTTCTCTTCTAATGCATGGCTTAGGCGTCGTTTGTTGCTTTTTCTCTAGTTCTTTAAGGTGTAGAGTTAGTTGGCGAATTCGGGATTTTTCTATTTTTTTGAGTGAGGCTTGGATGGCTATGTATTTCCCTCTTAGGACCGCCTTTGCAGTATCCCATAGGTTTTGGATTGATGTGTTTTCGTTCTCATTGATTTCCATGAATTGTTTAAGTTCTTCTTTGATTTCTTGGTTGACCCAAACATTCTTGAGCAAAGTGGTCTTTAGCTTCCAAGTGTTTGAATTTCTGCCAAATTTTTTCTTGTGATTGAGTTCCAGTTTTAGAGCATTGTGGTCTGAGAATATGCAGGGAATAATCTCAATCTTTTGGTATTGGTTGAGACCTGATTTGTGACCCAGTATATGGTCTATTCTGCAGAAAGTTCCATATGCGCTTGAGAAGAATGAGTATTCTGTTGTTTTAGGGTGGAATGTTCTGTAAATATCTATGAGGTCCATCTGGTCCAATGTATCATTCAAAGCTCTTGTTTCCTTGTTGATTTTCTGCTTAGATGATCTGTCCATTGCTGAGAGTGGAGTATTGAGGTCTCCTACAATAACGTATTGTTATCAATATGACTCTTTATTTTGGTTAACAGTTGGCTTATATAGATGGCTGCTCCCATGTTGGGGGCATAGATATTTACGATTGTTAGATCTTCTTGTTGGATAGACCCTTTAAGAATGATATAGTGTCCTTCTGTGTCTCTTATTACAGACTTTAGTTTAAAATCTAATTTGTCTGATATAAGAATTGCTACCCCAGCTTTCTTTTGAGGTCCGCTGGCATGGAAGATGGATCTCCATCCCTTCACTTTCAGTCTGGATGTATCTTTAGGTTGAAAATGAGTCTCTTGTAGACAGCATATGGATGGGTCCTGTCTTTTTATCCAATCTGCAACCCTGTGCCATTTTATGGGAGCGTTTAGGCCATTCACATTGAGAGTGATTATTGAAAGATATGAATTAATTGTCATCATGTTGCCTGTGAAGACGTTGTTTTTATAGATTGTCCCTGTAAATTTCTGTTGTACATCACTCTTGGGGTCTTTCTCCTTTTATAGAACCCCCCTTAATATTTCTTGCAGGGCCGGCTTAGTGGTCACATATTCTTTCAACTTCTGCCGGTCATGGAAGCTCTGTATCTCTCCATCCATTCTAAATGAAAGCCTTGCCGGATAAAGTACTCTTGGCTGCATGTTCTTCTCATTTAGTACCCTGAATATGTCTTGCCAGGCCCTTCTGGCTTGCCAGGTCTCTGTGGATAGGTCTGACGTTATTCTGATGTTCCTCCCTCTGTACGTAAGGAATCTCTTCCTCCTAACTGCCCTTAAGATGGTTTCCTTGGTTCTAATTTGCAAGTTTTACTATTACATCCCGGGGTGTTGGCCTGTTTTCCTTGATCTTGGGAGGGGTCCTCTCTGCCTCTAGGACTCGAATGTTTGTTTCATTCCCCAGATTAGGGAAGTTCTCAGCTACGATTTGCTCAAATACATCTTCTAGTCCTCTCTCTCTCCACTCCCTCTGGGATTCCAATTATTCTGACATTGGAACGCCTCATGGTGTCACTTATTTCTCTGATTCTATTTTCATGGATTCTGAGTTGTTTTTCCCTGGCCTCCTCTTTTCCCTTTTTATCTATTATATTGTCTTCCAGGTCACTTATTCTCTCTTCTGTCTCAGTTACCCTAGCTGTTAGATGATCTAGATTGGATTGGATCTCATTGATAGCATTTTTAAGTTCTGCCAATTCACCTTTTATTTCTGCCCTTAGAGACTCTATGTTGCCATTAATTGATTTCTCCATTCTAGCCATTGTCTTCACAATTGCTAGCCTGAATTCCATCTCTAACATCTTGGTTATATCTGCATCCATTTGTAAATCTGCAGCATAAGTCATAATCTCTGAGTCTTTTCTGTTTTGGGGGCTCCTCCTCCTAGTCATTCTGTTGATGGGTGTTTGAGGGAATGCATAGAGTCCAAATTATTGACCAGAACCCAAGCCAGATGCACCTGTTTTCTTGGGACCTTAGGGTTGCTGGCCTCTTGTTTTCCCAGCCTGTCTTCTGCGGGAGGGGCCTGCGGCGCTGTTACTCAGGCAACCCTGTTTGGGCGGAGTTGCCCTGCCCCCTGTGGCGGGGGATGGGCTCAGCAGGAATCAGTCTTTGGGGCTTTTGTTCTCTGGCGCCTTTCCCTGGAGGCTTTCCGCGTCTCTTCCGCGAGTCAGAGAAGAAGAGACCGTTTCCAACCGTCTGCCTCAGAGCAGAGAGACCGCAGTCTGTTCTTCAGTGAGCTCTCCAGGCCACACTGTCTCCGTTTCTGTCCGTGCTGCTATAAACTGCAGCATCCTGGGTTGTGCGCCCCTCCGCAGCGCTCCCAGTCCTGCCTCCAGGTCGGGGCACGTCTCTGCCCTTTGTGCTTCTAAAACCGCCAGCCGCTCCCAGTTCGCGCGTGCGCGACTCTGCCGCTTCGGTTTCCGTCCAGGGGGCTGCAGTTCGCATGCGCGGGACTCCGTTGCTCCGGATTTCCACCCCGGGGGTTGCAGTTCACCAGCGCGACCCTGGCGCTCCAGGTTTCCGGCCCGGGGGCTGCAGTTCACGTGCGCGCGACCCCGCCGGTCTGGTCCTCCACCCCGGGGGCTGCCCTAAAGTCCCTTCCCGCCGCTACCGGTCTGCGATTCTGTGCCCGTCCGCAGCGCCCGAAGCTGTCACTCACTGGCGGTGTAGGATCCCCACGGCCAGGCACCCTCCCGCCGCCGTTTATCCTCCGATATCTGCCCGCAGAATCACGGCTCTCCGCTTCGTACCTCAAAACCAACTGCCTGCGATATTCTGTTTGTAGAGATCCAGATCTTCTTACATCTCAGGCTGGTTTCATGGGTGCTCTCAGTGGTCTGGTAGATATCCAGCTCAATTCCGGGGACCAGTGAAATAGGGTCCCCTACTCCTCCGCCATCTTTCGGGACCCCCAAATATGTTCTAACATCTTACTCTGCTTTGTTTTCTTCATAGCACTATCTAAAATTATTCATCCATTTCCTTGTTTATTGTCTGGCTCCCCTCTAAAAGGTAAGCACCAAGAGGGCAGAATTTTTGTCTTGCTCACCAATGTGTCCTTGGTAGCTAGAACAGTTATCTGGCACAGAGTATGTTTAATAAGTACTTATTACATAAACAAATGAAAAATGATATGGCAGGTGTTGAGGTGTATCTCATTTTTCCCCATTAAACTAATTTGGCAACAAAAGAAATTAAGATAATTGAAAATATGCAAAAAGTATTCAATATTATATAAACTATATGTTCTTCATATTTAATTTAAAATAAAGCCAGTATTTCATTTTACTTTAGGACAGTGAAACATTGCACAATTCATTATAAAATCATGTGAATCAACAAACCAAACATAAATTCTCAATTGGTAAAAGAAAAAAACCTAACTGAAAAGGAAGAAAGAAAGAAAGGAAGAAATTAAGAAAGATAGGTAGGTTATGGTTGTCAAAATTGTTTAACACAGAGAAGTAAACTCATGGTAGTGAAATTTGGGGATGAATGGGTATATAACATTCGTTATAATTTGAATTAAGGCGATAGGCTATTTAAAAGCTCAAGGAACAATAGGTACTTACTAATAGTATTTAGCTTCAGAAGATTTATATTCTTAATTTTAAAACACAATGCTCTCTCAAAACACCAAATAGTTATCTCAAAGCCAAAGCAGCAGCAATAATAATAATAATAATAATAATAATAATAATAGTGTTATGTATTTACATAATCATTGTTCAGGCTCACAACTTCTATTAATATTTTGTTTATTATTCTTTTTATTAAAATTATACTGTTCAAATTAAGTCACACATGAAATTGGCTTTGGAAGAAAATCACTTTAGTATATTATTTAAACCTTCTAGGATAAAATGCATGCAAGTTCTTCCAGTCATGAGCAACTAACAAGACATGTGAGGTATAAAATGGACATTTATTTTTATTATTCTCAATAGAAGATCAGAGTTATAATAAGTTTCTCAGAAACAATTGTAACAAATTACTTCATGGTACAAAATTGCCATAGAAATTTTCCTGGTGAATGGCAGATGGGGCGACTATGTTTCACATGCTTATTTCCCAAATGTAGAATTCAATAGAATGGTATTAATAGAGGAAAACCTAATTCTTGAAATGGGGATATGTTAGAAATATAATACTTTTTTTTGCATGATGTTAATAATTTCAATATAAATTAATCAAGCTAATTGGTTTGTTGTAATAGGAACCAATGCAAATAGATTTCATTAACAAGGCAATCCAAGTATATGAAACTCTATCTCTATTTAAATTAATTCCCTTTGAAAATTTTCTGTAAGAGCCATAACGTCACCAGAAATGCTTACAGGGACTGATCCACAGATCCAATAGTATTACAAATGGACAAACTAATAAATATACAACATAGAAAAAATAATAATCAAGGATAAGTCTCCTGGCTCCCAAATCATTTAATAGTATCACGCTTGGCTGTGCTTACTATTTTCTTCAAATTATTTAGAATAGTGACGTTCTAACTTGTGAATGTCATATAAGTCCCATATAAGTGTTGTTTCTACAGTAAGCTTAAATATTCAGTGCTTAATCTTGATCTGGAAATGCTGCTATTGTGGTTTTGTTTTATAACTCGATTTCCACCAAAAGGATAAAAAGAAAAAAAAAAAACAAGAGGTGAAAGTGGGAGGTGGGGAGGTTTGTGGGCAGGATTATCTTCATTATCTTGGCAAGCGGACACATTTTTGCCTTAGAGCTGAACAAATTTTGCTGATACTCAACTATCCCAAAGTGAAAGATTTACAAGAGCAAAGAAGTAATTGTGTGAGTGAAGGTTTGAAAACCTATAGGACATCAAGTCATTTGATGTTGCATTTTTAACAAGACTCTTCTTTCACCTGCACAGCTATGTAAGACAAATTGCTCTGCTCACTCTTGACATCCCAGTCTGCATCTGGCTCTGAGTCACTGGAGTAAATGTCAAAGAGGGAGGCACTTCTAGACCGCAATCCGTTGGTCTGAGTAGTGGCATTACACAGTTGTTTTCCAAACACTTTCACTTTGGCCTGAATACCTGAAAGAGAATAAACACATTTGCCTGTGAATTACATTTTGCTTGTCATTTATCTTTCATATACAAAAGATCAATTCAATTATCAGTCGAAGAGTCCAAACATACCAACACTGCGGTGAGGGGGTCTTTTCAGAGACATTTGTGTGCTTTTATGCACTGGGCCTTCTTCACAGTGAGTAGGTACCGAAGTGACACCATAAGATAGATTATTAGCAGGGACTTGTGTTTGTTTAACTTCATTTTCATATGTAATCTAAAAATATAAATCAGAGAAGAACCATATCAAAGGTAGCCTAACTAGTATGGTTTTATTTTTCAAAAGTGAGAAGTAGTAAAAGAGTATAAATAATAGTTTTCAAGGTCACATAGTAGGAAGACTGGAGTTTGAATCCAGCCAAGCTGGCTCCAAAGTCCAAGTTCTTAAGAACTCTGCCATACTGTTCTTTACTATTTGTAAATCATAAATTGCCAAGCATTCTGGTCAAACAGAAATTTGTAAGTTATTATTTGCTTACAACTCATTATTTTTTCCTAAATCAATAGCTATAAGAGATAATACTACTAGTATTAAATTACTGGATATCATAGCAGTAGCATTATTCTAGAAAGCCTAATCATCGGCCCTTTATACCTTACAGAGAAATACTTAAAATAATATGACTGGCTTTAAATGTTTTTATGCTTTCCTGAGAAAAATTACAATGTGAAACAGAAATTTTGATTTGCGGGGGAAGTAAGAGTAGAAAGGAGCAGGATTTGGATACTTAGAAGGTAACATAAGCAATTGTACTACTAGGTATTTATCCAAAGGATACAAACATAGTGATTCGAAGGGGCACATGCACCCCAATGTTTATAGCAGCAATGTTCACAATAGCCAAAATATGGAAAAAGCCCAGATGTCCATCAACAGATGAATGGATAAAGGTGTGGCATATACATACATATATATATATATATATATAATGGAAAACAATGAAATCTTCCATTTGCATTATATATATATATATATATATATATAATGGAAAACAATGAAATCTTCCATTTGCAATGACATGGATGGAACTAAAACGGTATTATTGCTAAGCTAAATAAGTCAGTCAGAGAAAGACAAATATCATATGATTTCACTCATATGTGGAATTCAAGAAACAAAACTGATGAACATAGGGGTAAGGGAAGGAAATGTAAAATAAGATGAAAACAGAGAGGGAGGCAAACCATATGAGACTCTTAACCATAGAGAACAAACTGAGAGTTCCTGGAGGGGTGGGGGGTGGGGGGATGGGGCAACTGGGTGATGAGCATTAAGGAGGGCATTTGATGTAATGAGCACTGGGTGTTATATGCAACTGATGAATCACTAAATTCTACCCCTGAAACTAATAATACAGTATATGTTAACTAAATTGAATTTAAATAAAAAATTTTTTAAAAAAGAAGGTAACGTAAGACTGAGTACCTAGAAATTATGTGGAAGAGGCTAAGAAAGGATATCTAGAATATGTAAGGGGGCCTGTGGGAAGAAATAAGAAGTGATAGAGAAACCAAAAACAAAATTAAAGTGCTCTGTAATTTTATCTATGCCCTGGTCGTGGCACTTGCCTTTGAACCACTGAAAAAATATTTTAGCTGGCATTCATAGTTGCTGTAATACTGTAATATAGGCTATTAACACCCAAGTTAAAGAAACTTTGTGAAGAAAGTTTTGTGAAGAATCCCTTCTTCTTCTTTTTTTTTTTTTTTAAAGATTTTATTTATTTATTCATGAGAGACAGAGAGAGAGGCAGAGGCAGAGGGAGAGGTAGGCTCCCCGCGGAGCAGGGAGCCGGCATGGGACTTGATCCCAGGACCCCGGGATCATGACCCGAGCTGAAAGGCAGATGCTTACCTGACTGAGCCACCCGGGTGCTCTGAAGAGTCCCTTTGTAACAGGAATAATTACGCCTAATATTACTGAGGACTTAAAGTATAAGTCTTACCTTTTTATTTGTGTTTATAAAATTATGACCAATTTCTATTGGCTATATCTACTTCTAAGCCAAGCATTATAAAAGTCTAGCATAAGTACATATTTCTTTACAAAACGGGTTTATGCCTGAAAAAAATGGCATTTTAGAAATTTAATCAGGTTTTTAAAAATAACTTGTTCCCATTAGAATAATAATACCTTTTATCACTGAGAAAAATTTGCACCATACAGAGAAGCAAAAATAAACTAAAAATTAGCCATCATCTCTTTATCCGTAGCTAACAACTTTGTATTTTGGAACTTTTTTGGTCTTTTTTTTTTTTTTTTAATTGG